>NC_083241.1:9719968-10349955 GCF_032191835.1 Heteronotia binoei
ACTTGGCCGAAGCATCTTTGACATTGCTCTCAGGGTTCTGTCGAGTCATACGATTTTAAGAATACAGCAAGGATGCGCTATGGGTTTTAACCATTGGATTGACAGGCGACCACGGTGTTCTAATTATGATTTTGCAAAGAAAATGGTGAAGCGAAGGCTTCACGGAGGAGGGGGGAGTATTTATGGGGGGGGGATATTATGCTTTTTATATGGCAGAGGGGGGGAAAGTAATTATTGCCAAGAGACCCATGGAAGATCTTGAATTCCGTCGCCCTGCCTCTAATAAGTGCTTGTGATGGCTAAGTGGGGATCAGCAATGTACTTTATCGGGTCCGTATTCAAGTAGTACTAAATATATGCAGGTAGGAATTAAATAGTATCTGAGTTTAATTAAAATGATATACGGAGGAGGGGGAGTGAGAAAAAAAACCCCACAACACGGTGAAGAATGGCGGGGAGAGAAGGCTCGACCGCATTTTAACCGGTAACCTCAGACCCTAATTAGAAATGCTTTTCATATCTCCTCCATGCAAGGGCTTAATTTGAGGCGAAGCTGCCAGTGAGGGCTTGGGTGGCGGAGGGGAACGGCGTTAATTCAGCATTCGATCTGGGTTTGTATGGAAGCAGGCAACCGTTGATTGACCGAGCCGCGGCACGGATCCCATGACCTTGCTGGGATTTTCATGTGAGGTGTTAATTGAGAGGGTGGGTTAATCTTCAGCATCATTGTCCCCCAGTGCTGGACAAAGTTTGCTCTCTCTCTCTCTCTCTCTCTCTCTCACTCTCTCTCTCTCTCTCCCCCCCTTCCTCCATATCACACTTAATCTTTCCTTCCTAATTCTCCAATTTAGGACAGCCCTACGGGGGGAAAAATATCCACCCCCTTCTTGTTCTATGGATTTATTCCTTGGCAGGAAGCGACTGAAGAAAGAGCTGTGATCTTGGATGGTATTAATCACCCCAGATGAAATGCTTCTTTTCAGATGGGTAGCCCACTCTTTCAAAGGGCTCGAGGCAGGTTTTAACTTCCGGTTTCCCTGGGGTTGCCAAGTCCAATTAAAGAAAAATCTGGGGACTTTGAGGGTGGAGCCAGGAGACTTTGGGGGTGGAGCCAGGAGACATTGGGGGTGGAGCCAGGAACAAGGATGTGACAAGCATAATTGAACTCCAAGGGAGTTCTGGCCATCACATTTAAAGGGACAGCACGCCTTTTAAAATGCCTTTCTTCCATAGGAAATAATTAAGGATAGGGGCACCATCTTTTGGGGCTCATAGAATTGGACCCTCTGGTCCAATATTTTGAAACTTGGGGGTATTTTGGGGAGAGGCACTAGCTACTATACTAAAAATCTGGTGCCTCTACCTCAAAAAATAGCCCCCCCAGAGCCCCCAATACCCATGGATCAATTCCCTATTATTCTCTATGGGAATCATTCTCCATAGGAATAATAGAGTGCCTAGTAGACATTTCCCTCCCCCCCACACGCTTTCTAAAGGGGGGCCTCCATACCAGGGAATCCCCCCTCCTGCCCCCTCCCTCTCTCTCTCTCTCTCACACACACACACACACACAAATACTTACCGTACTTGGTCTTCTTCCAGCAGAATTTGCTCGCTGTGAAAACGAAAGCAAGCTGCACAGGAAAAGAAAGGGAGGGGCCGTTCCTGTTTCCTGTGCAGCCTTAGAGGGACACATTTTAAAAACGGATCCCAAGCTGTAAAACAACATGATGCCTACAGGTATGTTCTCTCTCCCCCTTGCCCCCAGATTTTTTAAGAGTGGGGGAGGAGGCTGAAATTCGGCGGTCCCCCGCCAGGGCGGGAGGGTTGGGAAGCCTAGGTTTTCCATGTTCCAAAAGCACAGGTGGGGGTGGGGGGAAAAGACAATTCCCTTTTCCCAAAGGACTTGTGGCTTTATTTAGTGTTCATGTAAGCACTTCAGGTAAACGGGCTTCTCAATGTTAAGATGGAAACCTCACCTGAACACTGTCTCTGGTTCACACAAGTGGTGCAAACACTCTTTGTCCTCCCGAAGAGATACCTGAAGAAGAAGAAGACTGCAGATTTATACCCGCCCTTCTCTCTGAATCAGAGGACTCAGAGCGGCTTACAACCTCCTATATCTTCTCCCCCCACAACATACACCCTGTGAGGTGGGTGGGGCTGAGAGGGCTCTCACAGCAGCTGCCCTTTCAAGGACAGAGTCTCAGAGGGGCTAACAATTTCCTTTCCCTTCCTCCCTCACAACAGACATCCTGTGAGGGGAGCGGGGCTGGAGAGGGATCTCGCAGCAGCTGCCCTTTCAAGGACAGCTCTGCCAGAGCTATGGCTGACCCAAGGCCATTCCCAGCAGGTGCAAGTGGAGGAGTGGGGAATCAAACCCGGTTCTCCCAGATAAGCGTCCGCACACTTCATCGCTACACAAACTACCTGATGATCAGTGTGTGGGGAGGTTGGTAGAAAAAGCCCAGTGGAAGCTCATTTGCATATTAGGCCACACCTCCTGGCCTGGAGTGCACAGCTGCTACATGCCAGGTTGGGCCAGCTGGAGCTCTGCTTCTGTGGGCTCTGGCAGGAAAAAAAAGCCTTCTGGTGATCATGGGTAATGACGTCGGCAGCAGGGCTTTTTGGAGCAGGAATGCCCAGGAACGCAGTTCTGGCTGGCTTAGTGTCAGGGGGTGTGGCCTAATATGCAAATCAGTCCCTGCTGGGCTTTTTCTGGGGGAAAGCCCTGTGTGAAACAATGGTGGCCTCAGGGGTGTTGCCTAATATGCAAATGCAGGGCTTTATTTTGTAGCAGGAGCTCCTTTGCAAATTAGGCCACACGCCCCTGATGCAGCCAATCCTCCAAGAGTTTACAATAAGCCCTGTAAGAAGAACTCTGTAAGCTCTTGAAGGATTGGCTACCTAAGAAAGGCGTGGCCTGATAGCAAAGGAGTTCCTGCTCCAAAAAAAGCCTGTGCGAATGAGTTCCTGCTGGACTTTTTTCTACAAAAACAGGTCCTGGTTGGCAGCACAACGCACAGCGTGTAGGATTTGCATTCAAATATATGGTGATGGTATCAAAGCTATGGGTCCAGAGGAGGGCGACGAAGATGGTGAGGGGTCTGGAGACCAAGTCCTATGAAGAAAGGATGAAGGAGCTTGGGATGTTTAGCCTGGAGAGGAGGCGGCTGAGAGGTGATAGGATCACCCTCTTCAAGTACTTGAAGGGCTGTCATGTAGAGGAGGGTGTGGAATTGTTTTCTGTGGCCCCAGAAGGTAGAACCAGAACTGATGGGTTGAAATTAAATCGAAAGAGTTCCGGCTCAACATTAGGAAGAACTTCCTGACCGTTAGAGCGATTCCTCAGTGGAACAGGCTTCCTCAGGAGGTGGTGGCTCTCCTTCCTTGGAGGTTTTTCAACAGAGCCTAGATGGCCATCTGACAGCAATGAAGATCTTGTGAATTTAGGGGAAGTGTTTGTGAGTTTAGAGCGGTTCCTCAGTGGAACAGCGTCCTCGGGAGGTGGGGGGCTCTCCTTCCTTGGAGGTTTTTCAACAGAGGCTAGGTGGCCATCTGACAGCAATGAAGATCCTGTGAATTTAGGGGGAGGTGTTTGTGAGTTTAGAGCGGTTCCTCGGTGGAACAGGCTTCCTCGGGAGGTGGTGGGCTCTCCTTCCTTGGAGGTTTTTCAACAGAGGCTAGATGGCCATCTGACAGCAATGAAGATCCTGTGAATTTAGGGGGAGGTGTTTGTGAGTTTAGAGCGGTTCCTCGGTGGAACAGGCTTCCTCGGGAGGTGGTGGGCTCTCCTTCCTTGGAGGTTTTTTCAACAGAGGCTAGAGGGCCATCTGACAGCAATGAAGATCCTGTGAATTTAGGGGGAGGTGTTTGTGAGTTTCCTGCATTGCGCAGGGGTTGGACTAGATGACCCTGGAGGTCTAAGATTTAGCTTGCTAGATCAGACAGAAAGGCCATCTGGTCCAAAGTTGTGTTCCCAACCATGTCATGCCAAGAGCCTGTGGGAAACATAACTGAATGGTGGCCATTCCCAGCTCCATCATCTGGTGCTCAGCGGCGCACTGCCTCTAGGTGGTGAGGATACAGGGTTTGTAGCTAATAGCTGTCGATAGAATAGAAATAAAATGTCTCCCAATGAGGAATTAAACTGTGGAATTTAATACCAGTGGACATAGGAAAGGCCATGAGCACAGATAGCTTCAGTCTTTCAAATTAATGAAAGAGAGGTCCTTCTATAGGAGGGGTGGCCAAACTTGCGTAATGGAGGAGCCACATAGAAGAAACGTCTTATGTTGGAGAGCCACAAGACATGGGGAGGGAAAAGGAAGGGAGAGGTAGAAAGAAAGCAACTTTAAATCTGTTTCCAAGCCGCTGGCTAGCTTGACTTGGAGAAGTGTTTTAAAAAGGACAAATGCCTTCTCCAAGCTGACTGACAGGGAAGTGGGGGCTTTGAGAGGCACACAATATGTGTGAAAGAGCACAGGTTGCTCCCGAGACACAGTTTGGCCACTCCTGGCCTATAGCTACTAATTACGGTGATCACCAGAGAGCCAGTTTAGTATAGTGGTGAAGTGTGCAGACTCTTATCTGGGAGAACCGGGTTTGATTCCTTACTGCTCCACTTGCAGCTACTGGAACGGCCTTGGGTCAGCCAGAGCTCTCTTATCTGGGAGAACCGGGTTGGATTCCCCACTCCTCCACTTGCAGCTGCTGGAATGGCCTTGGGTCAGCCAGAGCTCTCTTACCTGGGAGAACCAGGTGTGATTCCCCACTCCTCCACTTGCAGCTGCTGGAATGGCCTTGGGTCAGCCAGAGCTCTCTTACCTGGGAGAACCAGGTGTGATTCCCCACTCCTCCACTTGCAGCTGCTGGCATGGCCTTGGGTCAGCCAGAGCTCTCTTATCTGGGATAATCGGGTTTGATTCCCCACTCCTCCACTTGCACCTGCTGGAATGGCCTTGGGTTAGCCAGAGCTCTCTTATCTGGGAGAACTGGGTTTGATCCCCACTTCTCCACTAGCAGCTGCTGGAATGGTCTTGGGTCAGCCATAGCTCTGGCAGAGGTTGTCCTTGAAAGGGCAGCTGCTGGGAGAACTCTCTCAGCCCCACCCACCTCACAGGCTGTCTGTTGAGGGGGGAGAAGATATCGAAGACTGTAAGCCGCTCTGAGTCTCTGATTCAGAGAGAAGGGCGGGGTATAAAGCTGCAGTCTTCTTCTTCCTCCTCCTCTTCTACAGTGGTTTGATTTAGGAGGCTTTATTTCTTGCAACGTTATAACATTCTTATAACATTGTGTGTAGGTTTTAAAAATACCACTTCATAGTAAAATGCCTATCATCATCATCACCACCACCATCATCTCCCTTGTTATTTGCAACATTCCAGCAAATTAATGTCCCACCTAAGAATAAAAGAATGTGTACAATTTTCAGCTATCCAATGGTTTGCTAACGTTCTAGTAAATTTTTGTTTCTTTTCAAGTTTCCTGGTGTTCAAGAAGTCTAAATTCTTTCCACGAATATCCTTTTGTTAAAAAAAAAGTTTTGCTGTTTTGCCAAATTGTAACTGATTTGCAGTATAATTCCAAGCAGACCTAAGCAAATATGTAAAATCCATATTTGATCCTTTTAATGTCTATCTTTTAAATGTCCCCCCCCATGTCATTTCCATGTCTCCTGATGTTGTGTAGAAGACAGCAAACACTCCAGGGAGCAGAAAGCAGCTGTTTGGTTTAAAGGGCTCTGTCAGGGGTGTCAAATATGCGGCCCAGTGGCCAAAATCAGGCCCCCGAAGGGCTCCTGAGCAATTGGCTGTCATCTGCTTCCTATCTCTCTATGGGCGTTTTCGCACTCACCTTAATCAGCAGCGACGCCCCTCTTCACCGCGCAGGATCTGCGCGGATTTCGCACTAATTGCCGCGGAGCACCCGGAAGAGCCGGAAAGTCCCGGCACTTTTGCGGCGCAAACGGAAACTGGTTTTGGCGGTTTCCGTTTGCGCCGCAAAAGCGCTGGAACTTTCCGGCTCTTCTGGATGCTCCGCGGCAATTAGTGCGAAATCCGCACAGATCCTGCGTGGTGAAGAGGGGGTCGCTGCTGATTAAGGTGAGTGCGAAAACGCCCTCTAGCTTCCTTCTGCATCACAGTTTGTTTTGCCAGGCTTACTCAATCAAACAGGAGCTACAGAGCAAAACCTCTATTTTCTCCATTGGCTGAGGCTTCTCTCTTGGGGAGAAAGGCAGGGGAGGAATAGCTTGCTTCAAAGGAAGCTGTGGCTCTTTCCTTCCTCCCTAGGGGACCAGGAGGGGGAGGATCTTCAGCCAATAGACGGAAGAGAGGCCTGACTCAGTAGCTCTGCTGCGTGATCGAGAGAGCCTGGATTGCATGGGAAAGATACAAAGAAATCTAACGAGACCAACAAATGCTAATGTTTTAAGCATGTTTTATTTTAAGATTTTTTTAAAAAAATCTTTGTGTTTGTCTGTGTTCTTTGTGTTTATATCTCTGCTACCTGGCATTGCATTTAATGGCATGCATGGCCCAGCCTGGCAAGGTCTCATTTGCCAAATCCACCCCTAATAGCAGACAAGTTTGACACCCCTGCAGTAGATAGTGAAGCTGAAGTTCCCCTTATCAAATACTTCCGGAAAACATAGCAATTGCGGATAAGATTTGAGTGCAACAAGGAGGTAGCATATTTGCAGAAGACTGACAATCCCAAGCTGACTGCAAAGAGCTTTCCCTTGACCTCTCATTTCCAAATAGTCAAATAAATGCCTTCTCTTCCAATAACCTTGAACTTAACTGCTAGTTTATAAGCCAGGGGGCTGATTTTTCTGTGTCACTGGTATCACTAAAGAACAATCAGCTGGCACCGCTGCAGGCTAGGGGTGGGGGGATGGAATCTGATCCATGACACCTGAACAATGGTTAGCAGCTTTGAGATGTATTTATTTTTTTTGCTGCCAAAATTTGCTTGTAAATCAACATTCCCTGTAACTGTGATTTTATCCCTCGATTTGAAAGAATTCACAAGAACCATCGCAGCTGGAGCTGAACCAGAAAACACAAGCAATTCTTGCACATTTCTAGTTCCAGGGTGAGAATTTTGCACATTTTTGAATGCAGAGTCCTCTTTCTAAAGATTCGCCTGCTTTGAAAAATCAAGTACAGTTTTATGTTCAAAGTCACTACCTCGTCCTACCCAACCATCTACAGTGGCTGTGCACAACAATAACAAAATCAGCAGCAATGACAGCAATAGCAGCAGCAGTAACAACAGCAATAAAACAACAAACAACAATAACGGCAGCAATCCAGGAGACAGTAGAAGGAAAAGAAAGAACAGAAGATCACTAAATACCAAGACCTACAAATAGAGTTAAAGCAC
The DNA here is from genome assembly GCF_032191835.1 of Heteronotia binoei. NCBI lineage: Eukaryota > Metazoa > Chordata > Lepidosauria > Squamata > Gekkonidae > Heteronotia > Heteronotia binoei. Next base: position 9,727,358 of record NC_083241.1, read on the forward strand.
CTCTAGCAGGAGAAGTTGGCCATTGTGCCAGTTGTCACTGGAGCCCTTGGAGCAGTGCCTAGAAACATCTGGACATTCTGGGCACTGAGTAAAATATCCCAGTTCTTCCAGATAAGAGTCCATAAACTTAACCACTACACCAAACTGGTGTAGAGGGAAGGTATTTCTTTTCTCAGTGGAGCACAGGGAAAAGTCATGCCTTGATGGGGCAATGTCACTTCTGAGTCTTCCCTCTCTAGGGTCATTTTCGCACTCACCTCCAGCCGGCGTGACCCCCCTCTTCACCGCGCAGGATCTGCGCGGATTTCGCACTAAATGCCGCGGAGCAGCCTTTTGCGCCGGAAACTCCGTCGCAAAAGCCTTTTGCGCCGGAAACTGCTTTTTGGAGGTTTACGTTTGAGCGGCTTTTGCGCCAGGAGTTTCCGGCGCAAAAGGCTGCTCCGCGGCATTTAGTGCGAAATCCGCGCAGATCCTGCGCGGTGAAGAGGGGGGTCGCGCCGGCTGGAGGTGAGTGCGAAAACGACCTAGGATTTCCACAATCTCTATGGTAAAGACCAGGGGTCATTTCATAGCAGGATCTCATTTGCATATTAGGCCACACACCCCTGATGTAGCCAATCCTCCAAGAGCTTACAGGGCTCTTAGTACAGGACCTACAGAAAGAAAGAAAGAAAGAAAGAAAGAAAGAAAGAAAGAAAGAAAGAAAGAAAGAAAGAAAGAAAGAAAGAAAGAAAGAAAGAAAGAAAGAAAGAAAGAAAGAAAGAAAGAAAGAAAGAAAGAAAGAAAGAAAGAAAGAAAGAAAGAAAGACAGACTGGATTTATACCCCGCCCTACACTCAGTGTCTCACAGTGGTTTAGAATCTCCTTTCGCTTCTCCTCCCCACAAGGTACGCCTTGCATGGTAGGTGGGGCTGAGAGAGTTCTGAGAGAACTGCTGGTGTACAGAAACACCCTGTGGATGCAGTGACGGTCTCCAGAATAGACGGCTTTGAAAGAGGAGTGGACAGATTCATGGAGGAAACATTTATCATTTGCTCCCTAGCTTTCATGACAAAAAGAAACCTCCATATTCAAAGGCAGTCAGTCTCTCAGTTGCAGAGCTAGGAAGTCACATTAGGTGAAAGTCTGGTCTTCTCTGTCCTGTTTGTTGGTCCTTCAGGGCAAATTGTGAACCAGAATGCTGGACTTGATGGACCACTGGCAGTGTTTCCCCTTAGCTGAGTTAGTGTGAGCTAGCTCACAGATTTTTAGCTTCCAGCTCACACATTTTTGTCTTAGCTCAGGAAGGAGGGCCCCAGAGCACCCTAATTTATGCAGTAGCTCATAACTTGAATGCCAGCAGCTCACAAAGTAAAATTATTTCTTTATTTAAAACAATTATCGGCCACTCTTTAAAAGAAATAGCAATAAAATGGAGATGGCCAAGGTTCAAAAGACAGCATGAGCCTTCAGCACCGACTTCTGGTAGAGGTCAACCAAGAAACGGCGAGAGAGAGAGTGTGGTGTAGTAGTTCTAGTATTGGACCACCACAGCTGTGAAGACCTGTGATCCAATTCTCGGTCAGTCCTGAAGCCCACCAGAGCCGGTCACTTACTCTCAATGGAATCTACCTTGCAGGGTTGTTGTGAGGCTAAAAGGCCACTCTGAGCCACCCTGTTGGCTTGGTTTGCTACCTTGAGCTCTCTAGAGGGGAAAATGGACCCTGGGTTCTGCTTTCAGATCTCTACATTCTGCAGCAAAAATAAAGAGACATCAATTAGCAGGGAGAAGAGCTATACAAGAGGAACGGAGCTTTCTGAAAGAAAAAAAAAAAGAACAATTGATTTAGTTTGAGAGTTTTCAAAGAGGGCTTACGTAAAACGTGAGGGGAAAACAGACTGTTAACCCCCCCCCCCGCCTCACTGTTTCTCTTTCTCTCTCTCTTTAATAAATAATGAATGACATTATTCCCCCCCCCCTCTCATGCGCTGCTGTTACAAGCTTGTCATTTCCAGTGTGAGGAGTAAAAATTTTTACTTCAGGCAGGATTAATGTATACCGGCTGACCTTAAATGCGACTCCCAAGTGAGTAGAATGGTAGTTAAAAGTAGTCGAAGGGATGGGGCTTGTGGAGGAAAAACCATGAGAGAATGGCAATAATTTATTTTTTTAAGGGGGGGGAGAGGAAAAGAAGCAGAAATGATAGTTGTCCTTGACATGCAAGGAATATTTTTTTTTCTTATTTGGTTTCTGTACACCAGCTGCATCTCAGCTTAATTGCAATACCTCAGTACCGCACACCCAGAGAAATAGGGGAAGGAGGAGAGAAGAAAACAAGCGGTATTTTGGAGTCATCTCTGGAAAACAAAGTAAGCAGGGAGGGTTCAGGGTGGACGGCTCTAGTGAGTCCATTAAACACGTCGCATCGATAGGGGCTCTCTCCTATCCGCCCCCTGCGGAGCAGATGGGATGAATCTCTTTGCCTAGCTGCCTGCTGGTGGGCACACAGTGGAAGCGCGGATCTGTCTGCAGAGCCACAAGGAGAGAAGCCAAATCAGGCGGCCTAGTGGGGTGCGTGAGAGTGCGAGATAGGCCCTCGCTCAAATGAAGGGCATGTTTCGACTCCAGAGGTTGACTCGGGGGCTGTTTGCACTCTGTGGGAGAGCTCCGGCGAGCTCCGTGACGGCTCTGGTACCGATCCAGCGCAAAGTCTCTCACAATCTTTTCTCTTTCTCTCCCCCCCCCCCCCCTTACAGAGCCGACAAAGGTTTACAACTCGAGATAGATTGGCCTGTGTGGGGAATTAGCCTTCCCGAGATATTTCGCACAGGTTGTATCGAAGATCGTTTTTAATGGACGGAGAGATTTACGGAATTAGTCCTTGAACATGAACTCATGAAGGGGCCTTACGCTGAATCCGACCCTGGCTCCATCAAAATCATTACTGTCTACTCAGACTAGCGGTGGGTCTCTAGGGTCTCAGGTAAAGGCCTTTCTCATCACCTGCTGCAGATCCTTTACCTGGAGATTCCAGGGATTGAACCAGGGACCTTCTGCATGTTGAGCTCTACATAAGAAGAGTCCAGCTGGATCAGACCAATAGTCCATCTCAGGGCTTTTTTGGTAGTAGGACCTCCTTTGCATATTGCAAGTATGGCCGAGGACCGGGCTACTTGAGGGACCGTCTCTCCCCATATGAGCCCCAGAGAGCACTGAGGTCAGCAGGGAAAAACAAACTGACCATCTCAGGGCCAAAAGAAGCTAAACTTCAGAACACTCGTGCACGGGCCTTTTCCATCATGGCCCCATGCTTATGGAATCAGCTCCCAGAGGAGGTGCGGGCCCTGCGGAACCTTGACCAGTTCCGCAGGGCCTGCAAGACCGCCCTCTTCAAGCTGGCTTTTACGGACTGCTGACTTATGACGGTTAAATGAAGGGACCCGCCAACATGACTTACTTATTGAATTGCTTTTATGAACCGAATTGAATTGTTTTTAAATAATGTTAATTTTAATATCTGTATACCTATTATATTGTATTGTATACCTATGTATGTTGTTAGCCGCCCTGAGCCTGCTTCGGAGGGGAGGGCGGGATACAAATAAAATTTTATTATTATTATTATGATTGGGCCACACACCTCTGATGTAGCCAATCCTCCTGGAGCTTACTGTAGGACCCGTACTAAGCTCTTGGAGGGTTGGCTACATCAGGGGTGTGCGGCCTAATATGCAAAGGAGCCCTGCTAGAATTCCGAGCTCTTGGAGGATTGGCTACATCAGGGGTGTGCGGCCTAATATGCAAAGGAGCCCCTGCTAGAATTCCGAGCTCTTGGAGGATTGGCTACATCAGGGGTGTGTGGCCTAATATGCAAAGGAGCCCCTGCTAGAATTCCGAGCTCTTGGAGGATTGGCTACATCAGGGGTGTGTGGCCTAATATGCAAAGGAGCCCCTGCTAGAATTCCGAGCTCTTGGAGGATTGGCTACATCAGGGGTGTGTGGCCTAATATGCAAAGGAGCCCCTGCTAGAATTCCGAGCTCTTGGAGGATTGGCTACATCAGGGGTGTGCGGCCTAATATGCAAAGGAGCCCCTGCTAGAATTCGAGCTCTTGGAGGATTGGCTACATCAGGGGTGTGCGGCCTAATATGCAAAGGAGCCCCTGCTAGAATTCCGAGCTCTTGGAGGATTGGCTACATCAGGGGTGTGCGGCCTAATATGCAAAGGAGCCCCTGCTAGAATTCCGAGCTCTTGGAGGATTGGCTACATCAGGGGTGTGCGGCCTAATATGCAAAGGAGGTCCTGCTACGAAACAAAAGCCCTGGTCCATCTAAAAAAAGCCCTGGCCCATCCTGCCTTACACAATGGTCACCCAGTTCTTCTGAAGGGCCAACAACAGGGCATAGAGTCAGAGGCCTTCCCTTGATGTTGCCTCCTAGTTCTGGGAATCAGAGGTTTAGTGCCCTGGCACTAAGGGGTGGCACGGAGGGGTGCCGTGATAGAGGTTTACAAGATTATGCATGGGATAGAGAACGCAGAGATAGAAGTACTTTTCTCCCTTTCTCACAATACGAGACCTCCTGGACATCCAATGAAATGGCTGAGCAGTCGGGTTAGAATTGATAAAAGGAGGTCCTTCTTCACCCAAAGGGTGATTTACACATGGAATTCACTGCCACAGGAGGTGGTGTCGGCTACAAGCATAGGCAGCTTCAAGAGGGGATTGGATAAACATCTGGAGCAGAGGTCCATCAGTGGCTATTAGCCACAAGGTATAGATGGAACTCTCTGTCTGGGGCAGTGATGCTCTGTAATCTGGTGCTTGAGGGGGGCACAATGGGAGGGTTTCTAGTGTCCTGGCCCAACTGATGAATCTCTTGATGGCACCTGCTTTTTCTTTTGGCCACTTTGTGACATAGAGCGTTGGACTGGATGGGCCATTGGTCTGATCCAACATGGCTTCTCTTATGTTCTTATGTGACACAGAGTGTTGGACTGGATGGGCCATTGGCCTGATCCAACATGGCTTCTCTTATGTTCTTATGTGACACAGAGTGTTGGACTGGATGGGCCACTGGCCTGATCCAACATGGCTTCTCTTATGTTCTTATGTGACACAGAGTGTTGGACTGGATGGGCCATTGGCCTGATCCAACATGGCTTCTCTTATGTTCTTATGTGACACAGAGTGTTGGACTGGATGGGCCACTGGCCTGATCCAACATGGCTTCTCTTATGTTCTTATGTGACACAGAGTGTTGGACTGGATGGGCCATTGGCCTGATCCAATATGGCTTCTCTTATGTTCTTATGTGACACAGAGTGTTGGACTGGATGGGCCATTAGCATGATCCAACATGGCTTCTCTTATGTTCTTATGCCTTTGAATGTGGAGGTCCCCTTCAGTCACCATGACTAGTAGCCATTCATACTTATCCTCCATGAATCTGTCTAATCTCCTTTGAAAGCTGTTTGTTCCTGGGGCCACTGGTCCCTATTCTAGGCTGGTGCGAAAATAACACATTTCTTTCTCGTTCTGATATTTACCAGGATTCAGAGCAGAAGATCAGATGTACCCCTTTGCAGGGCTTTTTTTGTAGCAGGAACTCCTTTACATATTAGGCCACACACCCCTGACGTAGCCAATCCTTCTGGAACTTACAGTAGGCCCTGTACTAAGAGCCCTGTAAGCTCCAGGAGGATTGCCTACATCAGAGGTGTGTGGCCTAAAATGCAAAGGAGTTCCTGCTACAAAAAAAAGCCCTTTGGTCTGTTTCTTTCCAGTTCTTAATGATGGTCGATACTGACATATTTTTCACCCCTGCTTCTTTGACCTGTGTCGAAGCCAGAGAGGGATGTTGCAAACAAGGCACCTAATAAATAACTATGAGATCTGTACGCCTTTAGGGCAATATCAATGAACAGTTTGTTGCTACCTCACAAACAGAGCAATTGTGAATAATAAAACAAGCATTCTTAGCAGTTGTTTTGTACTGAAGAACTGGTATGGGGCAATGGTAACTCTGAGGGCTGGGAGACCTGGGTTCCAATCCACACTCAGACAGGAACAGGGCCTTTTTATTGTAGCAGGGACTCCTTTGCATATTAGGCCACATACCCCTGATGTAGCTAATCCTCCAAGAGACCATAAGAACATAAGAGAAGCCATGTTGGATCAGGCCAATGGCCCATGGCCCATCCAGTCCAACACTCAGTGTCACACAGTGGCCAATATATATATATATATATATATATATATATATATATATATATATATATATATATATGTGTGTGTGTGTGTGTGTGTGTGTGTGTGTGTGTGCCCTAATTGTGCCCTAATTGTGCCCTAATATTGTGCCCTAATATGCAAAGATGCTCCTGCTTCAAAGAAAGCCCTTTCTATATGTGTGTGTGTGTGTGTGTGTGTATACAGGGCTCTTAGTACAGGGCTTATTGTAAGCTCCACGAGGATTGGCTACATCAGGGAGTGTGCCCTAATATGCAAAGATGCTCCTGCTTCAAAGAAAGCCCTGTACGTGAATCTTAGTAAAGAGTCCAGCAGCATCTTTATGACAAACAAATTTTATTGAAGCATAAGCTTTTGAGAAACACAGCTCTCTTCATCAGATGAGAAGCTGCAACTGACAGTGAGAGCTGAGTTTCTCGAAGGCTTACACTACAATAAAATTTGTTAAGCCTTAAAAGTACTACTAGATTTTTTACTATTTTGCAGCAACAGACTAACATGGCTAACTCCTTTGAATCTATGAACATGAAAGTTATTGGGTGATCTTGGGCCAGTCATTCACCCTAAGCTTAGCCAAACGCGCAGGATCACTGTAAGAACAAAGGGGGTAGGGGGAGAACACAGGACTCCATTCTGAGCACCCGATTCCCTCCCTCCCTCCCTCCCTTCCTTCCTTCCTTCCTTCCTTCCTTCCTTCCTTCCTTCCTTCCTTCCTTCCTTCCTTCCTTCCTTCCTTCCTTCCTTCCTTCCTTCCTTCCTTCCTTCCTTCCTTCCTTCCTTCCTCCCTCCCTCCCTCCCTCCCTCCCTTCCTCCCTCCCTCCCTCCCTCCCTCCCTCCCTCCCTCCCTTCCTTCCTTCCTTCCTTCCTTCCTTCCTTCCTTCCTTCCTTCCTTCCTTCCTCCCTCCCTCCCTCCCTTCCTTCCTTCCTTCCTTCCTTCCTTCCTTCCTTCCTTCCTTCCTTCCTTCCTTCCTTCCTTCCTTCCTTCCTTCCTTCCTTCCTCCCTCCCTCCCTCCCTCCCTCCCTCCCTCTCCTGCAGCTCTCAGACACCTGACATTCATGTCTTGTGGCTCCCAAACATCTGATGCTTATGCTATGGGCTCTTATGTTAAGCAAGTTTGGCCACCGCTGGTCTATGAGTTTTTTGCTACAAAGAAAGCCAGAACATCGTTGGTGATGTGATGATGCAACTTCTGAGTGGCATCATCATGTCCCTGTTTGGGGTTGGGATTTCCCCCACTGGCCAGCTGGTTGGTAGCAGACTGGAACCCTAAAGACTGGGAGATCCCCTGGCTGGACCAGGGTTCTGGCAACCCTACTTACAGAGTTGTTTTAGGTGTTGCTTCATACCCTTGAAAGCACTATACATTGTTCTTATCCTCACCAGTTTTTCTATGATACACCCAGTCATTCTGGTTGTGTTAGGAGAGACTAGGGTGGCCAAATTTGCTTAATGTAAGAGCCACATAGAATAAATGTCAGATGTTTGAGAGGCACAAGACATGAACAAATATTACACACACATCTTTATTAAAACTCTTAATACTTCCTTTGCACAGAAAGATAAAACACATATGCATGCACTTTCCAACACAACCATGTAGAAGGAGACTTAAAAAAAAAAAAAAGCTAGGAGTAACAGTCCCCATAAGACTAGCATAGGGAAAGGTTAGGGTGGCATTGTTGTTTGGCACCAGCGGAGAAGGAAACACACATGAACCATATAATTCACTGACCACCATTTGCATCATTATGTATCTCTTTTCACCTTGATACCAAGGCTAGTAAATATAGCTCCTACAAGAGCTATGAAACTAAGTAGGAACCCTGTGCGACACTCTTTAATTCCATCCCTCCATCCCATGGTTCCCTTGGCTCTTGTGCTCTCTTTCCCCGCTTTAGGTCTCCAGGCGACCTCTGTGGTGGTGGAGAAGAGCTTGCAAGCCCAGTTCACACACAGCGGAAATAGTTGCCTATCCTACCTACCTCAGAGGCTGACTGAGAGATCCCAATGCTAAGCATGCTTACTTGAGAGTAAACCTGCGTTGAGTTCCTCCTTGACCTCTGGGAGCCACACAACATGTGTGAAAGAGCCACATGTGGCTCCAGAGTCCACAATTTGGCCACTTCTGGATTAGGGGATATTAACAAAATTCTCACCAAACTACGCTTCCCAGAATTCTGCTAGGTGGGGAGCCATGACACTTCAACTGGCATGTGTGTATTCCAAACATACATCCTAAGTATCTCTAGAGAAAAGATTGAGTTGACAAAAGGGGACAGCATTGGCTGTCTGGGTTCTTCTGCCACTTTTCACATGGCATGTCTTTTGAGTAAGCTTATAAATGCTTTCTTTTACAAAGCAAAGTTGCTAATTGTACAATATTAGCAGTATAATCTGTGTTTGGAGGTTTTTGGGTGTTTTTTTTTTAGAATTATAGAATCATAGAGTTGGAAGGGACCGCCAGGGTCATCTAGTCCAATCCCCTGCACAATGCAGGAAACTCACAAAAACCTCCCCCCCCCCCCAATTCACAGGATCTTCATTGCTGTCAGATGGCCATCTAGCCTCTGTTGAAAAATCTCCAAGGAAGGAGAGCCCACCACCTCCTGAGAAAGCCTGTTCCACTGAGGAACCACTCTAATGGTCAGGAAGTTCTTCCTAATGTTGAGCCGGAAAGTCTTTTGATTTTATTTCAACCCATTGGTTTTGGTCCTACCATCTCGGCCACAGAAAACAATTTCACACCATTGTCTATATGACAGCCCTTCAAGTACTTGAAGAGGGTGATCATATCACCTCTCAGCCACCTCCTCTCCAGGCTAAACATCCCCAGTTCCTTCAACCTTTCTTCATAGGACTTGATCTTCAGACCCCTCACCATCTTCGTTGCCCTCCTCTGGACCCATTCCAGCTTGTCTAGATCTTTCTTAAAATGTGGTGCCCAGAACTGAACACAATACTCCAGATGAGGTCTTACCAGAGCAGAGAAAAGCGATTTTTTTGTTTTGTTTTAATGAAGTAGATATTTGAAATTGCTTCAAAGTGTTTTCGTCACCATAATCATGAAATGTGATACCTTCGGCAAAAAGCCTAGCTTGAGTTACTTCCATGCTGCAACACCTCTGTATAAATATAATCAGGGGTGTAATTCTAGCAGAAGCACCTTTGCATATTAGGCCACACACCCCTGATGTAGCCAGTCCTCCAAGAGCTTACAAGGCTCTTTTTTGTAAGCTCTTGGAGGATTGGCTACATCAGGGGTGTTGCCTAATATGCAATGGAGCTCTTGCTAGAATTCTACCCCTGGATATAACCAAGGCTCTCCAATCACCACCCGCAATCCAGATTTGGGGTTACCTGAATGACTCTGACCTGTGGCCTAGAGTTGTCAGCTGCAGTTCACGAATTTGATCCCAGGGGAAGCTGGATTCAGGTAACCGGCTCAAGGTTGACTCTGCCTTCCAACCTTCTAAGGTTGGTAAAATGAGTACCCAGCTTGCCGAGGAGGAAGTGTAGATGACCGGGGAAGGCAAGGGCAAACCACCCCGTAAAAAGCCTACCAAGAAAAGTCATGATGTGGTGTCAACCCATGGGTCGGAAATGACTCAGAGCTTGCACAGGAGACTACCTTTACCTTTGAAAAAAGTTGCACAATGGCTGTCTCCACCCATCATTGGCTATTGCTCTCCCATTGTGCAACAGTGGTAACTTGCAACTGGATTTTTCCTCGCTATACAAGAGCACCCAGTCATGACAAATCACTTTAGCCCACTCACACTTCTCAGATATCACACATGTGGATTTTGGGGTAAACTACCAAGTGTTCGTGTTAAGTGAATGCTACCTGTGACCCTCCTGATACGTGGACTTGCCATGCTGTTTGAATAGAGCCACGAACACATTTTGCACATGCCTCAGTCCTGAGACCCCTGATATTCCAGGGTTCCAGACCACGCATAAAGGTAAAGATAGTCCCCTGTGCAAGCTCAAGTCGTTTCCGACTCTGGGGTGATGTCGCACCATGACGATTTCCTGGCAGACTTTTTTATAGGGTGGTTTTTCTGAGATTGGTAAAATGAGTCCCCAGCTTGCTGGGGGGAAAGTGTAGATGACTGGGGAAGGCAATGGCAAACCGCCCCGTAAAAAGTCTGCCGTGAAAATGTCATGATGCGACGTCACCCCAGAGTCAGAAACAACTGGTGCTTGATGATGATGATGATGATGATATTGGATTTATATCCCGCCCTCCACTCCGAAGAGTCTCAGAGCGGCTCACAATCTCCTTTACCTTCCTCCCCCACAACAGGCACCCTGTGAGGTAGGTGGGGCTGGAGAGGGCTCTCCCAGCAGCTGCCCTTTCAAGGACAATCTCTGCCAGAGCTATGGCTGACCCAAGGCCATTCCAGCAGCTGCAAGTGGAGGAGTGGGGAATCAAACCCGGTTCTCCCAGATAAGAGTCTGCACACTTAACCACTACACCAAACTGGCTCCCCAAACTGGCTTGCACAGGGGACCTTTCCTTTTCCTTGCCATTGCCTTCCCCAGTCATCTACACTTGACCCCCAGCACGCTGGGTACTCATTTTAATGATCTTGGAAGGATGGAAAGCCGAGTCAACCCTGAGTCGGCTACCTGAACCCAGCTTCCACCGGGATCGAATTCAGGTCATGAGCAGAGCTTGGGCTGCAATATTGCAGCTTAGTACTTTGCCAGTTTGGTGTAATGGTTAAGTGCACGGACTCTTATCTGGGAGAACCAGGTTTGATTCCCCATTCCCACATTTGCAGCTGCTGGATTGGCCTTGGGTCAGCTATAGCTCTCACAGAGGTATCCTTGAAAGGGCAGCTTCTGTGAGAGCTCTCTCATCCCAACCTACATCACAGGGTGTCTATTGTGGAGGAAGGAGATAAAGGAGATTGTAAACCGCTCTGAGACTTTGATTCAGAGAGAAGGTATTAATTCTGTGGTCTTCTTCTTCTTCTTCTTCTCGCTATGGGGCTCTTAGATTGTGCATACCAAAGCTGAAAAACTCCTGTGTTGGCCTTTTCAAACAAGGTGACGACTGTTTGAACCCCAATGAACTGTGTATGACTGCCAGTCTCTCCGGTACCTGTGGACTACAATATCTACAAAGGTCTCGTGATAGTGAAATATCCAGCATTGCATCGATGTAGTCAGCCTCTTAGTTGCTAAGACCCAATGTGGCTTGTCAGTCATGTTATGGGGCTTCCCGATAAGTTGCCCTCTTCATTTCTGTGGTCCCAGGCAGCGATCCAGCAGGCTTCCCAAGGACCTTCTGGGGCCATCGCGTCTCCCCTGATGTGTTCAAATTGGTGGTTCGCCAGATGTGCCTCAGCTGTATCGGTCATATGTTGTTTGCCTCCAGAAAGATGCCTTTCTGGTCGGCGCCCACCGCACAGCCGCATACTCTCTTAACAGTTCACAGAAGGAAACAGGGACCAGCTTGTGTGTTGCTGATCTTTGTGACCTCCCACCAAGGGTCACCGTTGCCGCCCCTTTCCCCAGAGCATTTTCTCTGCTTGCCGTACACTGTTTATTAACTCTGCATCAACCCGTTCTGCATCAACTTCAGGAACAAGCTACAATGCAAGCAAAACAAAACTGGGGGAAGCTTGCGAGAATCGATACTTGAGGTCTGATCCTATGTACCTTTACCCTGAACCGCGCACGGAATCATAGACCTCTGTAAAAATAGACCTCTATTTTTCTTGCTTATTTCTCCTCCAGATAAGTCATCACAACAGCAGTCTTAGGCATATTTATTTTTAAAGTCAGTTCTGCTGGACTCTGGACTTCCCCGACGGACAAAATAGGGAGTGAATTTTTATCAGGGATGTGCATGTTAGACAATAATGGTAAACAGGGAGTGTATGGTAAACAGGTAATGGTAAACAGGTAGTACACCTTTCCACTTTATTTCATGCATGTAGCTTTTGTGGCCATCGTTGAACATCAAGACGGAAAGAAACCACTGAACACCTGAATGTCAGAATTAATTCACAATCCGCCTCTTGTTCATTCACACACTACCAGTGGCTAAGATTACTGGCAGTTCTGTTCTACCCAGAGGAATTCTTTTTCATCCTTTGTGAAATCATGCCTGAGGTAGAATTAGAATCCAGGACTCCGGAGCCAAAACAGCTCCTCACCTTTCACCTACAAAAACAGAAAACGTTTTTTTTCCGCTTGCTTCCTAAGGTATTAAGGAGTCCTAATTTCCATCTTAGATTTTTTTTTAAAAAAAAAAGGTGTGTGTGTGTGTGTGTGTGTGTGAAATGAGGAGCTGTGGAAAATACCAATTAATATGCATAGAATCTGGCTTACTTCAATGCAGTAGAAGGTCTTATGAAGTCAATTTAAAACACAAACACACATGCGCACACAACAGGCCTGCCTTAGAAAGCTCGCCCACTGTACATATATGTGGCGCTATCCTCCCTTGAAGTCGTATCAAAAAAAGTCTTCATCAGAACACCACCTTGGGGGCCTAAATTAATCTTGTATTTCAAATGCTCATTGATAGGAACCTGCTCAAGGAAGGGATACCACAGAGGAAGCGCCACCGCGAGCACGGCAGCTGCAGATAAGTTTCCCAAAGAATTCCACACACACCCCTCCCCGCTTAAATTCTGAGCACAGATTTCAAATTAGTTTTACTTTTGCTTCTTAGAGAAGAAGAGGGAAAAAAAATGAAAGGGGAGGGGGCAACAAAAAGGGGGGTAGGGATGCTGGATAAATACAGTTTCAGCCTCCGCAGACGGGATTAAGGGGAAGAGCCACGAGTGGAAGGGAAAATGAGGATATGACAGAGGGCTCCTCGGGTTCAAACAAAATTTGGCCTCCAGAAGGCAGGAGAAATCAGACTGGTGACAGGTGCCATCTTGCGGGTCACTCAGCTGTTCTGCCTCCTGCCACTTGTTATAACGAGAACAGATAAAGGAAGGGCTGGATTTGCGGAGGCTCGGAATTGGGAGAGTAATTCAAAGAGATGGAAGCTTGCTTGGCTCCGGGGTTTGTGGGTTTTTTTTTTCCTTCCTTGAGATGCTGTAAGTATCAAGGCCGGGCTTGTCAAAGCTATATGCTACTTAAGAACTTAAGAAGCCGAGCCTATATGCATGTCTGAAACACGCAACTGTAAATACGGCAAATGATAATCAAATTATTTGTGGACTTTTAGAGGGAAGCAAATAAAATATTCATGCCGCACGGAGGCCGGGAAAGGTTACGGTGCGACACACTGTTAATTAAAAATATAGCAGCCCCAAGAGCGGCTTGTGAAAAAAGAGCTGGTGTTTGCATTTCTCTCCCCCCCCACCCCATTCTTTTCAGATCTTATCACTGATGTGCAAAAGAAAAGAGGGTGGCGGCGGTATAGTTAGCTTGTGTTTTAGAACAGTCTGCTTTTAATGCAATTGTGGTTCTTTTTCTTCTTCTTCTTCTTCTTTTTTTCAAATACGGCGAGCAAAAACCATGGAGGATGAGAATATTGTGCAAAGAAAGAATCAAACGGAGCGTTGCAGGAGAGAAGGCAACCAGCAATATGTTTTAACAGGAAAGAAGGAGGCCTCGAGTTTCTGTTTTATTGTCCAAAGGCTGGAATCCTTCATTGGGTGACATTAAAAACAATATACGGTAGTTCAAAAGCATCAATTCATATTTTATTGAGAGAATGGGAAGGCTGTGGCCCAAATACATGGCGTAAGCTGTGGTCCCAATACATGGGAATGCAACTTTGCATAATGCAACAATACATAGCTCAGTAATTTGTGTGCGGACTAAGTTCACTTTTCTACATTATATGGTGCATTCACGCTGCACTAGATAATGCGTTTTACATCCGGATTTTTGCTATTCTTACACAATAAAAATCCGGATGTTAAAACGCATTATTTAGTGTAGTGTGAATGCACCCATATATATTCATGCATATTGTAGTAAAAAAAAAAAATGATTGGGTCAGTCTACTTTTTTTTTTTTAATTGAGTGATGATCCAGATCGATGGAGATGGCCCTCCCAGCCGAAAGGACAAAGGCCTTTGCATAATTTGTATGGTAATTTCCAAAGAAAATGGTCAAGTATTTGGAAGGATTATTGAGGAGGCACCTTCAAATTGTTTGGTAGAGAAACAGCACCGAATCATCCAAGATAATAATGAAAATTGGAAATAAGAATCATTCCCCAGAAACTATTTTCTGAGAGCAACCGGCAATGTTAAAAATGGAAACATTGTTCCGTTTGTTTTGTTTTTTTACAGAGACACAGAACTGAATCCAATTCCGTTGAACTGTTGGGATTGGGGTAGTACCTTTGGTTGACCTTATCTCTATGCTTACTGAAATTTCTAACAGAAGAAACACTTGCATTTTACATTTTGAAAGAGAAAAAATACAGTCCTAAGGATAGTTACCCTTCCAAGTTAACAGGCTTAAGGAGGGTGTAGCTTTTAGGATCGCACTTGACAGCGTTCTACATGAGAGCAACATTTCCCAGTATGAGTTCCATCCAGTAAAGCACAATGGCTGACCCACACATTGCGTGTTCCTTGTTGTCCATTGTGACGACGCCACATTATTTTTACTGGGTTATGAAAACAAATTCACCCTCGATATGATTATTTTTTGTCATTCCCCCCCCCCTTGCATTTATGACATCTTTCTTGGCCTTCCCCTTTTCCCACCCCGCCCGCTTCCCCGGGTTCCTTCTGCCTCCCACAACGGCATACAAAAGGAGGTATTAACAGAATAACAGAAGTGAAGGTTGTTCAGCTATGAACAGCACTTGTGATCTCATCCCAAGGTTTTTGACAAGCCTGAACCATCTGCCTCTGAGCTGGGCAAAAGCATGCCATCTATTCCTCAGAATTTCAGTGTCATGGAAAGGGGGCAGCGTCTCTTTGCTTTGTGCCAATCTTTCTCCCTCCCCTTGCTTCCCCCCACCCCACACCCCCTTCAACAACCCTGCCAGAAAGACTGGAGTCAGCCATTGAAAAGCATACCAGGAATTTTTAAACACACAAGTCCGACATTTCCTCAGCTCTTCCAAGCTAAGGCCTTCAATCCACCCCCCTCCCCTTCTTTCAATCAAATAAGGCACCCGTTCTCTCTTACTCTCTCTCTCTCTCATACTCCTTGCAAAGAGGGAAAGGGTTTTGAAGGTGGGGGTGGCGGAGAAGAGAAAGTTGGCAATTTAATTCAAACAAAAGAAGCTTGAAATCTAGAAGCACTGCGACTGGAGGGCTACTGGCAATAGAATTCTAATTAGTATTCTCCTATTTTTCTTTTAGACAGCTGAGGGATGCCCCCTATTGACTCTAAGAGGCAAGCTGGTTAAAAAAGAGAGAGGGAGAGGGGGGGGGGGAGAGACCGTGTGCGTGTGTGGGGAGAGGAGGGGGGGGGGGTTGAGGCCTAGCAGCAAACACTGCAGATTGCAAATTATATCACAACCCTTGCCAAGTCTCTACTTTTGGCATCAGATTTTTAATGACACCCTGGAAAACAGGGAGGCGGAGGAAAGGGACGCTGGGGGGGGGGGGGAGAGGAAAGCCCTCAGCACCAGGGATAAAAATTAGAGGGGGGGGGTATGCATGGGGATCAGTGTTTGCTTAAAACCCAAATGGCACAGTGCGTCCACACACACACACACAGATGCACACACGCATTAGGTTTTAAAATATTCATAGAGAGAAATGAAGATTCGAAGGTGTACATTTGTTGCTTGGTCAATGGGCATCTCGTTCTGCATATTAATGAGACCAATGATCTCATTTTAAAGGGACAGGACAGCCCCGCCCCCCTGTGCCTTCTCCTCACCTCTGCCACCCCCGCCCCATTCTGCCTCCTCTCAAACTAAGATGCTTTGATTTGGTTGAAAAGGCAGAGAAGATGCATCAAAAAGGGGACATGGAAGACGTAGAGTTATGCTCCCTTTTCGATTTTGACCCAGCCCTAGCTGGCGCTTTGGATGAGAATTCGGGGGAGCTCTTAAGCACACACACACACAGAGGAATGGTGTCCGAGCATAATATCTCTGATGTACATCTGTAGATTAGTTTTTTTTTAAAAAAAAAAATAATTCCTCCCTTTCTTCACTTGTTGTTCCCTATGATCGGGATGGAATTCTAGCAGGAGCTCCATTGCATGTTGGGCCACACGCCCCTGATGTGGCCAATCCTCCAAGAGCTTACAAAAAAGAGCTCTTGGAGGATTGGTGTGGAAGAATCAGGTGTGGCCTAATATGCAAAGGAGCTCCTGCTAGAATCCCACCCCTGACCATGTTAAGACAAGGAGGTGGACCCAAAGAGAACATCATGGCTTTTTTTGTAGCAAGAACTCCTTTGTACATTAGGACACACATGCCTGATGATGTAGCCAATCCTCCAAGAGCTTACAGGGCTCTTCTTACAGGGCCTACTGTAAGCTCCAGGAGGACTGGCTACATCAGGGGTGTGTGGCCTAATGGTCAAAGGAATTCCTGCTACAAAAAAAGACGGAGGACATCAATGAGGGACTTCATATTTTTAACCTCCAACGGTGTCAAGCTGTGCCCCACGGTCATGGTTTCTTCACACAGGAACTAACAGCAAGAGAGCCTTCACACCAGCCCTTTCACACACACACACACACTAAAGATTATGCTACCCCCAGAACTGAAAATAGAGGCAAACAGGGCTTTTTTTTGTAGCAGGAACTCCTTTGCATATTAGGCCACACACCCCTGATGTAGCCAATCCTCCTGGAGCTTACAGGGCTCTTAGTACAGGGCGTACTGTAAGCTGCAGAAGGATTGGCTACATCAGGGGGTGTGACCTAATATGCAAAGAAGTTCCTGCTACAAAAAAGACCTGGAGGCAAACCACCCTCCATAAAAGCTTTATGGCTACAGAAATAAATAAGGGAGGTGTGAAAGTGCCCCATCTCCATTGCCTTTAGGGTTCTGCGTCTGAGCACGGTATTCTGAACTTTTTTCCATTTTGCGCATTATTTTTGAAAAATGATGTTGGTGTTTCCAGTGTCACTATTACTTTTATGTCATCCCTTGGGTACCATTTTTAAACCCTTTATACATTGGCTGGGGTAGGAGGGGCTCAAAGCAGGTATTAATTTTAAGGAGCGGAATTCAGCAAAAAGAAACCAAAACTGAACATGGTACAAAACCGAGGATTGCCCTGCAAATGCTATAGTTTCAGGAGAATCCTAGAGAACCATGCCAAGTTGGTAGGGTTGCCAAGTCCAATTGAAGAAATATCTGGGGAGTTTGGGGGTGGAGCCAGGAGACTTTGGGGTGGAGCCAGGAGACATAGGGGGCGGAGCCAGGAGCAAGGGTGTGACAAGCATAATTGAACTCCAAGGGAGTTCTGGCCATCACATTTAAAGGGACAGCACACCTTTTAGAATGCCTTCCTTCCATAGAAAATAATGAAGGATAGGGGCACCTTCTTTTGGGGCTCATAGAATTGGACCCCCTGGTCCAATCCTTTTGAAACTTGGGAGGTATTTTGGGGAGAGGCACTAGATGCTATACTGAAAATTTGGCACCTCTACCTCAAAAAACAGCCTTCCCAGAGCCCTTGACACCTGTGGATCAATTCCCCATCTTTCCCTATGGGAATTGTTCCTGGAGGTGCATAATGGCTGTGGGGGTGCAGCTTCCCCCGCCGGCCAGCTGACTGGGGGAGGGGGGGAAGCCTGTAAAACCAGGGGATCCCCCGCTGGGACCTGGGGATTGGGAAGCCTACAAGTTGGTGACATCACTTCTGGTGATTCACTTAAACGGATATTGCACTGTTGGTACAAATCTGATTCTTCCACCTGTTTTCCTCCTGCCACCCCAGTGAGAGGAGGTGGGCAGTATGGGTGGCAGGTGGGAGTGGCAACCTTCTTAGATGGTTCCTAAAATAAATAATGTATGGACAACATTCTTGTGAAAACTGTCTAACTTGATTCCAATTAGTAGTAGTAGGGCTGCAGATGCCCTCTTTTTTTGGTGTCTGTCCTCTTTTGGGCTTTAAAAAAACAGATGAAAACATCCTCTTTTGTGCTTGGAAGGTTAGGAATATTCCTAGTTAGTAGCAATGGTCACACCTTAAATAGCAGGCGTATTTAAAATGAGATTTGTCCTAGTGATCACTTGTTTGAAGTACTCAGTCTGGAAATATGTCTTCTTCTTCTTCTTTTCAAAATATGGTAGCCCTAGGCAGGGGTGGAATTCTAGCGGGAGCTCCTTTGCATATTAGGCCACACACCCCTGATGTAGCCAATCCTCCAAGAGCTTACAAAAAAGAGCCTTGTAAGCTCTTGGAGGATTGGCTACACCAGGGTGTGTGGCCTAATATGCCTAGGAGCTCCTGCTAGAATTCCACCCCTGGCCCTAGGTAGTAATGTTCTGAGGCTATTTATTGATCATATTTATTTATTCTGAGGCTATTTATTGATAGGGTTGCCAACTCCAATTCAAGAAATATCTGGGGACTTTGGGGGTGGAGCCAGGAGACTTTGGGGGTGGAACCAGGAGACATTAGGGGTGGAGCCAAGATCAAGGCTGTGACAAGCATCATTGAACTCCAAAGGGAGTTCTGGCCATCACATTTAAAGGGACGGCACACCTTTTCAATGCCTTCCTTCCATAGGAAATAATGAAGGATAAGGGCACCTTCTTTTGGGGCTCATAGAATTGGACCCCATAATCCAATCTTTTTGAAACTTGGGGGGTATTTTGGGGAGAGGCACTAGATGCTATACTGAAAATTCAGTGCCTCTACTTCCAAAAACAGCCCCCCCAGAGCCCCAGATACCCACGGATCAATTCTCCATGATTTTCTATGGGAATAAATCTCCATAGGGAATAACAGAGTTCCCAGCAGATATTTCCCTCCCCTCCCCACCACTTTCTGACGACCCTGAAGTGGGGGGAGGGCCTCCAAGCCGGGGGATCCCCTGCCCCCACCTGGGGATTGGCAACCCTATTTATTGATCATATTTATTTATTCTGAGGCTATTTATTGATCATATTTATTTATTTACTCCAGGCCCCAAGTTCAGTCCCTGGTATCTCCAGCTCAGGTAGGATCAGGTAGGTAGGTGCTGTGAAAGACCTCTGCCTGAGACCCTGGATATCTACTATCAGTCTGAATAGATGGACCAAGGGTCTGATATAATCTAAGACAACTCCATATGTCTTTGTGTGAAGTGGGGCTGGTAATGCTAATGATCAAGTTCACTCACTGAGTTCATGGTGGAGTGAGGTTTTCCAGCCTGCTGTGGAGGTCCATTGGTGTGGCCAGAACATGGCATTGCCTCTTAGCAAACCATCTGTGCTCAATAAAAATCAAAATGGCTGCCACTAATGTGTAGCAAAAACAAAAACCCTCAGCCTTGGTCATTTCCTCACATGGCTTTGCAAATTTCCCTCCTTTATAGTAAGAGGTTTCACCACCCTCTATGGTTATGGAGACACAACACTTTAACTATAACAACTTGGCAATCCCATTATTTAAGGAATGGGACATGATTTCCTTACCAGGGCTGTTATGGTATTGAATATCTGTTGAAAAGATTGCTTCTCTAACTATATTGGTCCAATGTTCTTGTCAGTGCATGTTGGTTGGAGGAGAAGACTGTGTGTCTGGATGCCATATGGTTCCCATTCAGATTCTTTCCAAATTGGTTATGGGTATCGTAGTACTCAGCTCTAGATATCTTTTGGCCAATATTGGTCTTCTCATTACGGGGACAGAGCAAGATACATGAATGAATTGAAACAGAGCTAAGCTTAGATGAAACTAACACAATAAGAGCTAAGGTTAGATGAAACTAATATCTTTGGGCCTGGGCCAATTTTTCTTGAGGTACAACCGCCCAGGGTAGCCCCTCTCAGCAGATCTTGGAAGCTAAGCAGGGTTGGCCCAAAGTCCATGGATGGGAGGCCATCTAGGAAGAGGTATGTTATAGCAGTCACCTCTGTTTACCTGGAAGACCCAAGGAAGGAAGGAGGAGGAGATTGGATTTATACCCTGCCCTTCACTACCTGAAGGAGTCTCAGAGTGGCTTGCAATCTCCTTTCCTTTCCTCTCCCCACAACAGACACCCTGTGTGGTAGGCGGAGCTGAGAGAGCTCTGACAGAAACTGCTCTTGAGAGGAACAGCTCTGCGAGAACTTGTGGTTGACTCAAGGTCACATCAGCAGGTGCATGTGGAGGAATGGGGAATCAAACCTGGTTCTCCCAGACAGGAGTCTGCACATTTGACTGCTATACCAAACTGGCTCTCCATAAGTCTCCATAAGTCAACTGTCTCCATAAATCAGCTGTGACTTGATAGCACTTTCCAAACACATTCATATCTTTTAGTATAAAAAGTGGGCTAAGGGGAATATGAAAACCATTGTCCTCATCCATCTCCATCTAAATGTTTAATGCCTGCTCGCAGTGCCAATATCCCCCCGTTTCTTCACCACAGTGAGGACTCCTCCTTTATTGTAAGATCCCAGTCAGTCAAGGATCACATTTGAAGTTTGCCACAGTGCCACACATTACACAGCAGATGTGGCTTTGTCAGCACATTACTGACATTACTTTGTCAGCACATTACTTGTAAACATGATAGAGGTTTACAAGATTATGCATGGGATGGAGAAGGTAGAGAAAGAAGTACTTTTCTCCCTTTCTCACGATACAAGAACTCGTGGGCATTCGATGAAATTGCTGAGCAGTCGGGTTAGAAAGGATAAAAGGAAGTCCTTCTTCACCCAAAGGGTGAACCTAGGACCATGCCAAGCAATTGCTTAACCACTGAGCTGCAGCCTCTTTTCCAACCTAGAGTATCACCAGGAAGTGACATCACATCCTCTACCAAACTCTACCCTGCCCAAGCAAGCTCTGCCTCCCATATCTCCTGGCAATTTCTGAGCCAGTTTTGGGAATCCTAATTTCACAGTATTAGGGTTGCCAAGTCCAATTCAAGAAATATCTGGGGACTTTGGGGGTGGAGCCAGGAGACATTGGGGGTGGAGCCAAAAGCAAGGGTGTGACAAGCATAATTGAACTTCAAGGGAGTTCTGGCCATCACATTTAAAGAGACTGCACATCTTTTTAAATGCCTTCCTTCCATAGGAAATAATGAAGGATAGGGGCACCTTCTTTGGGGGTTCATAGAATTGGACCCCCTGGTCCAATCTTTTTGAAACCTGGGAGGTATTTTGAGGAGAGGCACTAGATGCTATACTGAAAATTTGGTGCCTCTATCTCAAAAAACAGCCCTCCCCAGAGCCCCCGATACCCACGGATCAATTTCCCATCATTCCCTATGGGAATTGTTCATGGAAGTGCATGATGGTTGTGGGGGCGGAGCTTCCCCCGCTGGCCAGCTGGCTGGGGGAGGGGGGAAGCCTGTAAAACCGGGAGATCTCCCTCTGGGACCTGGGGATTGGGAAGCCTACACAGTATATACTAGACAAATATACTGAATCAGACCACAGGTCTATTTGCTGACAGGTAGTGACAGAAGGATCTTCATCCGTTCTTGATCCTTGAAGACTCTTTAAAAATGGGTCAGGGGTCAAATCAAGGACCTTCTGTTTGAAACCGTAGACTTCTATTGTTATGGATTGATATTTCATGTTTATAGAGTGGAAGACCATTTCTGGCACCTCCGTCTTTGACATGTGCTCTTGCCTTGGAAATGAATCATGACTTGCTAGAAACATCAACAGGTCTCCATCAACGAGCCAAAACCACCCACAACCCTCTATACTTGGAGGACTGTCCCACTCACATACACAGTGAGGGAGTTTATTTTTACACATATATAAAAGGGGACTACGCTTTCCTTCTCCCAAGCCCGCCCCCCCCCCCCCATCTTACTTGACTGATTCCCACAAAGGTGCCCACTGATGTGTTTCCTCATGGCCTCTTGTTTTCCCCACAAAACAAGAAACCTGTCTTGACATTTCTCCGCCTCATTGGATCAGGAGCTGCTTCAAAAGACTTCAGAAGGCATCACCATTTGCTTTGCAGAGATGACACGTTTTAGAAATAGCCGCTCCCATCATAGGAAGATGTTTGACTTGAGTCTCCCCAACCTTTTTAAACTGTCCTCCTTGACAGCTATTGTATATTGTGAGTGGTCCTTCCCACATGACAGCCATTTTCTGGCGGGACTTCCATCCTGACCTGCATGGTTCAGGCTAGTCTGATCTCATCAGATCATGGATGCTGAGCAGGATGTGCTGTGATTACTCCTTGGATGGGAGAACAACAACTATGCAGAGGCAGGTAACGGCAAAGCACCTCTGTTTCTCTTTTGCCTTGAAAACTCTATGCCTATGGGGTCACCAAAACTTGGCTGCAACTTGACCACACCTTCTATCCCTTTCAAAAACTTTATAATGTTAACAGGGTTAATAAGGTTGTGGTCCTTTGCTTTACTTGAAGCATCTCTCTGCCAGCCCAGCTCCAATACCAGAAATAAGCCAAATTGGGGTGAGAAGTATTCAGACATAACAGGGAGCATGATAATGTGAGGAAAGAGAGCGAAGGCTTTCCGTGCTAAAATTAGATTTCCTCAGCCTATGAACAAAGTGGGCCTGTGTGGATGTTCCATCGCATCTACGCTGACCCTTAGTGCTTCCACATGAAAATGGAAGAGTGGCTTGAAGCTACTGAGTGAGTTCACAACCAAGAGTTTTGAACCTTGGACTTTCAGTGACTCAGCTGCAACTGCTCTGTATTGTGATGTATACAGGTGAGTATGTAGCAATGTTGACATCTTTGTTGCCTAGACTCACTTCCCATTTCCCTTGAGAAATTTCCCTCAGAATGGATTAAAGACTCACCTCTAGGGTTGCCAATCCACAGGTGGGAACCAAATAAATCAAAACCACTCTGTGAACAATATTGTTACAAAATGTAATTCATACAAGGAAAAAAGTGCATTTCAGCAACCTTATATTTTTTACATACCGCATGTGCATATTTATGCGCATATATACAACAATGTGCAAATAGTCCAAATCACTGTTTCCCATTTGCAGAGTTGGGACCTGGTACCGGGCCATGGAAGCCTCACTACCGGGTCACAAGAAAAGCCAAAGCTAGCCCTGGCCCCAGCAAAGCATGACCTCTGCTCTGCTTCCTTCCTTCCACCACCTCTCTGTTGTGCAGAGAAAAGCTAGCCATGAAGACTGACACAGGCTGCAAAGACTGAGCTCCATTTGGCTTCCTTCCCCCATCTCTCTGTTGTGCAGAGAAAGGCTAGCCTTGAAGCCTGACACAGACTGCAAAGCCTGAGCTCTGTTTGGCTTCCTTCCTTCCCCATCTCTGTGTTGTGCAGAGAGGAGCTGGGTTGCCTCTCCTTCCTTCTCTCCCTGTGTTTGAGAGAAAAGCTGGCATCCACTGGCACTTTAGATCCATGAAGTGTTCTTCAAGGTATGAGCTTTCATGTGCTTTGCAGTATGTTCTTTTGGGGAGATTTCCCGAGATGCTGGGAGGCAAAGAAGGGGTGTGTGTGTTTTTTTCAGTTGGGAGGGGCGAGGAGTGTGCATTCCAGTAGCTGCGAGACATGAACATTAGAGGAAGGAAGGAAGGAAGGAAGGAAGGAAGGAAGGAAGGAAGGAAGGAAGGAAGGAAGGAAGGGAGGGAGGGAGGGAGGGAGGGAGGGAGGGAGGAGGGAGGAAGGAAGGAAGGAAGGAAGGAAGGAAGGAAGGAAGGAAGGAAGGAAGGAAGGAAGGAAGGAAGGAAGGAAGGAAGGAAGGAAGGGAGGGAGTGGGGAAAGAAAGCAACTTTAACTTTAAATGCATTCTCCAAGCTGCCAGCTCTCTTGGCTTGGAGAAGTGATTTAAAGAGACAGATGCCTTCTCCAATCCAGCTGATGGGGTGGGGTGGGGGCTTTGAGAGCCACTCAATATGTGTGAAGGAGCCCCATGTGGCTCCTGAGCCACAGTTTGGCCACCCCTGAGTTACACACAAGATCCACTCACCCTTGCGATGGACGTTGTGTGAATATGAAACACTTCGATGTAGATATTCAAGTACAGGGCAGTTTTAGGGATCAGCCACGTATTTGCATGGGTTGCATTAAGGGTTGGTAGAGCTCAGCCCAGCAGTAAGATCTGGGAGGAAGTTTCAGGCTCAGATCTTTCCCCAGCCATAATAATAATAAACCCCATGGGATATTTACTTGCCATGCTGGTGGTTCTTGTGTGCTCCAGTGAAGCAGATGGTTTTGCTATCTGCAGTGTAACTGCTGTCTCCCATGGGAGACAGACCTCTGCTAAGGAGTTAAACTAAATTAATCCCAAACCCCTTTTCCATATAATAATAATAATAATAATAATAATAATAATAATAATAATAATAATAATAATAATAATAATAATAATAATAATAATAATAATAATAATAATAATAATAATAATAATTTTATTCTTATATCCCGCCCTCCCCCGCCAAAGGCAGGCTCAGGGCGGCTCACAGGCATGGAGTTCCATGGTTCAATAAAACAATACAATACAACAACAATTTTAAATAATCAATGACATAATAAATAAGTTAGTTAAAATAGATAAAATAGGTGCTACATTACTATGGGTCATAATATCCACAAGATGGCTGGATGGCTACACATCAGTTTCATCAGTTTAGCCAGGTTCTGTTTCGAAGGCAAGCTGGAAAAGAAATGTTTTACAAGCCCTGAGGAATTGATTCAAGTCCCGCAGGGCTCGTACCATCTCTGGTAGATGATTCCACCATCGAGGGGCCATTGCTGAGAAGGCTTGCTCCCTGGTTGCCTTCAATCGAGCCTCTCTTGGCCCAGGGATTATTAGGAGATTTTGCGAGCTAGATCTCAGTGCTCTCTGGGGAACATATGGGGAGAGGCGGTCCCTTAGGTAGGCGGTCCCTTAGGTATGGTGAGAAAATCAAATTTGAAGCCTAGACCAGCTTGGTCATCACCCGAGTTAACCAGGACTGCATCCAAGGGGTGGAATTCTAGCGGGAGCTCCTTTGCATATTAGGTCACACGCCCCTGAAGTAGCCAATCCTCCAAGAGCTTGCAAAAAAGAGCCCTGTAAGCTCTTGGAGGATTGGCTACACCAGGGGGTGTGGCCTAATATGCAAAGGAGCTAGAATCCCACCCCTGACTGCATCAGAGATTGGTGTTCCAGGATCTATGGTGGAAAATGGGCTACAGGATGCAGGCTCTTCTGTTGGGCAATTCAGGCAGAGGACTGATGTGCTACTGGAAGCAGTTTTGTCTGTAAAGCAACCAGATCAGGGATCTGATCAGCTACTGGGAAACCAGCAGTGTGCGAAATAATGGTCTCAAGCAGGGCTTTTCTTTTGGTAGCAAGAGCTCCTTTGCATATTAGGCCACACATCCCTGATGTAACCAATCCTCCTGGAGCTTACAGTAGTCTCTGTAGCTTCATGGCACAGAGTGGTAAAGTCCGAGCCCTCTGTTCACAACCTGAATTTGATCCTGGCGGAAACTGGGTTCAGGTAGCCGGCTCAAGGTTGACTCAGCCTTCCATCCTTCCGAGGTCAGTAAAGTGAGTACCCAGCTTGCTGGGGGGAAAGTGTACATGACTGGGGAAGGCAATGGCAAACCACTGCGTAAAAAGTCTGCCATGAAAACGTCATGATGCGACCCCAGAGTCGGAAATGACTGGTGCTTGCACAGGGGACTACCTGTACCTTTTACTGTACTAAAAGCCTTGTAAGCTCTTGGAGGATTGACACATTAGGGGCGTGTGGCCTAATATGCAAAGGAATTCCTGCTCCAAAAAAAGCCCTGGTTTCAAGACCTTTTGTGCCAAGGAACCATCCCTGGGCAGGGAGGGGGGGGGGTCTTGGTAATTGGTGATTCAATCCTTAGGCAAGTAGACAGCTGGGTGGCAAAACCGCATACTGACCTTATGGTGACTTGCCTGCCTGGTGTGAAGGTAGCGGACATTATGCGTGTTGTAGATAGGCTGATAGACAGTGCTGGGGAGGAGCCAGTGGTTGTGGTGCATGTTGGCACCAACGATTTGGGGAAATGCAGTCGTGAGGTCCTGGAGGAAAAATTTAGGCTGCTAGGTGGGAGACTTAAGGCCAGGACCTCCAAGGTGGCCTTCTCGGAAGTGCTACCTGTTCCACGTGCAGGGCAGGAGAGAGAGGCACAAATTAGAAGTCGCAATGTGTGGATGAGACGATAGTGAAGGGAGGAAGGGTTTAAGTTTGTTAGGCGCTGGGATGCTTTCTGGAACAAGTGGGAGCTGTACAAAAGAGATGGTCTCCACTTGTCCCCAGAAGGAACCAGGTTGCTGGCGCTTAAAATCAAAAAGGAGGCAGAGCAGTTTTTAAACTGAATTTTTGGGGGAAAGCTGACAGGAGATGAAATGTCTCTGGTTCAGGAGGACTCATCTCAAAGAGATGAAGGGTTAGCTATTACTTTTCTACCGGGTAATGGGGATCAGAGTTGTCCACTGAGATGGTGACAAACAGTATGGACTGTCTGCAAAAGTCTCGAGGCAGCAGAAGGAAGCTTGTGGACCTAACTTGCCTGGGAAATTATAGATGTTTGTATACAAATGCTAGAAGTGTTGGAAGTAAAATTGGGGAGTTGGAATGTTTAGTATTGGGAGAAAACATAGACATTGTGGGAATTTCAAAAACTTGGTGGAATGAGGAGAATCAGTGGGACACGGTGATTCGTGGATATAAGTTATATCGGAAGGATAGGGAGGGAAGGGTTGGAGGTGGGGTGGCTCTGTATGTCAGAGAGGGTATACAGTCCAGTAAGACTGAGGTCAGAGAATTAGATTCCCTTCTAAAAATGCTTTGGATTGAAATAGAGGGCCCCAAAGGAAATTTAACTATGGGAGTTTGTTAACGCCCACCAAATCAAAAGATAGAGGACGATTATAATATATGGAAGGATTAAAGATTGTGGCTAAATGTAAAAACTGTGTCATAATAGGTGATTTTAATTACTTGCAGATTGATTGGGTCAATATGTGTTGTGGTCAAAAGAAAGAGATTGAGTTTCTAGACACTCTCAATGGCTGTGCCATGGAGCAGATGGTCAGAGAACCTACTAGGAGTGGGGCGATCCTGGATTTGGTCCTAAGTAATACCCAAGACTTGGTGAGAGATGCAAAAGTGATTGCACCGCTTAGGAGCAGTGACCATAATGTTATTGATTTCACCATTTGTATAAATAGGGAATTGCCCCAAAAGACCAGCACAAATTAAAAACTAACAAGTCACGAGGTCTGAAAAAACTCAAAGGTGAACTTGTGGATCTCCTGACAAAAATATGTAATCTTTCATTGAAATCTGCCTCCGTTCCTGAGGACTGGAAGGTAGCAAATGTCACCTCATCTTTAAAAAGGGTTCCAGAGAAGATCTGGGAAATTACAGGCCAGTCAGTCTGACTTCAAAACCGGGAAAGTTGGTAGAAACCATTATCAAGGACAGAATGAGTAGGCACATTGATGAACACAAGTTATTGAGGGCATTATTGAGGAAGACTCAGCATGGGTTTTGTAAGGGAAGATCGTGCCTCACTAATCTGTTACAGTTCTTTGAGGGGGTGAACAAACATGTGGACAAAGAGAACCCAATAGATGTTGTTTACCTTGATTTCCAGAAATCTTTTGATAAAGTTCCTCATCAAAGGCTCCTTAATAAACTCAAGAGTCATGGAGTAAGAGGACAAGTCCTCTTGTGGATCAAAAACTGGCTAATTAATAGGAAATAGAGAGTGAGTATAAATGGGCAGTCTTCGCAGTGGAAGACGGTAAGCAGTGGGGTGCCGCAGGGCTCATACTGGGTGGGTCCCATGCTCTTTAACTTGTTCATAAATGATTTGGAGTTGAGAGTAAGCAGTGAAGTGGCTAAGTTTGCAGATGACACTAAATTGTTCAGGGTGATAAGAACCAGAGAGAATTGTGAGGCACTCCAAAGGGATCTGTTGAGGCTGGGTGAGTGGATGTCAACATGGCAGATGAGGTTCAGTGTGGCCAAGTGCAAAGTAATGTACATTGGGGCCAAAAATCCCAGCTACAAATACAAGTTAATGGAGTGTGAACTGGCAGAGACTGACCAAGAGAGAGATCTTGGGGTCGTGGTAGATAACCCACTGAAAATGTCAACACAGTGTGCGATTGCAATAAAAAAGGCCAACGCCATGCTGGGAATGATTAGGAAGGGAATTGAAAACCGATCAGCCAGTATCTTTAATGCCCCTGTATAGATTGATGGTGTGGTCTCATTTGAAATACTGTTTACAATTCTGGTCACCGCACCTCAAAAAGGATATTATAGCATTGGAAAAAGTGCAGAAAAGGGCAACTAGAATGATTAAAGGCTTGGAACACTTTCCCTATGAAGAAAGGTTAAAACGCTTGGGGCTCTTTAGCTTGGAGAAACGTTGACTGCAGGGTGACATGATAGAGGTTTACAAGATTATGCATGGGATGGAGAAAGTAGAGAAAGAAGTACTTTTCTCCCTTTCTTACAATACAAGAACTCTTGGGCATTCAATGAAATTGCTGAGTAGTAGGGTTAGAACGGATAAAAGGAAGTACTTCTTCACCCAAAGGGTGATTAACATGTGGAATTCATTGCCACAGGACATGGCGGCGGCTACAAGCATAGCCAGCTTCAAGAGGGGATTGGATAAAAATATGAAGCAGAGGTTCATCAGTGGCTATCAGCCACTGCATATTATTGGAACAGTCTGGGGCAGTGATGCTCTGTATTCTTGGTGCCTTGTGGGGGGCAAAGTGGATGGGCTTTCTAGCCCCACTTGTGAACCTCCTTTTTTTTGTTCCACTGTGTGACACAGAGTGTCAGACTGAATGGGCTATTGGCCTGATCCAACATGGCTTCTCTTACATGTAATGCCCTCTACATGGGGCTGCCCCTGTACCGAACGTGGAAACTGCAGCTAGTGCAGAACGCAGCAGCCAGGCTACTAGTGGGACTACCTCGGTGGGAACACGTGCGGCCTAGGCTGCGGGAACTGCACTGGATGCCAATTGTATACCGGGTTCGTTACAAGGTGCTGGTTATCACCTATAAAGCCCTATATGGCCGAGGACCTGCCTACCTCAGGGCCCGCTCTCTCCATATGTTCCCCAGAGAGCACTGCGTTCCAGTACACAAAATCTTTTGGAAATCCCTGGGCCTAAGGAGGCCAAACTTAAAACAACTAGGGAGCAGGCCTTCTCTATAAAAGCGCCCCAATGGTGGAATCAGCTGCCGGAGGAGGTGCGGGGCCCTGCGGGTGGGATATAAATCCAACATCTTCTACGCCTTCTTCTTTAGTTGCAGCTAGATGGATGTCTCTTAGTCTGGGAACAACCAGTAGATGTTGGTTTACTGAGCATAAAGCCATTTGATGCAATATGGGGAATGTTTCAACTATGTGGGGGGGGGAGAAAGTGTCCTGATTCTACCATCTCTGAACTGCAACTGTTCGATCAGAACCATTTTATCATGCAGAACAACTTTTCCCACTTCAGTACCAATGAAGGTAACGGAACTGAACTTTCCCCACAGCAATAGAGCTAGATGAAATAAGAGACAGCCAAAAGAAGACCGCAAAGAACAGATAACAAATGAAACCAACCAAGAAATAGGCCACAGAAGTGAAGTTGCTCTTGGAAGTCCACTAATTACAAGCCAGATATTGACAATACATCATGAGGTCACCTCTGTACAGGAAGAACTGAAGGCAAAACTCATAGAGTGTTTGATTAGCAAAGAAGTCAGACAAAGATTACCTGTGCTCAGAACATCAAAGAAAGAACTTGCGAGACTCACTGAAAATATCAATACAGCAATTGAAACAATTCCTGCAACAAACGTAACTGAAACCATCTAGCTGATGTACAGCGTGGCAGTTGTAGTAATGAGAGAACTGGGAATGGACATGGGAGTTAAGGATTTTAAGGTGAAACCCAAATGGTCAATGAGATTGGTAAAAGTACTGATCCATGGGGTGACGTCACATCACGATGCTTTCTTGGCAGACTTTTTGTTACGGGGTGGTTTGCCATTGCCTTCACCAGGCATCTCCATTTTACCTTTTACTCATTTTACCGACCTCGGAAGGATGGAAGGCTGAGTCATTCTTGAGCCGGCTGCCTGAATCCAGCTTCTGTTGAGATCAAGTTGTTAGCAGAGCTTGGACTGCAGCACTGCAGCTTTTCCACTCTGCACCACGGGGTTCAGTTAATGAGATGGGGGGGGGAGGGTCAACAATCAGTGTTCAGACTTAAGCACCTGAGAGGAAACTCAAGAACGAAAGAAGCAAACCTCAGGAAGAAATATCAAATATAAAAACAATAGCCCAAGTTGCAAAAGAAATCAAATAAACAATTGTTGCAATCTCCAGAAAGAATCAAGAGGTACAGCTTCCAAAAATATAGACAAAACTTCCAATTCCAGACTAACTAAAGGCAGTTGTATAAATCACTTGAGGGAGATGAAAAAGTAGAAGTAAAACCAGTCAAAGAAAAAGACAATCACCTTCTAGAACAGGGGTGTCAAACATGCAGTTTGGGGACCGAATCAAGCCCCTAGAGGGCTCTTATCAGGCTCCCGAGCAACTGGCTGTCATCTGCTTCCTTCTCCCTCTCTCTTGCTTCCTTCTGCATAACAGCTTGCTTTGCCAGGCTCACTCAATTGCACAGGAGCTACAGAGCAAAACCTCTGTTTTCTCCATTGGCTGAGGCTCCTCCCTTGGGGAGGAATAGCTTGCTTTGCCAGGCTCTCTCAATTGCACAGCAGAGCTACTGAGCCAAGCCTCTCTTCCTTCTATTGGCTGAGACTCTCCCCCCAGTCCCCTGGGGAAAGAAGGAAAGAGCCAGAGCTTCCTTTGCCCAGTCCCCCGGATCCCATGGAAGAAATGCAAAGAAAGATCCTTAAGACCAATGAGTGCTAACATTTTAAGCATGTTTTAAGTTTTATATATATATAAAGCATGTTTTAAGCATGTTTTAAGTTTTATATATATATATATTTGTGTTTTCTTGTGTTCTTTATAAAATTTATATCTCTGCTACCTAATCTTAAATAGGTGCACACATGGCCCAGCCTGACATAGCTTGGCCCAACAAGACATGGTCCAACCCAACGAGGTCTCATTTATGTCAGATCCAGCCCTCACAACAAATGAGTTCGACACCCCCGCTCTAGAAAGAACTCTTGGAAGATTCAAAAGGTTACAATGAAAAAGCCACCTGGATCACAGATCTGGAAAACAAACTGAAAAGAAAGCAAATGGAGGAGCTCACAATAACCCTGGAAAGCTGGCAAAAACAACTGAAGAAAATGAAAAAGAAGAATAAGATATTGGATTTATATCCCGCCCTCCACTCCAAAGAGTCTCAGAGCGGCTCACAATCTCCTTTCCCTTCCTCCCCCACAACAGACACCCTGTGAGGTAGATGAAGATATTGGATTTATATCCCACTCTCCACTCCGAAGAGGCTCAGAGCGGCTCACAATCTGCTTAACTTCCTCCCCCACAACAGACACCCTGTGAGGTAGATGAAGATATTGGATTTATATCCTGCCCTCCACTCCGAAGAGTCTCAGAGTGGCTCACAATCTCCTTTCCCTTCCTCCCCCACAACAGACACCCTGTGAGGTGGGTGGGGCTGGAGAGGGTTCTCACAGCAGCTGCCCTTTCAAGGACAACCCCTGCCAGAACTATGGCTGACCCAAGGCCATTCCAGCAGGTGCAAGTGGAGGAGTGGGGAATCAAACCCGGTTCTCCCAGATAAGAGACTGCACACTTAACCACTACACCAAACTGGCTCTCCAGTTAAAACACTGAAGAGCGCCTGGAAGAGATGAAGTCCGTGGCTATTGGCTTGAAAAGCTGAGAAGTCTTCATCCACAATTGGTGCAACAGTTTAATGATGTACTCTGTTCCAAAACAGTAGAAGATTGGATAACCACTGGAAGGACATGACTCATTCTGAAGAACAAAGAGAAAGGATCAGTGCCGGGCAACCTCTACCCCGTGACCTGCCTCTAAACTTTTCAACTACGACAAGGATGGTAGAGAATCCCATTCATAAATATCTACAGCTCAATTCAGCTTTATCACATAAATAAATAAAAAAAAAAGAATTTCCTGAAAATCCTGAGAAACCAAAGATCACCTGGACATTCTGGGCACTGAGCAAATAACACCAGCTCAGCTCCAGAAGACAGGGTTGCTTGGACTGGCAAGAATCCTACAAAGGTATCTCTGCAGTTCCCAAGAACTTGGCTAGATCTTGAATTGCAGAACACCAACCACCAGTTGAGTATCTGACTCTGACAATGCATCATCATCATCAATAATGATGGGTCACCATCTTTTGATGGGTCGCTAGAAGTTGTTTGCAACTTGATATCATCATCATCATATTTATTTATTTATGGAGAGCCAGTTTGGTGTAGTGGTTAAGTGTGAGGACTCTTATCTGGGAGAACCGGTTTTGATTCCCCACTCCTCCACTTGCACCTGCTGGAATGGCCTTGGGTCAGCCATAGCTCTGGCAGAGGTTGTCCTTGAAAGGGCAGCTGCTGTGAGAGCCCTCTCAGCCCCACCCTCCTCACAGGGTGTCTGTTGTGGGGGAGCAAGATAAAGGAGATTGTGAGCCGCTCTGAGACTCTTTGGAGTGGAAGGAGGGATATAAATCCAATATCTTCTTATGTATTCATTTGTTTGTTTGTTGGTTTTACACTTATATCCTACCCTCGCCTGATGGGCTCAGGGCAGCTAACAGCAATTAAAATAACAAAAAATTAAATTAAGGTTTGTAGAATCTTTCAGGCTCAAGTGCCGTGTTCTACTGGAGAAAGTTTTTCTTCCAGACGTTTCGTTCCCGGCTGCGGAGAACATCCTCAGTGGCGTTGCAGCCGGAGCAGGCGCTCTGACCTTCTTGGCTGCTGCACATTGAGTGAGGCCAGGGCTGCTGGAGAGCTGCTATTTCTAGGCTGGAGGGGTGTGGTGAAAGGGCAATAGGTTTGTGGATGTGCCCTTTGTTTGGTGGGGTTTCCTGGAAGGGTAGTGATAAGGAAACTATCCTTCCAGGAAGAATCACAGAGTTGGAAAGCTCTGTAGAGGCCCTGTAGTCCAACCCCCTGCTCAATGCAGGGTCAACTTAGAGCATCCCTGACAAGGGTTTGTCCAGCTGCTGCTTAAACGCTGTCTAGTGTGGGACATTCAAGCTGCTTAATCGAGCTGCTGTATCTCAGTCCCAGTCCCAAGGGATATAGAGAAAATAACACTGGCCTTCCTTATAGGGCTATCCTGGTGGATTCCAGAGAGAACATATGTGAAGCAGTTGGAACAGGCTGATATCAATTCAGTAAACGGAATTTGAATCTTTTGGCCATGATTACCTTGTCTTCTGCACCCTTGCTTCTACATGGAGAAGAAGACTGATATCTATGGCCAACCTTGTGAGTTGCAATAACCAAGCAGGCTCACAGAAGCAGTGTGCAAAAAATCCTATCTTGAGTATCCCCAAACAGGCCTCCAAACCTGAGAATCTTGCCCTCCCCCCCCCAATCCGAAAATCAGGGCTTTTTGTGTAGAAAAAGCCCAGCACGAACTCATTTGCATATTAGGCCACGCCCCCTGATGTCACCATTGTTTCACCCAGGGCTTTTGGGGTACAAAAGCCCTGCAGGAACTCATTTGCATATTAGGCCACACCCCCTGATGCCAAGCCAGCCGGAACTGTGTTCCCTGCCAAAAATACATTCCTACTCTTCAGTCTATCTATGACCACCCCAGGGGCTTTCTTCTTCCTTCATCTGCAGGTCTTCTGTGTTCTACCATGCCTTTCAATCCCCTGATATCACTGTTTCTTGGAAACCGAGGCACCAAACGGATATGAGAAGGGGCAGGAGTGGAGCTGAGTCATTGTTGTCTGGCTCATTGCACTCTCTTCTCCGTACATCTCTCACCTGATGGTATGGAGCTAATTTAGCATCTTGTTACTCAAGTTAATGTCACTCAGTAACATTAACCAAGTTTGTTGAAAACCAGCTTGACTCTTCGCCATGCAGGGCTCCTCCCTCCTTCTTTTGCCAGACAATAATCGAGCTCAAATTATGTAGAATTACCAGGGTTTTTTTTTTTTTGCGGAAAAAGCCCAGCAGGAACTCATTTCCATATTAGGTCACACCCCCTGACTTCACCATTGTTTCACACAGAACTTTTTTTTGTAGAATGGGCAGAAAATAATAACAATAACAACAGCAGCAGCAGCAGCCGCCCAGTAGGAACTCATTTGCATATTAGGCCATTCCCCTGATGTCAAGGCAGCCGGAACTGCGTTCCTGTGCATTCCTGAGAATTACACACACACAGCTACAGCCCTGCTTGCAATACAGACAATAATTTCAAAGTCAGAAGTACTTGATTGTAATGGCCAGCTCTGTAGGGTGTTCTCTGAGGTGCGCGTGGTCAGGGGAGGAGGGGTAGCTATTTGGCTGAATGTGAAAGTCAAGAAACGCCAGCAGTCTGTGCCTTTGTCTTTAAGATGTGAGAAGCTCCAGCAGGTGGGAAACCTGCACACCACCGCACCTTTGGTGGGGAGGTAATTCCAGCACTGCTACTTTACAATTATCATCCTCTCCCTTCAGATGCCAATTAACGCTTTCGGCACTCCGCTGCCTACAGAGAGGAGACAGGCGAGCAGCGTAGTTTACCCTGCCAACCGAACAGCATTTCTTAAGCAGGAATGGTGAGGAACTGGAGTGGGGAACATTAGGAAGATCTGGCGCTGCTGATGATAACACATCTGGACTTCCTGATGACCACTTCCTGCACTTAGTTCTCAGATGTCGTTGGGATTCAATGCGCGCCCAAGGGGCAGGAGGAGAAATAGCTCCCTCCAGGAGTTGGCGACTCGATAGGGAGCTGACGGGACCGGGTCTGAAGGCAGAATCGGGCCGGTTCTGTCACACTTGGTGGCAGCGGTGGGATGAGAACAAACAGAGAACTTGATTGGCCAGGCATTTTTGGTTTTTGATGCGTGCAAGCACCCAGAGGAAGCAACAGCGGTTTTGTTTTCTTTTCGGGTCAACTGGAGTAGGGAAAGTTTAGCTAGTTAGGATGGAGCGTGCTAAGAAACTGGAAATCCTGAAGATGACAAAGCCACAGCTCCAGGAAGAGTGCGCAAAGCAAGAACTGGAGTGTGACAACCTGACTGTAGTAGATATGCAAGTCCTCCTGTTGGAGCATCTTGAGCATGCAGGGGCCCCTGCAAAAGTGGCCCCCACCCAGTCAGAAGTAATCTTGCAGCTACAGATGGAACTGGAGAGAATGCGTATCAAGGCGGACCAAGTCCGCAGACAGGAGGAACGAGAGAGAGAGGAACGACAAGCAGAGAGGGATGCAGTCCGCAGACAGGAGGAACGAGAGAGAGAGGAACGACAAGCAGAGAGGGATGCAGTCCACAGACAGGAGGAACGAGAGAGAGAGCTGAGACGAGCTGAGATCCGCAGACAGGAAGAAAGAGAGAAAGCTGAAATCCATAGACGGGAGCAGGAAGAGCAACGTCGCCATGAGCTTGAGGTGCTACGTCTGGAAGCTGAACTAAGCAAAGAGATCCAAGTCACCCCCAAAGACTTTGCAGTGTACAAGGAGGGAGAAGACCCCTCCACATACCTCTCCAACTTTGAGAGGGCAGCCAAACAGTGGGGGATTGCAGAGGAAGACTATATGTCTTACCTCTGTAGCATCCTGACTGGAGAACTCTCAGCCATCTATCACAGCATGCCTATGGAAGATGGGGGGATAACTTTTGCGGCCTATAAAGCCACTGTATTTAAAAGGTTTAAACTGGGGCCAGACCACTCCCGAAAGCAGTTCAGGGGTTTGGCTCCACAAGAAGGTAAATCCTATTCTGAATGTGGGGTAATGAAGGAACAAACAGTTCCAGTGTTATTGGGCCGGGATTTGGTGGTTGGCCAGTACCCTATCAAGGCTGTACCCCGCAGCCAAACCCCCAGGGGAAAGTGGGAGGAGGAAGGCAACTTTAAGGAAGCCACCTCACCACCAACCAGGGAGGGGGAAACAGCACAGGTTACTGAGGACGAAGAGAGGGCAGTCACCCAGGAGGGGGAGGACCAGCCTGTCTCAAGCCCTGGAGTAGGGTGTTCCCAAGGGGAAGAGGGGTGTAGCTTTCCCCAAGTGCAGCAAGAGGCTGTGGATGTTCCTAGCGAGGAAGGGAACCTGTCTAGCATAAAGGATGTGCATGCTGAAGAGACCAAGGTGGAGAGTGGAGATTTCACAGGAGGTTCTGAGAGCAGCAAGGCTAATGTGGGCTCAGAGGAGCACATAGCTGAAGGCTTGGGGGAACGGGAGCGGTTCCAGAAGGGGGTCCGGAGCGGCCTTAGGTTGGAACCGGTTCACCAAGTAGCTGTGGATCAGGAAGTGGGATCGTCCGAGACGCTCTCAAAACAGGTCGTCTTGAAGCAGGGCAGACAGGAATCCTGGGAAGCTGTGGGACCTTCCAGGCAGGAAGGGGGTCAGTTGGGTAGTGCTGAAAAACCGACCGAGGGGACTGAGAACCCAAGCCAAACCCTCAGGGGAAGGTGGGGGGAGGAAGGCAACGTTAGGGAAGCCACCTCACCACCAACCAGGGAGGGGGAGGACCAGCCTGTCTCAAACCCTGCAGGAGGGTGTGCCCAATGGGAAGAGGGGTGCCAATTTCCGCAAGGGCAGCAGGATACTGTGGAGTCTTCCAGGCAGGCAGGAGCTCAGTTGGCTGACACTGAAGAACCAACTGAGGGGGCGGAGAACCCCGATCAAACGTTGGCTGAGTGTTCTGGAAACAGTGGGACTAGGGGTGGCTTGAAGGAACAGATGATAGGAAGTCTGGGGGAGCCAGAAATGTTCCTGTCTGAGGTTCAAAGTGACCCTAGGCTGGAAACACTGTGTGAGGTGGCAAGGGACCAGAAAGTGGAGTTCTCAGAAGCTGAGACAGGGGATAGGGTGATGGTTTTCCTGCCCCTTCATACTGGTGAACGGAAAGTGGAATGGGAGGGACCCCATGTGATTGTGGATGACCTAGACGAGGCTACTTATGTGGTGGCTATGGAGAAGACGGGAAAGGCAGTTAAAGTGGTGCAGGTGAATATACCACAGCCATTCTCTGCGAGGTCCATGGTGTTGCATATAGGTAGGAAGGAAGGAGACAAAAAGAAGCTGGGACAGCAATTGTTTGCAGCACCAGAGGTGGTTTTCTGGGAGGTCAGAGTGGACAGAGGGAACATTCCACCAATGAGGGATAAAGAAGCAACTGTGTGGGAACTGGGCAGTTTCCAACCTCATATGGGGGGCCAGGAATTCCCTCCTTTGATGGGCCACTCACCCCAGCAACAGCAGCAACGGAGGGAGAGCACCAAACTCCAGAGGTGGTCCTGGGAGACGGAGGAGTACATCTTAAAGACTGGACATTCCTTCCGAATGCAGCAATGCGAC
The DNA here is from genome assembly GCF_032191835.1 of Heteronotia binoei. Taxonomy (NCBI): domain Eukaryota; kingdom Metazoa; phylum Chordata; class Lepidosauria; order Squamata; family Gekkonidae; genus Heteronotia; species Heteronotia binoei. Next base: position 9,765,088 of record NC_083241.1, read on the forward strand.
TTGTCCAGAAAGGACATGGACACCCAGGTTGTGGGACTTTGTGTATTATTGGAGAAATACCTGAATGTTTGTGAAATATTTTGGTTAACGGGTTTCTCCTTGTTTGTTTGGATTCTGCTACGGGGTCACCTCTGTAGGAGGCAACCCCTCCGGCTCAGAATTTAAGGAGGGGGACGTGTGGAGAAACGCCATCTGAGAGTGTTGGTGCTTCATCCAAAAAGGCAGGGATCAGTAAATCCATTCAGCAGGCTTTGTAGCCTTCCCCTCACTCCCCCCCTCCCTTCCAGAGCCAAACCAACAACGCCAGAGGGAAAGTCTCCTAGAGAAGCAGGAAGTGCTGTTGTTCTTGCCATGTGCTAGGCAGGAAGGTTTTCTGAGTTTGCAGCAGGCGCTCGGGAAGGGAGGCTGCTTGCCTGTGAGCTCCGGCCTGTGGGGGAGGCTTGCTCAGGAAAATGAGGCCTCCAGGCAGTAAGACAAAGTAAGTCATTCTCTTAGGCAGATCAAGTATAGACCAGGGACAATACGATGCGTTTAAAAACCCCCTTTATTTTGTTATGCTGTTTGCTGTGCTTTGCTGTGCGGTACTGTGCTGTGCTAACTTTTTAAATGCAACTGTTTTGTTTTGTGTTTTTCTTTTCCTATATTTTTCTCTTTTAAATAAATGTTTTTTTTCTGTTTTAAATGCTGGCAGTTCATCTCTGTACCACATAGATCCCCGACCGCTTAGACCACGCTGTTTTATAAAGGGGCCCCGGGGAAGGGGGAAGGCAGGCAGTTGGATAAGGTGCCAATCCTCCAGGGGAGCCCCAAAGAAGCGCTGAGGTCTCTGTGAAACCCAAGTGCAGGGTGGCAGAGGACCTTGAGGCCTAGCCTCATAGCAGGAGAGGGGGATTGGGAGTCCTGTTCCTCTCAATCTGAACCCCAAGACTGAGCAGGTGGTGGCAGCGCGCCCAAGGGGCAGGAGGAGAAATAGCTCCCTCCAGGAGTTGGCGACTCGATAGGGAGCTGACGGGACCGGGTCTGAAGGCAGAATCGGGCCGGTTCCGTCACACATTGCCAGGACCGATTTTTTAAAAAAACTTTCTCCTACCTCAGGCACCATTTACCCTAGGGCCACCCCTGTCTGCATGTGACCAAAATGATTATTTCTGCCTTAAAACCACGCAACGCTTATACACAGGTACAATGACTAGTAGCAAAACTAGTAGCAACATGTTGGAAGCTGAAACCCAAAATAAATGTGAATAGAGAAAGAAAGAAAGAAAGAAAGAAAGAAAGAAAGAAAGAAAGAAAGAAAGAAAGAAAGAAAGAAAGAAAGAAAGAAAGAAAGAAAGAAAGAAAGAAAGAAAGAAAGAAGGAACTCATTCGGGAGATCGGGAACCCAAAATCTTCTCGTTATCCCTGGGCCAAAAGAAGCCCGCCTAAAATCTACTAGGGTCAGGGCCTTCTCTGTTATGGCCCCTATATGTTATGGCTCACTGAAAATGTCAAGACAGTATGCATTTGCAATAAAAAAGGCAATAAAAAAGGCCAACGCCATGCTGGGAATTATTAGGAAGGGAATTGAAAACAAATCAGCCAGTATCATAATGCCCCTGTATAAATAGATGGTGCGGTCTCATTTGGAGTACTGTGTGCAGTTCTGGTCGCCGCACCTCAAAAAGGATATTATAGCATTGGAGAAAGTCCAGAGAAGGGCAACTAGAATGATTAAAGGGCTGGAGCACTTTGCCTATGAAGAAAGGTTGAAACGCTTGGGACTCTTTAGCTTGGAGAAACGTTGACTGCGGGGTGACATGATAGAGGTTTACAAGATAATGCATGGGATGGAGAAAGTAGAGAAAGAAGTACTTTTCTCCCTTTCTCACAATACAAGAACTCGTGGGCATTCGATGAAATTGCTGAGCAAACTGGTTAAAACGGATAAAAGGAAGTACTTCTTCACCCAAAGGGTGATTAACATGTGGAATTCACTGCCACAGGAGGTGGTAGCGGCCACAAGTATAGCCACCTTCAAGAAGGGTTTAGATAAAAATATGGAGCACAGGTCCATCAGTGGCTATTAGCCACAGTGTATGTGTGTATATAAAAATTTTTGCCACTGTGTGACACAGAGTGTTGGACTTGATGGGCCGTTGGCCTGATCCAACATGGCTTCTCTTATGTTCTTATGTTCTTATATGGTGGAACCAACTGCCGGAGGAGGTAAGGGCCCTGCGGGACCTTACTCAGTTCCGCGGGGCCTGTAAGACAACCCTCTTCCGGCTAGCTTACACCTAACTGACATAGGAAATTAAATGTAGCTCTATCAGATTCTTGTTATGCATACTGCCGCAATGCTTAAATGTTTTAAATGTTTTGAATGTTTTAAATGTTTAAATATCTTAAATACCTAACTTAAATTTTTAAGTTTGATTTACCTGTTGTAAGCTGCCCTGAGCCACCTTGGTGGGAAGGGCGGGATATAAATCATAAATAAATAAATAAATAAATAAAATAAAAATTCAGAATTGTTGCTCCTAAGGCAGAGCTCTGAAGACTTTTGCTGCAATCCTAAGAAAAATTACTCTAGTCGAAGTCCATTGATTTCAATGGACTTAGACTGGAGTAACTCTGCTTAGGATAGTCATTAAAAACAACCAGTAAATAAAATTCTGTATCAAGATTGACAGAATTCTGCAGCACTAAAGATGATTTGAGGGAAACGCATCAGTTTGGAACATTCCATCACTAAGGAGCTGTTCGGCTCACTTTATATATTCCCCCCCCCTGCTGTTTTTTGAGATGTATGAGGAGACTGATAGGAAAATGAAATGCTGTCCTATGGAAACCAGCCCACATATCTTCAGATGTATCCTCACAACCATGAGTGTCTTCATGTGCTCATGTATTCACTCATACGTGAGAGCCAGTCTGGCGTAGTGCTGAAGTGCGTGGACTCTCATCTGGGAGAACAGGGTTTGATTCCCCTCTCCTTCATATGCACCTGCTGATGTGACCTTGGGTCAGCCACAAGTTCTCTCAGAGCTGTTCCTCTCAAGAGCAGTTTCTGTCAGATCAGAGCCCTCTCAGCTCCACCTTCCTCACAGGGCGTCTGTTGTGCAGAGGGAAAGGGAAGTTAGATCATAATAGCACCTGACATTGTTTTGTGATATTTGTTAAGATATTGTTTTATATCTTTTTACTTATGATGTATCTTATATTTTTTGTTATGGTTTATTAATACTGGTTTTTATGGCCTGTCAATGTGAGACACCCTGAGCCTGCTTCGGCGGGGAAAGCAGAATATAATTCAAAGAAAGAAAGAAAGAAAGAAAGAAAGAAAGAAAGAAAGAAAGAAAGAAAGAAAGAAAGAAAGAAAGAAAGAAAGAAAGAAAGAAAGAAAGAAAGAAAGAAAGAAAGAAAGAAAGAAAGAAGATTGTAAGCCGCTCTGAGACACTTTCGGGTAGTGAAAGGCAGGGTATAAATCTAATCTCCTCCTCCTCCACTTCTTCTTCCTCTTCTTCTTCCTCTTCTTCTTCTTCTTCTTCTTCTTCTTCTTCTTCTGGAGTAGGCTCTGTGACACAGAGTTATATGGGTGGTGTCTGATTAATGGAGTCGGAACTCTCAAACGCTCATACCCTGGGCATCTTCTTGGTCTTTAAGACTAGAATCTTAATCTTCTGCTCCAGAGCCTCAGGGCTACCCTCCTGAAACAGAATTCCATTTCCACTCTAAAACCCAGGGATGGAATTCTAGCAGGAGCTCCTCTGCATATTAGGCCACACCCCACTGATGTAGCCAGTCCTTCAAGAGCTTACATAAAAGAGCCTTGTAAGCTCTTGGAGGATTGGCTACATCAGGGGTGTGTGGCCTAATAGGCAAAGGAGGTCCTGCTAGAATTCCTTACAGGGCTTTTCGTACAGGGCCTACTGGAAGCTCCAGGAGGATCGGCTGCATCAGGGGTGTGTGGCCTAATATGCAAAGGAGGTCCTGCTAGAATTCCTTACAGGGCTCTTTGTACAGGGCCTACTGTAAGCTCCAGGAGGGTTGGCTCCATCAGGGGTGTGTGGCCTAATATGCAAAGGAGCCCCTGCTAGAATTCTATCTCTGGACCCTGTACTAAGAGCCCTGTAAGCTCTTGGAGGATTGGCTACAGCAGGGGTGTGCGGCCTAATATGCAAAGGAGCTCCGGCTAGAATTCCACCCCTGCTAATACATATATGGATCCTCATCTGGGGGGGGAGGGGTAATCATTTATTTCCAGGGAAGGGATACATTCTGCATGCCCCAAAGGAATGCACACATGGACTGACTCCAAGCTTCCTAACTATATGCGGGGAGGGCATGAAGACCAGGCATTCAAGCTCCCAGACTCACCGGATCAATGCAGCGTAAGGGGAGGCGTGTAATATTTGAAGCCGTTCTGCATTGTGAAAAGATGTGAGGTTCATTTGATCCATCAATCATGGAGTGCACCAACTCTCTCTCGCTCTCTTTTCCTTAATACTATCTTATTCTTCCCACCTTAATTAAAATCTGCAGCCATCGATTTGGTCTCTCAAGACCTTCAGCCTGATTTCAATTTGAAAAGGATTTTCGAGGGGGGGGGGTGGGGTGGGGGCGGAATGCTTGTAGAGCCCCAAACACTGATGCATAGAGGTGCGAGTGATTAAATGTTTTTAGTCGATTAACTGCCATACTTTTTAATTGCTTAATTAAGCCATTAGAATGGGAATTACAGTTCCTCAATATCTACCAGGGAATATTTAAGAAGGATAATGTTTTCTTTCGACTCAATGTGCCTTGTCAATCACGGGGTGGGCCGGCATCTATGACCAGCTGTGCGGGGCCATAAATTCTCAGATTGGATGTGACGATGGGTGGTCTAAAGTGTAGTGATACCCCTGACAGAATTTGGTATCGTGGGGGGTCCAACGTTATTTCCCATTTGAAGCCTCGTTTGGAGGACATATTGAATATATTCACATTAGAAAAGGGCACAAGGGCTCTTTTGTCCTGGCAGCTGAAGGAAGATGATGAAGGAAACATTCTCCTTTGGTGAGGGCTGCAATAAGACTCACACTTTGTGCTGCCAGTGCGGATCTAAGGCCTGCCGTCATCAGAAGTCTATCTGTGGGGAATGTGGAGGATGATGAAGAAGATATTGGATTTATACCCCACCCTACACTCTGAATCTCAGCGTCTCAGAGCAGCTTACAATCTCTTTTATCTTCCTCCACATAACAAACACCCTGTGAGGTGGTTGGGGCTGAGAGAGCTCTGACAGAAGCTGCCCTTTCAAAGATAACTCTGCCAGAGCTATGGCTGACCCAAGCCCATTCCAGCAGGTGCAACTGAAGAAGTAGGGGATCAAACTCCATTGTCCCAGATAAGAGTCTGCACATTTAACCACTACACCCAACTGGGTTCTAATTGGAGTGCTAAGGCCAAAAGGCACAATACTACTGTGACTAGATGTATGAGGTATCTAAAAAAAAAAAGTCAACTGGAGATTCAAGAATGGCTTTCGTGAAGGGACGGTTCAAAAGCAAAAGAGAGATGCTGTCGTAGCATCCAGCTCATCTTAAGGATTCAAATGTCTATTTGAAGAGAGCCAGTTTGGTGTAGTGGTTAAGTGTGCGGACTCTTATCTGGGAGAACCGGGTTTGATTCCCCACTCCTCCACTTGCACCTGCTGGCATGGCCTTGGGTCAGCCATAGCTCTGGCAGAGGTTGTCCTTGAAAGGGCAGCTGCTGTGAGAGCCCTCTCCAGCCCCACCCACCTCACAGGGTGTCTGTTGTGGGGGAGGAAGGGAAAGGAGATTGTGAGCCGCTCTGAGACTCTTCGGAGTGGAGGGCGGGATATAAATCCAATATCTTCTTTTTCTTCTTCTTCTATTTAAAATAAATGGTGTCACCTATAGAGGGGGAAAATGGCACCTGGATTATGCCACCTCAGCAGAAAAGATTTTTACAGCAGTGCTAGGTCTTGTGCTTGGGGGGATTGCACAGTGGAAGGGCTTCTAGCCCCACTGGTGGACCTCTTGATGGCACTTGGGGCTTTTTGGCCACTGTGTGACACAGAGTGTTGGACTGGATGGGCCAATGGCCTGATCCAACATGGCTTCTCTTATGTTCTTATGTGACACAGGGTGTTGGACTGGATGGGCCACTGGCCTGATCCAACATGGCTTCTCTTATGTTCTTCTGTGACACAGAGTGTTGGAATGGATGGGCCAATGGCCTGATCCAACATGGCTTCTCTTATGTTCCTATGACATGTCTCCTCAAGTCTGTGCGAGGCAGAAAATGAGGACTGGATTTTTAAATTGATGTATTCTGACCTCAATAGCCAAGGCTAGCCCAATCTCAATAGATCTCAGGAGCAAAGCAGGACCTTATGCGGTTAGTGCTTGGAGAGAAGACCAGCTGGGAATACCATGCAGGGTCACTGTTCAGAGACAGGTTATGGCAAACTCCCTCTGTTTGTCTCTTGCCTTGAAAACCCTACGGGTCACTATAGGGTGGATACGACTTGACAAAACTTTCCACCACTGTTACCACCCTCATTACAACTTGCCAGAGACTGTAATAAAGGACCGGTGGATATAAGAAAAGCCCTTTCAGGATCAGACCAGTGGTCTGTTTATTTCTGCATCCTGTCTCTCACACAGTGGCCAACCAGTTGCCTTGGATGCCAAACAAAAGGGGCAATAAAACTCAGGCCTACACTTGGTGTTGGCTCCTAGAGACAGTTTGAGGTAGTGGTTAAGTGTGCGGACTCTGGGAGAACTGGGTTAATAAGAACATAAGAGAAGCCATGTTGGATCAGGCCAGTGGCCCATCCAGTCCAACACTCTGTGTCACTTAAGAACATAAGAGAAGCCCTGTTGGATCAGGCCAATGGCCCATCCAGTTCAACACTCTGTGTCACAGAAGAACATAAGAGAAGCCATGTTGGATGAGGCCAATGGCCCATCCAGTCCAACACTCTGTGTCACAGAAGAACATAAGAGAAGCCATGTTGGATCAGGCCAATGGCCCATCCAGTCCAACACTCTGTGTCACAGAAGAACATAAGAGAAGCCATGTTGGATGAGGCCAATGGCCCATCCAGTCCAACACTCTGTGTCACACAGTGGCCATAAAAAAACAAGTGCCATCAGGAGGTCCATCAGTGGGGCCAGGACACTAGAAGCCCTCCCACTGTGCCCCCTCCCGAAAAAAAGTTAGCACCAAATTTAGCACAGGTTTGATTCCCTACTCTTCCACTTGCAGCTGCTGGGTGACCTCGGGCAAGCCACAGTTCTGGCAGAGTTGTTCTCTCAAGTGCAGTTCTCAAGAGCTCGCTCAGCTCCACCAAACTCACCGGGTGTTCATACTACACTAAATAGTGCGTTTTGCATCTGGGTTTTTGGTGTTCTTATACTGTAGAAATCCAGTTGCAAAACACATGACTTAGTGTAGTGTGGATGCACCCAGGGTGTCTGTTGTGGGGAGAGGAAGGAAAGGAGATTGTAGGGGGGAGAAAGCTATAATTAAAGATCTAAGTAGATAGCATGCTACAATTTCTATGTTCAAGCAGCAGCTATTCTGCAAGAGCAGTAAATGGAGACTACTTAAGGCAGAATCTCCAACATTCTCATTAGGGCAGTTCTAGAACCTTTACAGTGAAACTGGGAGAAAACTCATTTTATTTATTTATTTATTTATCTAAGATTTATATCGCGCCCTTCCCACTAGGTGGCTCAGGGTGGCTTACAACATATAAAACTAACATAAAATCTAAAATTAAGCATTAAAATCAACATTTCATAGTTATAGTTAAAAATCTAAACATTTGTTACATACATAGACATTAAAATCACAAAGCGGACCTACAGCTACACTCATCGGTTGCATGTTCAATATTCGATGTTCCATGTTCGATGTTCAGTACTCAGTGCTCTGTGCCGATTAGTTGTGGGCCAGCCGGAAGAGGGATGTCTTACAGGCCCTGCGGAATTGGGTAAGATCCCGCAGGGCCCTTACCTCTTCCGGCAGCTGGTTCCACCAAGATGGAGCCATTACGGAGAAGGCCTGGTCTCTTGTAACTTTCAAACGGGCTTCCTTTGGCCCGGGGATGACCAGGAGGTTTTGGGTCCCCGATCTTAGTGCTCGCTGGGGAACGTGTGGGAAGAGACGGTCCCTCAGATAGGCAGGTCCTAGGCCATATAGGGCTTTAAAGGTAATAACCAGCACCTTGTACCGAACTCGGTAAGATATTGGCAGCCAGTGCAGAGCCCGAAGTCCCGGCTGAATGTGCTCCCACCTTGGGAGCCCTAATAACAACCGGGTGGCGGCGTTCTGCACCAGCTGCAATTTCCGGGTTCGGCACAGGGGCAGCCCCATGTAGAGGGCATTGCAGTAGTCCAACCTCGAGGTGACCGTAGCATGGATCACCGTTGCTAGATCGTCGCGCTCCAGGAAGGGAGCCAGCTGCCTTGCCCACCTAAGATAGAAAAATGCGGACTTGGCGGTGGCTGCTATCTGGGCCTCCATTGTTAGGGAAGGCTCCAGAAGTACCCCCAGGCTCCTGTCTCTGTGCGTCGCCGTCAGCGGCGCACTGTCAAAAACCGGAAGGGGTATTTCCCTTCCCGGACCCCAACGGCCCAAGCAAAGGACCTCTGTCTTCGCCGGGTTTAGCTTCAGCCCGCTCTGCTTGAGCCACCCAGCCACAGCCTGTAATGCCCGGTCCAGATTTTGTGAGGCGCAGACCGGCCGGTCGTCCATAAGCAGATAAAGCTGGGTGTCATCAGCATACTGGTGACAACCCAGCCCGTACCTTTGGGCAATCTGGGCGAGGGGACGCATATAGATGTTAAATAACATCGGGGAAAGAACCGCACCCTGAGGCACCCCACAATCGAGCGTGTGCCTACGGGACAGCTCGTCCCCAATAGCGACCCTCTGTCCCCGACCTTCAAGGAAAGAGGAAAGCCATTGCAAGGCCAACCCCTGAATCCCCGCGTCGGCGAGGCGGCGGGCCAGCAACCGATGGTCGACCGTATCGAACGCTGCCGATAGGTCCAACAGCATCAGTACCGCCGAGCCGCCCCGATCCAGATGCAAGTAAGATCATGTAAGTTAGCAGTGCAGACACAGCATACATTTTTTTTCCTGGCTGACCCTTCTTTCTCTGTTGCGGAGATTCCCACATCACCTCAATATCTTCCAGTTCATTGGACAATTTTTTAACATGAATGAGAAGAAAAAGATACTGAACTTCGATTGGTTAGGGGTACCTTTACAATTGAATTTAAATATATAACTTCGGGGGAAGTCTAGTAACGGAGGGAGGGGGGGATAGAAAATATCATATGAGTTAGAGATAGTAAGGATATAATTAAACATTGTAACCATATGTTATCAATAAATTGTTAAAATACCTCAATATCTTCCAGTTATGCATCTCTGAGGAACCGAATGTCTCCACTGAAAGAGTACCAAATCTCGTCTCTCCAAACCATAACGGATCTCAGCTTAGTTTATCGGCGTAGATGATCGCATCATCTTTCTTCACAAGGACCAATACCCCTGTTGATGGAAGAGGAAGAAAAGGAAGAAAAATTCCTTTATGAAATGGGTTTGTCATAACTGTTTGCATTTTGAAGCTTCCCCCCCCCCCGCCCCAACCAGCAATCAAGGAAGTACTTGACAAAGAATGAGGAAAAACATTTTGCTTGGAAATACTTTGAATATAATGGGTAGGGAATGTGACCATGTCACCTTTCTCTGTAATTAAGGTGGCACTCTTCCTGTTTTTTTGTTTTTTTTAAAAGGGTAACGGTAGTCCCCTGTGCACCAGTCGTTTCCAACTTTGGGGTGACGTCGCATCACGACGTTTTCATGGTAGATTATTTTACAGGGTGGCTTGCCATTGCTTTCCCTAGTCATCTAGACTTTCCCCCCAGCAAGCTGGGTACTCATTTTACCGACCTCGGAGGGCTGGAAGGCTGAGTCATGTTTGAGCTGGCTACCTGAACCCAGCTTCCACTGGGATTGAACTCAGGTCGTGAGCAGAGAGCTTGGACTGCAGTACTGCAGCTTTACCACTCTGCACCATGGGGTCCCTTTTCTTGTTTAAGCCCCTTTCTAAATAGCTAGAATGAACCTGAAGTCTGTGATTGAGTTCATAAAGTTGGAGGAAAGAACAATTACTATTAAGCTGGAGAATAAATTTGTTAAGTATGTAAGCATCCATATGGAAAATCAAACATTCCCTTTCGTTTAGCCTACTTTTTTTTTAAAATCAAAATGGTTTGAAATGTTGCAAGAAGTAGGGCTTTTTTATGGCAGGAACTCCTTTACATATTAGGCCACACCCCCTGACATAGCCAATCTGCTAAGAGCTTACAGGGCTCTTTTTACAAGGCCTATTGTAAGCTCTTGGAGGACTGGCTAAATCAGTTGTGTATGGTCTAATATACAAAGGAGTTTCTGCTACAAAAAAAGCCCTACTCTTGTTGCTTCCATCTGTCCTCCACCCAAAGGGTGATTAACATGTGGAATTCACTGCCACAGGAGGTGGTAGCGGCTACAAGCATAGCCAGCTTCAAGAGGGGGTTAGATAAAAATATGGAGCAGAGGTCCATCAGTGGCTATTAGCCACATGTGTATATATATAAAATTTTTGGCCACTGTGTGACTGTGTTGGACTGGATGGACCATTGGCCTGATCCAACATGGCTTCTCTTATATTCTTATATTCTCTTCTCTGTAATGGTCCACTCCTTCCTTTCCACCTGTTGAAGAAGATCGCAGATTTATATCCCGCCCTTCTCTCTGAATCAGAGTCTCAGAGAAGCTTACAATCTCCTTTATCTTCTCCTCCCACAACAGACACCCTGTGAGGTAGGTGGGGCTGAGAAAGCTCTCACAGAAAATGCCCTTTCAAGGACAACTCCTACGAGAGCTATGGCTGACCCAAGGCCATTCCAGCAGGTGCACATGGAGAAGTGGGGAACCAAACCCGGTTCTCCCAAATAAGAGTCCGCACACTTAACCACTACACCAAACTGGCTCTCTTCCCAATCCAGCCCCCTCACGGCTGTGCTGCTATCGCAGCTAAGGCCAAAGGCTGCCTTTGCCTCCCTGGAAGAATGGGAGGCTAATTGGCCTTCATGTCCATCCAGGGATCGGGCAGGGGCGGGATGCCGGGGGCTTTATAAGCCCCAGCCCCGCCCAGGAGTACGCAGTTGCTCCTGGGTTTTCGGCTCGCCCTTCCCACCCAATAATACTGCAGGAGTATCCGGTCACTGGTTTTCGGGGCCAGGTAGGAATTTTTTCATCCTAACCAATTGGTCTTGGTTGGGTTGTTTTACGCCTACCTTACACTGTTTGGCTAGGGTTGTTGGTATCCCGGTCATGGTTAGGTTCTGTTGGTCACTGGCTGGAGTTAGGTGGGGCATATTCCGGCTATACAGCGAGGACCCAGGGGTCCTACCTGTTTATGGCTCTGGTCGGCTTAATCGGCAGCTGGGCTGTACGGCTCTCTGTCGTGATGGCCGGCCAGCGGTTGCCCTCGCCTTGTAAAGCTCCGTATTCAGGAGACTGGGAAGAAGGGGGGGGGCAACCTCAACCCAGCTGCCTGGTAGTAGCCGCCATGATGGCTCATGCTAGAGGCGGGGGGGTTCGCCCTATTCACGACTAGGCAGGGTAAGGGTTACCCTGGGCTTGTTCTGCTCAGTTGCCCCATGCAGTTATCCTGTTAATAAAGTGGCCCTGATTTTCACCCTACATATTGTGTTTGTCTCATTATTCCAGCTTGGGGGGGCGGGGTGGAAATAGTGGGTTTCACTATATAGTACTGCCAATGAAAGCCAATATAAGTTATCCCTGTCAGACGAGGAACTTCAAACGGAGACGGAGCATAGTGTTGCAAAATTAATCCATTTATTTGAGAACAATCAGTCTGGTACAGAAGCAAGTTGAGTTTGATAACTCCCAAGGCCATGCCTTGCCTTTTTGTGCATTTCAGGGAAAGGAAACAATATAGCATTTTCACACCCTCAGAGACAGTCAGCGCTTCCCATACTCGCTTACCTTAGTCCCAGGAAGCTACCCACTGGTTGCCTTGGGCATGCTGACTTCAAAGGCCCAGATGGTTTCTAGGCCGAGTGTGAAATTCCTCTCCTTGCGGTTTGGAATTGCTCTGGGGAAGGCTACAGGTTGCTGCTCTCACGGTTAGTAAAAGCAGGGTCACAGCAGAGTACAATATGGCGTGAGTCATGTCAAGCAGTGCATTACCTACATCCCAATACTACAACTAAGTTACACATCTGACAAACCCCTCAGGACTTTTGCTGTCATCACCTTCTGAGGCGAGATTGGTGGGAACCCAGGGAAGGGACTTCTCAGCTGTGGCACCAGAGTTATGGAACTGCTTCCCCAGGGCTATTTGCCTGTCTCGTTCTTTCAGTGTTTTCTACCCTAGAATCACAGAGTTGGAAGGCTCCATAGAGGCCATCTTGTCCCATCCCCTGCTCAATGCAGGATCAGCCCAGAGCATCCCTGATAAGGTTTTGTCCAGCTGCTGTTTAAAGACGGCCAGTGAGGGGGCAGTCTGCTGAACAACTCTTATTGTCAAAAGGGTCTCCCCCCCCCTCCAAGATCCAGTTGGTACCTTCCCACCTTTCATTTTAGCCCATTATTGTGAGTCCTCTCCTCTGTTGCCTACAGAAACCACTCCCTGCCTTCCTCTAAGAGACAGCCCCTCAAATACTTCAAGAGAGCAATCGTGTCCCCTCCTCAAGCTCCTCTTCTCCAGACAGAACATTCCCAAGTCTCTCAGCCTTTCCTCAAAGGGCTTGGAGGCCCCCCGATCATCTTCACCCTCAGGTGAAGACTTCTTTGTTCCATCCAGTATTCTCTCGGTGACTCCTCCTTCAGGTCCTGTGTTTTAGGCACCGCTTCTGTGTTTTTAAAACATGTATTTTAGCTTGGGTTTTAATTGGTTTAATGACCTGTTTTTGGAATGCTCCATTTTCAATTATTAGTTACCCCGGTGTCCCTTTTTTGGCCGGAATGTGCGATGCGAATAAATAATAAAGGAATCGAAGCTATTTCGGTTCCGTCCATCGGAGTGCAAATAAGCTTGAATCCAAAACATTCCAGCTAACCTCTGGTCTCCTGAAGAAACAGAAGGGCTGTTCGAATGGTTCCCCTTGGAGACATGGGCCATTCAAGGAGAACAACAACGACACGAAGAAAGACCTCTTCTGTCAGAAGGCTGACATCTGGACAAAAAAAGAGCGCTTGTGCAGACAATCGGGATGTCAGCCTGAGATAAACAGAAATGCATCGCAGGTCCCTATCTGTTTTGGCCCCTGTCTAAGGCTAAGAGGGAACATGATCGAGGCTTATAAAATTATCGATGAGGGGCAGGTGGAGGAGTAGACAGAAGGAGCTTTTTTTTCTCCCTGTCTCATAATACTAGAAGTCAGTGTACTCAATGAAGTTGATGAGTAACAGGTACCGGGAAAAACTAGGGTTGCCGATTCAAGAAATATCTGGGGGCTTTGGGGGTGGAGCCAGGAGACATTGGGGTGAAGCCAGGAGCAAGCTTGTGACAAGTATAATTAAACTCCAAAGGGAGTTCTGGCCATCACATTGAAAGGGACCGCACACCTTTTAAATGCCTTCCCTCCACTGGAAATAATGAAGGATAGGGGCACCTTCCTTGGGGCTCATAGCGTTGGACCTCCTGGTTCAATCTTTTTGAAACTTGGTGGGTATTTTGGGATGCTATACTGAAAATGTGGAGCCTCTACCTAAAAAAACAGCTCCCCCAGAGCTCCAGATACCCGCTGATTAATTCTTCATTATTTCCTATGGAATGTCTCCAGAGGGGATAATAGAGTTCCCAGCAGACCTTTCCCTCCCCTCCCTCTGCTTTCTGATGACCCTGAAGTGGGGGGAGGGCCTCCAAACGGGGGGATTCCCTGCCCCCACCTGGGGATTGGCAACCCTAGGACAACCGGAAGGAAACATGTTACTCAGTGAGGTAAGACAGAGGTTGGTTGAAAAATTCAAGATGGGTCAGGTTGTCTAGAAAATTAGTGGTACTCGCTGCAGCAACGCTAAAGAGCAGCTATCAAGTTGCAACTGACTCGCAACAATCCCAGGGCTTCTTTTGTAGCAGGAACTCCTTTGCATATTAGGCCATGCCCCCTGATGTAGCCAATCATCCTGGAGCTTGCAGTAGGCCCTGAACGAAGAGCCCTGTAAGAGAGGGGTGTCAAAAATGTGGCCCGGGGGCTGAATTAGGCCCCCAGAGGGCTCCTATCAGCCCCCCGAGCAACTGGCTATCGTCTGCTTCCTTCTCCCCCTCTCTTGCTCTCGACTGCATCACAGCTTGCTTTGCAAGACTTGCTCAATCACGTAGAAACTACAGAGCGAAACCTCTATTTTCTCAATAGGCCGAGGCTCCTCCCTTGGGTAGGAAGGGGAGGAGGGATAGCTTGCTTTGCCAGGCTCTCTCAGTCGCACAGCAGAGTTACTGAGCCAAGCCTCTCTTCCTTCTCATGGCTGAGGCTCTTCTCCCTCCTCAATTGTGTTCCCTGGATCCCATGGGAGAGCTACAAAGAAAGCACCTTTAAGACAAATGAGTGTTAATGTTTTAAGTATTTTTTTTTAAAAAACCAAAACTTTAATTGTGTTTGTCTGTGTCCTTTATAAAGTTTATGTCTTTGCTGCCTAATCTTAGTGGCTATTAGCCACATTGTGTGTGTGTGTGTGTGTATGTACATATATATATATAAATTTTTAGCCACTGTGTGACACAGAGTGTTGGACTGGATGGGCCATTGGCCTGATCCAACATGGCTTCTCTTATGTTCTTATGTGACACAGAGTGTTGGACTGGATGGGCCACTGGCCTGATCCAACAGGGTTTCTCTTATGTTCTTACGTGACACAGTGTGTTGGACTGGATGGGCCACTGGCCTGGTCCAACATGGCTTCTCTTATGTTCTTCTGTGACACAGAGTGTTGGACTGGAGGGGCCATTGGCCTGATCCAACATGGCTTCTCTTATGTTCTTCTGTGACACAGAGTGTTGGACTGGAGGGGCCATTGGCCTGATCCAACATGGCTTCTCTTATGTTCTTATGTGACACAGAGTGTTGGACTGGATGGGCCACTGGCCTGATCCAACATGACTTCTTTTATGTTCTTATCTTAAATAGGTGCACACGTGGCCCAGTCCAACATCACCCAGCCTGGCCCAATATGGCCCTCATATGTCAGATTTGGCCCTCATAACAAATGAGTTTGACACCCCTGTAAGCTCTTGGAGGATTGGCTACCTCAGGGGCGTGTGGCCTAATATGCAAAGGAGTTCCTGCCACAAAAAAAGAACCCTGGGCAACCCCATCCACAGGACAATGGGGAAAGGTGATTTGCCACTGTTTTTCCACATAGAAGCCTTGGAATTCCCGGTCAAGTCTCCCATCCAAGTACTAACCATCCAAGTTCTGACAAGCTCAAGCTAAGTTGGGCGATTCAATGGAGAAATCCAATGCATCATTACAGGCTAAGGGAAACTTGTCTTGGCAGCAGTATCTGTAAAAAAAGAACAGGGGTCTTAGTGGGCCATTTACTGAACATGGGTCAGCAGTGTGATGCAGTGACTAAAAAGGCAAATGCAATTTTGATCTGTATCAGCAGAAGTATAGTGTCCAGATCAAGGGAAGTGATATCGCTTTACTCTGCTCTGGTAAGACCTCACCTGGAGCATTGTGTTCAGTTTTGGACACCACATTTTAAGATGGATATAGACAAGCTGGAACAGGTCCAGTGGAAGGCAACAAAGTTGGTGAGGGGTCTGGAGACCAAGTCCTATGAGGAATGGCTGAAGGAGCTGGGGATGTTTAGCCTAGAGAGGAGGCGGCTGAGAGGTAATAGGATCATCATCTTCAAGTCCTTAAAGGGCTGTCATAGAGAGGATGGGGTGGAATTGTTTTCTGTTGCCCCAGAAGGTCAGACCAGAACCAACAGGTTGAAATTAAATCAAAAGATTTTCCAGCTAAACATTAGGAAGACAGTCAGAGCAGTTCCTCATTGGAAAAGGCTTCCTCCTTAAGAGGTGGTGGGCTCTCTTTCCTTGGATGTTTTTAAGCAGAGGCTAGATGGCCACCTGGCAGCAATGCTGATTCTGTGAATTAGGCAGATCATGAGAAGAAAGGGAGGAAGGGTTGCATCCGTGCTTAGTTCTTTGGCCCTTTGGGGTTGCTCCTTTGGAGCCAGTCAGCCATTTATCTCCAGGCCAGTTTGGCCAGGGGTTTTGGAGGGTTTTTGTCATCTGAGCATGGAGCAGAGGTCACTGGGGATGTATGTGTGTGTACGGGGAAAGTATTTGTGAGTTTCCTGCATTGTGCAGGGAACTGAACTTGATGACCCCTGGAGGTCCCTTCCATCTCTATGATTCTATTCCAGCTGCTACAGTAATATTAGTGCAGTCTTTCTGCCTCATATGACATCAGGGCATTAGGGAATAAACTTGGGACTGTTGCTCATAACTGATAGGGCGTTTTCGCACAGGGCTTACCCCGGAGCGACGTCCCTCTTCACCGCGCAGCATCTGCGCGGATTTCGCACCAACTGCTCCGCAGAGCCGCGAAGAGCCGTGGCTTTTGCGTCGCAAATGTAAACTGGGTTTTGGCGGTTTACATTTGCGGCGCAAAAGCCGCGGCACTTCGCGGCTCTTCCGGGTTCTGCGGAGCAGTTGGTGCGAAATCCGCGCAGACGCTGCGCGGTGAAGAGGGACGTCGCTCCGGGGTAAGCCCTGTGCGAAAACGCCCATAGTCTAGCAATGCATCTGTTCCTAACAGGGATGCTCAAACACCCCTTGGTTCAGCTCACGTTCTGCTCGCTGGTCGCGAAAAGAGAGCCAATTTTTCACAGAGCTGTCCATCTGTTCATCGATCTGTTTGTTGCTTTTTGGCAGGTTGCTTTCACTTGTTCCTCCCCAGCTGTGCAACACTGTTGGTTCTACGGCAACCTGGTAGAGTTCGCCTTCCCCCCATTATCCTTGCCCCACCACTGCTACTGACAATTAAATCAGCCGCAAATCGTATTGAGCCGTCATAAATTATTTATTATTTATTTTATTGGATTCATATCCCGCCCTCCCCGCCGAAGCAGGCCCAGGGTGGCTCACAACAGTAAAAAAACATTTACAGGTTAAATATTAACTAATTAAAATCTTACAATAAAACAATTAAAACATTTAAAAAAAAACAGTTTGGTGCTAATAATAATAATACACTCCAGTAATTTCAGACTTCTCGAGTACCCTCATATGTGGCTATCCATTAAAAGCAAGTTAAAATAAAGCTGTCATTATTCATAAATAAATGCCATTAAAATCCAAGCATTCCATGTTTGTCTAAGGGTGTGATCACACGAGGGATTTGGCCCCACCTAGCCATGCCTCCCCTCCAGATTTAATGTGTACATCCGCCCCCCGAGCCCCACTCATCCTTACCTCATAGAATCATAGAGTTGGAAGGGACATCTATGGTCATCAAGTCCAACCCCCTGCACAATGCAGGAAACTTACAAACACCTCCCCCTAAATTCACTGCTGTCAGATGGCCAAGGAAGGAGAGCCCACCACCTCCCGAGAAAGTCTGTTCCACTGAGGAATCACTCTAACGGTCAGGAAGTTCTTCCTAATGTTGAGCCGGAAACGCTTTTGATTTAATTTCAACCCATTGGTTCTGGTCCTACCTTCTGGGGCCACAGAAAACAATTCCACCACATCCTCAATATGACAGCCCTTCAAGTCCTTGAAGATGGTGATCATATCACCTCTCAGCCGCCTTCTCTCCAGGCTAAACATCCCCAGCTCCTTCAACCTTTCCTCATAGAACTTGATCTCCAGACCCCTCACCATCTTCGTCGCCCTCCTCTGGACCCGTTCCAGCTTGTCTATATCCTTCTTAAAATGTGGTGCCCAAAACTGAACATAGTACTCCAGGTGAGGTCTTACCAGAGCAGAGTAAAGCGATACCATCACATCACATGATCTGGACACTATACCTCGTCTTAGGATGGGCTGGGAATGGATTAAATTCCTGTTTGCAAGTCTCTAAAAATGCATGCAGGGTTCATTTCTCAGCTGCCTGAATGGCAGGGGCATGTGATGCACCCACCTCACATGCACAGGAGCAGTCTGAATGCTCCTCATGTGAGTGTGCAGCCCATGCCTCTCCCAGCAGCAGGGCGAGGTAGGGTTGCCAAGCTCCCGCTGGGGGCAGAGGATCCCCCGGACGGGGGGGGGGGGCAACCCACTGGCAGAGAACAGGCCCCCAAACCGCCCATCACTGTGCACTGCTCTCTGCATGATGACATCCCCCGGAAGTGATGTCATCACACTGGGCACATTGCACCGTGGATGCTCTAGGATCCACAGTAAAACTCTATGGTGCCATAGAGTTTTACTGGAATTCCTAGAGCGTCTATGGTGCGACATACGTGGCACTGTGATGTCATTTCTGGGGGATGTCATCATGCCTCATGTTCTTCACACATGCAACAGAGGAGTCTCTCACTGGAGCAACCCTAGGGCGAGGGCTGTGTGATTTGCTGTGGCATGCATCAAAGACAACCAGCATTTTCAAAGCTGGGATATTGCCACACCAAATTCCTGGTATGTTCCCATCCTTGACGAATTTCATGGCTGCTGATATATTTGGATGAGCAATGTTTCCACACGCAAAGGCAAAGCCCGCCTAAGCACACAAAGCTGCCTTATACTGAGTCAAACCTTTTGTTACCACTCAGACTTAGCAGTGGCTTTCCAAAGTCTCAGGCGGAGGTTTTTCACATCATCTCCTTCTGGGTCCTTTTTGCTGGAGATGCTGGGGATTGAAGCTGGGACCTTCTGCACGCCACGCAGATACTTTACCCCTGAGCCACAGTCTCTCCCTCGTGCCAAGTTGTCTGGTAGGCATTCATGTCCCTGAGTGCTGAGCAAAATGGACCCACTGATCAACCCACACCTGATCAACGCAGACCAACACGGTAAGTTTGTCAAACAAATGTTTTTGCTGCAGCATTTGCATCATTCCTCAATTGTATGCTGCAATTCCCCCCCCCTTATTTATTTTACACTCATGAAGTGCTTTGTCCTCTTACACCCATGTCATTTTTTATTTTGTTCGATTTTTTCCTACAGCCCTTGTTTCGTGCTGAATTACTCAGCTTTTTTCCTTCTTCTTCTTTTTTTTTTTTTAAAAAAAAAAAAATCCATCGCATGTTCTTGTCATCCCAACTGTGTGTTTTTAGATTGCTCGGCAGAGGGAAAGATGACCTAAACAGAAGGCTTCGACTTACTTCCCAAGTTAACCTGCAAACGCTGAGTTAAAAAAGGAAAGAAAAGGAATTTCTCGTCCTTCTCAATCCGTGGAAGCGGATCTCTCTGCCTTCTCGAAGCCTTATATCTCCTTTAATGATTCCCGCACAGTTAGCAAAATACAATTATCCCCTTGTTAAAACAAACAAAGTGTGCTGTGGCAGGCAACATAAAAGGGCCCGTTGAATTCATACATATTTTAAGCACATAAAACACATGTGTTTAATAAAGCCACTTTAAAGAGAATACATCAGCCCGGTCTATAAATTACGTTCCTTGGTTCACCATCTCTCCCATCAGCCTTCATTCCTATCTTAAATCACCCATAAGCACTAGCTAATCTTGGGTGCAAAAGATGGGGAGGGGGAAGAGATTTAGTGTCGGGGTGGGGGGCCTTATACAGTGCTAATGAAAAGGGATCCTCTCCTCGCATGCTAATGGGGACGGTTCCTTTTCTCTTTGCACGCCCTGCATGTTGGAAACGGAGGCCGCCGCAGAGGCGCAGATTCCAATATGGGCAGCGGTGGCGACGTTGGATATTTACCCAAGAAAATTCGTGCCGCGGCCTTTCATTTTCCAAGAGCGGCTACCTAATCTCAGTGTAGCATCAAGACAAAGGACATCTCCATTCTGGCGGTGGTCTTAGGCGAGTCTTTTAAAAACACACACACACAAAGGCATAATAATAATAATAAAAGAAAAAACAACCTTTTATGAACCACCCAAACTATTAAAATGACAGGTATTGGGAGAAGGAGAGGGTGGGGGGGGGGGGAACTCAGAGATAAAATACAAATTTTCACTCCGATCCGGGTAGGATTACTACCCCGTGCCCCTGCTTTTATTGAGCGATTTGGAGTTTCATTAGAATTCAAGATTCCGACAGAAAGAAAAACCACGTTAGCACGGACTTCTCTTTCATGGGGATTGCAGGCTGACCCATCAAAATGAAAAGACTCTGTGTTTTGCTGACAGGTCCCTGAGCAGCTCCTGAGTGACAGCTTCATTCTATCTCTTCTCCGATGAGATTTGAATGGGAGGGGTGGGGGGGGAGGAAGAGAGCAGTGGGGAAGGTAGGAGTGGAGAGACTTTGTTCCCTTAAAA
Source organism: Heteronotia binoei (assembly GCF_032191835.1). Classification (NCBI taxonomy): domain Eukaryota; kingdom Metazoa; phylum Chordata; class Lepidosauria; order Squamata; family Gekkonidae; genus Heteronotia; species Heteronotia binoei. Next base: position 9,785,573 of record NC_083241.1, read on the forward strand.
AAATAATAAAGGCCTGTGTTGGACTTGGTAGTTCACGTTCCTGCTGCTGAGGTACAAAATCGAGTCAGAAACCTGCTTAAGTCTCTGCTGGCTCCCGAATTTATTATTAATGCCTCTCTTGGATGAGGAAGCCAGACATTTCATTTAAAACTTGGATGCTCAGGGCTCACTCTCACCCTCCTCTCCTTTGGCAGGGGTTAAAAAAAAAAACAGGACAAAAATGGTCTGCATAGGGAAGCAATCAGCACTCAAGATACTACGGGACTCTTGGTGGGGACATTAGTCACTTCGGGTTCGTTACAATATGATCTTCGATGCCACAAAGAATGTTCGCCGCAAGGCCGAAGAGGTCATAAACTGGGTGTACTATAGCAGTGAAGACTGCCAGTGATGATGATATTGGATTTATATCATAGGAACATCTGAAGCTGCATTATTCTGAATCAGACCCCGGGTCCATCAAAGCCAGTACTGTCTACTCAAACTGGCAGCGGCTCTCCAGGGTCTCATGCTGAGGTTTTTCACTCCTACTCGCCTGGACCCACTTTAGTTGGAGATGCCGGGGATTGAACCTGGAACCTTCTGCTTACCAGGCAGATGCTCTGCCACTGAGCCACCGTCCCTCCCCATCCTCTGAATCCCACCCTATCCTCTGAATCTCAGAGTCTCAGAGCGGCTCACAATCTCTTTTACCTCCCCCCCCGCCAACAGACACCATGTGAGGTAGGTGGGGCTGAGAGAACTCTTCCAAAAGCTGCCCTTTCAAGGACAGCTCTGCAAGAGCTATGGCTGACCCAAGGTCATTCCAACAGGTGCAAGTGGAGGAGTGGGGAATCAAACCTGGTTCTCCCAGATAAGAGTCTGCACACCTAACCTCTGCATCAAACTGGCTTTCTCAGGAATTTTTTTTTTTTGTAGCGGGAACTCTTTTGCATAGCAGGCCGCACATCTCCAAGGTAGCCAATTCTCCAAGAGCTTGCAGAGCTCTTCTCACAGGGCCAACTGCAAGCTCCAGGATGATTGGCTACATCAGGGGTGTGTGGCCTAATATGCAAAGGAGTTGCTGCTACAAAAAAAAGCCCTGGATCCTCTAAGTCTAAATTTGCCCAGCCTCCAACTATGGCCATGCCTTCCACCACCAATCCCCCGTCGCCTTCCACCATTCCTAAGGGCAGCAAGAGAAAAAAATGCAGCCAGGTTGCTGATTTTGCTATGTAACTTCTGAGTAAAACCCAGAACTGAGCTACGGTATCTCTAGGAATTGCCAGAAACTCTATGGTAAAACATGATACAAAACCATAGTGTTTCCTGCGATTCCTAGAGCTACCCTTTGTCACATCCAGGTAAAATCACCATTGTATCCCTCATGTCCCCCTCTCAGCCCCTCTCAGTGGTTGCCAGGCTGTATGAAAGACAGTGCAGTGGATAAGTTAAATGTGTTGGCTCAGGGTTCAGATCCCAACTTTGCTGTGAAGCTGGACAGCTGACCTCAAGTGTTATGTTTCTCACAAGGTAGCAGTGAAGGTAAAATGGAAAAAGGAGAACCATATGCAGCCCTCTGAGATCCTTGGAAGATGTGTAGGCCAAAACAGTGTATTAGATAGATATGTAGAATGACATTTGAAAAAAAATATATCGGAAACAACAACTGATTCATAATATGACTGCCTGGGGTTCTTTTTTTTTGACAAGGATAAAATACTTAGAGAGCATAAACTGATTTTGCACGAAGTTCACTAGCACCCAATAGGTTTCCAGCCTGTTGACAGTGCCTGTTTTAATATTTAAAGCTGAATCGGGCAAGATGTTCTCTCTAAGCTTCAGAGTCTTGTGAGCAAAAAATTCAACTTTGTGAGCTCCTGGCATGAAAGCTGTGAGCTCTAGCAGAAATTATTGTGCTCTGGGGTCATCCTTCCTGAGCTAAGACAAAAAACGTGTGAGCTAGAGGCCAAAAATCTGTGAGCTACCTCACGCTAACTCAGCTTAGAGAGAACACTGGGCAAGACTCAAGTTTCCTTAATGACTACCTCTTCCCATTTTCTGGAGACCCAGTTTGGTGTAGGGGTTAAGTGTGTGGACTCTTATCTGGGAGAACCAGGTTTGATTCCCCACTCCTCCACCTGCAGCTACTGGTATGACCTTGGGTCAGCCATAGCTCTCACAGAGCTGTCCTTGAAAGGGCAACTTCTGTCAGAGCTCTCTCAGCCCCATCTACCTCACAGAGTGTCTGTTGTGGGGGAGGAAGGTAAAGGAGATTGTGAGCCGCTCTGAGACTCTTCGGAGTGGAGGGCGGGATATAAATCCAATATCTTCTTAGGGTTGCCAAGTCCAATTCAAGAAATATCTGGGGACTTTGGGGGTGGAGCCAGGAGACTTTGGGGGTGGATCCAGGAGACATTAGGGGTGGAGCCAAGATCAAGGCTGTGACAAGCATAATGGAATTCCAAAGGGAGAGCTGGCCATCACATTTAAAGGGACGGCACACCTTTTCAATGCCTTCCTTCCATAGGAAATAATGAAGGATAGGGGCACCTTCTTTTTGGGCTAATAGAATTGGACCCCCTGGTCCAATATTTTTGAAACTTGGGAGGTATTTTGGGGAGAGGCACTAGATGCTATACTGAAAATTTGGTGCCTCTACCCCTAAAAACAGCCCCCCCCCAGAGCCCCAGATACCCGCGGATAAATTCTCCATGATTTTCTATGGGAATAAATCTCCATAGGGAATAACAGAGTTCCCAGCAGACATTTCCCTCCCCCCCCCCCCCCGCTTTCTGACGATCCTGAAGCGGGGGAGGGCCTCCAAACCGGGGGATCCCCTGCCTCCACCTGGGGATTGGCAACCCTATATCTTCATCTTCTTCTTTTTAACTAACTTTATACATTGACTTTGAGGTAGGTTAGGCTGAGAGTGTGTGACTGGCTGGAGCTTCCATGGCAGAGTAGGGATTTGAACCCGGTCTCTCAGATTCTAATTCAATGTTCTGACCACAGCACCACATATGAACTCGGCTAGATATTGAGATCTTTCCCTACACACAGGAAAAACATTATGTACGATTCACTGGTGACTAGGGGACCAATATAGGTGGCAAGACCATTACTGTATTATGGTCCATTTGGGTCATTTCAGAAATGAAAGAGAATATATTTCTCTTTCATGACCCGTGTAGGATAGGAAGATGAGAGAGACAATGACTGGGCCCAAAGACTGGGCCCAAAGAAATTATGCTTGGACTGTGGTAGGCTTGCCGTTTGCCCACCTGCAGACCTAATCCCCCTTCCCTTGAGAAACTGAGGGGCGGGTGGAGGAAATGGTCAGAAAATGGCCTCCATAGGGTGATGCTATAAGAATCCCCACTTGGCTTTATGGTCTTTATTAGGGGTCATTTCACAGGAAAAGAGGTGCCGGAGCTCATTAGCACAACTCATTTGCATATGCCGCACACCCCTGACATCACCGGAAGGTGTACTAAATTATATCCACTCAGCGTCTCCCTTAAAATTCTTCTTGAATTAGAATTGTCGTAATAAACCCTTACTCCTGTCGTACTTTTTAAATTACTTTCTCCTCTGTGGCCACACTGGCATGATGAAGATTTCCAACTGTCTTCTTGCTATGGTTTGGTTATTTTCTCATTTTTTTTGTGAGGGAAAATATGAGAAAGTTTGTCAAATCTTAGACTTCAGCAAAATTCTCACAGGGGGGTTTGAACAATGGAGCCCAGAAGCAAGTATTTCTTTGGGTGGGGGGTGGCGGGTAAGAAAGAAAGAGCCCAATAAAATTTAGAGATTCCAGATCTCTACTCCTGTGAGCTCCTGCCCAAAATGAGGCCTGGTCTTTATAAAGTTACTTGGATACATTATTACAGAGTGTGGTCTATACTATTGCGTTCAGCTTGCTCAGACTAGGATCCTACTCTGTAATTTTTGGATCATTTAATGTGTCATGCTAATACTGATGCTTCACTTCGGTTCTGTTTTTAGACTCTGATTCCTATGGCATTGTTCACTGAACGTTCCATCCTGTCAATTGTATTGACTCATTCTGTGTCATCTGCCTCGCGTCAGAGTGAGAAAGGAAGACTATAAATAATGTGAATAAATAAATAAATACAACCCTACTTCACTGTTTAGGCTACAGATGAAGGGGAAAGGAAACACAAGTATTAGCATGCTTAATGTTCCAGTTAGTTCCTGGATCTCTGGGTCTTCAAAAAGTGACAGTTCCTCACCACGTTAGTTTGTCATAACAAAATGAAACAAAAATCCAGCGGAACTTCGAAGCCTTAACAAATATTCATTTCTAAATGAGCTTTCATGAGTCACAGTTCACTTTCTCTAGTATGTCTCTTTTAAACCTGCTTCGGCGGGGAGAGCGGGATATACATTTAAATAAATCAAATCAAATTAAACCATCTTTTTTTTTCAGTTTGGGAAGATCTTGTCCAGAGATCTCCAGCGAGGTTCCTGGCACCGCGGTGCCTGCTAACAACTTTCCTGCCCCCCTCCCCCCTAAGCTGTGGAATCTTGAGAGCAAAAATTCTACTTTGTGAAGAAGATAGAAGATATTGGATTTATATCCTGTCCTCCATTCCGAAGAGTCTCAGAGCGGCTCACAATCTCCTTTACCTTCCTCCCCCACAACAGACACCCTGTGAGGTGGGTGGGGCTGGAGAGGGCTCTCACAGCAGCTGCTCTTTCAAGGACAACCTCTGCCAGAGCTATGGCTGACCCAAGGCCATCTCAGCAGGTGCAAGTGGAGGAGTGGGGAATCAAACCCGGTTCTCCCAGATAAGAGTCTGCACACTTAACCACTACACCAAACTGGCTCTTTATTAGAGCTATGGCTGACCCAAGGCCATCTCAGCAGGTGCAAGTGGAGGAGTGGGGAATCAAACCCGGTTCTCCCAGATAAGAGTCTGCACACTTAACCACTACACCAAACTGGCTCTCCTGGCATTAAAGTTGTGAGCTCCTGCATAAATGAGTTTGTTCTGGGGCCATCCTTCCTGAGCTACAACAAAAAATGTGTGAGCCAGAGGCTAAAAGCCTGAGGTAGCTCACACTAACTCAGCTTAGAGGGTATACTAACCCCCCCCCCCGCCCCAGTGTTTTGAGAAAGTGGGCAGGGCTTCTGGAGGCCACTGGAGATTTGATTGGCTGTGCAAATTTTTTAAAGCATTGCTTTGGTGAGCAGCTGCCACTACTGCACAAGGATCTTCAGTCTGATATGGAGGCTAAGCTGCGACAATCATTTTGTGGCTGGCTCCGCCTCCAATAGCAGTTATTTTGTGGCTGTGCCCACCATGCTATGATAGGATTTCAACCTTTCCCAGTAAGGTTGGGAAAGCGTTCCTTCTAAGCTAAGTTAGTGTGAGCTAACTCAGTTTTTTAGCCTCTGGCTCATACATTTTTATTCTTCGCTCAGGAAAAATGGCCCCAGAGCAAACTAATTTATGCAGTAGCTCCCAACTTTGATGCCAATAGCTCATGAAGCAGAATTTTTGCTCACGAGACTCCACAGCTTAGAGGGAGTATTGGTTGGGGGCCTCTAGTCTATCAGCATAAAGGGGTTTTCCATTCTTGAAGTGAACTGATCACACTTTCTAACGCACACCTTAAAGTAAGAAGCAGCAATAGCTTCATTTTTCAATTCCTTTATTATAAGGGCATTTAGTCAGGCATTGGTCAAGACCTCTATGTGCCCCAAACTTTACCACATTGATTTCATCATAAGTCGTATATTTCATGCCATAAACAATCTTTCCTACAGGAGTCCATAGTTAGATTTGCCAGTCTCCAGGTGGGGCCTGGAGATCTCTCACTTCTACAACTGATCTCCAGCCGGCAGAGATCAGACCATAGAAGCAGACTGTGCACCGAAAAAAATACAGTAATATGTAAATTTTCTATCTTGAAGCACCAAAAATGTATATTTATCAAGTCCTTTTACAATGTATCACGCATACCACCATAACAATTGCAATAGCCGCATTCCAAGGTCCATACAGACAACCAGCATTCCCTCTACGGCTAAGCTGAGTTAGCGTGAGCTAGCTCACAGATTTTTAGCCTCGAGCATACTCATTTTTGTCTTCGCTCAGGGAGGGTGACCCCAGAGCACCTGAATTTAGGCAGGAGCTCACAACTATCATGCCAACAGCTCACCACTTTAATGCCAGTACCTCACAAAGTAGAATTTTTGCTCACAAGACTCTGCAGCTTAGAAGGAACATTGCAGGCAATGTGCTCTACTTGTGCTCTACTCCTTTGTAAATATCAGTGACAATGTCCAAAGGAGCATCTTCATCAATGTTGACCTGGAGCCGTGCACCTTGAGGAACGTCAACAAAGGTCCACGTGAAGAGAGAAAGAGAACTCGCCTCTTTGAGAACTTACAACTATCATGCCAACAGCTCACCACTTTAATGCCAGTACCTCACAAAGTAGAATTTTTGCTCGCAAGACTCTGCAGCTTAGAAGGAACATTGCAGGCAATGTGCTCTACTTGTGCTCTACTCCTTTGTAAATATCAATGACAATGTCCAAAGGAGCATCTTCATCAATGTTGACCTGGAGCCGTGCACCTTGAGGAACGTCAACAAAGGTCCACGCGAAGAGAGAAAGAGAACTCGCCTCTTTGAGAACTTACAACTATCATGCCAATAGCTCACCACTTTAATGCCAGTACCTCACAAAGTGGAATTTTTGCTCGCAAGACTCTGCAGCTTAGAAGGAACATTGCACGCAATGTGCTCTACTTGTGCTCTACTCCTTTGTAAATATCAGTGACAATGTCCAAAGGAGCATCTTCATCAATGTTGACCTGGAGCTGTGCACCTTGAGGAACGTCAACAAAGGTCCACGCGAAGAGAGAAAGAGAACTCGCCTCTTTGAGAACTTAAGGCGGTTTCGGTGCTCTTCTTCTACTCAGTCTCCCATACAAATCATTGCTCTCTCATCACAAATCATACAAATCGATGGAGCCACAGATAACACCTTCTTATGCATGGATCAATGCAATCTCTTGAAAGTTCTGCACCCAGAGCTGTATCCCTTACTGCTGTTTTCACCACACAACAGTTCTCTTTCAAAATCAAGTCCTTTACGTACCCAGATTGAACTCTTATTTCCGAGACACACATTAGCTACGCAGCTCGTTTTCTAATAACCCTTTCTAGAGTTTCTGCATCTGCCTATATTGCCACTGCATCAACTTATCAGTAGCATATGGTCCCATACATTGCCACCATATGTTTGAAATCCCTTTATAAAATAGATTCCTCTTAGTCAGAATGGGATGCTATTTACGTAATAGCTCATGGTACCTCTCCTTATAGAATGAATAGATGCAGAATGATTTCATGAGCGAATATAACTTCCCAGTTAACTCTGGAAGAGACAGCACCAGTCAGTACTACAACGGGGACTGAAAATTAAGTTTTCAAAGATAAAGTTAAGTCAAGGGGTTGGATCCAGTCAGTTTCTTTACAGAATCTCACCTTACTCCTTTCACTACAACTCCTTTGAGAGCCAGTTTGGTGTAGTGGTTAAGTGCACGGACTCTTATTTGGGAGAACTGGGTTTGATTCCCCACTCCTCCACTTGCAGCTGCTGGAATGGCCTTGGGTCAGCCATAGCTCTAGCAGAGGTTGTGCTTGAAAGGGCAGCTTCTGGGAGAGTTCTCTCAGCCCCACCCACTTTACAGGTTGTCTGTTTGGGGGGAGGAAGGTAAAGGAGATTGTAAGCTGCACTGAAACTTTGAGATTCAGAGTGCAGGGTGGAGGATAAATCCAACATCTTCTTTTTCAGCAGCAGAAAAGGTGGTGAGATGCAACCCCTGATGTGGTGAACTGCTATCCAGAAATGGTTTGCAATCCACTGAAACAAAAGTTATCAATTTACTTCAACAAAATACACAGGATATTTGAATTCATAACGGTGAACAACATTAGGTTAAACTGCGAACAAATAGTGACCAATCACAGTGGCTTTCTCCAATGGATGAATTTTGCCCAGGGTATTCCTTTTAAAAGTAAATTGAGTGTAGGAAGGATTCAATTACCTTACCTTGTTGCTCTGATTTTTTTTTTAAATGAAGATGTGTTTTAGTTTTGCTTTTCTCCTGTGCAAACGGAACTCGTTTTAAAAATACTTCCCCCTCACCCATTTCCATATACTGATTTTTCCCCTCTCTGTTTCCCCAATACTATTTGTGGAATAAATTTATATTATACATGATATGATATTGTACATGCAGCACATGACATATAGCCTTTCAAAAATCTGTACAGTATTACAAAACACAAACAAACTTACAAAATCAAAAGGGAGAAGTCGAAAAGGGAAATGGGCTTTTTTGAGCAGGAATGCACGGAAACACAGTTCCCGCAGGCTTGGTGTCAGGGGGTGTGGCCTAATATGCAAATAAGTTCCTGCTGGGCCTTTTCTACAAAAAAGTCCTGTTGATAAGAATATAAACAACAATTAAAACCAGCAACACTAGATCCAGTCCTAATTCAGTGGCATCGCCCTTGGATCAATTTAAAAATGGTTCAGATAAGCAGGGGTGGAATTCTAGCAGGAGCTCCTTTGCATACTAGGCCACACCCCCTGATGTAGCCAATCCTCCAAGAGCTTACCAAAAGAGCCTTATTTAAACTGGCCGAACCAGCGCCAGAATATCTTTATTGCTGCCAGATATATTTAATTTAACTTAAATTATGCATTTTAACTCTATTAACTGGTTTTTATATGTTTTTATTTAATTGTTAAATTTAGAGTTTTATTATCAATGTAAATGCATAAAATGTTGTTAGCCGCCCTGAGCCGCCTAGGCGGGGAGGGGGGGATACAAATAAAATCTATTATTATTATTATTATTATTAAGGAGCTCCTGCTAGAATTCCACCCCTGCAGATAAGAAAATTGAGAATGCTTGTGTTTTGAGCCTTCCCCAATGGAGATCGAATCCACACGTAGCTCACAGGGAGACATGGTTAAAACAGAGGTGTGTCTGTTCTTTACAAGACTCCAATGATGAAGAAAAGGAGAAAGTTTGAGTTGTTGCATCAGGGAAGCTAAGGGTGCAGAATCCCAGCTCTGAAAAAGCTGCTTCTCTTTGATCCATGCTGTAGCATTCATACAGCACCGGCCCAGTACTGAGATAGCAAAAACAAGGACAATCTGAGCAGCACAAAATAATCAATAGCATGCTGTAGTCTTAAAGACACAGTAACATGCAACATTTTTAAAAGACACAATAGCATGCAAATCAGTCCCAATAGAAAAGTCTCTCTGTAGAAGCAATAATTATGCTCAAGGCGTAGTCCTCAACGTTTGTCCTCTCGCGACGTAAATCCAGGGAGAATAGCCATCAACATGGTAAGGGACGTTTCCAGCAATAAGGAATGTGAGAAGGTTTTGACTGCGATAGTTTTGCACCGGAGTCCCTGTCTATAAGCGATTGTTGGCAGGCCTCAGATTCAGCGGGAGCTCACAGGAGCGTAGCTAGGCTTCCCAATCCCCAGGTCACAGCAGGGGATCCCCTGGTTTTACAGGCTTCCCCCCTCCCCCAGCCAGCTGGCCGGCGGGGGAAGCTCCACCCCCATAGCCATTATGCACCTCCAGGAACAATTCCCATAGGGAATGATGGGGAATTGATCCGTGGGTGTCAGGGGCCCTGGGGGGGGCTGTTGTTTGAGGTAGAGGCGCCAAATTTTCAGTATAGCATCTAGTGCCTCTCCCCAAAATACCTCCCAAGTTTCAAAACGATTGGACCAGGGGGTCCAATTCTATGAGCCCCAAAAGAAGGTGCCCCTATCCTTCATTATTTTCTATGGAAGGAAGGTATTCTAAAAGGTGTGCTGTCCCTTTCAATGTGATGGCCAGAACTCCCTTGGAGTTCAATTATGCTTGTCACACCCTTGATCCTGGCTCCACCCCCAGTGTCTCCTGGCTCCACCCCCAAAGTCCCCAGATATTTCTTGAATTGGACTTGGCAACCCTAAGCGTAGCTCCTGAACCTTTCTGAGAGTCCCACCTCCTCCTTCCCACCTTGTCCATTGAATAATAGGTGGAGCTGCATAACAATTCCTGGATGAGCTCCACCACCTATTTTTCTACAAAATGACTCCTAATTGTTGGCATTATTGGGAGAGCCACAATGCATTGAACTGCGTAAAGGTCTATGACTGAAGAAGGCATTGCTGAAACCGGTCTCTACTGATTATTTGGCTTACTACGCTGGTGGCTATTCTCCTTGGATTTACGTCATGAGACGACAAACATTGAGGACTGTGCCTTGAGCATAATTATTGCTTCTAGAGAGAGACTTTTCTGTTGGAACTGATTTGTATGTTATTGTGTCTTTTAAAAATTCTGCATGTTACTGCGTCTTTAAGACTATGACGTTATATATGAACCCATATGAACCCCAGAGAGCACTGAGGTCAGCTGGAAAGAACCAGCTGAATATCCCTGGGCCAAGGGAGGCCAGATTGAAGACCACCCAGGATCAGGCCTTCTCCATTGTAGCCCCACTGCTGTGGAATCAACTCCCGGAGGAGGTATGGGCTCTGCGATGCTTAGATCAATTTCGCAGGGCCTGTAAGACCTACCTCTTAAAATAGCGTTCACCTAATACCGAGCTAAGAAAGCTTCGCTGGACATGTTTTAGCCATTGAATTTTATTAAGATCTAAGTTATAGCACCACAACGTTAGTTTTAATACAGTTGTCAATGGTTTAATGATGATTTTATTATTGTAATTGTAATTACTATGTATGGTTTTATTGTATATTACATGTCGTGAGCCGCCCTGAGCCTGCCCTGGCGGGGAGGGCGGGATATAAATAAAAAGTATTATTATTATTATTATTGATTATTTTGTGCTGCTCAGATTGTTCTTGTTTTTGCTAGTGCTGCCAGAAGAGGCACGGGCCACACCCGCACAAGAGAAGCAATCAGACAGCCGGGAAACACACCCTACATACGTTTTAGAAGTTTGCTACTGGGAAAGTTCCTCTTAACTATTTAATCCAGTCCCTAAAATGAGGTATGTATGGGTGAGACCCGGAGGGGTGAGGCAGATGTGCACATGTGATCACACTAGGCTTCCCAATCCCCAGATCCCAGAGGGGGATCCCCCGGTTTTACAGGCTTCCCCCCTCCCCCAGCCAGCTGGCCGGCGGGGGAAGCCCCGCCCCCACAGCCATCATGCACCTCCATGAACGATTCCCATAGGGAATGATGGGGAATTGATCTGCGGGTATTGGGGGCTCTGGGGGGGCTGTTTTTTGAAATAGAGGCACCAAATTTTCAGTATAGCATCTAGTGCCTCTCCCCAAAATACCTCCCAAGTTTCAAAAAGATTGGACCAGGGGGTCCAATTCTATGAGCCCCAAAAGAAGGTGCCCCTATCCTTCATTATTTCCTATGGAAGGAAGGCATTTAAAAATTTGTGCAGTCCCTTTAAATGTGATGGCCAGAACTCCCTTGAAGTTCAATTATGCTTGTCACACCCTTGCTCTTGGCTCCGCCCCCAAAGTCTCCTGGCTCTACCCCCAAAGTCTCCTGGCTCCACCCCCAAAGTCCCCAGACATTTCTTAAATTGGACTTGGCAACCCTAGATCACACACATTTAATCCAAACGGGACTCATGGCTAGGTCAGGCCAACTCTTTCATGTGATGGCACCCCAAGTTTCAAATACCTTTCAAACATTCATGAGATTGGTGCTTGGTGGTGCCATCCTGACAGGATTCAGAGTGCCACCCTGAACACATGAAGCTGCCTTATCCTTGGTCTACCAAGGTAAGTCTTCTCTTTGCCTGCTGGTGGTTCTCCAAGGTCCTAGGAAAATGGCTTTCACATCGCTTACTACCTTCACTGGAGGTGCTGAGGATGTTATCTGGAAGCTTCTGTTTGCAAGTTGTACGCTCTGCCTCTGAGCCGCAGCCTTGCAGCATCGAATCTCTGTGCCGCATGGAAGTCTGAGCGTCATTACAGGATCTGTGGGGGAAGCAAGGAGGGCTGAGTTCAGCTCTCGCATGTATAAAACTGAACGGATCCCTTCTCCACAACAGCTTTGAGCTACTTGTTGATTGATTCTTGTCCTGAACTTCTGGCTCACATCTAGTTCACTATGGTCTTCTCTATCTCGCCTCCCCCACCCAATTCTACACTTGGGAGCGTGCTCATTTCCTTGGCATCTTCAGCCTCTCTCCTCTCTTCTACTTCCAGCTCCAGACAAGTGCCTGAATTAATACCGATCCTCTTCACATACTCAGTTCATCCCGACATCTTTCGTCCTGATTGCAGATGGGGTGATTACGCTCCTTGCTTGTGGTCAGGAATATGGGGTGGTTAATAAGACAAGTGGTTCGAGTGGAACACACCAGGAAAACAGAGCCTTCGAGACGGCGTGGTTCTTCAGATAAACTAATAGAGACGAGTCAAAAATACAGCATGATCACTCGTAGGAAGAGAAGTGGCTGAACTGATCCCACATGATATCTCAACGGCTATTCTTCTGATTCAGACGGTGGCCAAGGACTTATTCACTGCCTAAAGGACTTTTGAGAAATGAATGGCGTGTGAAAAGGTCAGCATTGCCTTCTACTAAAGAGTGGTAGTAGAAAGTGCTACCGAGCTGGGGCTGACTTATGGTGACCCTGTACGGTTTTCAAGGTGAGAGAGGGCTAGAGGTGATTTGCCGTGGCCCATCTTTGCACAGCAACCGTGGGCTTCCTTGGTGGTCTCCCATCCAAGCTCATGGCATTCTAGAGTATTCCTACTGAACTGACAATGTGACCCTAAGTCTCAAGTCTGTTGAAGTCAGGAACCTTCAAAGGGTGTAACTCTGCATACGTTTGCCCTGTATGTGGCAAACTGCTGAAATCAGTGTGACTCTGAGTCAAAGTACATATGGCCAGGGTTCTTCACACCGCCTTTCCCTGCACATGCCCCAGCAAGCACTTCGGTCCGGGTCTCAAAACCTGCTGGCAATTCCCAGCAGCAGAGAAGTGAGGCTCAAATCAACGAGAGCCAGGGTCTTTTCCGTTGCTGCCCCAGCTGGCGGAATGAGTTGCCGGAGGAGGTCAGGGCCCTGCGAGAGCTTCCACGGTTCTGCAGGGCCTGCAAAATGTCACTCTTCCGTCTGGCATTTTCACGAGGGCAACGCCTGCAGCAGCGGGACTGGCCCATAAAAATACTACCAACGGTTCACCTCATCACGCTGTGGTGATCCTGGGACCTCTCAGAACAACTCACCGCCATCAGAATTTAATCGCGGTCTGATACCGTGATATTAGCACATGTAAATGTTTTAGGAATTGTTTTATGTTTTTATTGTTGTCTTATTTTATTCGGTCACACTAATGTGATTGTGTGACCCTAATCTGTGAGCTGCCCTGAGCCTGCCTTTGGCAGGGAAGGTGGGATATAAAATAAATAAATAAATAAAAATGAAGGTTTTTTTGTAACTGATCAAGTCTGAGTTCTACGGGTCCAACTTGCTTTTCCTGCAATCCCACAGAATCTGCAAGGAATTGCATTGTTGCATCGTGAAGGAGCGTGATTCAGCTCAGGACCACGACACGGGGGAAGAAAGGGGTCCTGCCTTCTCTAACATTCCATTTCCTAAAGTCGAAACAGCCCAGGTGGGTGTTATTTGCCCCATTTTGGAGCTTGCACTTGCATGCAGCATCAGCTCTAGGGTGCGTGGTGCCCCAGGCAGGCTCCCTGCCCACTGCTCCCCCCCCCGCCTTCCGCAGCCCTGGAACCGGAAGTGAGGGGGAGCGAAGCCTTCTCCAGCGCATGCTTCAAAGGATTATATGGCGCACCGCCCGCATCAAAGCCGGTAGGGCCCAGCCGTGGCGCAGTGCTCTCTGATTGGGGGAGGGGCAACGAAATCCAGGGCTGCAATGCAGCACTCCAGATGGAGGAGGGGAGGTGGGGGAGTGGCGATGGGGGAGGCAGGCAGGCAAACTAGGCAGTTGTCATGGGCACCCAGAGAGGGGAGCCCAATTCAGCTCCCCCTCCTCCCGGAGCCTTAGGCTACTGCCTAGTTCGCCTAGCGGGTGAGCCGGCCCTGCTTGTACGTCACTGACTCACCTTTTATCAATCAACAGAGCACTGTTTAATGAACTGATGTATCAAATGGTTTTTCTTCCCTGCAGTTTAAAAAGGACTGGGGAAATGTACGGCTACTTTGCATGTGTGTGCAGACCTCTTCTGCCTTTTGAAAGGGTGGCTAATTGAATTATTATCCCACAGAACTTTGAAGGCACAAAGTGCTTTGTAGTCCTTACATCACTGTTTTTAATTATTATTACAGATGTGTTCTCCCCTCTCTGAAGAGATCTGTGGATTGCAGAACATTCTAACAATGTTCCCACTAAATCTTGGTCACTGCACTCAACAAACATGGGAAGGTGGTACAATAGAATAATAATAATAATTTATTTATACCCCTCCCTCCCTGCCTAGGCAGGCTCAGGGCGGCTTACAGGATATGGCATAAGCCATGTTATAACAATAAAACAGGATAATATAGTTAAATACAATTCACAATTAAACATTAAATAATCTAAAAACAGTCTAAAACAGTATAATTTAGTGGTGCTGCTGTCTCAGTTGTGCTAAAGATGGAAGAAGAAGATGAAGATGATACTGGACTTATATCCTGCCCTATACTCCGAATCTCAGAGTCTCAGAGCGATCACAATCTCCTTTACCTTCCCCCTTACAAAAGACACCCTGTGAGGTAGGTGGGACTGAGAGAGCTCTTACAAGGACAACCTCTGCCAGAGCTATGGCTGACCCAAGGTCATTCCAGCAGGTGCTAGTGAAGGAGCGGGGAATCAAACCCGGTTCTCCCAGATAAGAGTCCCCACACTTAACCACTACACCAAACTGGCTCTCTAGATTGTGGCCTGTGCATGGGAGATGAAGTACATAAGAGGAGGAGGACTACTGTAGGCATAAGTGGTCCCCCCCACACCCCTTATTCAGGCAATAATTCTCAGTCTTCTGGATTATGCTGTAAAATGTGTTGGATTCAGCTTTTATGAAGTTGAGGGCAAGATAAGGTAAAAGTGATCCACAGACAGAACAAATTTCTTTGTTTCACAGTCAGCTGAGGAACCTTAGCTTGACTTAGAAGCCTTTGTAGACATCAAAGAGTATCATATGACCCAATCTGGCCAGGTCCGACTCAGGGAATATCTGGGGATTTTGTGGGTGGAACCAGGAGACTATTGGGGTGGAGCCAAGAGCAAGGTTGTGACAAGCACAATTGAACTCCGAAGGGTGTTCTGGCCATCGCATTTAAAGGGAGTGTGCTCTTTTTAAATGCCTTCCCTCTATTGGAAATAATGGAGGATGGGGGCACCTTCATTTGGGGCTCTTAGAATTGGACCCCCTGGTCCAATCTTTCTGAAACTGAGGAGGGGGGGTGAGGAGAGTCACTAGATACTATGTGAAAATTTTGGTGTCTCTACCTCAAAAAAACACTCCCCCTCCCGAGCCCCAGATACCTACAGTTTGATTCTCCGATATACTCCATGGGGATTAGTCTCCATAGGGTCTAATGGAATGCTCAGTGAACATTCTGATAACCCTGAAGTGAGGGGAGGGCCTCCAAAGCTGGGGGTCCCCTGCACCCACCCGGTGATTGGCAACCCTAACGTCAAGGTATTTTCCTTTGCCACAGCCAAAGATGCAGAAATTACCATAAAGATGTATCTAGCGATGCCTAGATGGGATTCGTAAGAGCTGACCCTCTAAACCAAGCTCTGACATTGTTGTAGGCAGGGCCTTTTAATAGCAGGAACTCCTTTGCACATTAGGCCACACACCCCTGTTGTAGCCAATCCTCCAAGAGCTTACAGGGCTCTTCGTACAGGGCCTACTGTAAGCTCCAGGAGGATTGGCTACATCAGGGGCGTATGGCCTAATATGCAAAGGAGGTCCTGCTAGAATTCCTTACAGGGCTCTTAGTACAGGGCCTACTGTAAGCTCCAGGAGGATTGGCTACATCAGGGGTGTGTGGCCTAATAGGCAAAGGAGGTCCTGCTAGAATTCCTTACAGGGCTCTTAGTACAGGGCCTACTGTAAGCTCCAGGAGGATTGGCTACATCAGGCGCGTGTGGCCTAATATGCAAAGGAGGTCCTGCTAGAATTCCTTACAGGGCTCTTAGTACAGGGCTTACTGTAAGCTCCAGGAGGATCGGCTGCATCAGGAGTGTGTGGCCTAATATGCAAAGGAGGTCCTGCTAGAATTCTTCACAGGGCTCTTCGTACAGGGCCTACTATAAGCTCCAGGAGGATTGGCTACATCAGGGGTGTGTGGCCTAATAGGCAAAGGAGGTCCTGCTAGAATTCCTTACAGGGCTCTTAGTACAGGGCCTACTGTAAGCTCCAGGAGGATTGGCTACATCAGGCGCGTGTGGCCTAATATGCAAAGGAGGTCTTGCTAGAATTCCTTACAGGGCTCTTAGTACAGGGCCTACTGTAAGCTCCAGGAGGATTGGCTACATCAGGGGTGTGTGGCCTAATATGCAAAAGAGCTCCTGCTACAAAAAAAGCCCTGGACTACATCCCCCCCCCCTCATGTAGCCAATCCTCCCAAGAGCTTACAGGGCTCTTAGTACAGGGCCTCCTGTAAGCTCTAGGAGGATTGACTGCACCAGGGGGGTGGGGCCTAATATGCAAAGGAGGTCCTGCTAGAATTCCTTACAGGGCTCTTCGTACAGGGCCTACTGTAAGCTCCAGGAGGATTGGCTACATCAGGGGTGTGTGGCCTAATATGCAAAGGAGTTCCTGCTACAAAAAAAAGCCCTGGTTGTAGGGGTGATGGAAGTCGGGCCTTAGGTATACAGATAATCACCTATTTTCATTTTAGTTCTATTTGGAAGAGATCTCAGTGGTATGTTTTGCTTGAGGGATTTAGTACCAAGGAAGACCTGGGATGATGAAACAGCCCCGGATCAAGCCAAGCCAAGCGGCCTCAGTGGCAGCACTCAGATAGGATATGGAACATGGTGATGATGGCTGATGAGTGTTGGGTTGCCCATTGGATCCGAACCCAACATATGAATATATGAAGCTGCCTTGTACTGAATCAGGCCCTCGATCTAGCAAAGTCAGTTTTGTCTACTGAGACTGGCAGCGGTTCTCCAGGGTCTCAAGCTGAGGTTTTTCACGCCTATTTGTCTGCACCATTTTTAGTTAGAGACGCCGGGGACTGAACCTGGGACCTTCTGCTTGCCAAGCAGATGCTCTATCACTGAACCACTGTCCCTCCCTAAAGGGTGATTAACGCATGGAATTCACTGCCACAGGAGGTGGTGGTGGCTACAAGCATAGACAGCTTCAAAAGGGGATTGGATAAACGTATGGAGCAGAGGTCCATCAGTGGCTATTAGCCACAGCATATTATTGGAACTCTCTGTCTGGGGCAGTGATGCTCTGTATTCTTGGTGCTTGGGAGGGGCAACAGTGGGAGGCATCTAGTATCGTGGCCCCACTGGTAGATCTTCTGATGGCACCTGGGGGTTTTGGCCACTGTGTGACAAAGAGTGTTGGATTGGATGGGCCATTGGCCTGATCCAACATGGCTTCTCTTATGTTCTTATGAGCCAAGTAGCCTCAATATCACTGCAGGGTCCTCTTGGCTTAGTTTGCAATTGGCCACCCATTACTTTCCAGGTACATTTAAGGCCCAGTCTACTTAAGTATAACTGTTCAATTCTGCACTATTTTTTTTTTTTTAAATAAACCTATTTGTGCTTGCCAAATTTTTAAGTAAAGGTCACTGGTTTCAGCTCCACCACTGTGTATGATCTGAATGTTTCCTGATCACAAATGCCAACTTAGTTCACTCTAGTAATAATAAAAAAAGCATATGATTCTTTTAGCAGTGATCAATGGTGGGGTTACCTACCCCCTCCCTTTCCCCCGTTGCGGGTGTTAATTTGGCACGTTGCAATCCTGACGTCGTGTGAAATTGAAAATTTGGATCCCGTTTTGACCTGCCAGTGGGTTTATTTGGCCTCCCATTCTTCCTGAAGCACTGAAATGTAACTCTTTTTATGGGGAACTCGTCTCTCCTTCTCTTTTGAGTTCAATGTGATAATGAATGTGAAGGGTTTCGATGAAGGAGGCCAAACTTTGTGGGGTATTTCTCTCCGGCTGCCTCTCTCTCTCTCTCTCTTCTCTCTTTTGCAGGTTCACACCAGATAGACATTTTTTACAGTCTGAAAGGGGGGGATGTTTTCTTTTGTTAATGGCTTATAATCACATGAAAGGGCTCATCGCTCTACTTTACTGCAGTACCACATGGTGTGTATCTTTTATAAATTACAGGCTGGCGTTGTGTGCATTGGGAGAGAGAGAGGTTGGTTCTCTTGCTGTGAGCCATCCTGCCTAATTGTCGTATGCAAATAAAAGCAATTATGAGGCTTTTAGGGTGACGGGATGACAGCTGAGTTGGCAGTTGGAAGCCTCACCCACCTTGTCGTCATGGCGACAGGAAAGGGGGGGAGAGGACAAAATGGTACATATGCTGTGGAAAATATTTATTTTGGTGAAAGAGATTTTTTTTAAAAAATACAGACCAATGTTATTATATATATATATATATATATATATATATATATATATATATATATATATATATATATATATATATATATATATATATATATATATATATATATATATATATATATATATATATATGAATGAGAAAAGCTTTGTTTAATACGTTATGGAAATTAAACTGCTGTTACTTCTTTAGCCTTTGAAATGATCCGTGTCATTTAACTGGCATTTACCACCATTTTATCTGCTACTCTAGAAGTTAGAAGTCGATCATAGGAATCTGCTCAATAATTAAGAGATTAGAAGTTCCTGTGAATTTGCACCCCTAGTTAAATGTTAGCAGGCCGGTGGTTTTTGCAAGGGAGACGGTTATTTCCACATGAGGGAATTGTCAGAGGAGGGCAGAAGTGTGTGTGGAAATCAAACCCTCTTATAAAAAAAAAAAATGTCCATGCTAGAGTGTTAAACAAGATGAGCCAATAACGCAGGACTAGCGTGAGAAATTAAAATGAGTCACAAATGCATATTTTTCTATGGCAATTTATTTCACAATTACTCTTGTGGAAGCTTTCATGAATTAAATATGAGTTCCATCTCGAAATTAGGTGTTATAAGGGTAAATTACAAGAGGCAGCCAGTAATTGAGGTGGCTGAAACACGGGGTCCAGTGAACTAATCTCTTGTGCCATCACGTGACTCTTTCTCGGCCAATCTGGACCCTCTTCGCAACTAAAGGGGAAAAAAAAGAAAGAATAAAAACAGAAGCAGCTGAGAAAAATTGATTTCTCATCCGAGCCATATTTGATAGCTTTTGAAATCGAAAATTGAAATTAACTAACCTACGCCCCTTTGTAACAAAAGAGCAAATTAAATATGCAGTGCCGTTTCCTATTGGCAGTGAGAGAGCTTGCCAAGGTAAATTTGTAAATAGAGTTTAAGATGCAATTCTCTCCCTTCCCCAGCTGAAAAAATATAAGGAAAAAATGGGATTACAAATTATTTTTACTCTTTTTTTAAAAAAAAAACCCTATATATTGTTGTGGTACATGAAAAGAAAAGAGTTTCCAAGATCTTGACAAAAGATTAAAAATTATGTGCACTGATGGTGAAAACGAACATCAAATCTGACATTTTAAAAAGTTGTTGTAGTAATTTAGGATTTTAACAGCTCAAAAACATATCATATAGATCCTTCTTTAAAAAAAAAAAATCCCAAACTTCAATTGACTATAGAAAAAAAGATGGATTACAATTATTTCATTGCATCTAATGCTAGCTTTAGATAATAAAATCACAATCTTTAATGATATATAGTAGCCTCTACTTTTGTGTATGTCTGTATATACATATCATACTTTATCAAAATCTTCTTCCAGTCAGAAAAAAAAAATTGTGCATGCATACACTCAGCAGTAATAATGAGGGAAAATAATAGCCTGAGAATTTGATGGTGAGAAGTTTTTTTTTTTAAAGGGATTTTAATTCAGGATTGGTTTAAATTAACTTGATAAAAATATGATTCTTAAATTGATTTTCATCCAATTTTGGTATGTTTGTGCATGCCTATGCTGACTTAATTTGTTTGCAAACGTGAATGGACTTTTGATGTAGGAGAGGAACTGGTCCTTAAATGATGGGAAATCGTATTTTAATATATTTTCATCTCGTATTTCCAGAGGGTAGCTGAGTTGTTCTGCAGTAGGGGACCTGGATTTGAGTCCAAGAGGGCCTTAGAGACCCATAAGATTTTTTTTTTTTTTGGGGGGGGGGAGATAAGTTTTCGAGAGTCAAATACAATCAATGCAAGCAATTTTAATCTTTCTGCCAAGATCTTTTAAACTGATGAAGGGAGTGTTGACTTTTGAAAGCTTAGACCTCAAAGGTGTCATTGGTCTCTAAGATCTACTGGTCTTGATTCAAGCTGTTCATCAAAATATGAATACTTTAAAAAAAAAAAAAAATTCCTGAGCACAAACTTTCATAAACTTCAGCTGCCTACGCTACCATTTTCTCCAGAGGAACTGATTTCTATTGACTGAAGATCAATTAAGTCAGGGGTGGCCAACGGTAGCTCTCCAGATGTTTTTTGCCTACAACTCCCACCAGCCCCAGCCATTGGCCATGCTGGCTGGGGCTGCGGGGTGTTGTAGGCAAAAAACATCTGGAGAGCTACCGTTGGCCACCCCTGAGTTATGTGATACCTGGGGAGCTCCAGGTTCTTCTTGGAAGTTGGCAGCCCTCAGGTTTGAGAACACTGTCCTAATTGAACGCCACTGCAACATCCGTTTACCTTTTCCCTCTTCCTTTGCCATTCCCTGCTGTTGAAATACAGAGTGTAAATTCTCAGGCTGGACCTGATTTTTTTGCTTTTTATCATGTGTGAAACACCTTTGCATACCTTCATGTCACTAATTAAAAGGAGAGGTCCAGATTTTCATATTCACTTATCCGCATTCATTCCCTCAGAAAGGAGAATATCCAAACGATACATGATAGATAGATAGATAGATAGATAGATAGATAGATAGATAGATAGATAGATAGATAGATAGATAGATAGATAGATAGATAGATAGATAGATAGATAGATAGATAGAGAGATAGAAAATTCAATCCAAATATCCAAATGATACATGATGATAGATAGATAGAAAATTCAATGCAAACTAACAGGCACTTTGCATATGTTTAGAGAGGCTCTTTTTAGCACTCATTGACTTTTTCTGGAGAACAGGAAAACAGGACAACAAAAACAGGTTCAGGGACAGAATCCTGGGCTCTTTTGCCTGTGAGAATATCCAAATCTGAGCTCTCTTTCTTTTCTTTCACTTGAATTCCTGGCCCAGCTGGTTTCCTGGCTTGTGGAATTTCCCCTACAACTGGAAGACCTGCCGTTGCCTCGTGAAATTGTACTATTTCCCTGCCTTGCCTAGCTCCGTGTGAACAGAGATAAAAACCCAGTGACAAGCATAATTGAGGATATTACAGTTAGCCTGTCTGTCATCCTGGGGATCTTGTAAAATTATTTTCTGTTCTAATTTATTACTTTTAGTGTCAATCACACCCCAACGAGCTGAGTAACATCATTAGGCAGGCGGCTTCAGCTACTCAGCACTTTTAAAATGTGGTTTAAGTAGTTGTCTCATTATCTGCAGAACTACAGGAAGTCAGAGTTCAAGGAACACCCCCCCCTCCTCATTTTTGGGCAAAGATATTGTCAAAGCCAACAGTACCATCTTTGAAGGAGAACAGAAACAATATGCAGTGAATCTGTTGCTGGACTGCTGGCAGCGTGAAAAGGGAAACCATGATATATACTTACTAGCTTCCCCTTTCTATGAACTATCAGGGTTTTGTGGCAGGACACATTTCTTGCATCCACAAGATTCCGTATTCAAATCCTGATGTTCTTGGGTTAAAAATAGGTAGTGGGGCACTCCTTCCAGGGTCTGGGACAGGGCTTTTTTTGTAGCAGGAACTCCCTTACATATTAGGCCACACACCCCTAGGGTTGCCAAGTCCAATTCAAGAAATATCTGGGGACTTTGAGGGTGGAGCCAGGAGACATTGGGGGCGGAGCCAGAAGCAAGGGTGTGACAAGCATAATTGAACTCCAAAGGGAGTTCTGGCCATCACATTTAAAGGGACAGCACACCTTTTAGAATGCCTTCCTTCCATAGAAAATAATGAAGGATAGGGGCACCTTCTTTTGGGGCTCATAGAATTGGACCCCCTAGTCCAATCCTTTTGAAACTTGGGAGGTATTTTGGGGAGAGGCACTAGATGCTATACGTAAAATTTGGCATTTCTACCTCAAAAAACAGCCCCTCCAGAGCCCCTGACACCCGCGGATCAATTCCCCATCATTCCCTATGGGAATCGTTCCTGGAGGTGCATAATGGCTGTGGGGGTGGAGCTTCCCCCGCCGGCCAGCTGGCTGGGGGAGGGGGGAAGCCTGTAAAACCAGGGGATCCCCCGCTGGGACCTGGGGATTGGGAAGCCTACACACCCCTGATGTAGCCACTCCTGCAAAAGCTTACAGGGCTCTTTGTACAGAGCCTACTGTAAGCTCCAGGAGGATTGGCTACATCAGGGGTATATGCAAAGGAGTTTCTGCTACAAAAAATCCCTGGTCTGGGGAATAGACTGCACTGGGTTAGATGGATCATTGGTCCACCTAAAGGACCCTTGTTACCTACGTTCCTAGAGGAGACTGATGTCACTTCTGGGGTTTTCCTGGAAGTGATGTCATACCATTGTCCCAATGGCCATTTTTAGATTTTTCTCCCATCACATCTCCAAGTGGTCGCAGGAAATTAGAAGATGAAGCTGGCAATCCTATATCTTTGCTTCCCTGCTCTGATTTCCCCCCCTCCCTATTTTGCTACAATTACGTTAGAAGAAGAAAAGAGGTTGGATTTATATGGGGGTCGTTTTGTAGAAAAATAAGTGGTGGAGCTCTTTAGCATAACTCATTAGCATGTGCCAACCCACCCACCCCTCAGCCAAAAGCAACCCAATGCAAGGAAGGTGAGCCCCGGGCAAGTAAGGCCAGCCAGCCCAAGCAGGCCTCGCTCGCCCAGAGCTCTCCTGGGCCACTCCCCCCCCCCAATCAAAAGGCCAGCAAGCCACCCGCCACCCAAAATCATAAAAGTGGAGAAAGGGTGACGTGGGTTTCTCCAGGGGTTAATGAGGGCTGCTGGAGGTGTGGCAAAGTCCCTGGTGGCTGGCTGGCTGCCTGCTCTCCTAATCCACAGATTGTTATGCAGCTGCACCTCCTATTCAATGGACAAGGTAGGTGGGGAGGAAGAGGGGGAACCCTCAGAAAGGTTCAGGAGCTACACTCCCATGAGCGCCTGCTGAATCTGAGGCCTGGATTTATACCCCGGCTTCACTCAGAATGGCTTACAATCTGCTTTCCCTTCCCGTCCCCACAACAGATACCCTGTGAGGTAGGTGGGGCTGAGAGAGAGCTGCTCTTGAGGGAACAGCTCCAAAATAATTGTGACTGACCCAAGATCACACCAGCAGCTGCATGTGGAGGAGGAGAGGGGAATCAAATCTGGCTCTCCCAGATTAGAATCCACCACCCTTGACCACTACACCAAACTGCTTCTCTTAGCACAAGTTACTACCAGTGTATTTTTTTTTTAAATTACTTGCCTTTAAGTTTAGCCTCACAGTGAGGACTCAAAGCAGCTTCCAACATCATTTGCTCCTCCTCCAGTTTACACCTCAACCACTCGGTGAGGTAGGTTAGGCTGCAAGAGAGTAACTGACCCAAGGAGTTCAAAGCAACACACACAACACACACAAGAGAGTAACTGACCCAAGGAGTTCAGAGCAACACACACATCTTTCTTGCTTCCACCATTTCATCCTCTCCACAATGACCTTGCGTGGTAGGTTAGGATGATAGTCTGTGACATGCCCAAGAGCCACCCAGAAAACTCCCGTGGCTGAGTAGGGATTCGAACCAGAGTCTCCCAGATCTGAGTCTGCCATGCTCATAACTGCACCATGGCTGCCTTTCCATCTAGTTTTAGTTATTTTAAAATGTTGTAATCAGCCTTGAGTCTCAGTGAGAACGACGTGCCATAAATATATTTGTTCATTTAATCAGTTTTCATCTGAGGATTTCAAATTAACTGGTTGGTGCACTGGGTTATGTATAGAATCAAAGAGTTGGAAGGGACCTCCAGGGTCATCTAGTTCCCTGCACAATACAAGAAACTCACAAATTGCAGGTCTTAACAACTGTTTGGATTATTCCTGGGGTTTTTTTTGTGATTTTATGTACCAACATTTTTTTTTGCTATATAACATAAGTGATTTTCAGTTCAGGTATATATTTTGTTATTTGGTTATACTGCATATTTTGTTATGCTGTGCCACTTGATGGATCTCTGAATGTATTAAACAGATGGAATAGTTAAGGTATTGTATAGATAATGAAAAATCACCAATACCTCCCCTCACACACACCCACTGACCCCTGCTCCATGCCCAGAAGATGGCAAAAACCTCCAGGATACCTGGCCAAACTGACCTGGGGAAAATTGCCTCCTGACCCCAAAGTGGCCATCAGCATTTCCCTGGGTGTGTAAGAAAGGGCCATGAGAACTAAGCACTGATGCTTAGGGGAGGGATGGTAGCTCAGTGGTAGAGCATCTGCTTGTAAGCAGAAGGTCCCAGGTTCAATCCCCGGCATCTCCAACTAAAAAGGGTCCAGGCAAGTAGGAGTGAAAAACCTCAGTTTTAGACCTTGGAGAGCCGCTGCCAGTCTAAGTTCTGGAGATCTGCTCCTGTGAGCTCCTGCCCAAAATTAGGCCTTAGGGTTCCCAATCCCCAGGTGGGGGCAGGGGATTCCCTGGTTTGAAGGCCCTCCCTCCGCTTCAGGGTCATCAGAAAGTGGGGGGGGGGGAGAGGGAAATGTCTGCTGGGCATGCCATTATTCCCTATGGAGACCGATTCCCATAGGGTATGATGGAGAATTGATCCACGGGTATCAGTGGAGGGAAGTCCCATCCAATGACTCTTCTTAAAACACCCTCCAAGTTTCAAAAAGATTGGACCAGGGGGTCCAATTCTATGAGCCCCAAAAGAAGGTGCCCCTATCCTTCATTATTTCAGTGGAGGGAAGGCAACATGTTTTATTGTTTAATATGGCTTTTGCCACACTCTGTAAGCCGCCCTGAGCCTGCATCGGCAGGGAGGGCGGGGTATAAATAAAATTTTATTATTACATTATTATTATATTATAAAAGGCATGTGGTCCCTTTCAATGTGATGGACAGAATTCCCTTTGGAGTTCAATTATGCTTGTCACACCCTTGCTCCTGGCTCCACCCCCAAAAATCCCCAGATATTTCTTGATTTGGACTTGGCAACCCTATGAGGCCTGCATGCATAGAAGATAGGCAGACAGACCTGCCCACCCACACCAGTCTAGGCTTCCCAATCTCCAGGTCCCAGCGGGGGATCCCCCGTTTTGACAGGCTTCTCCCCGCCCCCAGCCAGCTGGCCGGCGGGGGAAGCCCCGCCCCCACAGTCATTCTGTAGATTTAGAGCTCCTGCAGGTTTAGAAACCTGCAAACAGTTTTTAAAATGTGTGCCTTTAAGGCTGAGCAGGAAGTAGGGAACAGGAAGGGCTTCATGGGAAAGGATCAGTAACAGTTTCCTCAAAGAACGGCCCCTCCCTTTCTTTTGCTTTCGTTTTCAGAGCCAGTAAAGTTCTGCAGGAAAAAGACCCAGTAAGTATTTGTGCGTGTGAGAGAGGGAGGGGGCAGGGGATTCCCTGGTTTGGAGGCCATCCCGCCCCCCCGCTTTAGAAAGTGTGTGTGGGGGAGGGAAATGTCTACTGGGCACTCTATTATTCCCTATGGAGAACGATTCCCATAGGGAATAATGGGGAATTGATCAGCGGGTATTGGGGGCTCTGGGGGGGGCTATTTTTTGAGGTAGAGGCACCAAATTTTCAGTATAGCATCTAGTGCCTCTCCCCAAAATACCCCCCAAGTTTCAAAACGATTGGACCGGGGGTCCAATTCTATGAGCCCCAAAATATGGTGCCCCTATCCTTCATTATTTTCTATGGAAGGAAGGAATTCTAAAAGGTGTGCTGTCCCTTTAAATATGATGGCCAGAACTCCCTTGGAGTTCAATTATGCTTGTCACACCCTTGTTCCTGGCCCCAATGTCTCCTGGCTCCACCCCCAAAGTCTCCTGGCTCCGCCCCCAAAGTCCCCAGATATTTCTTGAATTGGACGTGGAAACCCTACACCAGTCCTACACATACCCTGTTTCCCTGAAAAAAAGACCTACCCAAAAAATAAGCCCTAGCAGGATTTCTATGCATTTGTTAAATATAAGCCCTACCCCGATAATAAGACCTAGTGATAGGCGTGGCTATTCAGCGTATCTGCATAGCCACGCCATGCATTTCGGCGTGGAGTGGTAAGAAAGACTGAAACACCTGGAGAGTTATGACAATGTTCCAGAAGATGACTTAACTGTATTTGAATAAATGTAGATTGTTGTACCGTACTTAATAAAAAATAAGACATCCCCGGAATATAAGCCCTCATGTGTCTTCTTGAGAAAAAAACAAATATAAGACCATGTCTTATTTTCGGGGAAACACGGTATTTACTCAGAAGTACATCACATTGACTTCAACATTAAAGGAAGTATGCACACTTGCTAAGGATTCTTGTTACTTAACACAATGCTTCTTCTTCTTCTTGTAAATTAACAGTTTATCGGTTTTAAATCATGAAACAGTACAATGATTAATACAATTATAAATAAAAACACGAATAAGCTGATATGGTCTAGATGTCTGCCAAAATACACACACACATTCATATATATACATATAACGTGTACTTCAAAGGAAGGTATTATAATCAGGGCTTTTTTTGAGCAGGAGTGCACAGGAAAGCAGTTCCGGCTGGCTTGGCAGCAGGAGTTGTGGCCTAATATGCAAATGAGTTCCTGCTGGGTTTTTTCTACAAATAAAGCCCTTCTACTTTAAATAGACAAACAGTGCCGACGTTCTACCATAGGTGTAAATCATTAACAAATTTAGGAATTTCTTGTGGAGCAGTTAGATATTCCAGTGCAGGAAACCATATAGTATTAAACTTGGAAAGTGTTTCACAGCCGTCGATTAAATTAAGATTGTCAGTCAATTTTGCAGTCAAACAAAATGCCCATGTTTTGTTATGGCACTGAGTAAGGGAAGGGGGTGAAGGGCTTTTCCAATTCCTACCAATGCATGCTTTTGCTGCAGACAATAATAATAATACGACTCTGTCAATAGTTGCAGAAGTATGTTTATGAGAGACCCAGCCCTTTAAGAAAAGATGTTCTGGGACTGCCAAAATATCAACTCTTGAAATTGGCAATGCTTCTTTTTATCTCTCTCCAGAGCTATAAAACAGGCCGCAAAGGGACCAGAAATCTTGATACAAAAAGAGAGAGAGAGAGAAAAATACCAAACTATACAGATTTCTTCTGCTACCCAACTAACGCCAGCCCTGGTTTTTCAGGATACTGTAAATGCTCCATCCAGATATTTACCAAAATGAGGGAGAGTCACGGAAAAGTGGGAAGCAGGCGAATATCGTGACTAAATAACGAAATTATTCAAAAAATTTATACAAAATTTATAGAATATATTCAAAGTGATACCGATGCATATTGAAAAACTAATAAAGTTCAGGATGAAAAATTTAGAACAAACTTGACATACAACAAAGCACATAAAACAGTTTCAACTAAAAGTTACTTCCAAAAGTCCAAAGCGCAAAGAGTGCTTGTAGACAAAATATATACTCAAGATCCAAAGTCCAAAGTTTTTTGTATTCAGAGACTCCAACAATACCGCTTCTGATGGAGCCCGGTGCCGGCCGATAAGTTGCCGTGCCGTTTCGATATCTCTTTATCAAAGAGGAGGTATTTGAAGTTCTTCCAAGGTAAGTCCCTTGGATTCAGTGTCCATTGAATAGTAGGTGATGCTTCTTTTTCTCTCTCTCCAGAGCTATAAAACAGGCCGCAAAGGGACCAGAAATCTAGATACAAAAAGAAAGAGAGAGAGAGAAATACCCAACTCAACAGATTTTCTTCTGCTACCCAGCTAACGCCAGCCCTGGTTTTTCAGGATACCATAAATGCTCCATCCAGATATTTGGCATTAGGACACCAGCAGGCTACACGGGTACAAAGAAATCGAGGCTTCCAAGTCACATGCAACGTCTCCGGGGAAAGGGTTGGATCCTTCACGACAATCCCAAAGCTCCCCCGTCACCCGTCTTAGCTAATGGTGAAAGACAACAGACGGTGCTTTGCCCCCCTCACCCTGCTCCGCAAGGGCAGGGGCAGGTTTGCAACCTGACATTCGAGGCAAGTGCCTGGGAGGCAGACAGGCTAGTGAGACAGCCGTTGTTCTGCAAAGGGCGTGATCTGTTCGCTTTAGGCCACCCTCGGCTCCCCGGCTGCAGCTGGCTGTCACTTGCATTCCCCTCCACTGGCAGACGCTGCCCTGCGGTGAGCGAAGCTTCAGATCCAAGGGAAGGGGGCTTTCAGATCCTGCAGAGGGGGACTGCGGCCCGGGGAGGAAATGCTACTGAGATACTTGCTCATGACCACCTCGTTAGGAGCCAACAGGCCGGCTGGTTTCCTTGCTCCTGCCGGCCAAGTTAAGTCCTCGGTCCTCATTTCCCTGGAAAGTCAGATGCTGAAGCTGAAATACTTTGGCCACCCAATGAGAAGGGAGCACTCCCTGGAGAAGACCCTGATGCTGGGAAAGACAGAAAGCAAAAGAAGAAGGGGACGGCAAAAGAGGAGATGGCTGGACAGCGTTACTGATATAATTAACATGAATTTGAGCAGACTTTGGAGGATGGCGCAAGACAGGAGGGCCTGGCGTGACTTGGTCCACGGGGTCGCAAAGAGTCCGACTTGACTGTGCGACTGAACAACAACAACCTCATTGTGAAATGAAGGGTCACTATCAGGGGTTGCTTTGTAGAAAAATAGGTGGCGGAGTTCATCCAGGGATTCTAATGCAGCTGCACCTACCATTCAATGGACAAGATGGGGAGGAGGTAGAGTTGCCAATCCCCAGGTGGGGGCAGGGGATCCCCCGGTTTGGAGGCCCTCCCCCCACTTCAGGGTCATCAGAAAGCGGGGGGTGGGGGAGGGAACTGTCTGCTGGGCACTCCATTATTCCCTATGGAGACTGATTCCCATAGGGTATATCATGGAGAATTGATCCGTGGTTATCTGGGGTTCGGGGGGGCGCTGCTTTTTGAGGTAGAGGCACAAAGTTTTCAGCACAGCATCCAATGCCTCTCCCCAAAATGTGCTTCAAGTTTCAAAAAGTTTGGACCAGGGGGTCCAATTCTATGAGCCCCCACAGAAGGTGCCCCTATCCTTTATTATTGCAATGGAGGAAAAGCATTTAAAACGTGTGCGGTCCCTTTAAATGTGCGGCCAGAACCCCCTTTGGAGTTCAATGCCGCCTGTCACATCCTTTTTTTCCTGGCTCCACCCCCAAAGTCCCCAGATATTTCTTGAATTGGACTTGGCAACCCTAGGAGGAGGAGGGGGAACCCTCAGAAAGGTTCAGGAGCTGTGCTCCTATGAGCTCCTGCTGAATCGCCACCTGTATGATAGCACCAAAATGTTAATTTTATTAAATTTATTGATTTTAGAGTTTTAGCAGAATTTTAATTAATGTGTTAATTAGTTTGTCTAAATACCTTGTAAACAAATGTATTGACTGTGTTGTTAGCCGCCCTGAGCCTGCTTCGGTGGGGAGGGCAGGATATAAATAAAATTGATATGATATGATATGATATGATAATCCGAGGCCTGGTCGCTATAATATAGCGCAAGGAAGAGGCGAGGTGATAATGATCATAGCTCCTTTATTAAGCCCAGCATAGCAAGGGCGGAACTCCAAGACTGGAGAACTAGGCCAACGGGGCCAACTGTATACATTTCAGCAGGGGTCGTTTTGTAGAAAAAGAGGTGGCGGAGCTCACCCAGGGATTGTTACGCAGCTGCACCTGCTATTCAATGGGGAAGATGGGGAGGATGTGGGGGAACCCTCAGAAAGGTTGAGTAGCTGTGCTCCTGTGAGCTCCTGCTGAATCCGAGGCCTGCACTTCAGCGTTCCCACGCAAGCATGCCACTGGATCATTCAAACCAGCCGGGGGCCCGTGATTGGAGCAGGCAGCAGGGATTTGGATCCTCCTGCCCATTGTTCCCGAGTCCCCAAGCTCAGTCCCGCAGACTCCAATGAGCCAGGCAGGGACACCGTCAAATATCCCCACTTCAGTTCGCATACACGACGGTCACACGACGGAGGAGACAAGAGAGGAATCTTTGGATAGTGGTAGGCGGGGCTTCTTTGGTAGAAAAAGACCAGCGGGAATCGTTCGCATATTAGGCCACGCTCCCTGACATCACCATTTCGCACAGAGCTTTTGTAGGAAAAGCCCGGCAGGAGCTCTTTGACATATCGGGCCACAGCCCCTTGACACCAAGCCAGCCGGAACTGCGTTCCTGTGTGTTCCTGCTCAGAAAAAGCCCTGACGGTAGGGAGCTTTAGCCTGACCTGGATGGCCTAGGCTAGCCCAATCTAATCAGATCTTAGAAGTTAAGCAGGGTTGGCCCTGGATAGACTTTGGATGGGACCCGGGCGGGGCTCAGTTTGTAGCAGGAGCTCCTTTGTGTATTAGGCCACACACCCCTGATGTAGCCAATCCTCCAAGAGCTTACAGGGCTCTTAGTACAGGGCCTATTGTAAGCTCCAGGAGGATTGGCTACATCGGGGAGGTGTGGCCTAATACGCAAAGCTGATCCTGCCACAAACTGAGCCCTAGATGGGAGACCTCCTTGGAATACCTGCAGTTGGGAGGCGAGGGCAGGATTTATTCAGCCACCTCATGGATATCTTCCAGGCTCCAGTAAGGAGTCAGTCACCAGAGGTTGCCTTGACTTCCAGGTGAATACACACGCACACATTAAAAAATACCCCCTGCCCTGAGGCCAAGAAACTATGGGATATGGTAGTGGGAATGATAAAGAAATTCTTTCAGGTAGAGCCGAGAATTAACTTTGAACTAATGCAGATGAGTTTATTAGGGAATGAAAAAATAGGGAAGAATAATCAAGATTTACTAAAAGCAATGATATCAGCGGGTAAAGCGGTAATAGCGGCAGGATGGAAGGATAAAAGTAAATGGAAGGAAAGAACTTGGCATAACTATCTCTTTGATTTTGTCCAGTCGGATATAGCTGCCACAATGTCGCAAGAAGAATCATGGGAGGAAAGAAGATCAAAGCAAAGTGGCAGACCTATCTGAAATGGGCGAAGGAAGAAAGGAGAGTGGACATTCAGTGGAAGCTTCAAGTCCTTTGTCCCTGGCTGGAAGAAGAAAAGGATGTATAGACTAAGGGGGGGTGGGAGGGTTGGGGGGAAAATGTAAAATGGATATCAGAAACTATGTAGAGAAATGGATAATGTATAATAATAATAAATATATATATACTAAGGAAGCCCAGGTAGGGTTGCCAGATCTGGGTTGGAAAATACCTGGAAACTTTGGGGGTGGAGCCAGGAAAAGGCAGGGTTTGGGGAGGGGAGGGGCCTCAGCATGGTACAATGCCATAGAGACCACTCTCCAAAACAGCCATTTTCTCCAAGGGAACTGATCTCTATAGTCTGGAGATGAGCTGCAATTCCAAGGGATCCCCAGGTCCCACCTGGAGGCTGGCGTCCCTAAATCCAGGGTCATGATGCAAAGGCAGGTAATGGCAAACTGTGACCAATTTGCCACTAGCCTTACGCCACTCTCACGGTCCCCTTCTCTGCGCGATGTCAGACCCCAGAGTCAAGGAACACGCAGTGCGTTAGTTCGGACATTTTATTCCAAGCATCTTAAGGCAATACAAGAAGTTGCTGAAAGTGGGATGTGAGTCCAAAGGCTATATACCTTCGGTGGGCCGTTACAATTTCAAGCAAAGCGCGGCAAGAACATTTGGCGGGCATTCTACATTCCCCTCCCTCCCCCTATTACCATTCAGGTGCACTATCTACTGTTTCCCCCTGGTCTTCTCCAGAACGACCTTGGTTACCATGTTAACAAGCTGCAAAGATAGCTGGTGGGGATGTGCCGGCCTGGCGAAAGCATTACAGGCAAAGCGACAAATTATGTTTCAGATCAGAACACGGATTGTCTCCCACAACAGTTACAGACATTCATGGTCATTCCAACAATAGGGCAAGAGGATACAGCATTGGGGTAGACTCTTGACATTCTGCCCCTCTTAAGCTCCCTTCCCCACCAGGTTTGCTTGGGTATTTCTTGTGGGAATCTTTAATCGTTTCGGAAGCTCGGACCCATTCGGCTCGGCTCACTGGGAAATGGGGTAGACTCTTGACACGCAGCTTCTGTCAGATTTCACACTCTCTGCCTCGGGGCTGCAACTCGCTCTGCCTCTTTCGGGCAGCAAACGAGATCCTCTAAAAAACAGTTTCTGTTTGCCGTGCGAAAAAGGCGAAGCGAGTTGCAGCCCCGGGGCAGATAGTTTATTTATGATTTATATCCCGCCCTTCCCACCAAGGTGGCTCAGGGCGGCTCACAGCACATAAAATCTAACATTGAAATATTAAATTAAGCATTTTACACAGTTAAAATTAAGCATTTTACACAGTTAAAAATATTAAAACATAGCAGAAATCTAATAGAACTACACTCAATTTCCTATGCCGGTTAGTTATAGGCCAGCCGGAAGAGGGTTGTCTTACAGGCCCTGCGGAACTGAGCAAGGTCCTACAGGGCCCTCACCTCTTCCGGCAGCTGGTTCCACTAGGAAGGGGCCATTACAGAGAAAGCCCTATCCCTAATAGATTTCAGGCGGGCTTCCTTTGGCCCGGGGACAACGAGAAGATTTTGGGTTCCCGATCTCAGTACTCTCTGGGGAACGTGTGGGGAGAGACGGTCCCTCAGGTAGGCAGGTCCCTCAGGTAGGCACATAGTGTGAAATCCGACAGAAGCCGCGCAGAGAAGAGTAGCATGAGAGCGGCTTAAGGCTAGGAAATCGGGAAATCGGTCCATCTCCGTGGGAAATCGGTCCATCTCCGTGACATAAGTTAAAAGCTAAGTGTGTGTTTGGCCCAAGATCACCCAGCAAATTTCCACAGCAGAATAGGGATTTGAATCTAGGTTTCTCAAATCCTAGTACAATGTTCTATCCCCAGGAAGAAGTACTAGCTCTGTTTGCATTATTTGGTGGGGGCAGGAGAGAGGTTTTTATTTCCCAAGCCTGGCTGGAAACTTATTTTCTGGCCAAAATCTGCATCTTTTGGTATCGTGTCAGGCTCCAAACAACAAGGAGTTCACTGGGTTATCTTCCTCCATGCATCAATCACTTGGGAAACATGAACCTTCTTTTATTACTTTCTTTTTAATTCATCACACTTTACATTTAAGGAAAGGGACAAAAAAAAATCTACAAAGTAACTTCACACTTTGATAGAGCGCACATCAAGCAAATGGCAAAGAATCAAATTGCCATCTCTTTTCCGACTGCCGCACCTCATCTGACGTGACTTATCAAGGTTTCACAGCTGGAACGGGCTTGTGATATCCATTCTGTTTCTCAATGTGAGGTAACATTTGGATAAAAGACAATCGCGTTGGGCTACCATTAAAGGGGCCATTTGAATAAGGGAATTAATAAAACAACTGGCTGGGCTGAGTTCCCAGAGCTTTGATCCGCATGACGGTATTCGAAACACACATTTAGCGGTGGAAAATGAAGTCAAGTTGTAGACCAGCCATGGCGACCCCATAGGGTTTCCTCATAGGGTTTCCAAGGTTCAGAGAAGTTCAGGGGTAGTTTGAAGATGAAAATGATATTGGATTTATATCCCGCCCTACACTCCGAAGAGTCTCAGAGCGACTCACAATCTCCTTTACCTTCCTCCCCCACAACAGACACCCTGTGAGCTAGATGAAAATATTGGATTTATATCCCGCTCTCCACTCTGAAGAGTCTCAGAGCGGCTCACAATCTCCTTTACCTTCCTCCCCCACAACAGACACCCTGCGAGGTAGATGAAGATATTGGATTTATATCCTGCCCTCCACTCCGAAGAGTCTCAGAGCGGCTCACAATCTCCTTTCCCTTCCTCCCCCACAACAGACACCCTGCGAGGTAGATGAAGATATTGGATTTATATCCCGCCCTCCACTCCGAAGAGTCTCAGAGCGGCTCACAATCTCCTTTCCCTTCCTCCCCCACAACAGACACCCTGTGAGGTAGATGAAGATATTGGATTTATACCCCGCCCTCCACTCCGAAGAGTCTCAGAGCGGCTCACAATCTCCTTTCCCTTCCTCCCCCACAACAGACACCCTGTGAGGTAGATGAAGATATCGGATTTATATCCCACCCTCCACTCCGAAGAGTCTCAGAGCGGCTCACAATCTCCTTTACCTTCCTCCCCCACAACAGACACCCTGTGAGGTAGATGAAGATATTGGATTTATATCCCGCCCTCCACTCCGAAGAGTCTCAGAGCGGCTCACAATCTCCTTTACCTTCCTCCCCCACAACAGACACCCTGTGAGGTAGATGAAGATATTGGATTTATATCCCGCCCTCCACTCCAAAGAGTCTCAGAGCGGCTCACAATCTGCTTTCCCTTCCTCCTCCACAACAGACACCCTGTGAGGTGGGTGGGGCTGGAGAGAGCTCTCCCAGCAGCTGCCCTTTCAAGGACAACCTCTGCCAAAGCTATGGCTGACCCAAGGCCATGCTAGCAGGTGCAAGTGGAGGAGTGGGGAATCAAACCCGGTTCTCCCAGATAAGAGAGCTCTGGCTGACCCAAGGCCATTCCAGCAGCTGCAAGTGGAGGAGTCGTGAATCAAACCCGGTTCTCCCAGATAAGAGAGCTAAGGCTGACCCAAGGCCATTCCAGCAGCTGCAAGTGGAAGAGTGGGGAATCAAACCCGGTTCTCCCAGATAAGAGACCGCACACTTAACCACTACACCAAACTGGCTCTCCTGTTTGCCATTCCCTGCCTGTGCGTACTGACCCTGGAATTCCTTGGTTGTCTCCCATCCAAGTACAAAGCAGAGCTAGCCTTCCTTAGATTCTGAAAGCTGATGAGAAAAGGCTAACCTGGGCCACCGAGGTCACAGCAAACACACGTTTGTTTCCAGTCTTCTCCATTGTTTTGGATTCAGAGATTTTAAAATGATGGGTTTGATGCAAATAATATCAGGGCAGACCAAGGCTTTTTTTTTTGTAGCAGGAACTCCTTTGCCTATTAGGCAACTCACCCCTGATATAGCCAATCCTCCAAGAGCTTGCAAGGCTCGAAGTACAGGGTCCACTGTAAGCTCCAGGAGGATTGGCCACATCAGGGATGTGTGGCCTAATATGCAAAGGAGTTCCTGTTACAAAAAAAAAGCCCCAGGGGGGCAGTTTTAGATGGCCTTCGGGGAGTGCAGTGCTCGAGCATCGGTTCCCCGGCACTGAAATTGACCAGGGAGAAAAGGGAGGGAAAACTAGGTGTTTGCCGAGGGAGGGGGTGGAGCCCAATTCGTTTGCCTAGAGGCAGGGCTGGCCCTGCATGGAAGGGAACATCTGGAAAAAGAAGGAGGGAAGGAGATGGCAAAAAAATTCGCTATCTTCCCTGACCTGGGTAGCCCAGGTTAGACCGATCTTGTCAGATCATGGAACTAAGCAGGTTTGGGCATGGTTAGTATGTGGATAGGACACCACAGAGGCCAACCAGCTCTGAATGTCTCTCCTCTCGAGGTTACCATAAACTAGGCTTCCCAACCCTCCCGCCATGGCGGGGGACCCCAGGATATCCAGCCTCTTCCCCCGCTCCCCCAAAAAACGGAAGCGGTGGGAGGAGGGGGGAAACGGCGCCGTGGCGAGCCGCCCTATCTTGGAGCAGGTGATGCCGCTGCGCAGCTGCCGCCTCTTCTCCGTAGCTGCTCCTCCAAGATGGGCTCAGGCTGAGCCCATCTCGTAGAAGCAGCTACGGAGAAGGGCGGCAGCGCAGCGGCATCGCCCGCTCCCTCCGCCTCTGAGGTGAAATCTGAGGTGAATTCTTGGGGGCTCAGGGTTGAATTTGTCAGGTGCGGTGTAGGCAGCCCTATGAATGGCAAGGGGGGACATTTACAGGGGACGGTCGGTCAAGCGACTGTTTCCTCTTCCTTCCTGGGGAAGCCTCGGCGCCTCAGAGCCCGGTCGGGCCTTGGCATTCTCGGAGCACCAATGCGCAGTGGACGCGGTCGCTGGACGATAGTAAGACGTGAGGAGGGAGCTTCTTCTCTCTTCTGAGGATGCCGATTCCCGGGCGGGGCCGCTCTCACCTTCCCTCGTCCGCTGCCCGAAGGCGAAATCTCCTGAAATCCCGCTGCCTGGGTTTTTTGGAGGGGAGGGGGGCTTGCAGGCGGCTTTTCTGCCTCCCCACCCCAGTGTCTCCTGGCTCCACCCCAAAGTCTCCTGGCTCCACCCCCAAAGTCCCCAGATATTTCTGTAATTGGACTTGGCAACCCTACCGTAAACTGGCTGTGACTAGACACTGCTTTCTATCACCAATATACCCTATAGCAGGAGCCAATTATGTACCATGGGATGTAGGCACCATCTTAATCAAGGACTTCGAAAAACCCTCACACACACTGCACAATGCACTTTCGATCCACT
The DNA here is from genome assembly GCF_032191835.1 of Heteronotia binoei. Lineage (NCBI taxonomy): Eukaryota > Metazoa > Chordata > Lepidosauria > Squamata > Gekkonidae > Heteronotia > Heteronotia binoei. The sequence continues at coordinate 9,822,431 of NC_083241.1, forward strand.
TTCAATGCACTTTCCAACTGGGTTTTCCTGTGTGGAAGTTGAAAAGTGCATTGAAAGTGGACTTATCTGGGAGAACAGGGTTTGATTTCCCACTCCTCCATTTGCAGCTGCTGGAATGGCCTTGGGTCAGCCATAGTTCTCACAGAGCGGTCCTTGAAAGAGCAGCTTCTGGGAGAGCTCTCTCAGCCCCACCTACCTCACAGGGTGCCTGTTGTGGGGGAAGAAGGTAAAGGAGATTTTAAGTCACTCTGAGACTCTGATTCAGAGAGAAGGGCGGGGTATAAATCTATGGTCTTCTGTATAGGGCACATATTATTCTTGTTGGGAGGCAGAAAGGAGGCCAGAAACAGACAACACAAAGTGTATGCAAAATCCAGAATTTATTATTTAAGTCTTCTAGTCCAAGGGTGTCAAACATGCAGCCTGGGGGCCGAATCAGGCCCACGGAGGGTTCCTATCAGGCCAGTGAGCAAGTTTGCTTCCTTCTCCCTCTCTCTTGCTTCCTTCAGTTATCAGAGACTACTAAATAAAATATTGCAAGAGTGCTAATCTTTTAGGCATGCCTTTTTTAAAGGGTTTTTTAAAAAAACTCTTTGTGTTTGCCTGTGTTACGTCTCAGGGGTAGGGTTGCCAAGTCCAATTCAAGAAACATCTGGGGCGGAGCCAGGAGACTTTGGGGGTGGAGCCAGGAGACAATGGGGGTGGAGCCAGGAACAAGGGTGTGACAAGCATAATTGAACTCCAAGCGAGTTCTGGCCATCACATTTAAAGGGACGGCACACCTTTTTAAATGCCTTTCTTCCATAGGAAATAACGAAGGATAGGGGCACCATCTTTTGGGGCTCATAGAATTGGACCCCCTGGTCCAATCGCTTTGAAACCTGGGGGGTATTTTGGGGAGAGGCACTAGATGCTATACTAAAAATTTGGTGCCTTTGTCTCAAAACATAGCCCCCCCAAAGCCCCCAATACCCGCAGATCAATTCCCCATTATTCTCTATGGGAATCGTTCTTCATAGGGAATAATAGAGTGCCCAGTAGACATTTCCCATCCCACACACCACGCTTTCTAAAGCGAGGGGAGGGCCAACAAACTAGGGAATCCCCTGCCCCCTCCCTCTCTCACACACACAAGTACTTACTGGGTCTTGTTCCTACAGAACTTTACTTGATCTGAAAACGAAAGCAAAACAAAGGGAGGGACCGTTCTCCGAAGCCCTTCCTGTTTCCTGCTTCCTGCTCAGCATTAAAGGCACATATTTTAAAAACGGACCTGCAGGAGCTCTAAAACTACATGGTGACTGTGGGGGGCGGGGCTTCCCCTGCTGGCCAGCTGGCTGGGGGCGGGGAGAAGCCTGTCAAAACGGGGGATCTCCCGCTGGGACCTGGGGATTGGGAAGCCTACTCAGGGGGTTCTTACCAATTGCTGCCACCACTCTGGGTTAAGGATTCCCCTTGAGAAGGTCCAGAGTTCCCTCCCAAGCCCTTCCAGACCTGCCTTAGCTTAGGCCAAATAATAGGCATGTGGACCAGCCAGAGTGATCAACAAGGGGGGGAAGGTTTATTTAAAGGTCAGTGCAATATAACAAACAAGGTGCATAAAACAGTAAAAGGGGTGAAGGGAAAAATAACCAAATGCCCTAATGCGTCTATCTATACAGCCCCTGCTCTAATACCAACACTTACCCCCTTGGGTAAGGGTCTCACCCCTGCTTCAAGCTCTCCAGGCTACAGCCTGCCTCCAGCTCAGCCTTCCAGGGAAAGAACACCCCCTGCCTGGGCTTGGCCCTTTCATCTTCTCCTCCCAGGCCCCACCCCTCTCTGGATCAGTTTCCCTCCAAAACATGGCCACCCAGTCAGATGGACAGAGTGGATCCTGGGAGATGTAGGCTTTTCCCAGTAACTCCTATGCAGGCCTCCTCATTAGGCCCAGGGTGATGACAGCCTGTGTCCTTTATAAAGTTTGTGTTTGCTACCTGGTGTTACGTTATATGACATACATGGCCTGGCCTGACGGGGTGTGGAACTCATTTGTTATGAGGGCCAGATCTTGTCAGAGTGAACCCTGTTCTAGACTAGCCATAGTTTGTAGCATAATCCATGCGCTGCCATGATGTCAGTGCTGACCACAAACCAGTTAAGTAGAACCTGCTAAATAGAACCATGTTGGGGGGTCAGTGGTGGTATCACCATGTGTGTAAATCAGTTGCAAAAATGAAGCTGTATCCGTTCCCTCTATGCAACATTTCCTGTGCCCACAGCATGCCTAAAAGAATTTTGAACGAATCACCATTTCCCACAATACCTTGCGGCAAAGAGATGATGGGGTAGAGAAGATGAAAGGGTGAGTGAAGTGGATTCTGTTGTAGTTCAAGATTATTAAAACATGCTCAGAGCTAGGAAGGAAGGAAGGAAGGAAGGAAGGAAGGAAGGAAGGAAGGAAGGAAGGAAGGAAGGGAGGGAGGGAGGGAGGGAGGGAGGGAGGGAGGGAGGGAGGAAGGAAGGAAGGAAGGAAGGAAGGAAGGAAGGAAGGAAGGAAGGAAGGAAGGAAGGAAGGAAGGAAGGAAGGAAGGAAGGAAGGAAGGAAGGAAGGAAGGAAGGAAGGAAGGAAGGAAGGAAGGAAGGAAGGAGCTAACAGTAGCTGTCTCAGGGTTAGTGAAAGGGGTAGAAGCTGATACTCTTTATTGTTAGAGAAATCATACCAAGATCCAAAGTGAGAGGTATGCATTCTAGCTAGCTATCTAGGATAGGACAAAGAGAGATTCTGTGATTACATTATTATTCAGGGAGGTCACAGATAGACAGAAAGGCAGGAAGCAAAGTCAGCAGACTGAAGGAAAAGGAAGTCCCTGAGATCTTCATTCTGAGTAAAGAAAGATGCACCAGCAGAAGAACCAGGAGGAAGAACACAGAAGACTCGGACCCTTCGACATTACAAGCGATACTGGCCCCTTTCAAGTACCTGTGGGAAAGAAAGAAAGAAAGAAAGAAAGAAAGAAAGAAAGAAAGAAAGAAAGAAAGAAAGAAAGAAAGAAAGAAAGAAAGAAAGAAAGAAAGAAAGAAAGAAAGAAAGAAAGAAAGAAAGAAAGAAAGAAAGATTGTTCTAGAATCCAGACCTCTAAATTGAAGTGAAGTTGGGGTGCTTAGGTTCACTGTATAATTTGGAATAATAAATCAAGTGTTTGCTTTAGTTTATTTTTCTCCAGCGTTGTGAACTTTTAAGGGAATTCCCAATTTAGCTAGCCGAAGACTATTACATTAAGTCCAGCTTTATATCTGCATGATTGACAAAGTCAATGACATTCCAATCGAGGATGTTTGAAACGAACGCCTAGGATATTAATATCTCCGCACCACCCCCATGAAGAACGGCAGAATCCTGCAGGGATGGATGAGTCAAAGTCGAACAGCAGCAAACACATTCTAACCTCTGACTCTGTGATGAAGAGCGTGGGTACTCTCTGCCGTTCCAATTTTAATTTTAGTGGCATCAAAGGAAAATTCAAGAGCCTGGAAAGGGGTGGGGGGGGGGACACAGCTCCTGCACCATGACTCTGATCAAATGAAATGCTTTTTGCACAGATGAAAATTACCGTGGGAATTTGAAAACGGGTTCAAAAAATCATATCCTTGCAAATATTCCACCCATTTTTTTTAAGATAATGTAAAGGGTGGGTGGGGGGTTTGCCAAGAGATAATCAACGTCTAGAAAGAAGGGGTACTTAATGCATTTTGCACCCCCCAATTTCCTCCTGCAAAAGACCATCTGAACATATTTTTAAAAAGAGAAAGAAAGAAGAGGAGGCCTGCTGGATCAGACCTGTGGTCCACCAAGTCCAGCATCCTCTTTCACACAGTGACCAACCATTTTCCCCAGAGGTCCAACTAACACAGCACAAAGCCCAAGGCCTTCCCCGGTGCCGTCTCCTAGCACCAGCTTTCAGAGGTTTGTTGTTATACTGAGAGCCAGTTTGGTGTAGTGTGAATACATTAAGAACATAAGAGAAGCCATGTTGGATCAGGCCAATGGCCCATCCAGTCCAACACTCTGTGTCACAGAAGAACATAAGAGAAGCCATGTTGGATCAGGCCAGTGGCCCATCCAGTCCAACACTCTGTGTCACATAAGAAGCCATGTTGGATCAGGCCAGTGGCCCATCCAGTCCAACACTCTGTGTCACATAAGAAGCCATGTTAGATCAGGCCAGTAGCCCATCCAGTCCAACACTCTGTGTCACAGAAGAACATAAGAGAAGTCATGTTGGATCAGACCAATGGCCCATCCAGTCCAACACTCTGTGTCACACAGTGGTCAAAAGAACCAGGCACCATCAGGAGGTCCATCAGTGGGGCCAGGACACTAGAAGCCCTCCTACTGTTGCTCCTCCCAAGCACCAAGAATACAGAGCATCACTGCCCCAGACAGAGAGTACCAACGATAAACTGTGGCTAATAGCCAGTGATAGACCTCTGCTCCTTATGCTTTTACAGTCCGCCAGTTTAGTGCAGTGGTTGAGTGCGTGGACTATTTTATCTGGGAGAACCGGGTTTGATTCCCCACTCCTCCACTTGCACCTGCTGGAATGGCCTTGGGTTAGCCATAGCTATTGTGGGAGTTGTCCTTGAAAGGGCAGCTGCTGTGAGAGCCCTCTCAGCTCCACCCACGTCACAGGGTGTCTGTTGTGGTGGGGAGAAGATACAGGAGATTATAAACCACTCTGAGTCTCTGATTCAGAGAGAAGGGTGGGGTATAAATCTGCAATTCTTCTTCTTGAAGCTGTCTATGCTTGTAGCCACCGCCACCTCCTGTGGCAGTGAATTAATGCATTTGGTGTAGATGACTGGGGAAGGCAATGGCAAGGCACTCCGTAAGGAAAAGTCTGCCAGGAGAATGTCGTGAGGTGACGTCACTCCATGGGCTGGTAACAACTCAGTGTTTGCACAGGGAACTACCTTTACCTTTTTTAAAGAAATAATCCCAATCTGGAGCATTGTGGGACCCCACTGCTCACTCCCTTCCATTGTGCGAACCGCCCATTTATTCTTACTCTCTGCTTCCTGTTTTCTAACCAGATTTTAACCCATAAAATGCCCACCCTGACGTCTGTTTCTTCCGTGGCGTTCTGATTCCAGAGCTCTGCTTAACAGAAAGCATTGACAAACAACATGACAGAGCTCCAATGGGCAGATGGGCAAGTGAGCTGTAATACTACTTCCACCTTTTGATTCTTCTCCGACCCCTGCCACTATTAGGCTTCCCAATCCCCAGGTCCCAGCAGGAAATCCCCTGGTTTTACAGGCTTCCCCCCTCCCCCAGCCAGCTGGCCAGCGGGAGAAGCCCCACCCCCACAGCCATTATGCACCTCCATGAACAATTCCCATAGGGAATGATGGGGAATTGATCTGTGAGTATCAGGGGCTCTGGGGGGGGGGGTGTTTTTTGAGCTATAGGTTCCAAATTTTCAGTATAGTATCTAGTGCCTCTCCCCAAAATACCGTCTAAGTTTCAAAAGAATTGGACCAGGGGGTCCAATTCTATGAGCCCCAAAAGAAGGTGCCCCTATCCTTCATAATTTCCTATGGAAGGAAGGCATTTTAAAAGGTGTGCTGTCCCTTTAAATGTGATGGCCGGGACTCCCTTTGGAGTTCAATTATGCTTGTCACACCCTTGCTCCTGGCTCCGCCCCCAATGTCTCCTGGCTCCACCCCCAAAGTCCCCAGATATTTCTTGAATTGGACTTGGCAACCCTAGCCACTATAGTCAGAACCCCTGGTTTCCCCATTAATGGATCCATTTATCTGTCAATCAGAAGGCCTAATGAGCAGAACTCAAAATTGGTTGAAAACCCAATAGAGCTGCAAAACAGCAGCGGGAAGGTTCCGACGCGTAGCATGACCTTGAGCCAGGCATCCTGGCCCAGCCTGTCCACATTCCCAAAGAGCCAATATAAGTTTGCATTATTGAAAATGCAGTTTAACAGGATGGAGAATTCATGTGTCGATTGCTCATCCGCAAGGTTTCTGCAGCCCAAACTTTAGTCGTTGAGAGTCCATTCCTAGCTCTCTGCACGATTGCTTTGCCATCTCTCTACGGTTACAGCTTGTCATACAGCTGCTCAAAACCAATAAGCTGATGGAACAGTAATTTCTTCACCACCACCACCACCACCATCATCATCAAATCTGTGCATGGTTGGTCGGTTGCATGGTTGGTCCTTAGATTACTGGCAACTGTGCCTGTACATCATTTCCTTTTCTGCAGAGTACCTCTAAGAAGCCCTTTAATCTCTTCCCATAGTTGTGATTCTAGCGTCCCATCTCCCCCTCTGATTCACCTTAACTATTTTTTTTTTAAGCTACATTTGATTCCACACTGAGCCACATTTGGTTCAGGAGCCACAGGGTGCAGACTAGGGGTGGGCACGGACTGGACCATGGACCTAATTTTTCCATGGACCAAGGCCCAGTTTGTGGCTCATGAGCCCAATCCATGCCATCCCGCCAACACGGACCTCCCACGACCCTCTCAAGAAGTTCGTAAGGTCGGTGTTGTGGGGGGTGCTTGCAAAAGTCTGTTAAATGTGGAGGTTCGTGGTCTGAGGGTCCATAAACCCCACCAGACCTTAGACCTCCATGGTTCGTTTTTCCCTGGACCATTCCCATCCCTAAGTCTAGTCAACATATTTATTCCTCACACTGGTACCCTGACAATGGTGCAATGAGTTGACTTGTGTTCCATGTTTCCCTCCAGCACTAGATGTGCTTCACTCCATTGGAAAGATTGCATTTATATATATGTATGTGTTTGTGTGTGTGTACACAAACACACACATACACACATACATGTAGCCCAGACCTGGATAGCCTTGGCTTGCCTGTTCTTGTCAGATCTCAGAAGCTAACCACGATCAGTCCTTCCAGCATAGGGATGGACAACCTTCAAGGAATCTCAATGACAAATCATAAAATGCATAGCATTTAATATAAAATAGACACAAAAATGTATTTTAAAACATATTCCCTGAGTATCAGACTGCATCAAAGCTGCAGTGCTGCAATCCAAGCTCTCTTCTCACGACCTGAGTCTGATCCCGATGAAAGCTGGGTTCAGGTAGCCAGCTCAAGGTTGACTCAGCCTTCCATCCTTCTGAGGTCGGTCAAATGAGTACCCAGCTCACTGGGGGTAAAGTGTAGATGACTGGGGAAAGCAATGGCAAACCACCCTGTAACAAAGTCTGCTGTGAAAACGTGATGCGACATCACCCCAGAGTCGGAAATGACTGGTACTTCCACAGGGGACTACCTTTATCTCTCTCTCTCTCTTTTGTTTTTGGTTTTTTTTACAATTTCACATCTACCTTTGATGGATTTCTAATCACTACAATGACCGTATGCATCCTCAGTGGTCAATATATTAAAAATGTACAAAGACCCACATCAAGGAATGAAATGATAGAAAGTCAGGCGTTGCTTCTTAAAAGATGCGTGGTTGCTTAAAATTATATAAAGTAAATCATATCTGAGAAGTCCAGAAGACTTCACCCACACATCAGAATATTCACCTTACGGTTCTCTGGTGCAGAGTATCTAGTATCACTGGATGTGAGGTAACACCATCAAAAGTCGCTAAGTAATGGCACACAGCCCACAATTTCGACATGTTTTAAAATTCATTTTTGTGTATCTTTTATATTAAATGCGATACATTTTATGATTCACGGTACAGGTAGCTTGACCCTCCATTGCCCTGTGTGCATAGCACCAGCAATCTCACTGAACTGACATAACGGAAATCAGAAACTTGCCATCTTGAACTTTTAGTGAGTGCGCTGATGATTGTAATATGCATGGAAATGCTATGAGTGCATATTTTATTTTTTAATAGTTTGTTTGTTTTTAACTGTTATTTATTTATTTACATTATAGTTATATCCCACCCATTCCATACAGCAGAAGCCAACATCGTAAACAGCATCATGTTAGCCGCCATGAGCCCATCAGTGGAGGGCGGGATATAAATCTGATAAAATAAGATGATAGATAGATAGATAGATAGATAGATAGATAGATAGATAGATAGATAGATAGATAGATGATGGATAGATGGGTGGGTGGGTAGATAGATAGATAGATAGATAGATAGATAGATAGATAGATAGATAGATAGATAGATAGATAGATAGATAGATAGATAGACAGATAGATAGACAGATAGATAGATGATAGATGATGTATAGATAGATGATAGATGATGGATAGATGGGTGGGTGGGTGGGTAGATAGATAGATAGATAGATAGATAGATAGATAGATAGATAGATAGATAGATAGATAGATAGATAGATAGATAGATAGATAGATAGATAGATAGATGGATGGATGGATGGATGGAGGGAGGGAGGGAGGGAGGGAGGGAGGGAGGGAGGGAGGGATGATAGATAGTTTTTATTTACAGCAAAAACCAACATCTTAAACAAAAGGGATGACTATACATATTCATAAGATATCTGTAAAACATGATAAAAGTATTACGATATTATTAAAATTGAAATATATACAGCAATGGTCATTTAAACAAATGTACTCCGGAAAATACAGGAAAATCCCCTATGAAGCTCGTATGTGCCCTTGCTGTAATGATGGCAGAGAGTCATTAGTTCATGTCTTTTATGACTGCAAGGTGTACAGGAAGCACAGGGAATCCCTCCTCCCTTCCGTGATTACTCCTCCTACTAGCAGTCAAAAAATATGCCAACTTAAAGAACTCCTGGAGGGCAAATATCCTACAGTTGCTCTTAAAATAGCTAAATTTGGTGGGTTAAAATAAAATAAAATAAAATAAATAGATGTGGGCTGAGTTTTCCCCCTTTCTTTGCCAACTTCCAAGGAATGCCAGTGTTGTGATGTGGAGGCACGCAATCATGAGCCACCTCTGACTGACTCTTGCCTTGAAAACCCTATCGGGTTGCCGTAAGTCAGCTGTGACTTGACAGAATTTCACACACACACATCCTGCCACTGCCATCAATCAGGTTTTTTTTTTTTAAAAAATAGAATAAATAAAAACGCACAAGTCACTCAAATAAGCTCATAACCATTTTAATCAACTACCCTTTAAGACCAAAAACCCTTTGGAGCCACAGGATCAATAATTATTTTTAATTAAATGCACCTCGAAATAGAATGGTCTTGCATGCTCAGCAGAAATATAGAAAGGACAAAGCCACTTGGTCTTCTTCTGGAAGGCTAAACCAGTGAGGGAGGGGGACAGGGACACAGGACAGTGATGTTGCCAATGCAACTACAACATTTAGTGACAATGGGTAGCTCTAGGAATCACTGGGAATGCTATGGTTTTACCATAGAATTTCCAGCAATTCCTAGAGCTACCCATTGTCACTTCCAGGTTGAACCCTAAAGTGATGCACTTGTGTCTGGAGACCCCCCACCATAGTGGGATGTTTGGCAATCCTATGTTTGAGAGACTAAATTGCCTAATGGAAATCAGTCCTACTTGGCAATCAAATATAACTCTTAGTTGGGAAGTGACAGTATATAGGGGGAGATATCCTCTCACGTGACTTTGGAACTTTCTCTGGGCCCCTTGAAGGCTCAAAAGGGTATGGCTGATGGATCGTCAGATAGTTGTGGAACTCAGAACTTGAAAGACAACTGGTGATTTTATTTGTGGCTTCGAATAGGGAATTTCTTGCTGTGATAGGGAGGAGGTGAGGTAGCAGAAAGACTAATGGAGTGTAAAGTATACAAAAGGATATGCATGCCGCTGAGCAGGGGTGGTCCAAAAAAGAGCCCTGTAAGCTCTTGGAGGATTGGCTACATCGTGGGGGTGTGGCCTAATATGCAAGGAAGCTCCTGCTAGAATTCCACCCCTGCCTTACATCATAAACCACTAGAAACATGGGTAGGATCCCAACTTTAATAAGTGATTTGGGCAGAGTGATCACAGGTGGTGCAGGACATCCACTGCTGGAGGCAGGTTTTTATTGGACTCTCCACTGCGGCTTCCTCCTACCCCTTTGTAAGATTGCCAACTCTGGCTTTAAAAATTCTTGGAGATTTGGAGGGGGTATATGGGATGGGTGGAGTTTGGTGAGGGGGAGGGAGCTCAGCAGGTGTGTGAAGCCGCAGAGTCTGCCCTTCAAAACTGCCATTTCCTTCAAGTAGCGTTACCACCCTCCACGTGGTGCCTGATGTAGTGGTTAAGTGCATGGACTCTTATCTGGGAGAACCAGGTTTGATTCCCCACTCCTCCACTTGCACCTGCTGGAATGGCCTTGGGTCAGCCATAGCTCTCGTAGGAGTTGTCCTTGAAAGGGCAGTTGCTGTAAAAAGCTCTCACAGCCTCACCTACCACTCAGGATGTCAGTTGTGGGGCAGAGGGGGGGAAGTAGAGGAGATTGTGACTGAGATCCAGAGTGTAGGGCGGGATATGAATTCAATATCATCTTCTTCCTCTTTTTCTTCTTCCCGCAGGGTCATTTCCTTTTCTGCAAAGGTGATTATATGTACGGCTTCGGGTAGGAGGCAAAGAGATGTCCAGACAGCAGATATCCGTTCCTCTGATTAAAAATGGCTGCTTTGAAGGGTCGACTGTATGCAGGGCTCTTTCTGTAGAAAAAGCCCAGCATGGACTCATTTGCATATTAGGCCACACCCCTGACACCAAGCCAGCTGGGACTATGTTCCTGTGCATTGCTGCTTAAAAAAAAAAAAAAAGCCCTGACTGTATGGCATTATACTCCGCCGAGCCCCCCCTCTCCCCCAAAAAACCCCCACCTTCCCCAGGCTCCATTCCCAAAATCTCTAGAAATTTCCCAAACCAGAGCTGGCAAGCCTGCCTTCGAGGAACTCTGTAGTCTGATGTTTATTTGTGATTCTGGGGGGGAACTCCACGAGGTCCCGCTTTGAGGTCGGTGACCCTCCCCTTTAATTATTGCTCCCCTCTCCATCGTGTCACATTTCCCCCATCCAAATTGCAGCAAGACCACGGGAAGCAAAAACCATTACTCTCCACGCATTCTCTCTATTCCAAAGGGGCTGTCAGAGGGGACGGCTGGAAGACTCTCCTGTTTGTGCAATCCTTTTGCGCTCCGTTTCTTCCACTGCCGCTAGGCATCAGTTTGGCTTGGTGTCTTCAGATGACAACGGGCCCTCTCCTGGGCCATGGGGTCTTGGCAGCTACCCAGTTGTGCCCACCTCTGGTAGCAGCCCTGAGGCCCGCTGCAAGGGTCGAGCTCGGCGGCCTTTGTTTATTCCACAAAATAGACTTGTGTTGATTGCAAGATCATTTTATCTGCAAGGCGTTTTTATTTTTACTCTTCCCCCCCCCCTTGGGGAAAAGAACCCCTCCACGACTAAATAAGTAACCGAAACATCATAACAATGTAAAAAAAAAAAAGAATGAAACCAAACCGCCGTCATTCACTCCTGAGCTTTGATTGTTATATCTATGCATGTTTTTTTTAAAAAAAGAGAGAAAGAGAAACCAAACATGTGTGCTGCCTTTTAATAAAGATCATATTAAAAATTCAATAAATAGCAATATCTCTGATCTTTTAACAAAAGCTGGTGGTGTACAGGAAATTAAATGAAAAAAAAAAAAACCCTTGTTAATCCTTTTTGATTTCTGTACATGGTAGCTGGAAGCACAATCCGCACTGAATTTCCTTCACTCCTTCTGTCTTACATTTTGTTCTTTTAAAAAAAAAAAAAAGAAGAAGAGAGGAAGCCCTTCTCGCATGCAAACGTTGTCTGGGTAACCTCGGTGTAAACGCAGCCTGTTCCTTAGCTACATTATTTTTTATTTTATTTTTTTTTGAAACAAATAACAAAAATAAATAATTTCATTTTGGTGCCGGGGAAAAGGAGAGGCGAGGGGAGGGGAGAAAGGCCACGGTGCCATTGTCTCATTTTTGTGGTCTCGCTGTGAGGGATCTGTCTCGAACCAGGTGATAACCTGATAGACTTTATCTTGTCTTTTCTGGGCCTCCCTGATGCCTGCCAACACTTCAACGGGCTGTTAGGCATTTTAAATATTCCCCAAGAGCCCTAACCTTACCCCTTTTCTCTTCTCGTCAGCTGGAATGTCTCCGAGCTGTCAGAGGCTTGTTGCTTATTGATGTTTCTGCGTGTTTTATGTCTTTTCTGAGATATGACAGCCCCTGACATAGGGCTGATTTCAATCAGCCAACTTTCTGGAGAGCCTTGACAATTTTTTCTCTCTCTCCCCCCACCCTTTACTCACATAGGCCCGGCCTACTTCAGAGGCCTCTGTCTAATGAAAATATTTCAGGAGACTTGAAATAAAAAGGCCCGGCGTTCAACAAACAACCGTTGATGAATTCACAAAACTAAAAAAAAAAAAGGAGAGAAGAAGGAGGGAGAGAATAATAATATATATAAAGAAAGCCTTCTGCTTTTGTTATAAGAAAAGCAAGAAGAGAGGGTGACCTCGCGAGGCAAAGGTTTTGACACTGAATCAAATCCCTTTAGGCCTCAACTGGCAGGCCCAGCCCGGCTTTAGATTACTTTATCACATCTTGAGAAACGAGGCCGGTCTGTGTTCTTCGAGGTCTCCGGTTTGTAAAGAGCTGGATATTTTACCCCAGTGCTTCTTCTGAAGTCAAGCTTCAAGGTCTCTATCAGAAAATGGAGGCCTGCTTTTTTGGGGGGGGGAGATCCTGACTAAAAACAGCGAGGGAGGCTTCTGATCTCCGCTGTTGGTTATTTATACTTTCAAAATAACAACGACGGCAACGACAAAAAGAGAGAGGGGGAGAGATGTGGCGTGAAGAGGGCAGGCCTGGTCTGCGGACTGCAAGGGCACGAGGAAGAAGGAAGGAATAATTTTTATGTTGTGAGGAATCACCGCAGCCCGCCTGTTATGGAATAGCCAAGCTATGCTTTAACGAGAGCTCCGTTGCGCCCCTTAGATGTGGTCTCTCACAAAAGAAAACATTGGTTGCTGGTTGTTTGTTTGTTTTTTTTGCCGGATCACCTCCAAGGGTGTTCTGAGTACACTTGCAAATGAGGTTGACCAAATTAATAGGCATCAGGAGGTAGTTACAGACTATTTCTGAGGTCCTGATATTATTCTGCATCTCTTTCACCTCCCCATAACATCTTCTGAACCACATATCTTTCCTTTGTCTCCCTCCAGCCTACCGATGGAATGTCGATGAAGAGAAGATTCTGAATTTCCCAACCTTTTGGTTTTGACCCCAAGCCCCAGTTTAGGGTTGCCAAGTCCAATTCAAGAAATATCTGGGGACTTTGGGGGTGGAGCCAGGAGACATTAGGGGTGGAGCCAAGATCAAGGCTGTGACAAGCATAATTGAACTCCAAAGGGAGTTCTGGCCCTCACATTTAAAGGGACGGCACACCTTTTCAATTCCTTCCTTCCATAGGAAATAATGAAGGATAGGGGCACCTTCTTTTGGGGCTCATAGAATTGGACCCCCTGGTCCAATCTTTTTGAAACTTGGGGGGTATTTTGGGGAAAGGCACTAGATGCTATACTGAAAATTTGGTGCCTCTACCCCAAAAAACAGCCCCCCCCCAGAGCTCCAGATACCCGTGGATCGATTCTCCATGATTTTCTATGGGAATAAATCTCCCTAGGGAATAACAGAGTTCCCAGCAGACATTTCCCTCCCCTCCCCCCGCTTTCTGACGACCCTGAAGCGGGGGGAGGGCCTCCAAACCGGGGGATCCCCTGCCCCCACCTGGGGATTGGCAACCCTACCCCAGTTCCAATTTTGCTTCTTACTTTGCATGAATCAAACCTGTGATTCTAAACTTGTGCCCGGTTTTCTTTTACCCTCATGGCGAGTTTACAAATTAATTTGCTGCCCCAAAAGCCCCCTCCCCCTTTATAATCCTGTTTCTGGGATCTCCTTGTCTGCATGCTTTAATATCTACTCTTATCAAGGGGCTTCAGACAAAATGGCCGATGCTTTGGCACGACGGCCGAGCGTCAAATATACCTCGCAGATGTCAGTTGCAGCATGCATGGGTATTTAACGCTATGTACTTGCCAAGCCCACAGCCCCCCTCCACTAGTTCTAGAAATTTCTAGAAAATCTGACACTGCTTCTGTAGGCCCTCCAGAGGAACCACTGACCACTGTGTGAGGTAGGACCACTGGTCTGATCAAGGAGAGCTCTTTTTATGTTCTTATGACAGAAATCAGTTCCTCTGAGGGAAATGGCTGCTTTGGAGGGCGAACTCAACCCGGTTGAGCTCCCTTCCCTCTTTAAAACCAGCTCTCCGTTAGGGTTGCCAGGTCTGTGTTGGAAAATACCTGGAGACATTGGGGGTGGATCCAGGAGAAGGTAGGGTTTGGGGAGTGGAGGGGCCTCGGCATGGTACAAATGCCATAGAGTCTGCCCTTCAAAGCACCCGTTTTCTCCAGGGGAACTGATCTCTGCCAGCTGGGGATCAAATTGGAAAAGTGGGAGCTCTCCAGGCCCCACCTGACGGCTGGCAACCATATCATACATTCCATCCCCCATACCTCCAGGAATTTCCCAACCTGGAGTTGGCTACCCAGTATGAGCTGAGAAGGCAAATTGGCAAGACTGCCACTATGGGGAAGGGGCGGGGCATCAGATGAACAGCAAATGAAGTAAACAGATAATAACTGCAGCGCAACGTCCCTTGCATTAGCTGATTTCCCCCTTGTCTGGGGTATTTTTCACACTTCGTGCCACGATGCTAAATCAGCCAAGGAGGAATCCACTGTGCAGCGCAAAGCACATATTTTTTCTCAGATCCGTCACTAGCTTGAAGCAACATTTTGCACAAAGAATAATCTATTTTCCTAGTACTAAAATATACGCCACCCTGCCAATCACACTACCCTATATTTTTGTTCAAAAAAAAAATTGTTGATATTTTTGAACAATATTAATATCACTGTAGTGGCATAGGCCTATTGGGTTAGCCTGTCTTTGATAACTTTGGATCCAATTTTGGCCTTGTTTCTCTCCGGACTGTCACTATCCATTTTTGCTGCCATTTTTTCCAGTCAGTTCAAACCCTGTCATTGGACTATTGTTTGAAAGTGATCAGCGGCTTCTAGCATTATTATCATTTTACCAGAGTGTCTCAACTGTCAACCATTTTTTTTAAAAGGGTATTAAAAATTATGTGTGGGAGAGGAAGGAGGAGATGGCTTAACTCTTTCTGATTCATTTATTTATTTATTTCACCCGTAAATGTGTTACTGTGGGTAGAGGCTGAAAACAGAAAAACTAGTCAGTTGCTGAAAAGAAAGAATGTGTATGTAAGGAATGGTCCGCACACTTTCTCTAGGGAGCAAAAATACCATCACGAGATGGCTTTTGGATTGTAATTTATATTGGTCCTGACTGGTGATATGTAAGGAATGGTCCGCACACTTTCTCTAGGGAGCAAAAATACCTTCACAGGATGGCTTCTAGTATTTTTTTGCCACTGTGTGATACAGAGTGTTGGACTGGATGGGCCATTGGCCTGATCTAACATGGCTTCTTTTATGTCCTTATGTGACACAGAGTGTTGGACTGGATGGGCCATTGGCCTGATCCAACATGGCTTCTCTTATGTTCTTATGTGACACAGAGTGTTGGACTGGATGGGCCACTGGCCTGATCCAACATGGCTGCTCTTATGTTCTTATGTGACACAGAGTGTTGGACTGGGTGGGCCATTGGCCTGATCTAAAATGGCTTCTCTTATGTTCTTATTATTAACGTTTTGCTAGAGTGTCTCAACTGTCAACCGTTGTTTTTTTTTAAAACCCAAAGTATTAAAAATTATGTGTGAGAGAGGAAGGAGTCCGCTTAACTCTTTCTGATGTATTTATTTATTTATTTTACCTCATCCATAAATGGGTTACTGTGGGTAGAGGCTGAAAACAGAAAACGGAGTAAGTTGCCGAAAGGAAAAATGTGTATGTAAGGAATGGTCCGCACATCATCTCCAGGGAGCAAAGAATGCCTTCACGGGATGGCTTTTGAATTGAATTTATATTGGTCCTGACTGGTGACATAGGCCGAGTAAACTAGGCCTGGGAGCCAGGCCTTCCAGTGACCCTTGCATACAGTGCCTGAGAGAAGATGTCAGCTTCCAAAACTCTTAGGGATCATGAGGCTGCCAAACGTTTTGAAAACGACTGCCAATTTGGCCTGGTCTTTGCTGAACGTGTGCCCGAGAGGGAGGGGAGTGATGGTAATAAAGCAGTTCAGTGCAGAAATGTATCACTTCCAATCTCCCCTCTTCCAGTCTGTTTTAGGGCAATATTATTTAGACAGGCGCACAGAAAATATCCACAAGATAATCCCTGTTTCAGGGAAATGAATGTGGATTGGTGTGTGGGGGGGAATAAACTCTTAATATGTGTAGTAGCTTCTTCCCCCTAGATACAGGTTGTTGCTTGCAAATGTTAATTTCTTTTTCCTGGTGCTTTCACGGTCACACTTCGGCAAGTCAAAAAAGGAGACGGTTTGCACTGTTAACTCCTGGAGCAGAAAGGGCTAACTTACATTTCATTAGACGGTAATCAATTTTTCTTCGCCGTCCATCCATACTATTTCCCTGGTGGCCTTCAAGGTCAAGACAGAAAGAAATGCAGCTTTATTATGAAGGAGATCAAAGGAGAATCTTCCATACATTTTGGTTGAGAGACTTGTCCAAGTTAGCTGGGATGTTTCAGGCTAGTGAGATGGACAAGAGCAAACGCTGCATTTTTTTAAAAGTCAGGGCTTTTTTTTTTAGCAGAAATGCACAGGAACGCAGTTCTGGCTGGTGTGATGTCAGAGGGTGTGGCCTAATATGCAAATGAGCTACTGCTGTTTTTATTTTTTTACCAAAAAAGAGCCCTGAAAAAAAAAAAGATAACAACTCAAAAGTCTTTCAGTTATAGGAGAAGAGAGTAATATTCCCAAGACAAAACTGCTCATTGAATTTCAGGACTTTGGAAAGAAGAAGACGACTGCAGATTTATACCTCGCCCTTCTCTCTGAATCAGAGACTCAGAGCGATTTACAATCTCCTATTTTTTTCTCCCCCCACAACAGACATCCTGTGAGGTGGGTGGGGCTGAGAGAGCTCTCCCAGCAGGTTTCCTGTGAACGATGCTGTCCCATTGACTTCCTGTTTCATCTGACCGAAGTGAAGATGGACTGTCAGGCCATCTGGTTTGGCAGTCTCTAGAGAAACGTGCAACTTCTCCTGGCCAACAAAAATCGCTGGCCTTATCAACTTCTTTTCGACTTCCCTTGACACTCCTTAGATCAGGGGTGTCGAACTCATTTGTTATGAGGGCTAGAACTGACATAGAATCATAGAGCTGGAAGGGACCTCCAGGGTCATCTAGTCCAACCCCCTGCACAATGCAGGAAACTCACAAAGACCTCCCTCTAAATTCACAGGATCTTCATTACTGTCAGATGGTCATCTAACCTCTGTTGAAAAACCTCTAAGGAAGTAGAGCCCACCACCTCCCGAGGAAACCTGTTCCACTGAGGAACCACTCTAACGGTCAGGAAGTTCTTCCTAATGTTGAGCTGAAAACTCTTTTGATTTAATTTAACAAATGAGACCTTGTTGGGCTTGGTCATTTGTGTCATAAATGTAATGCCAGGTAGTGGAAATATAAACTTTATAAAGGACACAGGCAAACACAATTAAGGATTTTCTAAAAACTTAAATAATGCTTAAAAGATTAGCACTCCTTGGTCTTAAAGATGCTTTTTTTGTCTCTCTCCCATGGGATCTAGGGAACTGGGTGAAGGAAGCTCTGGCTGTTTCCTTCCTTCCCCAGGGGACCAGGAGGGGGAGGAGCCTCAGCCAATAGAAGGAAGAGAGGCTTGGCTCAGTAGCTCTGCTGTGCGATTGAAAGGGCTTGGCAAAGCAAGCTCTCCCTCCCCAAGGGAGGAGTCTCAGGCAATGGAGAAAATAAAGGCTTTGCTCTGTAGCTCCTGTATGATTGAGCAAGCCTGGCAAAGCAAGCTGCGATGCAGAAGGAAGCAAGATAGAGGGAGAAGGCAGTAGATGACAGCCAGTTGCTTGGGGGCCTGATTTGGCCCCCAAGCTGCATGTTTGACACCCTTGCCTTAGACATTTTGCATGTGAAGGAAAAGCTTTCAAATCCACCCTTTTAGTTAAAATCCAGGAACGACTGAAAGACACGCGCAGCACACTCCAAACGTTAATTGTATCGATCCTCTTCTGGCTTCCTTTTGGAATTCCAGGATTCTTCAGGCAGAGTACTCACATCCATTTTGGATGTCTCTTTAGAAAAAAAAATCCCAACAGCAACAGCAGCGAGGCCCATTGCAAGTGGCTGGATATAGTTTCAGTGGAAGCCACCTTGACCCACGAGGAAAGAAGGGATCCAAAGGTTTTAATAAAGAAATAGATTTTCAGACGGATTTTGTAAACCAAGCTGAAGCACAGATACAGCGGGGAAGAGGCTCAAACTCTTTCAAACAAACAAACGACGATTTCATTCCGACAGTTGTATCCACAATGAAAATCCACATCCCACCAAAAGTCTGAGGCAAGATGGCTCATTTGATCCTAATGGGTCTGGACAGTTTCCACAGCTTTTCAGTCAAAAAAGTGTCTGCCTATCAAGACATCTGGGTGTCGAAAATGAAACCCGACTAACTCGACATGACCACACTGCCAAAGCCGATTCATTCATTGTGCTGGATTTCCAGCATGGCAAAGCTCCAGAGTTGGCAGACAAATTCCCTCTTTAGCGCACATCATTATATAATTTGGACTAGCATAACGTTACACAGTCCCGGCCTCGTGGTGTCAGGAACGCCGTTGGCTCCTTTTTGTCTCCTTTTTTGAATGTGAAGTTATAAATGTCTCCGGCACTCAGATTGGGATGGCGTCCAAGATTCCGTACGTGGTTTATCTCTGGTGTAAACGCTGTTGACTTCCACTGGCCAAGGCATTCCGGGCTAACTGAACCATATCTCACCAACGGCTCCAACGTCAATAGAAACTTCACACAGACATTTTTTTTAAAATAAAAAAAACCCCCAAACCCCTTGATATATTGCCGCTCTAATCTTGATGGGACCGGTACGTGAAACGTACTTAATGGAAACAGAATTATCAGACACATTTTCAAATTGCGTCTGTTATGTTTCAATAATATTCATCTCCCTCTTTTCTTTTCTTTTCCTTTTTTTTTTTACAGTCTTGCATTTTCATTTAAAAATATTATTTATGAGAATCCGATTGAACAAACAAAAAGGAATTAGCCCAGGAGTCTGTAACCTTTTACAATTAAAGAACTTCCCGGATATGCCAACTTTTAAAGCAAGAGATCGCAAAGAGCCAGAGTAAGAAGTCCATCAGCACAGCCCGTATTCTGGGCTGAGTCAACTCTCTGATATAGAAGGGACAAACTAGGCACATGCAGAACACATATAGTCCCCTATTGGTTGCTTGTACACATTACATTTCCTGCTCCTCGGTGGTGGAAAAGCTGATTTCTGGTGATCCCGGAGGGTTTTCAAGGCAAGAGACATTTCAGAAGTGCTTTGCCATTGCTTCCCTCTGTGCAGCAACAGGTCGCCAGGTCTGTGTCGGAAAACACCTGGAGAATTTGGGGGTGGATCTGGGAGAGGATGGAGTTTGGGGAGGGGAGGGGAGGGGCCTCAGCATGCTCCAATGCCACAGAGTCCACCCTTCAAAGCAGCCATTTTCTCCAGGGGAGCTGATCTCTGCCACCTGGAGGTCAGTAGTAAAAGTAGTAAAAGTGGGAGTAGTAAAAGTGGGAGATCTCCACGCCCCATCTGGTCCCAGTGAGGGTTCTTCCTGTCATGTACAAAGCATGCACAGTGTGATGACATCACCTCAAAGGGACGTTATCACGCCAAGCATATTAAGAACATAAGAGAAGCCATGTTGGATCAGCCCAATGGCCCATCCAGTCCAACACTCTGTGTCACACAGTGGCAAAAAATTTTATATATACACTCACACTGTGCCTAATAGCCACTGATGGACCTGTGCTCCATATTTTTATCTAAACCCCTCTTGAAGGTGGCTATACTTGTGGCCGCCACTACCTCCTGTGGCAGTGAATTCCACATGTTAATCACCCTTTGGGTGAAGAAGTACTTCCTTTTATCCGTTTTAACCTGTCTGCTCAGCAATTTCATTGAATGCCCACGAGTTCTTGTATTGCCAGGGGGTAGGGTTGCCAAGTCCAACTGAAGAAATATCTGGGGACTTTGAGGGTGGAGCCAGGAGACTTTGGGGGGTGGAGCCAGAACAAAAGTGTGGCAAGCATAATTGAACTCCAAAGGGAGTTCTGGCCATCACATTTAAAGGGGCCACACACCTTTAATAATAATAATAATAATAATAAATTTTATTTGTATCCCGCCCTCCCCGCCTAGGCAGGCTCAGGGCGGCTAACAGCAAATTCAATAAAATTATACAATATATGATAAGTTTAAAACAGCATTTTTTAAACTTTTAAATGCCTTCCTTCCATAGGAAATAAGGATAGGGGTACCTTCTTCTGGGGCTCATAGAATTGGACCCCCTGGTCCAATCTTTTTGAAACTTGGGGGGTATTTTGGGGGGAGGCACTGGATGCTACATTGAAAATGTGGTGCTCTACCTCAAAATACAGCCCCCCTCAGAGCCCCAGATACCCACGAATCAATTATCCATTATTTTCTATGGGAATCAGGGAATAATGGAGTGCCCAGCAGACATTTCCCTCCCCTCCCCCCGCTTTCTGATGACCCTGAAGCAGGTGGAAGGGCTCCAAACTGGGGGATCCCCTGCCCCCACTTAAGGATTGGCAACCCTACCAGGGGGACACTCCATCACTAGGGGAAAAAAACCTCTGTGATAACCACTGAGTTCTCCCCAAGTGATGGGGTGTCCCCCTGGCAACGTGCCTGGTGCAATGTCACTTCTGGGTGACATCATCAGGTCAGGTACATCATTGGGGGCAGGGCTCCTCCGCCAATCAGTTGTGTGGTGGCGGGTTGGGGACCCAAAACTAGGGGAACCCCCATCTCAGGAGGCGGGGAACCCTTTAGCAACTATGGACTGCCTCGACAGTCTCCCATCCAAGTCCCCACCTGGCCCAAGTCCGCTTAACTTCCAAGATCTGGTGAGGTTGGGCTAGCCTGGGCCACTCAGGTCAGGGCTAAAGGTACAGGGAGCCATCAAGTCACAACTGACTTATGATGACCCTGTCCTGGGGATTTCAAGAAGAAGAAGATGAGCAGAGGTGGTTTCCCTCTGCCTGCCTCTGCATAGCAACCCTCATCTTCCCGGGTGGTCTCCCATTCAAGTACTAACAGGGGTGGAATTCTAGCAGGAGCTCCTTTGATTATTGGGCCACACCCCCTGATGTAGCCAATCCTCCAAAAGCTTATAGGGTTCTTAGCACAGGGCCTACTGTAAGCTCCAGGAGGAGCGGCTACATCAGGGGTGTATGGCCTAATATTCCACCCCAAGTTCCACCCCTGAGTACTGGCCATGGTCAGCCCTGCTTAGCTTCCCATCTCTAATGAGACTGGGCGAGCTTGGGCTATCTAAGCTAGGCATCCCACCCCCCCCACCCCCGCCCTGGCGAGGGACTTCTGAATTTGCAGCCTCCTCCCCCGCTCTCAAAAAATCTGGAAGCGGGAGGGGGGCAGGGGGGGAGAGAGAACATACCTGTAGGCATCATGTTGCTGTAGAGCTTCTGATCCGTTTTTAAAATGTGTGCCCCTTTAAGGCTGCACAGGAAACAGGAAGGGCTTCATGGGAAAGGGTCAGTAACAGTTTCCATGGAGAACGGCCCCTCCCTTTCTTTTCCTGTTCAGCCTTGCTTTCGTTTTCACAGTAAGCAAAGTTCTGCTGGAAGAAGACCAAGTAAGTATTTGTGTGTGTGAGAGAGGGAGGGAGAGGGAGGGGGGATTCCTTGGTATGGAGGCCCTCCCCCCCTTTAGAAAGTGTGGGGGGGAGGGAAATGTCTACTGGGCACTCTGTTATTCCCTATGGAGAACGATTCCCATAGGGAATAATAGGGAATTGATCCGTGGGTATTGGGGGCTCTGGGGGGGCTATTTGTTGAGGTAGAGGCACCAGATTTTTAGTATAGCATCTAGTGCCTCTCCCCAAAATACGCCCCAAGTTTCAAAACGATTGGACCATAGGATCCAATTCTATGAGCCCCAAAAGATGGTGCCCCTATCCTTAATTATTTCCTATGGAAGAAAGGCATTTAAAAAGGCGTGCTGTCCCTTAAAATGTGATGGCCAATTATGCTTGTCACATCCTTGTTCCTGGCTCCACCCCCAATGTCTCCTGGCTCCACCCCCAAAGTCTCCTGGCTCTGCCCCCAAACCCCCCAGATTCTTTAATTGGATTTGGCAATCCTAATCTAAGCTGAGGCTTCCTCGTGAATTCACAGAATATCAAGGAACTGTGATATAAGCACAATGAAATCTATGCGAACTACGTGTCTCTATTTCTTATTTCAGTAATTGCTATCGATACTTAGAGAAACATTACAATCATTTTATTTTAAATCAAACAATAATCACTAGTTCTATGTCTCCAGTCCAAAACACAGTCTCCAGATTATATGTTCAGTTCAAAAGGCACACATACGCACACAAAAAAGCTTATGTAGGTGGTATCTGACTCATCCAATATAACAAGCGTAAATGATAAATAAGCAAGTTGTAATCTCCTGGTCTCCCAATGGGAAGGGGAGCAATCCAGCATGACCCAGAACAGGAGAGCCAGTTTGGTGTAGTGGTTCTCTCTTATCTGGGAGAACCGGGTTTGATTCCCCCCTCCTCCACTTGCACCTGCTAGCATGGCCTTGGGTCAGCCATAGCTCTGGCAGAGGTTGTCCTTGAAAGGGCAGCTTCGTCAGAGCTCTCTCAGCCCCACCCACCTCACAGGGTGTCTGTTGTGGGGGAGGAAGGTAAAGGAGATTGTGAGACACTCTGAGACTCTTCGGAGTGGAGGGCGGGATATAAATCCAATATCTTCAACTACCTCACGGGGTGTCTGTTGTGGGAGAGGAAGGTAAAGGAAATTGTGAGCCGCTCTGAGACTCTTTGGAGTGGAGGGCAGGATATAAATCCAATATCTTCATCTACCTCACAGGGTGTCTCTTGTGGGGGAGGAAGGTAAAGGAGATTGTGAGCTGCTCTGAGACTCTTCAGAGTGGAAGGCGGGATATAAATCCAATATCTTCTTCTTCTTCTTCATAGCATCTGGATATTCTTCTACGTTGACTGCCACACAGCCTTCTTCAAGCGGAGCTGGAAAAGTGTTGAAGACACCATCACAACATAATCTTAAATTCCCAGAAGTAACGTACACAACTCCATAATAGGGACTTTCCTTCTGTGTTCAGAACCTTCCTATACTCCCTCTAGAAGCTTTTAATAAAAAGGTAAAAGTAGTCCCCTGTGCAGGCACCGGGTCATTACTGACCTATGGGGTGACATCACATCAGGATGTTTCTTTGGCAGACTTTTTATGGAGCGGTTTGCCGTTGCCTTCCCCAGCCATTCACAGTTTATTCCCAGCAAGCTGGGTACTCATTTTACCGACCTTGAAAGAATGGAAGGCAGAGTCAACCCATAGTCGGCTACCTGAACCCAGCTTCTGCCAGGATCAAACTCAGGTCGTGAGCAGAGCTTGGACTGCAGGACTGCAGCTGACCACTTTGTGCCATGGGGCTCCTGTAGGTTTTTATAAACCACCGGAATAATAATAGTGAATATTTTTTTTTTTTTTTAAAGCATACACTTGAGGAGTGTCCAGATCATGTGAAGTGATGATATCCCTTTGCTCTGCTCTGGTAAGACCTCACCTGGAGTCTTGTGTTCAGTTTTGTGCACCACATTTTAAGAAGGATTTAGGCAAGCTGGAACGGGTCCAGAGGAGGGCGACGAAGATGGTGAGGGGTCTGGAAACCAAGTCCTATGAGGAAAGGTTGAAGGAGCTGGGGATGTCTAGCCTGGAGAGGAGGCGGCTCTCCTTCTGGAGAGGAGCCCTTCAAGTACTTGAAGGGCTGTCATATAGAGGATAGTGTGGAGTTGTTTTCTGAGGCCCCAAAAGGTAGGACCAGAACCAATCAAAAGAGTTTCCGGTTCAACATTAGGAAGAACACCCTGAACACTAGAGCGGTTCCTCAGTGGAACAGGCTTCCTCGGGAAGTGGTGGACTCTCCTTCCTTGGAGGTTTTTACACAGAGGCTAGATGGCCATCTGACAGCAATGAAGATCCTGTGAATTTAGGGGAAGGCATTTGTGAGCTTCCTGCATTGTGCAGGGGGTTGGACTAGATGACCCTGGAGATCCCTTCCTACTCCGTGATTCTATGATTTTATATGCCATTATCCGTTGAAATATCTGAGGGGCAGCTTAAAATCCTGTTGTTGCTGTTTGTTTGTTTTTTAACTTGTGGTTTGTGTGGGAATATTTTACTGTCTCTTTAAAACTGGGTGGCTGTTCGCTACTGAGATCACAGAAAAGAAGGCCTTGATCAGTGCAGAGCTGCAAGAGGCTTATGAGGAGAAAAAAAAAATTGCTCCAGAGAGAGATAATGTTCTATAGCACACTGAAGTTTATTATATCCCAGTTAATTTTCCTCCCCCAATCAACACATCTTGCTTAGCGAGAAAGAACATCACATGTTACCAGGAGTAGCGTACCAAGAACAGAAGAATATAAAAGCTTCCTGAAGGGACCCAACATCCAGAAGTCCTCAAGGAGCTACATTGTATTTTATTTTAAAAAATATATTCATATCCTGCCTTATCTCTTCAGCCTTAAGGCAGCTAATAAAGCGGCAATAGCTGGCAACAAGATAACAAACAGCAAATAATACTATTTAAAATGCAGCCGAATGTGCCAGAACAGTTTACCTTGCACCAAATGCCTTCTTGAATGAATCCATCCCAAAGGTGGCGAGGAGGCCTCAGATTCAGCAGGAGCTCACAGGAGCACAGCTCCTGAACCTTTCTGATGCCCCCCCCTTCCTCCCCACCTACCTTGTCCATTGAATAGTAGGTGCAGCTGCATAACAATCCCTGGATTAGGAGAGCGGGCAGCCAGCCAGACAGCAGGGGCTTTGCCACACCCCGGGCAGCCCTCATGAACCCCTGGAGAAGCTCACACCACCCTTTTCCCACTACTTATGTGATTCTGTTTGGCGGGTGGCTTGCTGGCCTTTTGACTGGGTTTGGGGTGACCCAGGAGTGCCCTAGGTGAGCAAGGCCTGATTGGGCTGGCTGGATCTCTAGCCAGCCCAAGATTGCCTCGCTCGCCCAGGGCTCTCCTTTCTTGCATCGGGTTGCTTTTGGCTAGAGAGGAGTGGCATATGCTAATGAGTTACGCTAATGAGCTCCACCACCTATTTTTCTACAAAACAACCTCTTTTGGCGACTGATAGGGCAGTCAGGCTCCCAGCGTGACTGGGGAGTCTCCCCCCATTAGTTTCCACTGTTCACAGCTGTGCCACACAATGGAAGGGATTTTTTTTTTTCTAAATTTGTGGCAATGACAATGTGTACCTCCAGGAATCATGTGATTCGTGTGCCACAAAAGCTGTGCCATTCCCCTGGCTCACTATGGGGCAATTTTGTAGACTGCACTTCTCAGTCTTCTCTGGGCACCGCTCGTGATCACACCAGTGGCTGTCCTCCTCTGCCTCACCAGTCTTCACGTTCACACACTTCACTTGTCTCCTCTGAACACCCCCACCGCATGTGGCTGTGCACTGCAGAGAAGGAAATCTATGGTAAAA
The DNA here is from genome assembly GCF_032191835.1 of Heteronotia binoei. Taxonomy (NCBI): domain Eukaryota; kingdom Metazoa; phylum Chordata; class Lepidosauria; order Squamata; family Gekkonidae; genus Heteronotia; species Heteronotia binoei. The sequence goes on from NC_083241.1 coordinate 9,848,243, forward strand.
CCAGTCCCAGAACTAGGAATGGTTTCCCCCAGAAATGATGTAATCAGGGATGGAATTCTAGTAGGGTTGCCAAGTCCAATTCAAGAAATATCTGGGGACTTTGGGGGTGGAGCCAGGAGACTTTGGGGGTGCAGCCAGGAGACATTAGGGGTGGAGCCAAGATCAAGGCTGTGACAAGCATAATTGAACTCCAAAGGGAGTTCTGGCCATCACATTTAAAGGGACGGCACACCTTTTCAATTTCTTTCTTCCATAGGAAATAATGAAGGATAGGGGCACCTTCTTTTGGGGCTCATAGAATTGGACCCCCTGGTCCAATCATTTTGAAACTTGGGAGGTATTTTGGGAAGAGGCACTAGATGCTATACTGAAAATTTGGTGCCTTCACCCCAAAAAGCAGCCCCCCCAGAGCCCCAGATACCCGCAGATCAATTCTCCATGATTTTCTATGGGAATAAATCTCCATAGGGAATAACAGAGTTCCCAGCAGACATTTCCCTCCCCTCCCCCCGCTTTCTGATGACCCTGAAGCGGGGGGAGGGCATCCAAACCGGGGAATCCCCTGCCCCCACCTGGGGATTGGCAACCCTAAATTCTAGCCGGAGCTCCTTTGCATATTAGGCCACACACCCCTGATGTAGCCAATCCTCCAAGAGCTTACAAAAAAGAGCCTAGTAAGCTCTTGGCGGATTGGCTACATCAGGAGTGTGTGGCCTAATATGCAAAGGAGCCCCTGATGTAGCCAGTGCTCCAAGAGCTTACAAAAAAAGAGCCTTGTAAGCTCTTGGAGGATTGGCTACATCAGGGGTGTGTGGCCTAATATGCAAAGGAGCTCCTGCTAGAATTCCACCCCTGAATTTCATAATGCTGGTGACATCACATCCCCTACCATGTCCCCACCCCTCCTTTAAAAATAAATATTTTGCTATATGCAGGTACACAATAAGTTATAATAGCAAAACAGAAAGCAGCATTTAGTATACATTTTCAAATGTATACAGTCAGAGAATAACGAAAGAAAGAAAAAAAAAACATTCTATACCATGCAATTATTTTTTAAACAAAAACTCATGATTGCCTGGTAACCCTAGCAGTTGAGAGAGCCCTAGCGATTGGTTGCTGTAGAGACTGAAGGCGCCTCCCTTTTCGCAGATAATGCTGCTGAATCCTGAGGGAAAAGTAAAGAGACAGAGGTGTATGCCTTTGTTGTATAGTGGTTAGCAGGTGTGTGTGTGTGTGGGGGGGGGTTTGCAGAAAAAATCCAGCAGGAACTCATTTGCCCATTAGGCCATGTTTAAAACATCACCGTTGTTTCACACAGCATTTTTTATCTGGAAAGAAGCCCAGCAGGAGCTCATTTGCATATTAGGCCACACCTGTGATGTGGAAGCCAGCCAGAACTGTGTTCCTGTGTGCTCCTGCTCAGAAAAAGCCTTGGCTATTGGTCTTGTGTTGGAAGGCATAGTGCTGCCAAAGCAAAGAAACAAACAAACAAAAGCCTTAAAAACACTAAACTATTAAAAATTGGCTTCTCTCCTCTTTCCCCCCCCCCCATTATATGGAGATAAATTGGGTAACTAACAAGTCAGGCGGGAGAAGTCACTATTATTATGTTAAATGGGGGAGAACCCCTGGATTTAGGGGGCAAAAAGTAGAAGTAACAACTTGCCAAAAGAAGGTGACTTCTACTAAAGGGATGTGTGTGTCAATTAGACATTGAAGTTAAAGAACAAATGGAGTTGATTGCTTTTGGAACGGCTTAGGGGCAAGACAGTGTCCATTTGAGGCCTGAAATTTGTAAGCAATTAAGATTTATTTAAAGAATGTATACATTCATTAATGCAAAAGGGATCCGACTCAAAAACTGATGGGCACGCTTGAAGGCACTGGTGAATTAGGACTACTTACAAACTTAGTTGACTCTAATGACCCTAGGAAGCTGAAAGAGGGAGGGTTAGAAAAAGTTCAGAAAAAAGGTGGCTTTTTGTTGTGTCCTAGGCTCAAATGGGAGAACTGTTACTTTTGGAGGGAAGCCGAACAAGCCAGAGCTTGAACTCCACACCAGGGTTCCAGAGAAGGCCTAAGTGTGCCCAATCAGGGGAAGGATTGAAACATAAGTAGCCAATCAACATCCAGGCTCATACTGTACCCTGATAGGCCCTTAGGGCCCTGTAAATAGCCAATCCATGTAGATAGTTAAGGACCAATCAGAAGGGGGGAAGAATTGTATAAAGGAGCGGGAAGTTTGAACAGAGCTCAGTCTGTGTGTGTGTGTTCCTGAAGTAAAGCTTGCTGAAATCACTCTCCGACTCTGGTGTCTTACTGCGCCGATCCCAGTACATTACACTTTTTAAAAAAAAAAAATGGCAAGATGGTGGAGGAACTAGGGAACTAGAGTCCCCAGAAATATCTGGGGACTTTGAGGGTGGAGCCAGGAGACTTTGGGGGTGGAGCCAGGAGACATTAGGGGTGGAGCCAAGATCAAGGCTGTGACAAGCATAATTGAACTCCAAAGGGAGTTCTGGCCATCACATTTAAAGGGACGGCACACCTTTTCAATTTCTTCCTTCCATAGGAAATAACGAAGCATAGGGGCACCTTCTTTTGGGGCTCATAGAATTGGACCCCCTGGTCCAATCTTTTTGAAACTTGGGGGATATTTTGGGGAGAGGCATCCCAGAGCCCCAGATACCCGCGGATCAATTCTCCATTATTTTCTATGGGAATAAATCTCCCTAGGGAATAATAGAGTTCCCAGCAGACATTTCCCTCCCCTCCCCCCGCTTTCTGACGACCCTGAAGCGGGGGGAGGGCCTCCAAACCGGGGGATCCCCTGCCCCCTCCTGGGGATTGGCAACCCTATGCATAACTCATTTGCCTATGTCACACACCCCTGACATCGCCAGAAGGTGTGCTAAATTATATCATCTCAGCATCTACCTTAAAAGGCTTCTTGAATTATCATTACCATAATAAAACCTTACTCCTATCATAGTTTTTAAAATTACTTTCTTCTATGTGGCCACAGTGGCATGATGAAGATTTCCATTTGTCTGCTTGATATGTTTTGGTTCTTTTCCCATTTTTTTTGTGTGTGGTCAGCAAAATTTGAGTTCAGCAAAATTCTCACAGGGGGTTTGAACAATGGAGCCTGGGAACAAGTATTTGTGGGTGGGAGTAAGAAAGAAAGAGCACAATAAAATGTAGAGGTTCTGGAGCGCCGCTCCTGTGAGCTCCTGCCCCAAATGAGGCCTTGTCATAATAGATCCCAAAGAGCTCGAGACATATGCCAAAAAAACAGATTTTCCCATAAGCAGATTGCCACGAGGGCAAGTGGAGGAAGTGTCCCCTCAGAAAATATGCCGTGCCCCTCCCTGAATTCTTAGCTTCCATTTTGGGGTTTAAAAAGATATTTCTTTAGTCCTTTCCATTAAGTTGATATAGTAAAATGTGAATGTAATTTTTATCTGCATTGCATGGGAGGGGAAGGGGACTAGCAAATGGAAGAGAGCTTTGCCAGCTAAACCTTTAGTGACCCGCACATTCACATTTATGTGTCCTTCACCTTTCTCTCTTGGTTCTCTGCTTGTTTTTTGTTTGCCTGTCTCCTCTCATAATGTCGGTGGTGACACCTGAGAACACAGACCAGAAAATGGGAGTGAGGTTTATACTTGGTTTGTTTTTTTCATTTTGCCTTCTCTGTTTGCCTCAGGAGTAAGTGAGACCACAAAAAGGGGGGAGGGGGTTCCAAGAAAAAAAATGAATTTCTAGTTTCACTCATCTTGCTACTGGTTTTTAATTACCCAGTCATTTGGCTGTAATTTGTGTGAAAGAGAATGGGCTTCTGAGCATGTGCAGAATGCCCTTTACTTGCCAGTGAATAGCCATTGGGGAGCAGGGTCACCCCTAGGGCCCACAGCACTCCAGGCAGCCCTGCCACCCATGGTTTCCTACTGCCGCCCCCCTACTCTCCCGTTGCGGCAGCAACAGGGGGAAAACAGCAGTGATTCGGGGAGGGGAAGGAGGTGGGAAGAAGTGGAGGCAACGGGGGGAAGACAGCAGTGATTCAGAGTGGGGAGGGAGGGAAAGGAGGTGGAAAGAAGCGGCAGCAATGGGAGGAAGACAGCAGCAATTCAGAGTGGGGAGGGAGGGGAAGGAGGTGGGAAGAAGTGGAAGCAATGGGGGGAAGACAGCAGTGATTAAGGGTGGGGAGGGAAAGGAGGCAGGAAGAAGTGGCAGCAATGGGGGGAAGACAGCAGCGATTTGGGGTGGGGAGGGAGGGGAAGGAGGTGGGAAGAAGTGGAGGCAACGGGGGGAAGACAGCAGTGATTCAGAGTGGGGAGGGAGGGGAAGGAGGCAGGAAGAAGTGGAGGCAATGGGGGGAAGATAGCAGCAATTCAGGGTGGGGAAAGAGGGGAAGGAGGTGGGAAGAAGTGGAGGCAATGGGGGGAAGACAGCAGTGATTCAGAGTGGGGAGGGAGGGGAGGAGGTGGGAAGAAGCGGCGGCAACAGAAGGAAGAGAGCAGCAATTCAGGGCAGGGAGGGGGAAAGGGGGTGGCAAGAAGCGAGCAGCAATGGGGGAAGACAACAGCGATTCGGGGAGGGGAAAGAATTTTTTTTAAACGAAAAGGTGGGAGCGCCTAATTTGGCGTACCTCCAGGGCCAGCGCCCTAGGCAAATGCCTAGTTTGCCTAGTGGAAAAGCCGGCCCTGTTGGGAAGCTCCTGCCCTGATGGCCTCTTATCTGGGAGAACCAGGTTTGATTCCCCACTCTTCCACAGCTCTCTCAGCCCCACCTACTTCACAGGGGGTCTGTTGTAGAGAGGGGAAAGAAAAAGAGATTGTAAACTCCTCTGAGACTTCTTCAGGTAGCGGAGTATAAATCCAGTCGCTTCCTCCTCCTTTCTAGGAGAGAGATAGGAAAGCCCAGGTGAAGTGGCAATATAACTTCCAGCATGTACAGGAAATGACATCATCAAGCTGTGCCAACTTGGTGATGCTTTGGTATTTGGACAAAAACTCTATGGTATAAATGGCTCCTGCCGTAGAGTTTTTGACCAAATACCAGAGCTTCACCTGGATGCTGCCATGTCACTAGTGATGTGACCTGGGCCTTCCTCCCTCTCCTGGTAAGTCTCCCTGTCAGTCAGCTGATCAGCAGTGAGGAGGTGTGGCTGGCTGTGGGGAACCCCCACCAACGCCAAGGATCTGGCAACGCTAAAGGTATCGAGAGCTTTCAGAAGTGCAAGACACAGGTAGAGAGGAAGGTGTAGGTGTTGTTCATGGATGCAAAAAAAGAAAATCGTGTTTATGTGAGGGTGGTTGTGACGGAAACCAGCTACAAACCTTAAATTACTATTGCTAGAAAAAGGCTTTAAGGGCTTCAGGCAATTTTTTTCCTCCCAGTTTCAACAATATAATTTGATCTTTAGGTTGGAGAAACGTCGACAGAGGGGTGACATGGCCGAGGACCTGCCTACCTGAGGGACCGTCTTTCCCCATATGAACCCCAGAGAGCACTGAGATCAGCAGGGAAGAACCAACTGACCGTCCCCGGGCCGAAGGAGGCAAAACTGCAGAGTACTCGCATGCGGGCCTTCTCTATTGTAGCTCCACACCTATGGAACCAGCTCCCGGAAGAAGTGCGGGCCCTGCAGGACTTTGAACAGTTTCGCAGGGCCTGCAAGACCATCCTTTTTGGGATGGCCTTCACCGATTAAAATGACAGAGGGACTCGCCTAACGACTTCTACCATCATGCTGAAATAGCACCAGAATGTTAATTTTAGAAATTTTAAATTAAAATGTTAACATTAGTTACTGTTTTAAAATATTTATTGTATAATTTACTGTATTTGATGCTGTTAGCCGCCCTGAGCCTGCTTCGGCGGGGAGGGCGGGATATAAATAAAATGTTGATTGATTGATTGACATGACAGAGATTGACAAGATAATGCATGGGATAGAGAAGGTAGAGAAAGAAGCCCCTTTCTCCCTTTCTCACAATACAAGAACTTACGGGCATTCAATGAAATTGCTGAGCAGTTGGGTTAGAACAGATAAAAGTAAGTACTTCTTCACCCAAAGGGTGATTAACATGTGGAATTTACTGCCACAGGAGGTGGCGGCTACAAGCAGAGCCAGCTTCAAGAGGGGATTGAATAAAAATATGGAGCAGAGGTCCATCAGTGGCTATTAGCCACAGTTTATCATTGGAACTCTTTGTCTGGGGCAAGTGATGCTCTGTATTTTTAGCGCTTGGGGAGGCGCACAGTAGGAGGACTTCTAATGTCCTGGCCCCACCGGTGGACCTCCTGATGGCGCTTGGGGTTTTTTGGCCACTGTGTGACACAGAGTGTTGGACTGCATGGGCCTTTGGCCTGATCCAACATGGCTTCTCTTTTGTTTTTATCTGGTTTGGACACTTTATCAAGGCAGTTTGGCTGGGCTTTTGATAGCGCTTCTGCTGATGAACAGGAGACAGGCATTGGGCATGTCAATTAGATCTAACGAAATTCATCAGGCCCTGGGCTTTTGTGCAGCATTTACTTTGGTGGAAAATCATGTCTAATAAATTGCTTACCAAAGCTCTGCCTTCAGAACACACCGCACCTGTTCATCCAAATTTTTTGGCATTCCACTTCCAAAATCTCTCCCCTCCTACACTTATCTGTTGTCTTCCCAAAGCCTATTAATGGTGTTCATTCTGGCCAGAGAAAATGCCCATTCCTTGGCATATATGAGGTTCGTGCGTTTAGTTTATTCAGAACGAATCTGCCCATGTCACTGAGGCAGTGGTGGAATTCTAGCAGGAGCTCCTTTGCATATTAGGCCACACCCCCTGACGTAGCCAATCCTCCATGAGCTTACAAAAAAGAGCCTTGGAAGCTCATGGAGGATTGGCTACATCAGGGGTGTGTGGCCTAATATGTAAAGGAGCTCTTGCTAGAATTCCATCCCTGCCTTTAGGTAAGAGCGACACAATAGCACATATCCTTCCAGAGTGTCTTTTGTATGCTAGTCAGGAGATGCTATATTGTCCTGTGTTTGCAAGTTTATTCAAACATATATCCCATAGGCTTAGTTACCTTTTTACTTTCTGGCAGGCCTCAAGAAAGAAACTTAGCAGTTGCAGTTTTTTTATGGCATTTGTCTCTGGGGTGATAAGTGATTAACAACTTCGATCTGCTGGGATCACACTGGGAAATTGGTGTGGCGATACCCGGGCTTTGAAAAAGCCAGTGCTCTTTGATGCATTCCACGGCAATCGCACAGCCCCTGCCCTTCTGCTGGGAGAGGCGCATGCGCAAGAGAAGCTTTCAGTCCTAACCATTCACATAGCTGGGAAACGTGTCCTGAATGCATTTTAGAGATTCCTGGCAGCTATTGAATCCAGTCCCAGCCCATCATGGCAGACCAGTAGAATCATTCTCACCTTTTGTTTTGAGCTGGGACCCTATTCAGATATCCAGGGAAAAACCCAACAGCAACCATTGAGAGCCTTCATAGCTCTGGGAAGGGCTCCACCCCTCCAAAGTTTATTTAAACTGAGAGTAAACCACACCCCCTTCTTCAATCTGGAAACAGAGGTTGTTCTCTGACTACTCTGATTAATGGGCCTCAGGCATGGCACAATGGCAGCGTGTATCTCCATCTGTAATTTGTAAATGGACCTCTGCACATCTGGACAGGTAGTATTGCCTTTATAATATAGGGTTGTCAAGTCCAATTCAAGAAATATCTGGGGACTTTGGGGGTAGAGCCATAAGCAAAGTTGTGACAAGCACAATTAAACTCCAACTCATCACATTTAAAGGAACCACACACCTTTTAAATGCTTCCCTACATTAGAAATATTGAAGGTTAGAGGCACCTTCTTTTGGGGCACATAGAATTGGACCCCCTGAATACTAGGAGAGGTTCTCTATGGTCTTATGAAGCACTGGCTTCTGGATGGATGCTCGTTGATATTTCCAACTTGTTCCTGACTTGGGGGTGGGGGATGATAGGATGAGAGAACAGCAAAAACACACAAGCAAACTGACTTAGGAAAATGCCCCAGAAGAAAAGATAAAACAAAAGAACTCCAATGTCTTATGGTTCTAGAGGGACCTGAAATCACACTACATGCGTCAAGCAAAATGGGTTCAGTACCAGAAAGGCTTATTTGATCATGTTGATTTCTATGTCCAAAGGTTAAATTATGTTATGTTATGTTATGTTATTTATATTCTCTCGGCTTGACTTCGCGAACGAAGATTTAAGAAAGGTGCAGTAGTCCACGTCTGCTGCAGGCTCGCTGGTGGCTGACAAGACCAATGTGGGACAGGTAAATAGACATGATATTTATATTATGTTATAACATAAAGAAGAGGGGAGATGTGGGGATAGTATCAAGGTAAAGGTAGCTCCCTGTGCAAGCACCGAGTTATTACTGACCCATGGGGTGACATCACATCATGACGTTTTCTTGGCAGACTTTTTTTACGGGGCGGTTTGCCAGCCTCTCTAAAACTTGTTGAGTTGAGGCTGTTGAAATCACAGTGGCACAGAAGTCGTGAACCAGCTTACAATCGTAGTAGGGAGAGGCTTAGAAAAAGCTAGCTCCCCAGATGATTGCACAGTGAAGTTGTATATGTTCCAGTTAATAGAGAATTGTTGTTTACTATCATACATCTTGCTTATTGATAGAAAGCGTGAGAACCTGTAGACATTCAGGGATAATATTGTGTAGATTGGGGGCAGGAATAGGTTCAAGGTTAAGAAACACTAGTGTGCAACCATCTGGGAGCTCATAGCCGAAATCTTACAGAGACAAGGAACAGTCTCCCAGCACCACCTTCTGGTATTTGTTGAATAGTGGTAGAACCAGTCTAGTGTGGTACCCCCACTTCCTGTATGAACAGTCATTCCAGAAAGATGCTAAGGAGCTGGGGAGGAATTCTAGCAGGAGCTCCTTTGTAGCCAATCCTCCAAGAGCTTACAAGGCTCTTTTTTGTAAGCTCTTGGAGGATTGGATACATTAGGGGTGTGTGGCCTAATATGCAAAGGAGCTCCTGCTAGAATTCCACTCCCGCTAGAATTCCAGACTATCAAAAGCCACTGATGGTCCAGGAAAGCCAGCAGACTCCTCCATCACGTTCTCAGCAGAAATTTGTCCACAGATGACACAAGCCACTGTGCTTCCAAAATCAGGCTGGATACCAGATTGTGAAATGGGTCCAGAAAATCAGGATTACCCAGAAAGGACTAATCACCCAGGCTCAACATCACCTCAGCCTGAACACAAGAGATTTGTTCTTGGCTAGAAAGTGTGGGGTCCATTGAAAGCTCTCTTCAAGAGACACTTCACAAACATCTCCTTTTTTCCCCTGGTGGTGGTAGTGCAAAGTGAATGTATGAACATAAGAAACTGCCTTCTACTGAATCAGACCCTTGGTCCATCAAAGTCAGTATTGTCTACTCAGACTGGCAGCAGCTCTTCAGGGTCTCAAACTATGGTTTTTCATGTCTATTTACCTGGACCCTTTTTTAGTAGAGAAGCCAGGGACTGAATCTGAGACCTTCTGCTTACCTAGCAGATGCTCTACCACTGAGCCACCATCCCTCCCCAACAAGTCACTTCACCATCAAGTGTTATCAAGTCACAGCCAATTTATGGTGACCCCTCATGAGGTTTTCAGAGTTGGTTTGCCATTGTCTACCTCTGGAGCAGCTCTGGATGCCCTTGGTGGGCTCTCCCATTCAAGTTTTGATTATGAACTTTAAACCCTTGAGCGGTCTGGGACTGACGTATCTATGGGACCACCTCCTCCACTATGTCTCTGGAAGAGCACAACACTCTACTGGTCGAAATCTACTGGTGATCCCCGGACCTAAAGAGGTCCGTCTGTCTTCAATGTGGTCAACCCTGGACCAAGGGAGGTTAGATTGAAAACAACGAGGGAGCAAGCCTTCTCAACAATGGCTCCCCAGTGGTGGAATCAACTACCAGAGGAGGTGCGAGCCCTGCGAGACCTAAATCAGTTTCGCAGGGCTTGCAAAACTGCCCTCTTTCAGCTCGCTTTAAGATGAAACCCGGGAAATGACATCTAGCTATCCTATACATAGTCTGAACTGTAGCACCGAAATTTATAACTTATAATGGTTTAACTGTCTATCTAATTTTAACTTAATTTATGAATGTAATTTTATCTATTTTAATTGTTTTATAGCAATGATTGTATTTTACCGTAATCATGGTGCATACCATGTCTTGTTAGCCGCCCCGAGCCTGCTTTTGGCGGGGGAGGGCGGGATATAAAAATAAATTTATTATTATTATTATTCAATGAGGGCCGATGTGGTGGAACCCTCTACCAGAGGACACTGCTCCCAATGCCTGGAAAGCAGAATTACAGCACACTATAAAATATGTTCATTGGGTTGCAACCATCTTAAATTACTGGTTGTATTGATTTAATTTAATTTAAATTTAGTTTTTTTTTCAGTTTATACCCCGCCCTATCCTGCAAGCAGACTCTGGACAGCTTACAACACTGGAAAACCTTACAAAACATCAAACAAACTACACCCAAACTAAATAATCTCATAATTACAGAATTAACAGCAACTAATTTACGTCTCTTAAATTTAGGTCTCTCAAATGGTTTTATGTGTACCTTTTGTTGTACATCGCCTAGAGCCCAGCATTAGCTGGGATGAGGTGATTCATAAATCTAATTAATTAATAAATTAACAACAACAACAACAACAAAACCGGGCCTTGACCCTGCTCAGCTTCCAAGATCAGATGAGACTGAGCTATTCTAAGTCCCCCAGTTCAAGGTCATTTTTTTAGGAGGCTGGGACAAGACTCCTTCTAAATGAGGCATTTGCGACCTTGGTCCAAGTAACTGCATTTGTTGGTTCAAGGAGGCAGTCCAAAGAGTTGGAGTCCAGTAGCATCTTTAAGACCAACAAAGCTCCATTGAGAATGTAAGCTTTTGTGTGCTAAAAGCACACTTTATCAAACAGTATGGGATGGAATTAGCAGTCCTACATATGTAGAGAATGGGCAGTGAATTAGTATGCAAAATAGTGAAAATGTTTTTAGCCGATTAAAAGAATAATTGTCGCTTTGGGTTGACTGGGCAGAAAAAACAGCAAAGGCAATAAATGTCAGAATTGGAGACTGATGTCTATGTCACAGTTAAGAGACCTAAATTAGTGTCTGTTATAATGTTCCACGGGACTCAAAATCTAGTGGAACATAACAACAGATGCTAATTTAGGTCTCTTTGGGTGCTTCCCTCTGGCTCTACCCTTCCTTTATATTTATCTTGTCTGACCAGTCTCACCTTTGCAGGGCATTTACATTAGCTCATTTTAACATCCTCCCATCTATGGTATTATATGGGAGATTTAAGAAAATCCCATATTTAGATAAGCTGTGTCCATGTGGGGTGGATGACACTGAGTTTAATCATCATGTTCTTCTGTATTGTAAATTCTATAACAATCTTCATGCTGTATTTTTAAGCCCTTTTTGCAACCCTTGGAGGGTTGATCTGAGGACCGTAAGATCTTTTCACTATTAGCCTTAAACAAGAGTGAAACCACCGAATCTGTAGCAAAAGTTTTTTTACCATGCTTCCAGGAGGAGATGTTCTTTTTGACCATGGATTCTATTGCTATCAGTATGATGTTGTCTTGTTATGTCAATAAAGGTTTTGTGAGAAAGTGAGTGAGTAAGGTTCCATTGGTCTCCTCTAAGAAAAGGAAAGGTCCCCTGTGCAAGCACCAGTCGTTTCTGACTCTGGGGTGACGTTGCTTTCACAACGTTTTTACGGCAGACATTTTACAAGGTGATTTGCCATTGTCTTCCCCAGTCTTTTACACATTCTCCTCAGCAAGTTGGGTACTCATTTTACCGACCTCGGAAGGATGGAAGGCTGAGTCAACCTTGGGCCAGCTACCTGAATCCAGCTTCCGCCAGAATCGAACTCAGGTCGTGAGCAGAAAGTTCAGACCACAGTACCGCAGTACTGCTGCTTAACCACTCTGCGCTATGGGGCAGCATGGGTTAAAATAACAACATTCCTCTCCAAGAGTCCCATCTGCATTCTTAGGTAGTGACAGAAATTCAACTATGAAATCAGGAATCAGGTAGACCTCTTTCTATTCCATTTCTCCCCATCACTTATCATTTTATAGATCTCTGCCCCCCCCTTTTAATTCCCCATTTTAGGCAGAATGTGACTCGGTGTATTTCTTACAGTTCTGGAAGAACAGGAAAAAGGGCTCCAAAGTGAATAGGCTCAATCAAATTAACAATAGTACTGTGACATTGTCCAGAAAACAAGATGACATAAGAACATAAGAGAAGCCATGTTGGATCAGGCCAATGGCCCATCCAGTCCAACATTCTGTGTCACACAGTGGCCAAAAATTTTATATATACACACACACTGTGGCTAATAGCCACTGATGGACCTCTGCTCCATATTTTTATCTAAACCCCTCTTGAAGGTGGCTATGCTTGTGGCTGCCACCACCTCCTGTGGCAATGAATTCCACATGTTAATCACCCTTTGGGTGAAGAAGTACTTCCTTTTATCCGTTCTAACCTGTCTGCTCAGCAATTTCATCGAATGCCCACGAGTTCTTGTATTGTGAGAAAGGGAGAAAAGTACTCCTTTCTCTACTTTCTCCATCCCATGCATTATCTTGTAAACCTCGACGACAACTGTAATGTACTCAGTGACAAGACGTGTTGAAGGCAACATACTTTATTAGCTGGTACATCACAAGAGGGTGAAATGCAGGCCGGGTCCCGCTTTATATACAAAACCCTGAACAACCCTTGGACTGGCCAGGTCCAATCCTGGCCAGTTAAACTTCCCGCCACAGATCTTAATTGGCGGAGTAGTTTTGCACGCTACATTCAGTGACCAGGGACTTCCTCTGGTCACCTCTGTAGTGTTCGCTGTGCAGTACTTCCGGATTGCATAGCAAGACACAACGACAACAACGACGACGACGATGATAATCTCTAAGTCCATTATCAAGTAACAAATCCTGATGAAATCTAAATTTAAAAAAAAAAACATCAAAAATTGTGGCTGCAAGTACATCTACAAATCAAATAATTGTCCAGATATTTAATTAAAAATTAATAATGAAAAAAATAACAGGTTGACCTAGTGTGAATGAAACATGCAGAAGACTTCGCTTCCATCTCAGAAAAGGTAACCATTTTAAGAATCAGCTGTCCACTAAAGAGCGAGACGGGAGCTTAGGGGATTTAAACAGGGACCACAAGGGAAAAGGGACCAGCCCTCAGGGCCAAGAGAAGGATGCAGAGTCTGCTGGGGGAACCAGGATCGGCATCCGGAAGGGTATAATGAAGATGCTGACCTGCCCAATGTTTTGGCCCACAAAGCCAACGTCTGTACTCAGCAAGGACTAAGATGGCAGTAAGGACCCCTGTGGAATTCAGTCTGGGACTATGTTCAAATGTTCTTGGGCACTTAGCAATCTATATTAAATTACACCAGCAGCAAACACGGACTGCCTTCTTGATTTATGTGACTCACTTCCCCCGGCAACATTTATCATAAGCTAAGTAGACCCTGCCCTTACCGGGATGGTCCAAGCTAGCCTGATCTCATCGGCTTTTGGAAGCTGAGCAGGCTCAGTCCTGATTAGAAGAAGCAGAAGACTGCAGATTTATACCCCACCCTCCTCTCGGAATCAGAGAGAGCGGCTTACAATCTCCTATATCTTCGCCCCTCCACAGCAGACACCCTGAGAGAACTCTGCCTAAAATGGGGAATTAAAGAGGGGCTGAGAGGGCTCTGCCCTTTCAAGGACAACTTCTGCGAGAACTATGGCTGACCCAAAGCCATTCCAGCAGCTGCAAGTGGAGGAGTGGGGAATCAAACCCAGATGAACATATGAACATATGAAGCTGCCTTATACTGAATCAGACCCTTCGTCCATCAAAGTCAGTATTGTCTTCTCAGACTGGCAGCGGCTCTCCAGGGTCTCAAGCTGAGGTTTTTCACACCTATTTGCCTGGACCCTTTTCTGGAGATGCCAGGGATTGAACCTGGGACCTTCTGCTTCCCAAGCAGATGCTCTACCACTGAGCCACCGTCCCTCCCTTCTTCCTTCCTTCCCTCCCTCAAACATCTGATGTTCATGTCTTGTGGATCTCAATCATCTGACATTTATTCTATGTGGCTCTTACATTAAGCAAGTTTGGCTGCCCCTGATTGAGACCCTTACATGAGAGTTATAACAACACAGGAGAAGCCATGTTGGATCAGGCCAATGGCCCATCCAGTCCAATACTTTTGTGTCACACAGAGTGGCCAAAAACCTAGTGCCATCAGGAGGCCCACCAGCAGGGCCAGAACTCCAGAAGCCCTCCCTCTGTTCTCCCAGATAAGAGTCCGCACACTTAACCACTATACCAAACTGGCTCTCCCAGTCAGTATCTAGATGGGAGACCACCAAGGAAGTCCAGATTGCTATGCAGAGGCAGCCAATGGCGAACCGCCTCTGAACATTTCTGGCCTTGAAAAACCCACCAGGGATCACTGCAAATCAGTTGTGACTTGAGAACATTTTCCACCAGGTTCATACCACCGACTGGGAGTTGCATGTTCCTGCAGCACAACAACAATTTCTTTCAACATAGAAGGCTTAGCATGTCAGGGAGAAAAAAAATGCCGGCTTAGCCTTTTTTTCTTACCCGCTCGTTTTCTAGGTGCAAGGCATTTTCTAGACAGAGGAACATTTCATCCTGGGATCTTTCCTCTGCAATCAAACACGGTACAGCCCAAACACGTCTTTACTGCCTCATTGACAAGTAAGACGTAGTGCTTGCTATGATCTGTCACCGGAATGTAAACACCGATTAATATTTGCAATGTTGATTATTCTCCTGCACGGGGGATACGTGCGGTAATTGTGTAGTGTCAGAGACTAACTAACTGACCACCCTTAAACGTCTGTTATTAATGATTTTTTTTTCACATTGTTGTCTGCGGTAATCCTATGCCTCTCTAATTCTAGAGAGCAACCTTTTCAGCATGATGAATGGAAATTTATTGAAAAGGAGGGTGCCCGTTATCAACATTTCACGTTGGCGCAATGCTGTAAATGCTAACCGGCTCGACGGCGTGTCAAGCTCTCTGCGGAAATGTCAGAGTTGCAGCTTCTTCGTGTTTAGACAGAATTGTCAATTCTCGCCTACTGGAGCCATGTTGGCGAGATCTCAATTATAAAGCGTATGTCGCGGGTCACTCTCAGCAAAGTGGTTGATCTTAGCGTGCTTAATTTAATTTTTTTTTTTTTAAATTGCAGCTATAAACAATTGAACTTCATGAATCCTGGTGCAGAGTGGGAAAGGCTAGGACTGTCAAAGGTGGACAACCAGAATATACAAGTCTTGTTCTTTTTTAATGGCTTGGATTATGGACCCAGTTTTGAGGTGCTGAATAAATCTCTAAGAACATAAGAGAAGCCATGTTGGATCAGGCCAATGGCACCTCCAGTCCAACACTCTGTGTCACATAAGAACAGAAGAGAAGCCATGTTGGATCAGGCCAATGGCCCCTCCAGTCCAACACTCTGTGTCACATAAGAACATAAGAGAAGCCATGTTGGATCAGGCCAATGGCCCCTCCAGTCCAACACTCTGTGTCACATAAGAACAGAAGAGAAGCCATGCTGGATCAGGCCAATGGCCCATCCAGTCCAACACTCTGTGTCACATAAGAACATAAGAGAAGCCATGTTGGATCAGGCCAATGGCCCCTCCAGTCCAACACTCTGTGTCACATAAGAATAGAAGAGAAGCCATGTTGGATCAGGCCAATGGCCCCTCCAGTCCAACACTCTGTGTCACATAAGAACAGAAGAGAAGCCATGTTGGATCAGGCCAATGGCCCATCCAGTCCAACACTCTGTGTCACATAAGAGAAGCCATGTTGGATCAGGCCAGTGGCCCATCCAGTCCAACACTCTGTCACATAAGAACAGAAGAGAAGCCATGTTGGATCAGGCCAATGGCCCATCCAGTCCAACACTCTGTGTCACACAGTGGCAAAAAAAAAATTATATACATATATACACACTGTGGCTAATAGCCACTGATGGACCTCTGCTCCATATTTTTATCTAAACCCCTCTTGAAGGTGGCTATGCTTGTGGCCGCCACCACCTCCTGTGGCAGTGAATTCTACATGTTAATCACCCTTTGGGTGAAGAAGTACTTCCTTTTATCCATTTTAACCTGTCTGCTCAGCAATTTCATCGAATGCCCATGAGTTCTTGTATTGTGAGAAAGGGAGAAAAGTACTTCTTTCTCAACTTTCTCCATCCCATGCATTATCTTGTAAACCTCTATCATGTCACCCCGCAGTCGACGCTTCTCCAAGCTAAAGAGTCCCAAGCGTTTCAACCTTTCTTCATAGGGAAAGTGCTCCAGCCCTTTAATCATTCTAGTTGCCCTTTTCTGGACTTTCTCCAATGCTATAATATCCTTTTTGAGGTGCGGCGACCAGAACTCTAAGTCATCCAAGGACCCCAATTTATTGGAAGGATGTCATCTTCTTGTATGCCATTTACTACACAGATACTACACCAATCAGTTTGGGCTTGGGACACAGTCATTAGCCTTAGAGCACTATAGTAGTATAGCAGATAGAGTGCTGGACTAGGATCCTTGGAGACGTGGGTCTGAATCCCCACTTCTACTGTGAAAGCTCCGTATCCATCACAAACTCTCAGCCTGACCTACCTCACACGGTTGTTCTTGCGAGTAAATGGAGGAGGGGAGAAAAAATGTCCTAAGCCACTTTGAGTCCCGACTGGGGGAAAAAGCAAGATATAAATAAAGAATTTCATGCATCTATAGTAGTGGTCTGAAAACAGGGGTTTCACTACAGAATTCTACCCCAAAAGGGAAAGGGAACTGGACAAGAATGTGTCCAAGCTGGGAAGCTGAGCAGGGTAGTACCTGGACCACCAAGGAAGACTAGGGTTACTATGCAAAAGAAGGCAATGACAAACCACCTCTGTACATCTATTACTAATCGGGGTGGCCAACGGTAGCTCTCCAGATGCTTTTTGCCTACAACTCCCATCAGCCCCAGCCATTGGCCATGCTGACTGGGGCTGATGGGAGTTGTAGGCAAAAAAACATCTGGAGAGCTACTGTTGGCTACCCCTGTATTACTTGAATATCCCATAGATGGGGCCACCATGAGTTAGTTGTGACTCAATGGCACATCATTCATTCATTCATTCATTCAGGGTTTCAGCATGGCTTGTCTTTGAGCGCCCTAGGTTACCATTGGTCTTTGCTGGTCTATATCAACCCAACCAGATGTCCAACCCTCCTTGAAAATCTTCCAAAGAAGGAGAATCCACAACATTCCATACTGGCCCGAGAGTCCCACTATTTGCTGGGATTCCAGATTTCACCATAGAGTCCTTGTTCAGTTCCTCAAGAGCATATGCAAATGGCAATACAATTCCATCCATCCATCCATCCATCCATCCATCCATCCATCCATCCATCCATCCATCCATCCATCCATCCATCCATCCATCCATCTATCCATCCATCCATCCATCCATCCATCCATCCATCCATCCATCCATCTATCCATCCATCCATCCATCCATCCATCCATCCATCCATCCATCCATCCATCCATCCATCCATCTAATATTTAGGACTGCCAGGTCTGTGTTGGAAAATACCTGGAGACTTTGGGGGTGGATTCAGAAGAGAGCAAGGTTTGGGGAGGGGAGGGGCCTCATTATGGTACAATGCTATAGAGTCCACCCTTCCAAGCAGCCATTTTCTCCAGGGAAGCTGATCTCTGTCAGCTGGAGATCAGTTGTAAAAGTGGGAGATCTCCAGGTCCCACCTGGCGGCTGGCAACCTAACACTTTTCCCTGTATATATGTGCCTGTTCCTTTCTCCCTTCCTTCCTTCTAATCAGGTTGTGTTCAGGCCTACAGGTGGACTTGAGCAGCCATTTCCAGGAGGCCGTAAAAGGCCTAACTCGCCACCCTTTACCTGCCTACCAGCGGAGAGGTGACACCGAGAGACGCTTCTTTTCATCCCATTTCCTCTTGATGAGAGGGAAGGGATCCTCCTGCGAGTCATTACCTGAAATAATACCATATGGTAAAATGTAAACAACATCTGCATATCCGTGTAATAATTTCATCTGTTTAATTAGTTCCAGCAAAAAGGTTTACCCTCTGAGGCCTTGGCTGTCAGCTCCGTGCTCATAGATCCACGGCCTGCTGTCGGCCCTGTCAGCCGTCGATTGTTTACTCCGGCTTCCATCCCGCTGTTTAATGTGAGGGAGTCTTCTCAGGGGTGGAGTGGGGGACGCCTGCCCCGACTCACACAGATGTGCGGTGGGTGGGGGGGAAGCGGAGGAAAGCAGAAGAAGGCAAACCTAAGGACAAATGTGACAGATAGAGACAGCTTAGGGTTGGGGTTGAGTGGGAAAGGAAGAAGCTTTCTTCAGTGTTAATTGGGGGGGTGGGGGGAAAGAGAGCTTAAAATGGAGGTGACTGTTCATAACATGGCATGGACACACATTTTATTTATTTATTTTATTTCTATCCCACCCTCCCCGCGAAGGGTGGGTCACAACACAGAGTATAACAGTTTGGTGTAGTGGTTAAGTGCGCGGACTCTTATCTGGGAGAACCGGGTTTGATTCCCCGTCCCTCCACTTGCAGCTGATAGCATGGCCTTGGGTCAGCCAGAGCTCTCTTATCTGGGAGAACTGGGTTTGATTCCCCACTCCTCCACTTGCAGCTGCTGGAATGGCCTTGGGTTAGCCATAGCTATTGCAGGAGTTGTCCTTGAAAGGGCAGCTGCTGTGAGAGCCCTCTCAGCCCCATCCACCTCACGGGGTGTCTGTTGTGGGGGGAGAATAGAGGAGATGGTAAGCCGCTCTGAGTGTCTGAGTTCAGAGAGAAGGGCGGGGTATAAATCTGCAGTCTTCTTCTTCTTCAAATCAAAACTTTCAAACAGGACCGGATCTGCATTTTTTGGGGGGGGGGGAGGGGGGGCAAAATTAAAAAATGATGCCCCCTTTATGGGCCATTCTATTTTATGGTCCCATAGAATATAATGGATTCCATACCCACTTTGGCACCTTTGGAGCCAGTTTGGTGTAGTGGTTCAGTGTGCGGACTCTTATCTGGGAGAACAGGGTTTGATTCCCCACTCCTCCACTTGCACCTGCTAGCATGGCGTTGGGTCAGCCATAGCTCTGGCAGGGGTTGTCCTTGAAAGGGCAGCTGCTAGGAGAGCCCTCTCAGGCCCACCCACCTCACAGGGTGTCTGTTGTGGGGGAGGAAGGTAAAGGAGATTGTGAGCCGCTCTGAGACTCTTCGGAGTGGAGGGCGGGATATAAATCCAATATCTTCATCTACCTCGCAGGGTGTCTGTTGTGGGGGAGGAAGGTAAAGGAGATTGTGAGCCGCTCTGAGACTCTTCGGAGTGGAGGGCGGGATATAAATCCAATATCTCCATCTACCTCACAGGACGTCTGTTGTGGGGGAGGAAGGGAAAGGAGACTGTGAGCCGCTCTGAGACTCTTCGGAGTGGAGGGCGGGATATAAATCCAATATCCTATCTTAATCTCTCCCTGCATCAGCGCCTGGGGCAAGCACCCCCCTCCGCCCCCTCTAGATCCAGCCCTGCTTTCAAAACATCAAATCTAATGAAAAACGATAAAGATGGCAGTCCACAAAAAAAACATAGCATCCCTCAGGTCTGTGTCAGAGTTGTAACTCCAATATAATCAATTCCCGGGTTAACTACCTCCTGTTATAGCTAAATAAGCAATTTAGCAGTCTGGCGGGGGTGGGGTAGCGTTTGAGCAGGAGGGGCCAAGTAGTATCAGATGTCTAATTCCTCAACTATAGCGGGACCACGGAGGTACAAGTGGAAAAAAACAACAAAATACTCTCTCCATATACAAAACTGTTTCTCAATATAATATATAGTCTTCAACAATTCATAATTGGGGAGGGACAATGGCTCAGTGGTAGAGCATCTGCTTGGGAAGCAGAAGGTCCCAGGTTCAATCCCCGGCATCTCCAACGAAAAAGGGTCCAGGCAAATAGGTGTGAAAAACCTCAGCGTGAGCCCCTGGAGAGCCGCTGCCAGTCTGAGAAGACAAGGCTGACTTTGATGGACCAAGGGTCTGATTCAGTATAAGGCAGCTTCATATGTTCTTCATATGCTTCATATGTTCGTATAACAGTGTTACAGTACAAGAATGCAGTTGGAAAACCATCCAGTGCACAACATAGCTACTGTCCATAAATCATAATTCTTTCTGAATCCAGTCCAACGATAAAAATAAACTTCAGGAAAAGATGAGAGTACTCGCCAAATCCAGACCTTCATGGTGAACATAAGAACATAAGAGAAGCCATGTTAGATCAGGCCAATGGCCCATCCAGTCCAACATTCTGTGTCACACAGCGGTATATATACACATACACACACACACACACACACACTGTGGCTAATAGCCACTGATGGACCTCTGCTCCATATTTTTATCTAACCCCCTCTTGAAGGTGGCCATGCTTGTGGCCGCCACCACCTCCTGTGGCAGCCATGCTTGTGGCCGCCACCACCTCCTGTGGTGGTTTCGCAATCTTCATCAACTCTCTCTTTCTCACAATAGCCGCCCTGAGCCTGCTTTGGCTTTTCACGGAGCCACAGTATACACCTTTTAACATAGGATCGACACATTCACTTCATCAGACAGCGGACGAAGATTGCAACACCATCACGAAGGTCAAGATTTGGAGAGTACTCTCACCTTTTCCTGAAGTTTATTTTTCTCCTATTGACTTAACTGTCTCTTCCCTGCTGTTTTGGAGCCCTACGTGACTGAAAGCAGGGAAATTTGGAATAAATTTACAAGCGGGTTGCATGGAACCAGCGCTGAAGTCTTTCAATTTAAAACGACAGTACATCACAGGACTGCGGAAGCTATTACGGACTTATTGAGCTGCACTGACTGAAATTATTATTTGTTTGTGAAGTGAGATTTTTGTAAATTCTAATAAGATCCTATGCTTATCATACTTAAATATTGTTTATCTTGGTGATTATGCGTTTATTGAATTTATCTGTCTACCGAAACTGTTATAAGTTTTATTCATTGGCCATTGAAGCGGCAGGATCCCACCAGCTTCCATGGTTGCCCACTGTTAGCGTACCTCAACCATGGCCCCACCATGGAAAGGGTTGGTTTCTTTTGTTTGTTTTTTTAAAGTCTCCCAGTGTGTGTACTCAAACAGAGAAGCACACAAGTGCTCCTTGGAGCAGGGTTAGGGGGAAAAAATAACCCTGGACATGCTGGAAATGGCTGGGTGCGATCACACAGCTCTTCCACTTAACGGTTGTGCCCAGGCATTCAGACGGCAACCGAACATGTGACCTAGATACAATACAGAGGAAACTGGGAAGACCCAGGCAGGGCCGGCTCACCCACTAGGCAAATTAGGCATTTATTTATATTTATTAGGCATATATTTATTATTTTCGCTGAATTGGGCTCCCCCCTCCCGGTTCCCCAGACAAAAGCCTAATTTGCTCCCCCAGTGTACTGAGAGGAGCGACGCCAGCCTCCCCTTACCTGCTTTGATGCGGGCATCTCCATAAAGCGCTCTCTTATGAGAGCACAGGATGCAACAAGGCTTCACTCACCCCTCCCTTCTGGGAGGGAGGAGAAGCCTCATCACATCCTGCGCTCTCTTAAGAGAATGCTTTACGGAGATGCCCGCATCGATGTGGGTAAGGGGAGGCTGGCGTCACCCCTCTCAGCACACTGGAGGGGGGGTGGAAAGTGGCCTGCCCACCTCCCTCCCAACGGCATGCTCACAGGAGCGAGCCAGCCTCCCCTTACCTGGGCCACTTCAACCCAAGCATTTCTGTAAAGCATTCTCTTAAGAGAGAGTGTGACGGAAAGAGGATTCGCGCAAATAACACAACAAGGGAGGAAGGAGCAGGAGGGGCGTGGTGTGGGCAGGCAGGCAGAGGGGAGGGCCGGTGGGACTTGGCGCCACAGGGCGGCACAATGGAGGAAACACCACACGGTAACTTTTCCTGGGGCACGGGGCACCCTAGGGCTAGCCCTGGATCCAGATAGGCGATGGAGATGTCTGGAGATGGGGTGAGAACGGGTGTGGCTCAGAGGACAGATGTACTTGTGTGATCATGCATGTTTAATCCGAATGAGAGGCCTGGCTACGTCAGGCCAAATATTTTGTGTGAAAGCGCCGAAAGTGCAGAACTCTACATGGTTTCCACTCCCCTCTCCACTCCACGTTTCTGGGAGGTAGGCTTTCCAGTGAATGGAAAACTCGTCTCCTTTTTCTTTTTTTAATTACGCAGTCAAATTGTTCTTTGCCATTTCCTTCCCCCATTAAATGGCCACATCTGCTGTGACTTCTATGCAGTCCTCAAATTGCACCCCCCTCTTTTTTTTTAAAAAAAAAAAAAGTCAATTATACTTATAAAAGTCTATAATTGTTACAATCTTAGTGTGCTCAGCTCCTCAAATTGTTTCTAATGGACATTAAAAAGGCCGAGAGGTTAATGGTGTAGCAGGGAGGTAAAACCACTGGCCAAAGGAGGGTTAATTTATCAAAATAACTTTGCATATCATCAGGAAGGGAAAGTGCTTTGCCTTAAACATTCTTTGCCTGGCAACCAATGTATTACCAGAATTTGACTGTAAAGGATCAGCCTTGGGTATTTAGATTTTTCCTTTAAAAAAAAAGAGGGGGAGGGGAGAAAATAATATTCTAAAAAGCAACGTTCTACCAAGTCTGACCTCAGTGCCCTCTCTTGTACATTTTTTTCTCCTGTAGATTATTGCGATAAGGAAATCTCCGTGTCGCGACCCAGTGGCGTCTGGTTAATCCGATGGCATTCATCTCCGCATTGTCCGTGATCAATAACTAATTATCAAAGTGGCATTCCTTTTTCAGGAGCTCCTTGTTTTAGGGTGCAAATGGCTTTTGGCTGAACAAAGTTCTTAAAGAAAAAAAAAGGTTGCCGCTATGACACGACCGTGAGCCTTTCAGAAATCCAGTGGGCCGTCTGATTGAATTACTGTCCTGAGCTAACTGATATAAATTTGAGCCGAAGATTGCCTGTTAGTTGTGTGGAACATCATAATTGTAGGTCTGTCAGCGAGGAAGAAAGGAGAAGTGCTTCGCGTGCGTTGCAAAGTGGGCAAAGAGATTGGCGTCTGCGAAAGGAGACGATGATGACCAGAGCTTTTTTTTTTCCTAGTGGGAACACACAGAAACACAGTTCTAGCTGGCTTGGCATCAGGAGGCATGGCCTAATATGCAAATGAGTTCCTGCTGAGTCCTTTCTACAAAAAAGCCACATGAAACAATGGTGGCAAAAGGGGTTGTGACCTAATATGCAAATGAGTTCCTGCTGGACTTTTTCTACATGATGATGATGATTATCATAACAACAACAACCCTGATATTTTGATGAACAGCTTGACTCAAGTCCAGTAAACCTAAGAGATCAACGATACCTTTGAGGTCTAAGCTTTCAAGAATCAACCGTCTTTTCATCAGCTAGCATGGTCTCATAGATCCCAGAAGTTAAGCTGCATTGGCCTTGGCTATTATTTGCGTGGGAGACCTCCAAGGAATACCAGGGTCATGTTGTGGAGGCAGACAACAGGAAACAACCTCTGAATGTCTCTTGCCTGGAAAACCCTACTGGGTTGCCATAAGTCATCTATGACTTGGAGGGAAGAAGAAGATGATGATGATATTGGATTTATATCCTGCCCTATACTCTGAATCTCAGAGTCTCAGAGCGGTCACCGGGGCTTTTTTTTGTAGAAAAAGCCCAGCAGGAACTCGTTTGCATATTAGGCCACACCCCTAATGCCAAGCCAGCCAGAACTGCATTCCTGTGCATTCCTGCTAAAAAAAACCCTCCGGCTACCACAATCTCCTTTACCTCTCCCCCACACACAACACACACCCTGTGAGGTAGGTGAGGCTAAGAGAGCTCTTACAGCAGCTGTCCTTTCAAGGACAACTCCTATGACAGCAATGGCTGACCCAAGGCCATTCCAGCAGGCGCAAGTGGAGGAGTGGGGAATCAAACCCGGTTCTCCCAGATAAGAGTCACCACAACACCAAACCACTACACCAAGGCAGGTTCCAGGACAAAGTGGAGACACAACGCCCAGAGCATGTGCAGTGTATCTTCCCCTTGTCTTGAAGAATTATAAAACTTTTGCAAGTGAAGATTCTCATTTCCCCATCAAAATGGCTGACTCGTACACTTCTTCCACTTGAAGAAGATGAAGAAGATATTGGATTTATATCCCGCCCTCCACTCCGAAGAGTCTCAGAGCGGCTCACAATCTCCTTTCCCTTCCTCCCCCTCAACAGACATCCTGTGAGGTAGATGAAGATATTGGATTTATATCCCGCCCTCCACTCCGAAGAGTCTCAGAGCGGCTCACAATCTCCTTTACCTTCCTCCCCCACAACAGACACCCTGTGAAGTGGGTGGGGCTGGAGAGAGCTCTCACAGCAGCTGCCCTTTCAAGGACAACCTCTGCCAGAGCTATGGCTGACCCAAGGCCATGCTAGCAGGTGCAAGTGGAGGAGTGGGGAATCAAACCCGGTTCTCCCAGATAAGAGTCCACACACTTAACCACTACACCCAACCAGCTCTCTTGAGAAAGGATCTCATCGCTTCTTCCAGGACCACAACTGTGACAGGAAGCACCACCAAGCCATAGCCGACTGATGGCAACCCTGTAGGTTTTCCAAGGCGAGAGAAAGGCAAAAGTGGTTTGCTATTGCCTGCCTCTGTATAGAGACCCTGGACTTCTATGGTGGTCTCCCATCCAAGTCCTAATCAAGGCTGGTCCTGCTTAGCTGCTAAGGTCTGATGAGATTCGGCCACCCAGAGCCATCCGGGACCCACATTAGACCCGAGAAAGCATATTTATATATTTATTTTACTTCCTTTCTACTCAGCCATTCTGCCCTGAACTGGCAAAGAGGCACAGTGGCTCAGTGGTAGAGCATCTGTCTGGGAAGCAGAAGGTCCCAGGTTCAATCCCCGGCATCTCCAAAAAAGGGTTCAGGCAAAAAGGTGTGAAAAACCTCAGTTTGAGACCCTGGAGAGCCGCTGCCAGTCTGAGTAGACAATACTGACTTTGATGGACCAAGGGTCTGATTCAGTAGAAGGCAGCTTCATATGTTCATATGTTCAAAGACAAGGAGTCCAAGACTTTTCTCCAAGGGGGATGGAAGGAAGAAGAAGATGATGATAATGATATTGGATTTATATCCCACCCTCCACTCTGAATTCAGAGTCTCAGAGCAGCCCACAATCTCCTTTATCTTCCTTCCCCACAACAGACACCTTGTGAGGTGGGTGGGGCTGAGAGGACTCTCACAGCAGCTGCCCTTTCAAGGACAACCTCTGCCAGAGCTCTGGCTGACCCAAGGCCATTCCAGCAGGTGCAAGTGGAGGAGTGGGGAATCAAACCCGGTTCTTCCAGATAAGAGTCCACAGACTTCGCCACTACACCAAACTGGCTCTCACCATACTGGTACAATTTGAACACAGAGACTGCAAAGGTGTGGTTCGAACCCACAACTCTTTGGTTACCAGCTGAGCTTTCTTTTTTCCCCCTTTTTGTCCTTTTTGCTCTGTGTTGAGTAGCCCCTTCCACACAACGGGTTACATAACCAAGGGCCTCTTCCCACCCGCCCCCATCCAAAGCCATACCGTCTCCGCTTTGACGAATTTCTCTCATTTTACGAATGTTATTGATTGCAGACCTTTTTCTCCCCTCTCCCCCCCACCCCAGTCCGAGAATGAGTGACAGGAACTTCTCCAAAGCGAAACAAGCTTATGCATTCCCAGCTTGATTCCCATTAAACATCATAAGATCACTGCAATTTGACATTTATCTGGCAGCCCGCGACGTGAAAGACCAGGCGAGCCGGAATGAAGATGCCGCCGCGGTTCTCCACCGAGGCTGCTTTTACCAGGTCTGGGTCAGGTGCAGTGACAGCGAAGTGGAAGCACAAAGTCTCACTCCACTGCCGACTTGAACTACGTTTGACCCGCCAGGCGTCTAATGACTTCCTTGGAAATTGCAGGAACGCGCTTTTGCCCTTTATAGAATTAGAACGCCTTGCCATTCACATCTAATTTTTTAAAAAGAAAAGTTTAATTAAAAGACCCAATGTGATATAAGCCTGCCTTGTCACTGAAGCAAGGATCAGGCAGCTGTGGAAAAAGTAACCTAAGAAATAATGATCCCCCACCCCCCACCCTTCCTTTGCTACTTTCAGAATCTAACCCTTAAAATACCACTATGCTTAATCTCTGTTTAAAAAGGGGGTCAAGTCTATCTGGAAGCAACATTTGAAGAAATTATTCAGCTTTTGTTGATGTGTTTCAGTGCTTTAAGAGAAAGCATGTGTGGTTTAGTGGTTAGAATACCAGACTAGGATCTGAAAGAGCAAGGTTCGAATCCTCACTGCCGTGGAAGCTGACTGGATGACCTGGGGTAGTCAAACACTCTCAGCTTGATCTACCATACAAGCAAGGCCTTTTTTAGAGCAGGAACGCACAGGAGCGCAGTCCCGGCTGGCTTGGCACCAGGAGGCGTGACCTAATATGCAAATGAGTTCCTCCTGGGCATTTCCACCAAAAACTTGTGTAAAACAATGGTGATGCCAGGGGTGTGGCCTAATACACAAATGAGTTCCTGCTGGGCATTTCTACAAAAAAGCCCAGTGTGGAACAATGGTAATGTCAAGGGGTGTGGCTTAATATGCAAATGAGTTCCTGCTGGGCTTTTTCTAAAAAAACGGCACACAAGGCTGTGTATGTTATGTGCTGTCAAGTCATTTCTGACTTATGATGGCCCTAAAAATAATGTCCTCCCAAAAGTCCAATCGTTAGCGGCCATTCGCAAATTTGGCTTCTTTGATAGAGTTAATCCATCTCTTGTTGAGTCGCCCTCTTTTCCTGACATCTTCAACTTTTTCCTGGCATTATTGTCTTTTTCAGTGACTTGTAATATGACCAATGTACAATAACCTCATCTTAAACCACCAGCCAATCAAAAGGAGCAGAACAACATCACCATAGGGAAGGGACAATATGATTCATAATATGACCAATATACAATAACCTCAGTTTGGTCATTTTAGCTTCTAGGGAGAATTCAGGTTCTCCCCCCACCCCCCTTTTCAAAAGCTTTATTATAATCTATGATGATACAGATCGTATATATTGAGAAATAAACAAATAATATCCAATAACAAGCTACTGTGTATTCATGTATAATATAGCCTATACTTTATATCAGGGGTGTCAAATATGCAGCCCGAGGGTCGGATCACTCCCCTGGAGGGCTCCTATCAGGCCTGCGAGCAACTTATTGTCCTCTGCTTCCTTCTCTCTCTCTCTCTCTCTCTCTCTCTTGCCTCCTTCTGCTTCACTGCTTGCTTTGCCATTCTTGCTCAATCGCACAGGAGCTACAGAGCAAACCCTCTATTTTCTCCATTGGCTGACCAGCACATGAAGCAACTTGTGTACAAAAGCTCACAATGCCCAGCCATTTTATGCTTTCCCCTGGGTCTTAGGCTCAAAGCACTGACCATAAGGTTTCTGTAATGAATGTCAATAAATCAGAAGTAGGTTTGCAACTTACACACACACACACACACCTGAACTCAAGATTGCTAAAGCACACACATTGTCTCCGGATTTTGTTATCAGAAATTGTTAAAATATTGCAAAAGTGCTAATCTTTTAAGCATGTTTTATTTTAAGTTTTTTTAAAAAAAAAATTCCTGTGTGTGTGTGTCCTTTATAAAGTTTATATCGCCGCTATGTGATGTTACATTTTATGACACACTTGGCCCAGCCTGACAAGATCTCATTTAGGTCAGATCCAGCCCTTGTAACAAATGAGTTTGACACCCCTACTTTATATCTTATGCAAGTCCAATAAAACAATGTCTTCAAGAGGAGAAAAAGAAACAAGTTCGAGTGATCTGGATCAGGGGTCCGCAACCCCGGGGCCGTGGGCCGGTACTGGTCCTTGGCCTGTTAGCAACCAGGCCGTAAATTGTATCATTATTTCATTATATATTACAATACAATAGAAATCATGTACACAATTGTATCATTCCAAAACCAAGCCCACCCCCCAGTTTGGAGATCCAGTTTGGTGTAGTGGTTAAGTGTGCAGACTCTTATCTGGGAGAACCAGGTTTGATTCCCCACTCCTCCACTTGCACCTGCTGGAATGGCCTTGGGTCAGCCATAGCTCTCTTATCTGGGAGAACCGGGTTTGATTCCCCACTCCTCCACTTGCACCTGCTGGAATGGCCTTGGGTCAGCCATAGCTCTGGCAGAGGTTGTCCTTGAAAGGGCAGCTGCTGTGAGAGCCTTCTCCAGCCCCACCCACCTCACAGGGTGTCTGTTGTGGGGGAGGAAGGTAAAGGAGATTGTGAGCCGCTCTGAGACTCTGTCCTTGAAAGGGCAGCTTCTGGGAGAGCTCTCTCACCCCACCTACCTCACAGGGTGTCTGTTGTGGGGGAGGAAGGGAAAGGAGATTGTGAGCCGCTCTGAGACTCTTCGGAGTGGAGGGCGGGATATAAATCCAATATCTTCATCTACCTCACAGGGTGTCTGTTATGGGGGAGGAAGGGAAAGGAGATTGTGAGCCGCTCTGAGACTCTTCGGAGTGGAGGGCGGGATATAAATCCAATATCATCTTCTTCTTCTTCTTCTTCTTCTTCTTCTTCTTCTTCTTCTTCTTCTTCCCCCCACCCCGGCCAGTGGAAAAATTGTCTTCCACGAAACCAGTCCCTGGAATGACCAACTAAAATACAATGTTCAAACCACTGTTCAATAATGTCTTGAAAGTCCTGACTGACTTCGTCCCAAGTCCAGTGAAAAATAAACAGGAGACAAGACCGACAAGAAAATATAGGTAAAAGTCTCATAGTGAAAGGATTTGCCGATGAGCTTTTTCTTGTAGCAGGAACTCATTTGCATATTAGGCCACACCCCCTGATGTAGCCAGTCCTCCAAGAGCTTACAGTAGGTCCTGTACTAACAGCCCTGTAAGCTCTTGGAGGATTGGCTGCATCGGAGGAGTGTGGCCTAAGATGCAAAGGAGCCCCTGCTGTAAAAAAAGCCCTGTGAGATATATCACTTGGTCGAATGCTATGAACTGAGATGTGTTCTGGAAATGGGAACCAATTTTCCCCCAAAGAAGTAGTTCTGGGATAGATATCAGAAAGGGCAATTTTATCTATGATTTTTCTCCATAATCAGTTGATCCCTGATTTCCGTGAACCATAAGGAAGTCAAGGGCATAATATTGGATTTCCAGAAGTGAAGCTACGGAATCCTTTGGTGCAGTTAATAGAAGATCTCAGGCTTGATTTTATCTAAAAAAGAAAAAAAAGGTAAAGGTACAAGTACCAGCCATTTCCAGCTCTGGGGTGACGTCACATCACAATGTTTTCATGGGAGACTTTTTATGAAGTGGTTTGCCTTTGCCTTCCCCAGTCATCTACACTTTCCCCCCAGCAAGCTGGGGACTCATTTGACCGACCTCGGAAGGATGGGAGGCTGAGTCAACCTTGAGCCAGCTTCCTGAACCCAGCTTCCACCGGGATCGAACTCAGGTCATGAGCAGAGAGCTTGGACTGCAGTACTGTAGCTTTACCATTCTGCGCCATGAGGCTGCTAAATTTAATTTAATCTAAATTGAATTTAATCCAGAACCCAGTTATTTGTCTTTTTGGCAGTCCATGGGATCTACATAACTCTTCTCCGGTAGTGAGGATAAAATGAGGAGCAGGGCTTTTTTTGTAGCAGAAACGCCTTTGCATATTTGGCCACACCTTCCTGATGTAGCCAATCCTCCAAGAGCTTACTGGGCTTTTCGTACAGGGCCTGCTGTAAGCTCCCGGAGGACTGGCTACATCAGGGATATGTGGCCTAATATGCAAAGGAGTTCCTGCTTAAAAAAAAAAAAAGCCCTGATGAGGAGAAAGATTCATACCGTTTTCACACACAGCTTACCTTGCAGTCACAATCCTGTTCCCTCCGCAGCGTCTGTTGGATTTCCCACCATCTGTGCCGGAGTTACAGGAAGTGCCGCGGCTTTTGCGTAGCAAACGTAAACTGGGTTTTAGCGGTTTACGTTTGCTACACAAAAGCTGCAGGACTTCCTGTAACTTCGGCGCAGATGGTGGGAAACCAGACCAGACGCTGCGGAGGGAACAGGATTGTGACTGCGAGGTAAGCAGTGTGCGAAAATGGTCATAAGCTGCCTTGGCTCCCCATTGAGAAGAAAGGTGAGATAAAAATGAAGTGACTAATACATAATATGCCAAAAATACTCTCCAAACAGCTTCAAGGCAAAAGTTAGAATAATTGGTCGGATCAATGAGAATCTAAATACCTGCATCCAAACCATCAAACCTGGCAGTTAAAAAGGATCTTGGAAATCCTCCCCCCCCCACCCCTTTAAAACTCACATCTTAAACCACAAGCCAATCCAAAGGAGCAGAAGACTGTCATCACAGGGGAAGGACAAAAGAAACAGAAAAAAAATATCAAGGGGAAAGTGGTGAAGATCAATCAAACAAAGGAGAGAGGATAAAATGAACAACTGGCATATTTTAAAAGGAAAATAAAAATTAGTCATCATCAAGAAGTCTGGGGAAAGAGTCACTTTCGCCTACCTAGTTTGTATTTCAGCTTTTTTTCAAAGAACCCAGGGACATATATGCAGCTCTCACTGCCTCCATGTATTTTTAAAATGTTGTGCATCGCCCACAGCCTGGCACTAGCTGGGATAGGGCGATTCATTATTATTATTATTATTACTATTATTATTATTATTATTATTATTATTATTATTATTATTATTATTATTATTATTATTATTATTATTATTATTATTATATCCCGCCCCCTCTGCAAGCGGACTCAGGGCGGCTAACAGTCAGTTTAAAACAGTTCAAAAATACAATTTAAAACAATTAAAACAGCAATTAAATACAGAAAATACATAAGATACATTTCATAGTGCTGTTAACAACTTCAGTAGGCGGGCTAACTTCAATTGGGAGGGTAAGAACATTTAAGAGCCAGTTTGGTGTAGTGGTTAAGAATGGCAGACTGTAATCTGGAGAACTGGGCTTGACTCCCCACTTGGGTCAGTCACAAGTTCTCTCAGAGCTGTCCTCTCAAGAGCAGTTCTCTCAGAGCTCTCTCAGCCCCATCTGCCTCACAAGGTGTCTATTGACACCCTGTTTGGTGCAGTGATTAAGTGCGTGGACTCTTATCTGGGAGAACTGGGTTTGATTCCCCATGCCTCCACATACTGATGTAACCTTGGGTCAGCCACAAGTTCTCTCAAGGTTGTTCTGCTCTAGAGCAGTTCTGGGAGAACTCTCTCAACCCCACCTGCCTCACAAGGTGTCTGCTGTGGGGAGAGGAAGAGAAGGAGATTGTAAGCCGCTCTGAGCGAAGGGCAGGGTATAAACCCAACTCTCCTCCTCTCCCCTCCTTCTTCAAAATAAGAAATCCCTTTTGGTCAGGTCAGTAATCCATCAAATCCAGCATCCTGACTCACACAATGGACAACCAGTTGCTCTGGAGAACCAACCAAGAGAACATATGGACCTTCCTCTGATGGTGCTCCTAGCTCTGAGGGTTAGAGGTTTTGTGCCTGTGAAGATTGATTTAGAGGTTTAGTGCCTCTGAAGACTGGCATTTGTTTTTTTTTAACCACTGTGTGACACAGAGTGTTGCACTGGATGGGCCATTGGCCTGATACAACATGGCTTCTCTTATGTTCTTATGTGACACAGAGTGTTGGACTGGATGGGCTATTGGCCTGATACAACATGGCTTCTCTTATGTTCTTATGTGACACAGAGTGTTGGATTGGAGGGGCCACTGGCCTGATCCAACATGGCTTCTCTTATGCTCTTATGTGACTCAGAGTGTTGGACTGGATGGGCCATTGGCCTGATCCAACATGGCTTCTCTTATGCTCTTATGTGACTCAGAGTGTTGGACTGGATGGGCCATTGGCCTGATCCAACATGGCTTCTCTTATGCTCTTATGTGACTCAGAGTGTTGGACTGGATGGGCCACTGGCCTGATCCAACATGACTTCTCTTATGCTCTTATGTGACTCAGAGTGTTGGACTGGATGGGCCATTGGCCTGATCCAACATGGCTTCTCTTATGTTCTTATGTGACTCAGAGTGTTGGACTGGATGGGCCACTGGCCTGATCCAACATGGCTTCTCTTATGCTCTTATGTGACTCAGAGTGTTGGACTGGATGGGCCACTGGCCTGATCCAACATGGCTTCTCTTATGTTCTTATGTGACACAGAGTGTTGGACTGGATGGGCCATTGGCCTGATCCAACATGGCTTCTCTTATGTTCTTATGTGACTCAGAGTGTTGGACTGGATGGGTCATTGGCCTGATCCAACATGGCTTCTCTTATGTTTTTAAGATTCCACCAGGGAAGTCTAGGGTCACTACTTTAGAGGCAGGCAATGGCAAACCACCTCCGTTCATCTGACCTGACCTAGCTAGACCATGGAAGCTAAGTAGGGTCGGCCTTGGTCAGTAGCTGGGTGAAAGACCACCAAGGAGGTCCAGATTCCAGCAATAGCAAACTCACTTCTATCCATTTCTTGCCTTGAAAATGCTACAGGGTCACCAGAATTCGGCTACCACCAGACTGCTGAAAATTCAGAAGGCTGAGCCCCAGCTGAAATCGATGCAGCAAAAGTATTCTACAAGGGAGCCACTGCAACAAAACAGGTCTTGCTTATGAGTTTTACAACAAAAGGGAAGCATCCACCATCACCTGCAGATCTTGACTAATGCGCACTGTAGTCATTTGGTTGTTGAGGCAATATACTTCACACTTGCATACAAATAGTTTAATTAATTCCTCTGCAATAAAGTCTGGGCACTTGCGAACAGAGCCCCCAATCAATATAGAAGAAGAAGAATTGCAGATTTATACCCCGCCCTTCTCTCTGAATCAGAGACTGAGAGCGGCTTACAATCTCCTATATCTTCTCCCCACACAGCAGACACCCTGTGAAGTGGGTGGGGCTGAGAGGGCTCTCACAGCAGCTGCCCTTTCAAGAACAACCTCTGCCAGAGCTCTGGCTGACCCAAGGCCATTCCAGCAGGTGCAAGTGGAGGAGTGGGGAATCAAACCCGGCTCTCCCAGATAAGAGTCCTCACACTTAACCACTACACCAAACTGGGTCTCTAAATATAAACATAATTAGAGCCCTTCTGGATCTGAACAGTGCTCTGTCCTTTCGAAGACACTGTTCCATGCAGCAGCCAACCAATTTGCTCTGGATGCCAAACGAATAGGGCATTAGAGTATGACATTTCGACCATGTTGGTCTCTATGTGATGATCGTTTCACTTCCATGCATAAGGAAAGCCATGGAACGTCTACTCAGAGGAGGGGCTGTGGCCCAGCAGTGGAGTATCTGCTTTGCATGCAGAAGATCCCAAGTTCAACCCACCGCTTCTCCAGTTAAACAGACGCTGGGGTCGGAGATGCAGAAGACCTAAGCCCTAGGAAATCAGTGCTATTCAGAGCAGACAAGACCGGCCTTCATTGACCAACGGTCGGGGGTGGTTTTGTAGAAAAATAGGTGGTGGAGATCATTAGCATAACTCATTAGCATATGATGCCCCCCCCACCAGCCCAAAGCAAGCTTACACAAGAAAGGAGAGCCCTGGGCGAGCGAGGCCTGCTTGGACTGGCTAGAGATTCAGCCAGCCCAAGCAGGCCTCTCTCACCTGGGGCTCTCCTTGGTCGCCACCCCCCACAGTGAAAAAGCCAGCAAGCCACCTGCTGTCCAAAATCACATACAAAGTGGAGAAAGGGGGGTGGGGGCTTCTCCAGGGGTCAATGGGGGCTGCTGGGGTGTGTGGCAAAGTTACTGGTGGCTGGCTGCTCTCCTAATCCAGGGATTGTTATGCAGCTTCACCTACTATTCGATGGACAAGGTAGGTGGGGAGGAGGCAGGCCTGTAGCTACAGTAGAGCCCCAGAGGGGCCAGGCCCTTCCTTTCAAGCCCTCTTCCAACTCTATGACCCCTCCATTGGAGGGCCCCCAAGCTGTCCCCTTTGCTCACTGTCACTCTGAACAAGTAGTAGTAGCAGCAACAGCAAACAGCAAGCCTTTATTGGCATAAGAAGTAGTAGTATTGCTGCTGGTCTTTTCACTTTTTACTAGGGTTGCCAAGTCCAATTCAAGAAATACCTGGGGACTTTGGGGGTGGGGCCAGGAGACATTGGGGGCGGAGCCAGGAGCACAGGTGTGACAAGCAGAATTGAACTCCAAGGGAGTTCTGGCCATCACATTTAAAGGGACAGGCAGCACACCTCTTAAAATGCCTTCCTTCCATAGAAAATAATGAAGGATAGGGGCACCTTCTTTTGGGGCTCGTAGAATTGGACCCCCTGGTCCAATATTTTTGAAACTTGGGGGGCATTTTGGGAAGAGGCACTAGATGCTATATTCAAAATTTGGCACCTCTACCTCAAAAAACAGCCCCCCCCGAGCCCCTGATACCCGCGGATCAATTCCCCATCATTCCTTATGGGAATTGTTCATGGAGGTGCATAATGGCTGTGGGGGTGGGGCTTCCCCTGCCGGCCAGCTGGCTGGGGGAGGGGGGAAGC
Source organism: Heteronotia binoei (assembly GCF_032191835.1). Lineage (NCBI taxonomy): Eukaryota > Metazoa > Chordata > Lepidosauria > Squamata > Gekkonidae > Heteronotia > Heteronotia binoei. The sequence continues at coordinate 9,883,099 of NC_083241.1, forward strand.
CTGTAAAACCGGGGGATCCCCTGCTGGGACCTGGGGATTGGGAAGCCTACTTTTTACTCTCCCCTTTCCTAGCACAACATGCAAAGTGGGCGGGGGGGGGGGAGCTTCTTGCTACTGGCCTTCCAAGCGCCCAACTTCAGTTCCAGAGGTCGCTGTGTCTCCGAGAGAGGGACGCATAATAAAGGGTTGGGGGGAGCAGAGCTGCTGTGACTCCCCAAATGAAGGGGAGGGGTTAGCTTGTGGAACTCAAGACAGCTTACAGCAAGAGCCCAGGGCCACCAAACTGGGTGCGCCCCGGCCCCTCAAACGAAAAAAGATCGTACAGTGGGCCCCACCAAACATGAAATTCTGGCTATGGCCCTGGGAGGAGGAGGGGGAACCCTCAGAAATAGGGTTGCCAAGTCCAATTTAAGAAATATCTGGGGACTTTGGGGGTGGAGCCAGGAGACATTGGGGGTGGAGCTGAGAGCCAGGGTGTGACAAGCATCATTGAACTTCAAGGGAGTTCTGGCCATCACGTTGAAAGGGACTGCACAAATTTTTAAACGCCTTCCTTCCATAGGAAATAATGAAGGATAGGGGCACCTTCTTTTGGGGCTCATAGAATTGGACCCCCTGGTCCAATCTTTTTGAAACTTGGGAGGTATTTTGGGGAGAGGCACTAGATGCTATGCTGAAAATATGGTGCCTCTATCTCAAAAAACAGGCCCCCCCAGAGCCCCCGATACCCGTGGATCAATTCCCCATCATTCCCTATGGGAATCGTTCATGGAGGTGCATGATGGCTGTGGGGGCGGGGCTTCCCCCGCCGGCCAGCTGGCTGGGGGAGGGGGGAAGCCTGTAAAACCGGGGGATCCCCCTCTGGGACCTGGGGATTGGGAAGCCTACTCAGAAAGGTTCAGGAGCTGTGCTCCTGGGAGCTCCTGCTGGATTCAAGGCCTGGGCCTGTCTAAGGTAGCTTCATGTACGTCAAGCAATCGCGTTGAGATCTGCACATCTGTTAACATCACACGGTTGTCACCCATTACAGATCAGAGAAGGGAAGGCACCTTCTTGCTCCGGTGTCAAGCCATTACATAGAAAGACATATCTGACTGTTAAAGAGTTAAAGTCAGGAGGAACGAATCAAGTGTGTGTGTGTGTGTGGGGGGGGGAGGCAATGTCAGGCCATCCTTAATGTCTCTTCATTGCTATAATGATATCAGCGGCAACAAGTCCAGTCGCTGACCTCATTACAAGGGTTTAATTGCATTGTTACACTGTTTCCCTTCTTCTCTCTGGCCTCTTTCTCTTTATGACAGCTTTCGAGAAGAAATTCAGCTGGAGGTCAAACAAAATTAATTACTGCTTTCTTAATCTGGGCTCATCTACATTTGGAAAAACTTGGGAGGGGCTTTCAACTTTTAAGGGTATTTGCATCTTCGGGTTTGTGTTTCCCCCCCCCCCCTCAAGACCCGAAGTTATTAATAAGGAAGGCTTTTTCTCAAGGAAATGTAACCCCAGTTGCAATGAAAAGGCAGATGAGTTTGTCTGGGTCTAGGGAAAGAAAAGAGAATAAAAGAGTGAAGGAGGGAAAAGGAGTAATCCCAGTACATCCAATCTGAATTACTTTAGGAAGCGATGTACCATAAAGGGGCCAGACACTATATTTCTTGTAAGCACTGTGCCAGTAGAGCCAGCCCCAAGTTTGTGTGTGTGTGTGTGTGTGTGATTTTTTAAAAAATAAATTTTATTTTATTAAATCTAATCCAATACAAAGGGAGAATAGGGAAAATAAATAATAAAAATATAAATCTAACATACAAGGATCCAATTTATACCATTGGATGCATATAACAAACAATTTGATGATGATGATATTGGATTTATACCCTGCCCTCCACTCTGAATCTCAGCGTCTCAGAGCAGCTCACAATTGCCTTTATCTTCCATCCCCACAACAGACACCCTGTGAGAGGGATGGGGCCAAGAGGGCTCTCACAGCAGCTGCCCTTTCAAGGACAACTCCTACGCGAGCTATGGCTGACCCTAGGCCATTCCAGCAGCTGCAAGTGGAGGAGTGGGGAATCAAACCCAGTTCTACCAGATAAGAGTCTGCACACTTAACCACTGCACCAAACTGGCTCAATTTACAAAAACAGTACATAATATGCTAGGTATTAAGAACTGAAAAATAGCCTATAATACTTCTATTAGACAAAAAAAGATTTTTTCCCAAAGAATTAAAAAACCAGGGCCTAAAGCAAATCATAATCTATAGCCAAATCAGTATCATTACTGAAGAAAGGGTTATCCATTGTCTTTCCCATTATATAACGGCCCCATAATTTATCATACCACATTTCAATCATGGAGGTATGCGGGGGTTTCCAATTTTTAGCAATCATCAAGAGAGATATTGCCAGCATTGTCAAGATTAAAGATTTCTGATCTTTACTCACCAATTTATCAGGCCAGATATCAAATAAAGGAAGTTTAAAATCTACTGGAATGGTTAGATCAAATATAAGTTGGATTTGCTCTACTACTTTATTCCAAAAATTTGACGCCGTTGGACATTCCCACTACGTATGATATGGGGAGCCTTTCGTTTTACAATTCCTCCAACAATCTGGACTTGAGACCCTAGAGATTTTACTCATCTTGTGTGTGTGTTTAAGGTGTTTTTTTTTTTTAATTTTCTAATTTAAAAAGTCAGATGCAGAAGGGGGAAAGGAGAGAGAAGAAAATATAAATCCATAAAAAAGTATCAAGTATTACAAATGGTTACATACAACAAGTGAAATCAGCTATATTAGCACGAATATATGCTTCAGATATAGAAACAGATAATGAAACATCATTATTAGTGTTCAGGAATAAGTTTTCTCTTTAAAAAAATACACAAAAAGTTCCCTAATATCAGCAATAATTGATATCACCCCAGAGTCGGAAACGAGTGGTGCTTGCAATGGGGGACTACCTTTACCTTTAACAATGAAGAGGTTATATATTTAACCATCAGACACACTTCCCACCCCCCCGTTGTAGGCAAAATGCAATAGATTATCATGGGCCCCAAGATTTCAATTCCCCCCCTCCATGTGGAAAAAAAAATGTTTTCTTCAACCCTAAAAGTTCATTTTCTTCTTCTAATTTTAAAAGAAATTAATATATTTTTGTGGTCCCCTAAAAATATTGTGCACTCTTGGCACGGTGTTTGCTGTGCCTTATAAGGATGTCATTCCCCAGCTAGGAGCGCGGGAATTCCCCGTTGTTGAAGAAATCTTGCCCCAGATGCAACATGCTAATGTCACACAGAAATGACAATATCATGTTGTCAATGTCATGTAGCCACACTCTGCTTTTTTAGGCAAGACTCTATCATCCGAGGGCAATTTTACCATAGAGTTTTGCCAAAAAGTGTTGCCACATAAGAAAATAAGAGAAACCATGAGAGCCAGTGTGGGGTAGTGGTTAAGTGTGTGAACTCTTATCCGAGAGAACCAGGTTTGATTCCCCTCTCCTCCACTTGCAGCTGCTGAAATGGCCTTGGGTTAGCCAAAGCTCTCGCAGGAGTTGTCCTTGAAAGGGCAGCTGCTGTGAGAGCCCTCTCAGCCCCACCCCCCACTTCACAGGGTGTCTGTTATGGGGGGAGAAGATATAGGAGATTGTAAGTCGCTCTAAGTCTCTGATTCAGAGAGAAGAGCAAGGTATAAATCTGCAGTCTTCTTCTTCTTCATGTTGGAACAGGCCAATGGCCCATCCAGTCCAACCCTCTGTGTCGCACATCATAGCCAAAAAGAAAACAAGTGCCATCAGGAGGTCCACCAGTGGGGCCAGGACACTAGAAAGTTTCACGCTGTGGCTAATAGCCACTGATGGACCTCTGCTCCATATGCTTATCCAATCCCCTCTTGAAACTGTAGCCGCCATTACCTCCTGTGGCAGTGAATTCCACGTGTTAATCACCCTTTGGGTGAAGAAGAAGTACTTCCTTTTATCAGTTTGGTGTAGTGGTTAAGTGTGCGGACTCTTATCTGGGAGAACTAGGTTTGATTCCCCACTCCTCCACTTGCACCTGCTGGAATGGCCTTGGGTCAGCCAGAGCTCTCTTTTCTGGGAGAACTGGGCTTAATTCCCCACTCCTCCACTTGCACCTGCTGGAATGGCCTTGGGTCAGTCATAGCCCTGGCAGAGGTTATCCTTGAAAGCGCAGCTGCTGTGAGAGCCCTCTTCAGCCCCACCCACCTCGCAGGGTGTCTGTTGTGGGGGAGGAAGGTAAAGGAGATTGTGAGCCGCTCTGAGAATCTTTGGAGTGGAGGGCGGGATATAAATCCAATATCTTCTTCTTCTTCTTCTTCTTCTTCTTCTTCTTCTTCTTCTTCTTCTTCTTCTTCTTCTTCTTCTTCTTCTTCTTCTTCTTCTTCTTCATCATCATCATCATCATCATCATCAGTTCTAACCTGACTGCTCAGCAATTTCATCAAATATCCACGAGTTCTCATATTGTGACAAAGGGAGAAAAGGACTTCTTTCTCTACTTTCTCCATCCCATGCATAATCTTGTAAACCTCTATCATGTCAACCCTCAGTCAGCATTTCTCCAAGCTAAAGAGCCCCAAGCGTTTTAACCTTTCTTCATAGGGAAAGTGTTCCAACACATGACATGCCTGACTTAATGCCATCACTTTCGTGCCACATCAACACATTGCGGCATGCTTTCCCACTTCCAGAAAGTCCCTCGACCTCCCCGCCAGCTCTATCATCGTACCTGACAATGGATAAGATGGCCTAGCAGGCTGTATGTGCAGGAACAATGAAGACTCAAACCTCACTCCCTCAAGATTCAAGTCCACTGCTCTTAGCCAAAATACTGCTGGTTTGAGTAGTGGAAGAAAAAGTAAAAAAAAAAAAAAGAAATGGTGTTGCTATGTTACTTCCAGGGGAAACCCAAAAGTGACATGGGATGCCTCTAGGAAACACCAGAAATGCTATGGTTTTACTATAAGAAGCTTGGCTCAGTCACTCTGCTGTGTGATTGAGAGAACCTGGCAAAGCAAGCTCTGTCTCCCCCCCCTTCCTCCCCAAGGGAGGAGTCTCAGCCAATGGAGAAAATAGATGTTTTGCTCTGTAGCTCCTGTGCAATTGTGCAAGCCTTGCAAAGCAAGCTGTGATGCAGAAAGAAGCAAGAGAGAGGGAGAAGGAAGCAGATGACAGCCAGTTGCTCAGGGGCCTGATAGGAGCTACAAGCATAGACAGCTTCAAGAAGGGAATGGATAAGCATATGGAGCAGAGGTCCATCAATGGCTATTAGCCACAGCTTATTGTTGGAACTCTCTGTCTGGGGCAGTGATGCTCCGTATTCTTGAGCTGGGGGGGGGGGGGGGACAGTGGAAGGGCTTTTAGCCCCACTGGTGAACCTCTTGATGGCACTTGGGTTTTTTGGCCACTGTGTGACGCAGAGTGTTGGACTGGATGGGCCATTGGCCTGGTCCAACATGGTTTCTCTTATGTTCTTATGAGCCCTTCAGGAGCCTGATTCGGCCCCTGGGCCACATGTTTGACACCCCTGCTATAAGCAGCAAATGTTGTTTCTCTTGCTGCAGCCAACGACTTTTCATGTAAATGCACTGAAACATTGTGGCATCCGAAACCCAGTCGAGTCTGGGCAACATGTTTTGATTCACTAAAACTAATTTGGGGGCTTTAAGAATGAAATTCCAGCTGTATCTTCATGCATGAAAATGGTGTTAAATTAAATCAGCTACCCCCCCCCCAAAAAAAAAAATTAGATAGCATATTACAAAGCTGAAGAAACTGACAACAATATTTAGGAGGCTTAGTGGGGGCAGAAGGGTAGGCAAAATTGATCTGGCTCACTTTCTCACTGGTATCTTGTAAGCTGCTTTGAGACTCTGAGTGAAGGGAGGGGTATAAGTCCAACTCCTCCTCCTTTTTTTCTCTTGCAGCCCCTTCCTTCCTTCCTTCCTTCCTTCCTTCCTTCCTTCCTTCCTTCCTTCCTTCCTTCCTTCCTTCCTTCCTTCCTTCCTTCCTTCCTCCCTCCCTCCCTCCTTCCTTTCTTCCTTGCATCCCCAAATCAAACATGGAACTCCATGCAAAGGAACAAAAAAAATAAGCTGAATTTCCCATGATTTCCTCATCTCCATAAGCCAGTGGTTCTAGCTCAGCATGTGTTGCTACAATGCAAAAAAAGAGAAAAAAGAGATGGATTTCAACAGCATCATTGGCACCAGGGGCAAAATTAAGAGCTAATGATATATGACAAAATATTATTACATGGGGAAAAAAAGATCCTTTTCATAGTATTGGAGGGTTGTGTGTGTGTGTTTTTCTCCTCCCCTAAGTTCATCTGAAAAAGCTAGTAGGAATTAAAAACAACAACAACAACCAACTGTTCTTCAATTAGATGCATGGCCAGGTCAGACACATTTGGTCAAGCGATGGAGTTCTTCCATGTACCTGCTCTATAATTTATTGTAAAATTAATGTTTTAACACGCAGGGCCATTGCCAAATAAATGCAACTGTTAACCCAGGGAAGGAATGGGAGAGAAATGAGACTTGACTCTCTTCTTTTGTGCACGCGGTAACCCATAGAGATTAAAATCTTTTTAAAAGTGAGGTTTGCAAAAAACGATTCATTCGGAAAGGCTTAAAAATAGACGGATGGCACTGACCAATGTGGTCATGATCTGCTTCATAATAAATGAATTAACTTGGAAGGGAAAATATGTAATTTGGCAAAGGGAAGCCTCTTCAGCCATGGTTTTTGTGAACTGGCCATCTCCCCATGATTTAGCAAATCTTTAAGCAGGAAAGGAGGAAACTCAAACGGCTTAAAACGAACACAACGTTTGCTTGTGGCGCAGAGAGCTTTGCTGAGGAATACAACAGCCCCACAAAGTAGGACAATGATCCTGCAGAGAGCAACAACAAATTCAATTACTGACTCACTATCTGTTTGGGGTGCCACCAGCTCTCCAAAGTTCTCTCAGAGCTGTTCTCTCGAGAGCAGTTCTCTCAGAGCTCTCTCAGCTCCACCTAACTCACAGGGTGTCTTGTCGTGGGGAGGGGAAGGGAAAGGAGATTGTAAGCCACTCTGAGACTCCTTTGGGGAATGAAGGATGGGGTATAAATCCAGTCTGCTCCTCCTCCTCCTCTTCTTCTTCTTCAGCTTTGAACAGCATTCTGACGACTATACCCAACATGAAGATTTCCCCCAAGCATTATGTCTACTTTGAGTCTTAGTTGAAAACAACCTAAAAAATTTGCCACTCTCTTTTCCTGCTCAGGGACTCTTAAAGTGACAATTTTTTTTGGGGGGGGGGGGGACAGGGCTTTTTTGTAGCAGGAACTCCTTTGCATATTAGGCTGCACCCCCCTGATGTAGCCAATCCTCCTGGAGCTTGCAGTAGGCCCTGTACTAACAGCTCTATAAGCTCCTGGAGGATTGGCTGCATCAGGGGGTGCGGCCTAATACGCAAAGGCGTTACTGCTACAAAAAAAGCCCGAGGGGTATAGTGCTGGGGGGAATGATTGCTTCCTCCAAGGCACTCTCTGCATTCTGTGGCTATTTTGAAGGGAATTTAAAGCGGAGAGATTTCACATCCTCATCTTTGATCCCTTCTTGTATTTTAGTAACTCTGCTGACTGGAACACACCCCTGTCTTCAGAGTCAGCCATTGACCTTTATGATCTCAAACTTAGATGGTTCCAGATTCATGGCCAGATGCAAACATTTCCAAGTATTACTGATAGAGATTATCCCCCCCCCCCAATCTAGAAGAGACGTTTTTAAAAAATAGAGGATTTCCATTTAGGTTACTTTTTAAATACCCAAATAAAGATCTCTAGGGGATTTATTTATTGATTATTATTTATTTATTACCTTAAATTTCTATTCCGCCCTCTCCGCTAGCGGACTCAGGTTGGCTCACAGTCAGTTCAAATCAATTCAGACATTATATTTACAATTAAAATCAATAAAGTACCTCCCAGGGTGTCTGTTGTGGGGGGAAGAAGATAGGAGATTGTAAGCTGCTCTGAGTCTCTGATTCAGAGAGAAGGGCGGAATATAAATCTGCAATACTTCTTCTTGAGCCGGCCCTGGCTGCCGTGGCAACTTCTTCGTGTGATCGCACCCGTTGTTTATCGAAGCAGTCTTTAGTGGCGCTCGTGCTTGCCAATCAGTTTGAAAGGGCAGACTTTTTTATTATTACTTTCAGTCTTGGAAGAAGACACAAACCTGTTTGGTGGGTGTTCCAGTCCTTCCATACCAAACCAGACAGCCCTGGTGATGGATTCCCATCTGATGACCATCGCAGCTGACCCTCTGGAGGTGCTTCTGCTGCTGGAACCACCATGGACTTTAGGCTGCCAACCTTCAGGTGGGTCCTGGAGTTCCCCAGAATTACAACTACGAAGCTGCCTTATACTGAACCAGACCATTAAGGACAATATTGTCTACTCAGGCAGGCAGCAGCTCTCCAGGGCCTCAGGAAGAGGTCATTCATATCACCTCCCACATGGTCCTTTCAATTGGAGGTGGTTGGGATTGAACCCTGGGACCTTCTACATGCCAAGCAGATGCTCCACCAGTGAGCCACTGTGTCTCCCCAGGCGACCAAGATCCATTCCCCTGGAGAAAATGGCAGTGAAGGGTAGACTCTATGGACCCTAACTCACCCCAAACTCAGTCCTCCCTAGGCTCCACTCCCTAATCTCAAGAATTTCCCAACCTGGAGATGGTAGCTCTATGTGGACTCAGGGCCAGCTAGGCAACGTTAACCTTTGGTGCCCCCCCCACACACACTGATATAGGGTTCCCAAGTCCCCCACTGCCTCTGGCAGGGGACTTTTTTCACGCACAGAACGCATGCACGGTGATGTCATCAAACCATCGCTTGCTGGCCGCTCTAGGCATTTCTGGGAAAATTCTATGGTTTCCCTGACCACTTTAGCAATTTGGGAAGGAAAAACTCTACTGTACCTTTTGTACCATAGAGTTTCCCCTCCCAAATCGCTAGAGTGTCCAGGAAAACCATCGTTTTCCTGGACATGCCTAGAGCGGTCAGCGAGCAATGGAGCAGGTGTGATGATGTCACTTATGGGTGACATCATTGCGCCGGTGATGTTGGGGGAAATTCCCCCCACCACCCCAATGTGGGCTTGCAGGTTGGGAACCTCCAGGACAGGAGAACCCCCTTCCGGCCCAGGATCTTGACAGCCGTACACTGATAACATCACTGAGTCACATGGGGGCACCCAATTGGATGCTCCCAGAAGGCCAACACCCTAGGCTATCACCCTAGTGGCAGAGCCGGCCCTGTGTGGACTCCACTGGTAATGGCAAGTGTTTGGGAGGTGAGGACAAGGGTCACATTCTCCTATGCCACCACCAGCGAGGCCTAGGTAAATTTCAGCACTGTGTCAGCCCTCTTTGTGAGTCGTGGCACATCCCCTTCCCAGCTGTAGCTTGGTCTGGGTACCGTTTGACCCCCTCATTCTACAGCCTGTATAGGCCAGGTCAAAGCAAGACACAGGCTCCGTACAGCCAATTTGAGCGGTTCTGTTTTGCCCTCTCAGAACTCCCGACAACCCCCCCCCCCAGCAATTTCTCCATTCAAGATGTCTCTCTAGGAGACGGCAGAAACAAGCACGGCGCTGCCCCCAACAGGTGGCAAATGGAACAGGCCGCAGAAATACCTTTCCTTTTTTCATGTCGCCGCCAGGCATCGGACAAAGCTTAGCCTTTGTCCACGTTTCTGCCACCCATTCTCATTATGTCGCAAAGTAAGCCCCAACTTTGAAGAAACGCCTGATTCCCTCTCTGTTGTGGGCGGTGGAGGGAGGGGGGGGGAGTCCAAGAAAGGAATAAAAGAAGAAGGACTTATTCACATATCCGTGTAAAACCTCACAGTCTGAGCCGGAGGGGGGGCAGTCCCCCTTATTCAGGAGAGGCGCAGCACTTCTTAAGGTTTTAGAAACCTCTCTCTATAAAAAAAATTGGCTCCTCAAATGGTCATTTCTTCCTTCTCTCGGCTCTCCCATCAGAACGTTCGAGCCAAGCTTCTTGCAAGCTAAATAACTCTCAGAAAATAAGTGGAAATTTGCTGCAAATCAGTCCCTTTTGTGCATGGCTGCAGGAGCATGTTGAAATGTTTGGACACTAATACCCATTCATTTTCTTGGCTCCATAAATAAAAGCCGCCAGCTATGTGGCGGCCGTGAAATGGTCTTCTTCGGGGCCCAGCGGGGAACCCTATCCTTATTACCACTGCAGGGGGCAGGACAAGCCCGAAATAGCACGACAACTAAATCAAGACATTTTCAATGTCTAACAAAATGACTGTGGTTTAGACCGAAGCAAAAGGTGGGGGAGGTGGGGGGGGGGAGGAAACAACAAAAAAAATTGGACGGCTTTTCTACTCGGTGTAATACCTTTGTTAAAAGAGTTCGGGGGTGGAAAATAAGGTTTGGCGAACAACAAAAATTGCAAACGCAGCTTTCTGGATATGATTTCCCCCCCCCTTTAAAAAAGGACGGGGGGGGGGGTCTTCATCTGGTGCTACTATGCGCCAAGGAAGGTCACCTGGTCGAAAGGTTACAAGGAGAGGACAACTGATGTAGGGACTTGTTGCCCATTTATTACAAAGTTCAGTAGACCTCTGGATACCAGTTCTGAGAGACAACATCAGGGGAAGGGCTCTGTGTCCTGTTTGCTGGTCTTCCAGGGCAACTGGTTGGCCATTATATGAAATGGGATGTTGGATAAGATCAGGGGTGTCAAACTCATTTGTTATGCAGGCCAGATCTGACATAAATGAGACCTTGTTGGGCCGAGACGTGTCGGGCCGGGCCGTGCGTGTGCCTATTTAAGATTAGGCAGCAGAGATATAAACTTTATAAAGGACACAAACACAATTTAAAAAAAAAAAAAAAAAAAACTTAAAACACACTTAAATCATTAGCACTCGTTGGCCTTAAAGGTGCTTTCTTTGTATCTCTCCCATGGGATCCAGGGAACTGGGCAAAGGAAACTCTGGCTCTTTCCTTCCTTCCCCAGAGGACCAGGAGGGGGAGGAGCCTCAGCCAGTAAAAGAGACAGAGGCTTGACTCAGAAGCGCTGCTGTGCAACTGAGAGCCTGGCAAAGCAAGCTCTCCCTCCCCCGTCCCTCCCCAAAGGAGCCTCAGCCAGTGGAGAAAATAGCTGTGCGATTGAGCAAGCCTTGCAAAGCAAGCTGTTATGCAGAAGGAAGCAAACGACAGCCAGTCGCTCGGGGGCCTGATAGGAGCCCTCTGGGGGGGGGTCTGATTTGGCCTCTGGGCCGCATGTCTGACACCCCTGGACTAGATGGACCACTGGTTTAACCCAGCAAGGTAACACTGATGTTTGAAAGTTTACTATAAGCAAAAGTGGTTGGAAACGCAGAGCAGGAGCACCTAGAAGAGACTGTAAAAGGAGCCAAAGGGAACAAAATAACTTTCCAGTTGTTGTGCCAAGGACTAAACAAAAGCAGTGGGCAGAAAACCACCAATGGACATTTTGCACATTCGTATTTCAAACAAGAAGAGGGCTGGGCGCAGAATGTGGGTCATCTCCACACAGCCATTGGACCACAGTTGAAAAGATGCTCTCAGCCAGACCACTGGCTACACCAGTTGATCTTGCCTTGGCTCAGATATGACACATAGAACCCAATATATATATATTTAAAGTGGAGATGGGAAGGATTGAATCAGGGAGCTTCAGCATGCAAAGAATATGCTCTGCCCAGCCCTTCCAAACCATATACAATCAACAACTGCCCATACACGTTCCTTCCCAGTTGTGATTCCTGCCTTGTGGAATGGCCTGCCCAAGAAAGAAGAAGAAGAAGAAGAAGAAGAAGAAGAAGAAGAAGAAGAAGAAGAAGAAGAAGAAGAAGAAGACGACGACTAGATCAGGGCCAGCCCTAGGGCCCACAGTGCCCCAGGCAGCCTTCCCCCCCCGCCCCCCCATCCCCACTCTCCCTGCTGCCCCTTCACAACCCAGCAGCAGGGAGACGTGATGGCAAAGGGGAAGACAGAAACAATTTGGGTGGGGAAGGAGGCGGGAAGAATTGGCAGCAATGGGGGGAAGAAACAGCGATCGGGGCAGGGAGGGAGGTGGGGAGAAGTGATAGGAAGGCAATGGGGAATACAGCAGCAATTCAGGGAGGGAGGAGAAGAGGAAGAGCCGGCCCTGAAGTACCCTGCCCTTCTCTCTGAATCAGAGTCTCAGAGTGGCTTACAATCTCCTGTATCTTCTCCCTCCACAACAGAGACCCTATGAGTTGGGTAGGACTGAGAGAGCTCTCACAGCAGCTGCCCTTTCAAGGACAACTCTGTGAGAGCTATGGCCGGCCCAAGGCCATTCCAGCAGCTGCAAGTGGAGGAGTGGGGAATCAAATCTGGTTCTTCCAGATAGGAGACCACAAACTTAACGACTACACCAAACTGGCTCTCCCACTCTCATGGCTTTCAACAAACTATGCAAATCTGAACCATCCAAGAGGGTTTTTCTGTACCCAGGACAGAATCAAGACCAAACAGACGCCCTAAGTAAAGTCCAATGATGGTGCCTCTCAGCCCTTCTGTTGCTTAACTGACAAGACATTAAGACTCAATAAGTGTTGAAGGTGAAATAACAGTGTCCTAACATCCCTCTTAATGTATGTAAATGCTGCCACCAAGAATTTAATTCCAAACACTTTATTTAACATTCCCTACTGAGCTGTGCCCAAGCTCCAAGGTTTCTTCATTGGACTAGGTAGCCCTAGGGATGAGACTCTTGTATTTTAAAATCGTAGGACTCCAGGTTAATACAAAACAAAATAAAACTTTATTAGTGTATCAGTTTCAAGATGTTTATAGCTTAATTCTTCAGAGAATAACAATAACCTCTGATTGAGGTGTCACTCTTTCACTTCACACACTCCTCTCATCCCCCTTTCTCTTCCTAACTCAACTTTCTGACAGCTTCTGTCTCTCACACTCCTGTAATATTCTGACAATATTAGGTTTTGGCTCACTATCCCCTAATATCCCCTCTAAAGCAAGGATGTCAGTCTCTGTTTTGAGGGCTGGATCTGACATAAATGCGACTTTGTTGACCAGGCCATGTGTGTCATAAAATGTCACGTCAGGTAGCAGAGATATAAACTTTATAAAGAACACAGACAAACACAATTAAAGATTTTTAAAAACTTAATACATTAGCACTTGTTGGTCTCATTGGTGCTTTTTTTGTATCTCTCCTGTAGGATTGAGGGAACTGGGCAAAGGAAGCTCTGGCTCTTTCCTTCCTTCCCCATGGGACAAAGAGGGAGGGCAGAGTCTCAGCCGATAGAAGGAAGAGAGGCTTGGCTCAGTAGCTCTGCTGTGCAATTGAGAGAGCCTGGCAAAGCAAGTTATTCCTCTCCCTCCTTCCGCCCCAAGGGAGGAGCCTCAGTTAATGGAGCAAATAGAGGCATTGCTCTATAGCTCCTGTGCGATTGAGCAAGCATGGAAATGCAAGCTGTGATATAGAAGGAAGCAAGAAAGAGGGAGAAGGAACCAGATCATAGCCAGATGCTTGAGGGCCTGATAGGAGCCCTCTGGGGGCCTGATTCAGCCCCTGGGCCACATGTTTGACACCCCTAAAGCATTCTACTTTTCTTCCCTAGAATCCTAATGCCTTTCACAGCACTAGATGGGATTCTAAACCAAAAACAGCTTCTCAGACTCTGCAAACTGCTGACTGACCACAACTGACTGTTAACTGCTGTCCCTCTGCTGAGAGTTCGCTGCTGACTAATTTCTCTCTCTCTGGCTGATTCTACTTTCATGTTTGAGTCTGATTTTCTGAGCACTGAAATTGCCTTCTGGAAATCCAAATTATTTTGTTCCATCTGTGTCTCTCTGTCTATCTTTCTCTTGCTCTGTCTCTGTCTGTCTGTTTCTGTCTCTGTCTCCCTCCACACACACTTCTTAGCTCCGCCCACACTCTCTCAGTCACCAACCAATCACCTCCCTCACTTGTTCCCCCTTTTTCACCCACCTTTCTCTACTGCAACTTACCAACAATTAAAGGAACACACAGATATAAATTCAAGTCATTACAAATAGATTCAACAGTATTCTTCCAGGTCATCCCCCGGGGCCAGACCCCACAACTGTATCACATATAAACTTTAAAAAAAAAAAATTAAAATAATATTAAATAGCAGTAAGCAATATAAATAATATAATCCCCTCTGTGGTGCCCCTTTTCCGTTCACACCCTAAAAACATGCTTATTTTGCTTAATGGCTAATCCAAGTCAAGCTGTACAAAATGGTTCACAAACTTACTTGGAAAAACGATCAGGAGCTGTGGTAAAACTTACCGCAAATTGTACAGAACTTACTGTAAGAAGGATCCGATTGTGCAATTTTTGTCCCTCTTAACATGTTGTGTTAATACTCCAGTTCTTTCCGAGAGTTCTAGACTTCTGAAATCCTAATGCGCTGGCTGCTGAATGTCTTGTTTTGTTGATTCCGTGACTCACTCTGTATTATCCACCTTGAGTTCCTCTGAGAAAGGCATGCCATAAAAGTAATTTAAAAATAACATAAAATGACCTCATAGGGGCACCTTCTTTGGGGGTTCATAGAATTGGACCCCTTGGTCCAATCTTTTTGAAACTTAGGGCGTATTTTGGGGGAACCACTGGATACTATACTGAAATTTTGGTGCCTCTACCTCAAAAAACAGGGCCCCCACAGCCCCAGATACCCATGGATAAATTCTCCATTATTTTCGATGGGAATAAGTCTCCATAGGGAATCATGAGCATCCAGGAGACATTTCCCACCCTCCCCCCGCTTTCTGATGACCCTGAAGCGGGGGAAGGGCCTCCAAACCGGGGGATCCCCTTCCCCCGCCTGGGAATTGGCAACCCTATCATAGGGTGGTTTCAGACTGGGAAATTGACGCGCTAGTATCTCGAGGCAAAAAAACCGGATCCAGTCAGGTCTGTTTGAGATCAGGCAGCTGCCATTGAAGCAGAAGGATCCTGGCAGCCATTGGTAGCTGCGCATTCACACAGCTAGCGCGGCTCAAGTACTCACTGCTGCAGAAAGGGTGGTTTTTCTTCAAAAGTCCCCCATGTGTGCAATCACGAGGGGAAGCACAGAAGTGCACCTCTGAGAGGGCCTCGTAAAGAAAATCAACTCGGTGGCGCCGAAACGGCTTGGCGCAATCACACAGCTCTTCCACCCATGAGTTGCACCGGGCGATCGTGTGAGCTCTCTGCAACATTATGGCTGCATTCATATAGCTCAACATTAGGAAGAACTTTCTGACCGTTACAGCATTTCCTCAGTGGAACAGGCTTCCTCAGGAGGTGGTGGGCTCTCCTTCCTTGGTTTTTAAACAGAGGCTAGATGGCCATCTGACAGCGATGAAGATCCTGTGAATTTAGGGGGAGGTGGTTGTGAGATCAAATCAGTCAGTCCTAAGGGAAATCAACTCAGACTGTTCCCTGGAAGGTCAGATGCTGAAGCTGAAACTCAAATACTTTGGTCACCCAATGAGAAGGGAGCACTCCCTGGAGAAGATCCTGATGCTGGGAAAGACCAAAGGCAAAAGAAGAAGGGGACAGCAAAAGATGAGATGGCTGGACAACGTTACTGATGTAACAAACATGAATTTGAGCAGACTTCGGAGGATGGTGGAAGACAGGAGGGCCTGGCGTGACTTTGTCCTTGGGGTCGCAAAGAGTTGAACTCCACTGTGCGACTGAACAACAACAGTTGTGAGTTTCCTGCGTTGTGCAGGGGGTTCGACTAGATGACCCCGGAGGTCCCTTCCATGATTCTATGATTCACACCCACTAAATAATGTGCTTTGCAACTGGATTCTGTGTAAGAATAACAAGATCCACTTGCCGTCTCCACATGAAAGCACACATTGTTCCTGCAAACTAGGAGCCCGTCTAGGCATTTGATAGTATCATCTCATTTTGGGAACAGGGCAACATGTAGGTCTTATATGGATGCATGGGAAGGAGGCTGAGTTAAAATGATCTGCACATGGAGACCAGTGTCCCCTCTGCATTGAGTTAGCATGATCCAGCCCACAACTTTTTAGCCTCCGGCTCACACATTTTTGTCTTCGCTCAGAAAAAAAATGGCCCCAGAGCAAACTATTTTGTGCAGTAGCTCACAACTTCGACGCCAGCAGCTCACAAGGCAGAATTCTTGCTCGCAAGACTTCGCAGCTTAGAGGAAGCATTGATGGAGACTCATACATCTGATTGGATGCCAGAATGTTTTGTGGGAGTTTAGAATCTCAAACATGTGCTCTGTTGTGGCTGCAGTGGGAATTGGAACGTAAAGTTTTTAAAGCTGCCAGCAAGGTTTAGATGTGATCTATTAGGTCAGATGCTGAAGCTGAAGCTCAAATACTTTGGTCACCCAATGAGAAGGGAGCACTCCCTGGAGAAGATCCTGATGCTGGGAAAGACAGAAGGCAAAAGAAGAAGGGGACGGCAAAAGATGAGATGGCTGGACAGCGTTACTGATGTAACAAACATGAATTTGAGCAGACTTTGGAGGATGGTGGAAGACAGGAGGGCCTGGCCTCTTGGCTTACCTTGGAGTTGAGTGATCGGAACAGAACTGGGAAATATGGAGCTAGGGTTGCCAATCCCCAGGTGGGGGCAGGGGATCCCCTGGTTTGGAGGCCCTCCACCTGCTTCGGTGTCATCCGAAAGAGAGGGGAGGGATGTCTGCTGGGAACTCTATTATTCCCTATGGAGACTTATTCCCATAGAAAATAATGGAGAATTGATCTGCAGGTATCTGGGGTTATGATGGTTGTCTTTTGAGGTGGAGGCACCAAATTGTCAGTATAGCATCCAGTGCCTCTCCCCAAAATACCCCCAAGTTTTAAAAAAAAAAATGGACCAGGGGGTTCAATTCTTTGAGCCCCAAAATAAGGTGCCCCTATGCTTCATTATTTCCTATGGAAGGAAGACATTTAAAAAGGCGTGCAGCCCTTGAAATGTGATGGCCAGAACTCCCTTTGGAGTTCAATTATGCTTGTCACACCCTTGTTCCTGGCTCCGCCCCCAATGTCTCCTGGCTCCACCCCCAAAGTCCCCCGATATTTCTTGAATTGGACTTGGCAACCCTATGCGAAGCTGATAGAAAATTTGCACAGAATCTGACAGAACATGGTATGAAAGTCTTTGGAAGGTCTATGAAGCAGTGGTGACAGAGTCAAAGTAATGCTACTTCCCTGCTACTCTTTTACAGCCAGTTCATGACCATCCCAGTCGTTTAAGATATCGCAGTATCTAATGACTAAATCAGAGCTTTCATTGTCTCAGGAGCAAACAATTAGTTATGATACTTTTGCCAAGTTTCTTGCTGATAAAATATGCTGGTGGTATAGGTCATAGACAGAGGGACAAATGCCTAATAGATCACATATAAAATATATTTATGGAACATTCTGACAGTTTCCCTGATGGATGTTGGCGGGAACCTGGGATATTTGAAGGCTACTACTTGTGCCATGGATCCTTTCCCATCCTGGCTACTAAAATCATCTAAGAACTACATCAATGAGTCCTCAGTGTCTATCATAAAGCAATCACTAACTCAAGACACCTTCCCTTGGCCGCTTAAAGAGATGGTTATCCATCCAGTGTACCCTACAAACATTGATATGGTCAGTTATCACCTGGTCTCTAATCTACTGTCTGTATGTGAAGTGATTGAGAGCAGTAGTGGTCTAGTTCCAGGTCTCCTTAGATAACTCAGCTGCTCTAGACTTTTAAGAACATAAGAACATAAGAGAAGCCATGTTGGATCAGGCCAACGGCCCATCAAGTCCAACACTCTGTGTCACACAGTGGCAAAAAATTTTTTATATACACACATACACTGTGGCTAATAGCCACTGATGGACCTGTGCTCCATATTTTTATCTAAACCCCTCTTGAAGGTGGCTATACTTGTGGCCGTCACCACCTCCTGTGGCAGTGAATTCCACATGTTAATCACCCTTTGGGTGAAGAAGTACTTCCTTTTATCCGTTTTAACCTTTCTGCTTCAGGCTGGACTTCGAGACAGTAAAGGCTTTAGTTGATTATCCCCATCTGAATGTAGACAAAAGCAATGTCTCTCTTGTGGTTCCTACTGGATTTGTCTGCAGTCTTTGATGTAATGGACCATGCCATCTTGTTGAGGCATTTGGAGACAGAAGAGGGTATCAGGGGATCTGTGTTGGACTAGTTCAAATAATTCCTCATAGACTGGAGTAAGATGGTTTCTGCTGAAGACCAATTGTTGAAATTGTGGGACCTGTCCTGTGGGGTTCTGCAGTCTTATCTCCTACGCTTTCAAGATATATTTTTGTTGTTTAGAAAACAAAGTAGAGATATGAAGGGTATACAGAAATGAAAAAGGGGTTGCATATCACAAATATGTATATAAATAATATAACACAGGGTGCATGAAACAACAAGCATTTCTTCCCGTTCATTATACTTTTTAAAGCACTATCTATAAAATACAATAATACTTCTGTTGGGGTACATTTATATTCAATATTTTGGATCTCAGATTCCATAACAAATCTACATCATTGATTTCATCTTTACTACATGTTTGGTATATTTTTGCCAAATCTACCTACTTAGTGTAACTTTTAATAAGTAATCTATTAGAGTACAGAAAGAAATCTCATAAGAGATTTCAGAAAGAAAGTTATCTCATAATAAGAAGGCAGAGGATATTTCTGCTCAGAATCCACTTCTTTATAAATTTATATCTAAGATGTTACATTTAAAACTCATCCTCATTCTGCTTCGACATATCAATACAATAATTTGTGTTTTTTTTTAAGTTGGTCAAAAGTGTTGTACATTTTGTATGAGAGTTTATTCCATTAAGATTTACTGATACTATTTTTTAGTTTTGTGGGAGAGTTCAGTCCAATAATACTTACTGATACTATTTTCAATTTATCCATTTTCTCCCAATGTTGATGCCACCACCATTTCTACTTCTGAGTGCTTCAGTTCCTCTATTTAAATGTTCTACTGGACCATAGGAACACAAAAAGAAGCCTGCTGGGTCAGACCAATGGTTCATCTAGTGCAGCATCCTGTCTCACACTGCGGTCAACCAGTTCCTCTGGACAGCCAGAAACACGGCAAAGAGGCTGAGGCCTTCCCCTGATAAAAACATCAGAAGAGCCCTGCTGGATTAGACCAGTGGTCCATCACGTCCAGCATCCTGTCTCACATTGTAGCCAGCCAGTTCCTCTGCATGACCAACAACAGGGCACAGATGTCAAAGCTTTCCTTCTGATGTTCCCTCCTGGCTCTGGGATTTAGAGGCTTGGTGTCACTGGATTTGGAGGTTACTGCTGGAGGAAACAATAAATGCAGTGTGTGTGTGGGGTGTGTGTGTGTGTGTGTGTGTGTGTTTTCTTTCAGCTCTGTTTAGTTCAGAAGATGCCTCCCTATCATGACATGGCTGATCTGGCGTGTTGTGGGCAGGCCTCATTTGGACAGAAGCTCACAGGAGCAGAACTCCAGAACCTTGAAATTTTATTGTGCTCTTTTTTACCCACCCACCCACCCTCCAAATACCTGCTTCTGGGCTCCATAGTTCAAACCCCCTGGGAGAATTTTGCTGAACGCTAAGACTTGACAACCTTTCTAATATCTTTTTTTCCCCACAAAAAAGGGGGGAAATAACCAAAACATATAAAGCAGACAGATGGAAAGCTTCATCATGCCACTGTGGCCACACAGGAGAAAGTCATTTAAAAAGTATGATGGGAGTAAGGTTTTGCGATGAAAATTATAGCTCAAGAAGCATTTGAAGGTAGATTCTGAGCTGATATAATTTAGTATACCTTCAGGTGATGTCAGGGGTGTGTGGCATATGCAAATGAGTTGTGCAAATGAGCTCTGGCACCTCTTTTTCTACACAATGACCCCTGGTTGTGGGGATCATGTACTCCCAATATTCACGATAGGCAGCCCCCCTAGTTCACACAATATCTGCAGAGAGCTATAGATTGTGTGCAATTTATGAGAAACCCTGATGTATTTTAAAGAATATGACTAAGCTTCCCCCCCCCCCTTTTTTACATCTTAAGGTTTAACGAGAGCAATAAACATTTGCTTATCTGCTAATAATAAGAGAGAGAGAACCTCAGTGATTCCAAGCTGGCACACGGCTCTGCTAACGGCATGTGGTGTCAACTGGAGCTAATTAATATTTTTATAGGTGTCTCCTCTCCGCTGTCATTTAAGCAGAAACGGTTCCAGGGTGCTTACATCAAAGCCCACTGGCAATTCAAAGCTGTTGCTTGCGCCTCAGCTCTGACTGATAACAAGGAAGCCATTTTTATAAGATTGTAAAAGCTAAATGCAGAAGTGGCTCACGCAGAGACACACTGTTCCAACCCCCCCCCCCTCCCTGTGTCGCTCTCACAGTTCATGCCTAATGTTCAGAGGCTTGTCTCTAGCAGCAAGGTAGCCAGAGAGAACGGGCCGGGTGGAGAGAGGGGCAACGCAGACAGATAAACTGGAACACCGCTCTGCTTATAACCAGACAAAGCACACAGTGACCCAGACATACTATGCTTTTTTTCATTCCTCTCTCTTTCAAAGGCTTTTTAAAAAGGCTCTATCAAGCATTAGCTCATAGCGCAGATAAGGATTTCCCCCCTTAAAGAAGACCAGAGTGAAATTTTAAAAAGGGAGCCGGCTAGAGAGAAAGAGAGAGAGAGATGAAATAGCCCAAGTGGTGCTAATATGTGTTTTGAAGCATATCGAGCGGCCTAGTGCAGTGCCGAAGCCTTGGGCTATATTTGCAGGTGGTCTGGAATCTCCTTTTTGAAAGGTTAACCTATAAAGAGCGCGCAAGGCGTTCTCTCTGAATATGGGCAAACACCCAGGGAGAGCGTCGACAATACGAAAATAATGACATCAACCTGACCGTGCTTAAGTACATAACATGCCAAAAAGGTTCACGGGTGTGTGGCCCGGAACAATGACGAGGGTGGGGGCGGAGGAAAAAAGACAAGAAAAGAACTGGGGGTTGTAGGCCTCCGTCTGTTAATAGCCAGGCCGTGAGATCAAGAGAAGGTATGATATGGGTTGTCATTTCAATTCGGGGCCAGGTTAATCTCTCAATTTGTGGAAAAGAGTGGATGGGGTGGGGGAACTACCAAAAAAAAAAGGTCTGTATTTGGGGAAGGGCAAGCCTCAGAGAATAATGAAATGCCGTGATCTGTCAGCGAGAACTTTATTTATGCCGGGCACGATCCACAGGGAAGTTAAATGTGATTGGTGGGGGAGTCTGACAACAGATTTCAGCTCTGGTTAGAGCCTGGTTAGAACATACCTGTTAGGGATGATAGTTTGTAACTTTATCTGCTCTTCAGATACTCCACTTTTGCGTGTATGCGTGTCTTCTACATAACGTTTCTTCCACTTGTGATATATAATCTCCGTGTTTATTTTTGTACACTCAGTTCCTCATCTCACAAAACTGTGCATGCCCCTAGTCATTTTTAGTAGGGAAAAAAAATCCCCAATGTAAATGGTAAAAAAGATGCAACCTCTGTATATTCTTTAGATTGTACAGTTTATTCCAGCTTCTTTCTATTGTGGATGGGGGGCATAGAAGTCCTACTTCAGGACCACTAAAAGAACACCCCTCTTTGGGTTTTGGAGATGAACCCAAGACTCTTTAAAACTTTCTTTTGCACCCATAAAATCCAGAGATTCTTTTTTTTTTTTTTTAATTACTGCATCCCAAAACTCTTCAAATGCAGAACTCACTGCTGATACCAAATGTCGCTACTCGCCCGTTACTGCGCCATTTCATATTTAAGGCACACAAAGAAGGAAAGTTAAAAATAGGATTATGTGATGTCTGATTTTGAAGCAACTGCAATAAGTGGGATGTGCCAAGGTGTCCTCTGTGATAACTTTGGCATTCTGTTTCTCTTTTGGCCCAAATTAATGACAGTTACATAGAATGTTCTACGCTAAATTTGGATTGTGAAGCTGTTGATGGAACCTAGACTGAGGCAAGAATAAGTTTTGAGGGATTTTTTTTTTACAGGAAAGAAAGAAAGAGAGAGAGAGAAAGAAAGAGAGAACGAGAGAAAGAAAGAAAGAAAGAAAGAAAGAAAGAAAGAAAGAAAGAAAGAAAGAAAGAAAGAAAGAAAGAAAGAAAGAAAGAAAGAAAGAAAGAAAGAAAGAAAGAAAGAAAGAAAGAAAGAAAGAAAGAAAGAAAGACCTTCCCCCTCTCTCTCAGTTACCGGAATTTCTCTCAGATTCTGATTTTATTTTTCCCCCTTCACCACAAACCAGAAGTTCTGTCCCAAGGCAGCTGTGCCTAACAGCTTCTGTTCCATTGTCTGTCCACCTCAGCTGGTATTTAATTGGTCAGCAATAGGGGGAAAGCCTCCTTTGAGGCCCATGAATATTGACTGTTTATGTTGAAATGTCACCATGAAAGGAAAAGTCCAGCACCAAAGAGACAGAACTCAGTGTGAGGGTTTCAGACACAAAGGCGACACCAGCCGAGAGTCCACATTGAAAAGCAAATGCCGCTGGGATTCAAAGGGAAGAGAAAATGGAGGGTGCCTGTAAGTGTGGGAATTTCAGAGCTTGCAGCTGACGGGGAGGAGAAGTCATTATTCTACCTGCTTAGACCCAAATGTAATTGTTTGTTTTGGCTGAACGAGCATGGGAGCCGCGGCTTGTTCTGGATTCTCCTAGAGGATGCCGCCCAAGTGTGTTGCTTTGTGAACAGCCTTAAGGTTACAAATATGAGGTGGGTTAAAGAGTTGGGCTCTGGCAAGGCAGGAAAGACAGAACTTGCTGCCTTTAGAAGGACAGCTTCAGCGTCTTAAATGACAGGCAGGTGATATTGGTATGTCACCAATTTGCCAAGTCACAAAGGAGTAGGGCTTTGGCAAAGAAACGTCACTAAAGGGAAAAAGCATAGCTTCAACCAGGCCTCAGATTCAGTGGGAGCTCACAGGAGTGCAGCTCCTGAACCTTTCTGAGAGTTCCACCTCCTCCTTCGGAGAGTTCCACCTCTTTGTCCATCGAATAGTAGGTGCAGCTGCATAACAATCCCTGGATGAGCGCCACCACCTATTTTTCTACAAAATGACTCCTGGCCCCAACACTTTTGGAAATAAGAGTCTAAACATAGTGTCTAGTATAGTGTCTAAGAGTCTAAACATAGTGTTGTAGCAGGAACTCCTTTGCATATTAGGCCACACCCCTCTTATGTAGCCATTCCTCCAAGAGCTTATAGGGCTCTTGGTACAGAGCCTACTGTAAGCTGCAGGAGGATTGGCTATATCAGGGGTGTGTGGCCTAATATGCAAAGGAGTTCCTGCTAGAAGAAGAAGAAGAAGATATTGGATTTATATCTCGCCCTCCACTCCGAAGAGTCTCAGAGCGGCTCACAATCTCCTTTACCTCCCCCTGCCCCAACAGACACCCTGTGAGGTGAGTGGGGCTGGAGAGGGCTCTCACAGCAGCTGCCCTTTCAAGGACAACCTCTGCCAGAGCTATGGCTGACCCAAGGCCATTCCAGCAGGTGCAAGTGGAGGAGTGGGGAATCAAACCCGGTTCTCCCAGATAAGAGTCCGCGCACTTAACCACTACACCAAACTTTGGTCTGGTGTCTAAGTTCTTTTATGGACCACACAAGACAAGTCTTTGAGGTTAAACTAAGGAGTGCCATGTTTAATTTCCATGTGAGCTCTACAAACCACTTAGTGGATCTTATCCCAGAGTGATATTGTGCTTTAGTCACGTTATGAGAAGACAAGGTAAAAGTAAAGACAGTCCTCGGTGCGAGCAGAGTTACAGACCCATCAAGATGTTTTCATGAAAGACTTTTACGAGGTGGTTTGCCATTGCCTTCCCCAGTCATCTACACTCCCTCCCCCCACCCCAGCAAGCTGGGTATTCATTTTACCGACCTCAGAAGGATGGAAGGCTGAGTCAGCCTTGAGCCGGCTATCTGAACCCAGCTTCTGCTGGGATCAAACTCAGGTCGTGAGCAGAGCTTGGACCGCAGCATTACAGCCTCCCACTCTGTGCCACGAGGCTCCTTGAGAAGACAAGGGTTCCTGGGAAAACCAATAATGTTGGGGAAAGCTGAAGGCAGCGGGAAACGAGAAAAACCCAACATGAGATGGATGGACTCGGTCAAGGAAGTCATGGCCCCCAGTTTGTAAGACTTGGGCAAGGCTGTTAACGATAGGACATTCTGGAGGTCATTGATTCATACAATTGCCATAATTCAAGAGGGACTTGAGATGGCACTTAACGCACACACATACACATATCACCGTGTCTATCAGGCTCAGAACTACAACTCCAGATGCTCCTTGATTAACTTTATCCTATATTCGTTCCTCGGATCAAGTACTATAATGGGAACCAGTTTTGTGTAGTGGTGAAGTGTGCGGACTCTTATCTGGGAGAACCGGGTTTGATTCCCCACTCCTCCACTTGCACCTGCTGGCATGGCCTTGGGTCAGCCATAGCTCTGGCAGAGGTTGTCCTTGAAAGGGCAGCTGCTGTGAGAGCCCTCTCCAGCCCCACCCACCTCACAGGGTGTCTGTTGTGGGGGAGGGAGACAAAGGAGATTGTGAGCCGCTCTGAGACTCTTGAGTGGAGGGCGGAATATAAATCCAATGTCTTCTTAAGTGTGCAGAAACTTATCTGGGGGAAACCGAGCTTGATTCCCCACTCCTCCACCTGCAGCTGCTGGAATGGCCTTGGGTCAGCCATTGTTCTTGCATGAGTTGTCCTTGAAAGGGCAGCTTCTGGGAGAGCCCTCTCAGCCCTACCCACCGCACAGGGTGTCTGTTGTAGGGGAAGAAGATAAAGGAGATTGTAAGCCACTCTGAGACTCTGATTCAGCGAGAAGGGCAGGGTATAAATCTACTGTCTCCTCCTCCTCCTCCTCCTGCTCCTTTGACCGCTCTCCTTGAAAAGCAGTAATTAAAACAAATACCCCAGAGTTGCAGTAGAGGGGTCATGGGCACTGGTCAGGAAATGACTGGTCAAATAGATTGGTCTTAATCTGGTCTTCAAAAGATCTGAAGTTCATCATCAATTGAAAGGGGACAAAGAAGGGATTCCTTTGTATACACATGAAACGGCCTTATACTGTATCGGAGCCTTGATCCATCAAGGCCATTACTGACTACTCAGGTAGAGGTCTTTTGCATCACCTCCTGCCTTGTGCTTTTAAGCGGAGATGCTGAAGACTTAACATGGGACCTTCCGTATGCCAAGCAGATACTCTCCCACTGAGCCCCAACCTCTTCAAAGATGTGGCACCGCCAAAGAGAAAGCCAGTCTTTAATAACAACCTTAGTCATTCCTGAAGATAGGAGACACACAAAGTCAAGTGTGTGAGGCCACCAGGCAAGTGTATGGGTTGGCTAACTTAGTGATACATTTTAAGAGGGGTAGAATTCTAGCAGGAGCTCTTTTGCATATTAGGCCACACACCCCTGATGTAGCCAATCCTTCCAAGAGCGTACAAGGCTCTTGGGGGATTGGCTACATCTGAGGTGTGTGGCCTAATATGCAAAGGAGCTCCTGCTAGAATTCCACCCCTCCATATTAATAAAGTGCCATTGTATACAATTTGCAAATGGGGCAAGTATTTATAAATTATCTTAGTTCTTTATAAGTTAGGGGCCAGAGGTCTAGAAGGCGGGGATTTCTCTCACTGAGCAACCAAGCAGAATAACGCTTGATTATTTTTTTTTTCATAATGTGCCTACAACTAGCAGATCTTCTGTCTCTCACTTTTTAAATTAAAAAAAGCTGAAAATTCAGGAAAGGGTTCTGCAACCTTCATGGAGAGACCCATTCAAATACAAGAGGGTTCTTTTCATTAGAGAAATATTGAAAGGTAAGATTGTTTCTAGTAAGCTTAAAATGTGCAAATCCCCACCCCCCACTCTCTATCACTCATGCTCATTCAAGAAGGCAGAGGGAGACAAATGGGGAGGGGGGAGGTTTGGGGATGATGTGACATCACTTCTGGCAATCCCCAGGAAGCGACACCACAGTGTGCCCAATGGAAACCGCAACCGATGACATAGATGCCTGTTTGTTTTATTGTATTTTATGGTTTGAGATTCTGGTTTCTGTTTTAACTTTTGTTGTTATCCGCACTGAACCCGTTTGTGGGAAAGGATGGAATACAAATGAACAACAAAAAAAGATTAATTAATTAATTCAGAGTCAGGTAAACACAGTTATTTCCCCTAATCTCTTTTACCATAGAGTTTGGCAGAATTCCTCCAGAGCTGCAGAAAGCTGTGGTGTCACTCCCAGGTGATCAGTGTCTATGATGCTCCCTCTTCCTCACCCCTCCCCCCGCACAAAGCTAGCAGTCCTAGTTCCTGGCTAATCTAGGGGAGGGACGGTGGCTCAGTGGCAGATAGGCTTCCCAAATCCCCCACCCTGCCGGGGGACCCCTGGGTTAGCAGCCTTTTCCCCCGCTCTCCCAAAATGGGGGGGTGGGGGGGTGGGGAAACGGCGCGGCCTCCCTTCGCGAGGTGCATTCTGGGACTCGTAGTCCTTGCATCCTCTCCGGCTGCTACAGGCATCTCCTCAGGGAGTCTGGCCGGCAGAGGGGGGGGGAGCTCCGCCCCCAGAGGACCATGTGCGTTTCTACCTCCGGAGGCTTCAGTCGCTGATTGAAAGGCTTCCTCTTGGGATGGGGTGTCTGTGTTACTTTGAAGAAGTTGGCAGCAATTCGTGAGTAGAGAGGCCAGTCCCCCTTCAGTGTTGCCAGAAATTGGGGGGGGGGGGGAAGTCTGCTGAGTACTTCATTATTCTCTATGTGGAGATCGATTCTCATAGGGTATAATGGGAAATTGATCTGGAGGTTTCGGGGGCTCTGGGGGCGCTGTTTTTTGAGGTAAAGGCACCAAATTTTCAGTATAGTATCTAGTGACTCTCCCCAAAGTATCCCCCAAGTTTCAAAACGATTGGACCATGGGGTCCAATTCTATGAGCCCCAAAAGAAGGTGCCCCTATCCTTCATTATTTCCTATGGAAGGAAGACACTTAAAAAGATGTGCGGTCCCTTTAAATGTGATGGCCAGAACTCCCTTGGAGTTCAATTATGCTTGTCACAGCCTTGTTCTTGGCTCCGCCCCAATGTATCCTGGCTCCACCCCCAAAGTCCCCAGATATTTCTTGAATTGGACTTGGCAACCCTAGTGGCAGAGCATCTGCGTGGTAAGCAGGAGGTCCCAGGTTCAGTCCCCAGTATCTCCAACTAAAAAGGGTCCAGGCAAATAGGCATGAAAAACCTCAGCTTTGAGACTCTGGAGAGCCGCTGCCAGTCTGAGTAGACAAGACTGACTTTGATAGCCGAGGGTCTGATTCAGTAGAAGGCAGCTTCAGATGTCCATATATATAATCTGACCCTCAAACCCAAGATTAAATATCTATCTATCTATATCTATCTATCTATCTATCTATCTATCTATCTATCTATCTATCTATCTATCTATCTATCTATCTATCTATCTATCTATCTATCTATCTATCTATCTATCTATCTATCTATCTATCATCTATCTATCTATCTATCTATCTATCTATCTATCTATCTATCTATCTATCTATCTTTCTTTACCTTAGATTTATATGCCGCTCACTCCACAAGCAGACTCAGGGCAGCTAACAGTCATGTTAAAACACCCATTTCAGATACAATTTTAAAACAATGAAACTTAATAATAACTATTTAAAACTCAATATTTGGTGATATACAAGAATTTTGACAAAGGTGGATCGGATTATGTTTGATGTCACGGTTCTTTTGGTCATCTGTTAGTGGCCCTTTTGATGGTATCGCTCAGCATAGAGTGGCAGCCTTCTCCCACGTAGTTATTATAGGCCTGTCGGAAAAGTTCAATTTTACAGGCCCTGTGGAATTGGGAGAGATCCCGCAGGGCTCTTATGGCCTCTTGGAGAGCATTCCACAGCACTGGTGCTGCCACTGAGAAGGCCCTGGCCCGTGAAGAGCTTAGTCTGGCCACCCTTGGTCAGGGGATGGATAGCAGATTTTGAGCTCCTGAACCCAGTGCTCTCATGGGAACATATGGAGAAAGGCAGTCCCGTAGATAGGCAGTCCCGTTAATAGGTCTAGAGAGGTAACTCAGACGTTGCTGCTTGCTGAGATCTTTTAGCTGGTAAAGATATTGACTAGAGGCTTTTCTGGCTGCAATCACACACACTAAGACAGGGGTATCAAACTCATTTGTTATGAGAACCGGATCGGACATAAATTAGACCTTGTCGGGCCAGGCCATGTGCATACCTATTTAAGATTAGGTAGCAGAGATATATTTTATAAAGAACAAAGATAAACACAAGTACATATATTTTTAACTTAAAACATGCCTAAAACATTAGTGCTCACTGGTCTTAAAGGTGCTTTTTTGTATTTCTCCCATAGGATCCAGGGAACTGGGCAAAGGAAGCTCTGGCTCTTTCCTTCCTTCCCCAGGGGAGGGGGTGGCACCTCAGCAAATAGAAGGAAGAGAGGCTTGACT
Source organism: Heteronotia binoei (assembly GCF_032191835.1). Lineage (NCBI taxonomy): Eukaryota > Metazoa > Chordata > Lepidosauria > Squamata > Gekkonidae > Heteronotia > Heteronotia binoei. The sequence goes on from NC_083241.1 coordinate 9,911,748, forward strand.
CAGTAGCTCCGCTGTGCAATTGAGAAAGCCTGGAAAAACAAGCTCTGCCTTCCCCCCTCCCTCCCCAAGGGAGGGGCCTCAGCCAATGGAGAAAATAGAGGTTTTCCTCTGTAGCTCCTGTGTGATTGAGCAAGCCTTGCAAAGCAAGTTGTTATTCAGAAGGAAGCAAGAGAGGGAGAAGGAAGCAGATGGCAGCCAGTTGCTTGGGGGCCTGATAGGAGCCCTCTGGGGCCTGATTTGGCCCCCAGGCCGCACGTTTGACACTCCTGCATTAAGTAGTGTACTTTTCAACTGGATTTTACAGTATGGGTGTATCACAGTAGGAAATTGACGTGATATTATCTCAGCCACTTGAGTTCGGTCCATTTCCGGGCTATCAGACAGCCTCTGCTGAAGCGGCAGGATCACAACAGTGGTCCGCAGATGTCCTTTCACACTACTAGCGCGCCTCAACTATGAACCCAAATGACTCGGCATGATCACACTGCTCTTCCACTTAGAATCATAGAGTTGGAAGGGACCTCCAGGGTCATCTAGTCCAACCCCCTGCACAATGCAGGAAACTCACAAACACCTCCCCCTAAATTCACAGGATCCTCATTGCTGTCAGATGGCCATCTAGCCTCTGTTTAAAAGCCTCCAAGGAAGGAGAGCCCACCACCTCCTGAGGAAGCCTGTTCCACTGAGGAATTGCTCTAACGGTCAGGAAGTTCCTTCTAATGTTGAGCCAGAAACTCTTTTGATTTAATTTTAACCCATCCGTTCTGGTCCTACTTTCTGGGGTCACAGAAAACAATTCCACATCATCCTTTATATGACAGCCCTTCAAGTACTTGAAGATAGTGATCATATCACCTCTCAGCCACCTCCTCTCCAGGTTAAACATCCCCAGCTCCTTCAACCTTTCTTCATAGGACTTGGTTTCCAGACTCTTCACCATCTTCGTTGCCCTCCTCTGGACCCGTTCCAGCTTGTCCATATCCTCCTTAAAATGTGGTGCCCAAAACTGAACACAGTACTCCAGGTGAGGTCTTACCAGAGCAGAGTAAAATGATACCATCACATCATGTGATCTGGACACTATACTTCTGTTGATACAGCCCACTTATGAGTCGCCCCTGGATGTTCAGACGGCCAGCAAATTTGCAAACTAAATGCAATACAGGAGGAAACTATGGGAAGATCCAGGTGGCTTTTTAATCCGGAGAGGAGGCGTCTGGAGACAGGTGTGAATGTGCGTGGCTCAAAGGGCAGATGTGTTCATGTATGTTTAATCCAGATGGGAGACGTGGCTAGGTCAGGTCAAATCTCGTGTGTGAAAGCACAAAAGCCGCTTGGAAAGTGCCTTGAAAGCAGATTGTAAGTGCATTATTTAGTGTGTGTGACTGCAGCCTTCCTCTGCAAATGACCAACATGTATTCATGTCACTTTCACATGTGTTGAAAAATGCGTCTTGAATCCACTTCCAACATATTTTGCAACTGGGTTTTACTGTGTCAAATGGCAAAATACACTAGCAAACAATTCCTAAAGTACATTGGAGGTGTATTGAAAGTGCATTATTCAGCATGTGTGAAAGCATATGAGAGGACACATGATGGTCTTTTGCAAGGGTGAAATTCTAGCAGCAGCTCCTTTGCATATTAGGCCACACCTCCTGATGCAGCCAATCTTCCAAGAGCTTGCAAGGATCTTTTTTGTAAGCTCTTGGGGGACTAGCTACATCAGGAGTGTGTGGCCTAATATGCAAAGGAGCCCCTGCTAGAATTCCACTCCTGGTCTTTTGCAGAAGAAGAGAGAGGTCTCATGCCCACCATCCTGTCGAGGCCTTTCCTGGTGTATCTTGCTCCCCACCCCACCCCATCCCATTAACCTTCATTTTATTGGAAGACTTGCAAGCCAGCAAAACCAAGGATGTTTGAAAGCAATTCTTTTTTTTTCCCCCCGATGGCAAAGTTGCATTTTGTTTTGTTTTGTTTACTTCTTTGTCTCCGCTAAATAGGTTCCTAAATTCAACGAAGCACCTGGAGGTAGGATTCCTTGTTGGTAATTGCTGGGAAAGTGTTTTCAAGCTCATGTGTGTATTTAAACCTGGACCCATTCATATATTTGTTTACAAGGTGCACCCAACATTTCTTAAAATAGTGGGCTATTTAAAATGGCGATGTCTTGCCAGGAATTAGATGGTAAACAAAAGTGATTCTGAATGATTTAAGAACAGAGAAACATCTGCGCTCTTGGTAGATGCATGCTATCCTTTCCCCAGTGATAATACTTTCCAACAAAGATTGGATCAGGTCCACAGGGGGTTTTTTTGAGCAGGAATGCACAAGAATGAAGTTCTGGCTGTCTTGGCATCAGGGGGTGTGGCCTAACATGCAAATGTGTTCCTGCTGGGCTTTTTTTACAAAGAAAGTCTCGTGTGAAACAACGGTGGCATCAGGGGGTGTGGCCTAATATGGAAATGAACTCCTTCCGGGCTCTCTGTGAAACAATGGGGACATCGGGGGTGTGGCCTAATATGCAAATGAGCTCCTGCTGGGCTTTTTCTACCCCCAAAAGCTCTGATAAGGTCATATCAGGCTGCTGAAAAGGATGATCCTCTCTCCTCCCCAAAGGAATAAGGACAAGAAATAGATACAGGTCAGACTGAATACAAACTGCAAACGCAAATCTTGTTCTGCCATCTTGAATTACGGGGTTTTACATTTGATTATTGCTGTACCGGTTAGAATGTTTTTTTGTGGACCTTGTGTCGAGCCACCCTGAGCCAGCTTGCAGGGGAGGGCGAGATATAAGTGCAATGAGATAAACATGGCTTGTTTTGTAGAAAAAGCTCAGCGGTGTCAAGAGTCTACCCCAACCTGTATCCTCTTGTCATGTAACAACAGACCATTGTTTTGGGAATGAGTATGAGTCTCTGTAACTGTTGGATGAGACAGCCTGCTTTCTTATCTGAACTATGTAGCCGCTGCTTTGCTTTTGACACTTTTGCTTTAGTAGAAGGAACATCCCCAACATTATCTCCCTGGCTTGTTAGCATGGTAACCAACGTTGGGCTGGAGGATATCAGAGGAATTAATAGCTTTGCACCAGAACTATAGTAGAAGTGGGGAAGGGAGACGTAGAATGCCCGCCAATTGTGCCCGCCAAGAGTGCCGTGCTTTGTTTGAAATGGTAACGGTCCACAGAGGGTATATAAGTGACGCCTTAGGCTTGCACAGTTTCAGCAACTTCATTGGGCAGACTGGACTCATTTGCATATCAGGCCACACCCCCTGATATCACCATTGTTTCATACAGAGCTTTTTTTGTAGAAAAAGCTCAGCAGGGACTCATTTGCATATCAGGTCACATCCCCTGACATCACCATTGTTTCATACAGGGTTTTTTGTAGGGAAAGCCCAGCAGGAACTCATTTGTATATCAGGCCACACCCCCTGACACTAAGCCAGTCAGAACTGCATTCCTGCTTTTAAAAAAAGTCTAGATTTGTTTAAATATATATATGGCTCTTGTCTTGGGACACAGGGTGCTTCAGGGAACCATTTATGGGCACGAAATTAAATGACCTGAGGTGTTCCCATGGTCTTTCCATGGTTCTGGGTGTGAAAGTTCAAAATTAAAGACTGAAAAGCTTCCTGGTTGATGTGTGATGTGGACATAACGGAGTGGGTGCAGAGGAGAGTTGAGTCCCCAGGTCCAAGCAGGGGATCCTGCAGTTTTGCAGCCTCCTCTCCACTGTCAGTCAGCTGACTGGTGGGGGGAAGCTCTGCCTCAGCAGCCTCGATGCACCTTTCTACCTCCAAAGGCCTAGAAGAAGCTTGAAAGCTGAGAGGAAGCTTGGAAACATGGGTGGTGTGTGTGGGCCTTTAAATCTCAGTAGGAGCAAGGCTGAATGGGGGTGAGGCGAGTCGGCAGAGTCACGAGACTGTTCCTGGTGAGTCTGAGAAGCTGTGAGAAAGGAAGAGAGTCCAGTCCTTCCTCTTGTTTTAAATTCCTTTCAGAAGTACTTTGCATAGTTTATTTATTTTATTTATTTAATCAAATTTATATCCCACTCTCCCCTTATGGGCTCAAGGCGGCTAACAACAAATAAAAACAACACGAAATGTTAAAAACAAATATACAATAAAATAAAAGAGTAAACAAGAACCTTTTGTTTCCTGTGTTAGTCTGAAGAATTTGGTGGAAATACAGCAGATGGTTACATTCAGCAGCTCCTATGAGTAAATTGCCCCAGGTGTCAAGCATGGTAGAATTCCACTGGTAATTGATTGTTTTAGGGTCCTCCATAAAGCTGGCCTGTGAAATATCATGGAGGACCAAGGTCTATTAACCCTGTTATTCTTTCCCCCTCACCCTTCTTGCTTTATTGCTTGCGAAGTAGAAGTAGAGAGAAACGAAACTAACTTGAGAAAGAGTAATCAGCACCTTCCCATACATTCCTGTTAGGGAGTGTGGCACATCTGGGGAAAGCAAGGACAGAGTCCTGATAACGCTATGAGAATGTAGACATTTATGAGAGTTTATGTGTGAGAGCGCATCCCTCGCCCCCACCTTTTGGAATCCTTTTGAAGTATGCCTTAAAAGTATTGTATCAATGTATCTTTAGCATCACTCTCAAGAATCTGTTACACAGAAAGTATCGGTCTATCAATAAACGTAGTTTTGTATCAAACCTGACTCGTCATTGAAAACCGCATGCTTGACACCAGGGAGATCACAAAAGTGAGGGCTTGCAGAATGGATTTATTTTAGCTGCTTTTTGAGTGTGTGTGTGTTCACTTTCATTTAGTGGAAGTGCAGCCATCTGCTGGGGGATGAGGAAATGAAAATTTCATTTAGGGGAACTACACTAGTGCATTTTATTTATTTATTTATTTTAGGGAATGGGAAAGTCTTCTGGCTCCACCCCTAAAGTCCCCAGGTATTTTCTGAGTTGGACCTGGCAACTGTAGCGACGGGAATGATCCAGGGCCTAAAGACCAAGTCCTACAGCGAAAGGATGAAGGACTTGGGAATGTTCAGTCTGGAGAAGAGGGGGTTGAGGGAGGACGTGATTGCTGTCTTGAAGTGTTTGAAAGGTTATCATTTTGAGGGAGAAAGGGAGCTGTTGGCAGCAGAGAAGACTCCCAATAATGGGTTTAAATTACACATAGAAAAGTACCAGCTGGATATTGCGGTGGGGGGGATTATTTTTACAGTAGGAATAATTCAGCAGTGGAATTGGCTGCCTAGGGAGGTGGTGAGCTCCCCTTCACTGGCAGTCTTCAAGCAACAACTGGACAACAAAACTTGCCAGGGACACTTTAGTCTGATCCTGCATTGGGCAGATAGAACCGGATGGCCTATATGGCCCCTTCTATGATTCAGTTATTTCATTTGGACTCCATTAGGTTACTGAAATGTTGAACAAATGATTGGTGGAGATGGGGCTTAGGTCTTTCTTGTGTCTGTAGTTGTGTCCAAATTCTCAGTTTTGTCTACTTCTAGGTGTGAATAGGTGTAAAAGCCCCATGGCGCAGAGGGGTAAAGCTGCAGTACTGCAGTCTGAACTCTCTGTTCATGACCTGAGCTTGATCCCGGCAGAAGCTGGTTGCAGGTAGCCAGCTCAGGTTGACTCAGCCTTCCATCCTTCTAAGGTTGGTAAAATGAGTCCCCAGCTTGCTGGGGGGAAAGTGTAGATGACTGGGGAAGGCAATGGCAAACCTCCTCTTAAAAAAAGTCTGCCATGAAAACGTGAAAGCAGCGTTACCCCAGAGTCAGAAATGACTGGTGCTTACCTTTACCTTTACTTTTTAGGTGTGAATATCATGAAGTTTTCATATGCACTTCACACAATCTTAAGGAGTGGGCAAACTATTTAAAAAATCTTAAGTGCACTGAAAGAGAAGGGAGGGTTTTGTTTTGTTTTGTTTTACATTAACACATTACAATATTTACCTATCAACAGTGCTTGAGGGCTCTTATAAGCAAACTTGTTGAGATCATCATTCTTGTCCTTCTGGTGAAGAGGTGATAGAGACCTTCATGGGCTGATATTTGTGATTACTATAAAGATGGAGACCGCAACCAACAAATCAGGAGGAGACTGAAACTTGGAAGGGCAGCCAGGAAGGAACTAGAAAAAGATCTTTAAGGAAGTGTCTCCGTGGATCATTCATACTATAGTATTTCTCATTACTGTATGAATGTGAAAGATGGACAAAGAAGAAAGCTGTCACAGGAAGAAAACTGCTTCATTTGAAATGTAGTGTTGGAGGAGGGTTTTATGATTGAACTGAGTATCTTTTTCCAAGACACTGTAATTCGGGACAACACATCCAATTACCATGTCAGATTACACAGGGAAGCCATCGAAATCCACAAACACAATTTCAACAGGAAAGAAGAGCGTTAAAAAATGAATAGGGCATGGTTTCCAGTCCTGAAAAACACAACATGCTCTACAGTTTACAACAGCATTACAGATAAGATTAGAATTCCAACAGCCATTCCATATGCAAAGAACCTCCTCAGGAAAGCTCCACACACCTTCAGCATCGGCAGTCTCACTGAACTAATATAATGGAAATCAGAAGCTTGCCATCTTGGATTTTTAATATGTATGGAAATATTTTTATACGTTTAATTTTAATATGTTTGTAAATTGCTAATGTTTTTGAACTGTTGTTAGCCGCCCTGGGCCTGTCGCGGGAGGGCGGGATATAAATCTGATAAATAAATGCAAAAGAACCTCAGGAAAGCTCCTCCATTAACATGTCACAGCCTGTGAAATTCCTACAAGATAATGACTCAACCCTACTCCACCTTCCTGAGTAGATATAAATTCCTACCATTTTCTTTTTCTTTCCTCTCACTTTGACACAGAGAGATCTCGATCTTTCTGTGTTATACCTCTAAAGATGTCAGTCGCAGCTACTGGCAAAATGTCCGGTACTACTATGCCAAAACCACGGCCATACAGCCTGGAAAATCTACAACTAATGAACTGAGGCTGTTTGTACTTTGGTCACACTATGAGAAGACAAGATATGAGAAGACGAGTAATTGGAAAAGACAATATTGCTAGGAAAAGTAGATGTCTACAGGAAAATATGTAGATCCAACATGAGATGGATGACCTGGGTCAAGGAAACCATGGCCCTCAGTTGGCAAGACCTGAACAAGGTTCTTATTGAGAGGCCATTTTGTAGGTCATTGATTCATAGGGCCACAATAAATCAGAAATGATTTGATGGAACACAACGCCAGGGCTTTTTTTTTTTCTTTTAGCAGGAACACACAGGAACACAGTTCTGGCTGGCTTGGCACCAGGGGGTGTGGCCTAATATGCAAATGAGTTCCCGTTGGGCCATTCCAGCAGCTGCAAGTGGCGTGAGGGATCAAACCCAGTTCTCCCAGATAAGAGTCCACATACTTAACCACTGCACCAAACTGGTACAGTGGGAACCATCCCCTTTGACCAGGGTCACAAGTGCTGTCTGAAAAAGCGTCCTTCCTTCTGAGCTTGTGTGTGTGTATGTATGTATATGTATATATGTGTGTATGTATATATATATGGCTTCTCTTATGTTCTTATGAGCTTGCTTTTTATCTTCATAGAACAAGGATCTCCAATGTAATGTAAAGTTCAGCCTTCATTGGGATCTGATTATTTTTTTTTAAAGAAATATGCATGTTCTATGTATGACAAATCCATGTATATCTAATCCACAGGATATCTTGTGGTTTGGTGGTTTGGCTGGATCTGGGAGACCCGGATGTAAATCTCCCCTCCCTCCTTGCCATGAAGCTAACTGGAAGTCTTTGGACCAGTAACACTCTGACAGAGTGAGAATTCTACCCTTTTTTTCTTGGAAGAAGGATGGGATTTGGAGAAGTAAGAGGGTAAATGACTGATCTCACTTAACACATAACATGCCAGGTGAAGAAGAAGAAGAAGAAGAAGAAGAAGAAGAAGAAGAAGAAGAAGATGATGATGATGATGATGATGATGATGATGATGATGATGACGACGACGATGACGACGATGACGACGATGACAATGATATTGGATTTATATTCCACCCTATACTCTGAATCTCAGAGTGGTCTCAATCGCCTTTACCTCCCCCGCCCACAACAGGCACCCTGTGAGGTAGGTGGGGCTGAGAGAGCTCTTACAGCAGCTGCACTTTCAAGGACAACTTCTACAAAAGTTATGGCTGACCCAAGGCCATTCCAGCAGGTGCAGGTGGAGGAGTGGGGTATCAAACCCGGTTCTCCAAAATAAGAGTCCGCACCCTTAACCACCACACCAAACTGGCTCTGATTCTGATACGTGGGTGTGTTAAGTGCCACAAACTCGCCTCCGATGCATGGCGACCCTATGAATCAGTCCTCAAAAATATCCTATCCCTGAAAGCCATGCTTGGGTCTTGCCACTGATTTTGATAAGAAAGCTTAATTGGAGGGGAAAGGAAATCTGACTTCTCTCCCGCATTCCGCTCCAAGAAATGAAAGTAGGCATCGAATGACATATTGGTTGTGACAGCTTTTGAAAAACCTTCCCGTTGCAATTTTAATTTTTCTAAAAAAACAATATACCTGTTTAGTTGCAAGGAGTGGATTTAAAGAGCGAATCCTGGGGGGGGGGGGGGGGGGGAGGAGAGGTTGGCCCTCTTCCTGTCCGGAGCCTTTCCAAATCCTCTCTGTTGAGACGTACACCAGTCTTTCCTTTGTTTTGACTAAAACATTTATATCGATAAAAGAGAAAACCTTTCATCACACCACCGTGTTATGCTTGACCTTTCCCCTATGACATCAACCCGTCCGCCTCTAACGAGGTTTGTCCGCATGAAGTATGATATTTCTTCATTAACAAGATCGGTTTCACCTTTAAACCACTCACGCTCTCTCTCCTTCGCTCTCTTTCTCTCGCTGTCCTTTATAGGCTCCCCTCCCTTGCATTAAGCCCGATTGAGACATCTTGGGCCATAATGACATTTCAGGAGTACTCAGAGGCGGAGAGAAGGAAGGGGGGGGGGGAGGAAGAAAGAGGAAATCATTACATCGTTGATTCACCTGCAAGGGAGATGTCATTAGCAGAGGAAGCAAAATGAACCACTGTCAACTCTTTAGGGCCCCCTAAAGGTAATTCTGCCGTCCGATATGGACTGGGGGGGGGGCGGTGGTCGGTGGTGGGGGGGGGAATGATACATAATCCTATTATTACTGACACCAACTAACTTGCTGATGTCAAAGGTGCCCTCTTCCAGAAAAGTTCAGGTGTTGCTAAATTCATTAACCTGTCAATTTGCAGAGATGCGGCGTCACTTCTGTTGTCGGCGTGGGGTGCGAACGGGAGTCTTCTTGCTCCTGTCAACGTGCTTTCATCTAAATTCCTTTGATGAGGGCACCTTATTGTCTGTCGGCAGGAAAGGAGGAGTGAAGGGTGAGGGGGAAGTGCCCCAGGTTTTACCCCCTTTCCCAGGGTGATTAGCAGGGGTGGAATTCTAGCAGGAGCTCCTTTGTATATTAGGCCACACGCCCCTGATGTAGCCAATCCTCCAAAAGTTTACAATTGGACCAGGGGGTCAAATTCTATGAGTTCCAAACGAAGATACCCCCATCCTCTATTTTTTTCAATGAAGGAAAGCATTTAAAAGGAGCAAAGTCCCTTTAAACGGGATGGCGAAAGCTCCCTTCAGAGTTCAGTCATGTTTCTCACAACCTTGCTACAGTTTGGTGTAGTGGTTAAGTGTGCAGACTCTTATCTGGGAGCACTAGGTTTGATTCCCCACTCCTCCACTTGCACCTGCTGGAATGGCCTTGGGTCAGCCAGAGCTCTGGCAGAGCTGTCCTTGTGAGAGCCGGTTTGGTGTAGTGGTTAAGTGTGCAGACTCTTATCTGGGAGAACTAGGTTTGATTCCCCACTCCTCCACATGCGCCTGCTGATGTGAGCTTGGTTCAGCCACAAGTTCTCTGAAGGCTGTTCTGCTCAAGAGCAGTTCTTGGAGAGCTCTCTCAGCCTCAACTACCTCACAGGAAAGGAGATTTGTAAGCTGCTCTGAGACTCTGAGTGAAGGATGGGGTATAAATCCAATCTCTTCTTCTCCTGGCTCCAAATGGTGGGCCCAGATTAAGATCTGCCACCATGAGGAACCTATGTAAATTTCTCTTTTTTTAATTTAGCAACTAGGGCTCCCAAGTTCCCGCTGAGGGCGGGGGTTCTCTTGGTTTGGCGGGCCCCAGCCTACTGGCAGGTAGGAGACTGTCGGTGGATCCCTGCCACCCCAAAGTGCCCATCGCCATGCAGCGTGATGGTATCACCCATAAGCGATGTATTGTGCTGGGCACATAGTGTGGTACACTCTAGGAATTAGCTTGAAACTTTATGGGTTCACGTGGGGATGCTCTAGCAATTTGGGGAGAAAATCTATGGTACCATAGAGTTCTCCCCTAAATTGCTTGAGTGTCCCCATGTGAAACCATAGAGTTTCAAGTGAATTCCTACAGCATCCTGTGCAATGTGCCCAGCAGGATACGTCACTTCTGGGTGATGTCATTGCACTGTGTGCGCCGTGCGCACATGAGAAAAAGTCCCTCACCGGCAGCTATGGAGGACTTGGCAACTCTATTAGCAACCAGTCAAGAAGTCAGAGCTAAGACATGAAAGGTTTATAATATGGTGCAGGTGGTGGAGAAAATGGATAAAAATAATTTTCCCCCTTTCTCATAATACTAGAGCCAGTTTGGGGTAGTGGTTAAGTGTGCGGACTCTTATCTGGGAAAACTGGGTTTAATTCCCCACTCCTCCACTTGCACCTGCTGGAATGGCCTTGGGTTACCATAGCTATCACAGAAGTTGTCCTTGAAAGGGCAGCTGCTGTGAGAGCTCTCTCAGCCCCACCCACCTCATAGGGTGTGGGGGGAGGAGATACAGGAGATTGTAAGCTGCTCTAAGACTCTAATTCAGAGAGAAGGGCAGGATATAAATCTGCAGTGGCCTTCTTCTTCTTTGAGAGTTGATGAGGAATATGGCAAAACAAAGTAGTACTTCAGTTAGTACTTCAGCCAATGAGTAATTAAACAGTGGCATGTGCTGCCATGGTAAGTCAAAATGACCACAATTATCTTTGGCTTGAAAAGGGGATTTCATATTCATGGAAAACACCCATTGTGACTAAAGAGAGCCTCCACATCCAGGGGCAATGAACACCAGTGCTAGGAGTCAACAACACATAAGAGGGCCTTGGTTTCTATGCCCCGTTTGTTGGCCCTTTAAGGCCACTGGTTGGCCACTGCGCGAGACAGGGTCCTGGACTAGATGGACCTCTGCTCTGATCCAACGGGGCTCATCTTATGCTGTTAAATATCAGCGGGAAGGGCCATCGTCTCAGCCCCAAAGCTCGTCGGTGGGCAACTTTTGGAGGTGCGGGGGGATATAGTCTTTGCTGATCAAAACGTATCCTCTCAACATAGCAAAACTCACCCAGGTCTACAAACAATCTGCAAAGAATTCCTTTCCAACTGTCTAAAATGTGATCAACTTGCCTATCGAGTGGGAAGCATTCCTCTGGTACCTGCCAAGCCCCCCGGGGTATGGCAGAGACCCTCCTGAGTCACAGAACAGCCTCCAACTCTGCCTGCCTCATTACCAGCTGCCCGAACGCCTCAGATCCCCGGACCTGCATTACCGCTGCCTGCCAGTCCCCGATATTAATCAGCGTTTGAACCTCCTTAATATTTCCAGATTTGAACTTGGCATGCTTGAATTGATGACTGGAGCCTTTCACAATTGCCTTTCGTTTGCATGTTTATTGCTCCAGGGGCCTTGATTGATAGCTGATAATGAAGGAAGCACCTGGGAAATGATAAGGAACTTACTAATTTCTTCTCAGGTCAGCCACTTCACATTTGTACAAACGAGGGAACTTTTAAAGGAGGGCACGGAGCCATCTGCCAAACAACGGGAAATGAGCTGTAATCATCGCACGGCTTACCCAACTTCATGGAAGTGCCATAAGGTGGGGGGGAAGCTTTAAGCCAGGTACTTGGAGAAGGAAGGAGCTGGAGGAAGAAATAGCTCATCGTGCCAGTCTCTCAGCAGGATGGGAGACCGGCCCTTTCTCTCCCTCCTGTCTCCTGCTGGGGGGAAAGGCATAACAAGAGGAAGGAAAGCAGAACAGTGCCACTGGTTGAGGCTGGTTGTCTTCGTTTCTCGCCAAGCTCCACCCACAGGGGAAGGGCTTGGCATGTGCCCACAGAGGCTAATTCTGACTTGATATTTTAAAAAACTTGATACTGATTTCTTTAAAAAAAAGAAAAAGAAAATAAATGCCGATATTCCTTCCATCAGTAATGACACATACCCATCTGAAAGCCCTGGTTTTCCAGTAGTAGATGGAGAAGCAGGGCTCAAAGAAGACCTGGGCATCCGCTTACAGGTTTCGTATGGATCAAATCCAGCTGGAGGTATTGGTTATGTCTCTTGCCATTTCAAATGGAGGCGATTCGTGTTTGACAGGATCTGTCAAGACATCCGCCATCTTTTTTTTTTTTTTAAAGTGCTGAGGAAACAGGAAAGGCACAGCAAGGATAAAACCATGCACCAACAAACGCTGGTGCCATCTAGTGACAACGTCGCAGAATTCTCGCTCTCTCTTTTCTCTGCGTAGATCTATCTTGTACCCGAGTTCAACGTGAAAAGGCTGAATCGGCCTCTACTGGGAGCCATGGCCAACCTCACTGAGAGCAGCGTGATGCTACAGGGATGTCTCCAGGGCTAAACCATGGTTGCGTTAGGGGTTTAAAGCAGCCAATGCAAGAATTGTGTAGGGCAGAAGCGGAGCTGGCCGTAGACTGTCTGGTATTCTAGGCGACGCTAACTTCTTGCGCCACCACCACCCCCCGACCTGTCTAATAACATCACCCTATATGGCCTAGGACCTGCCTACCTGAGGGACCGTCTCTCCCCATGTGTTCCCCAGAGAGTACTGAGATCGGGAACTCAAAATCTCCTTGTTGTCCCCGGGCCAAAGGAAGCCCGTTTGAAATCTACTAGGGATAGGGCCTTCTCCGTAATGGAGAGGTAAGGGTAAACTGTGTGGAATGTTTAAATTTTTATATTCCTATGTTAGTTTTTATATTCTGTAAGCCGCCCTGAGCCACCTGGTGGGAAGGGCGGGATACAAATTTCAAATAAACTCAACTAAACTAAACATGGGGGGATGCCCAATTCTGTGGCCCCAGAAGGCTGGCGCCCTAGGCACTCATCTAGCTTGCCTAGTGGCAGGGCCAGCGCTGTTGGTTATGGGTTGTACCCGCCCAGCAAGACTCCAATGGATGTCAAAGGGCACATAACCTTTGCCCTTACTTCAGAGGCTAGCCACAAGATCGCCGCATGAAATGAGCTAGAGCAGTGAGGCAAATTAAGAGGTTTCAGCTCAGCTGCAAACTGGAGAAGATGCTGAAAAAAGGCATGATGGACTCTTCCCAGGGTTTTTATAACGGCCATCGCAGCCGTAGGGGGGAAGGGGCAGGAATCAATTGGGATGTGGTCCCGCCATTTTGCTAATCGAAACTGCCCCACACCAAGGTTTTTGTTAGCCCTGGAAGAAAGTAACGTCAGAAAGTAAGAGAAGTCATGAAGGATCAGGCCAGTTGGCCCATCCAGTCCAACCCTCTGTGTCACATAAGAACATAAGAGAAGCCATGTTGGATCAGGCCAATGGCCCATCCAGTCCAACCCTCTGTGTCACATAAGAACATAAGAGAAGCCATGTTGGATCAGGCCAATGGCCCATCCAGTCCAACACTCTGTGTCACATAAGAACATAAGAGAAGCAATGTTGGATCAGGCCAATGGCCCATCCAGTCCAACACTCTGTGTCACATAAGAACATAAGAGAAGCCATGTTGGATCAGGCCAATGGCCCCTCCAGTCCAACCCTCTGTGTCACAGAAGAACATAAGAGAAGCCATGTTGGATCAGGCCAATGGTCCCTCCAGTCCAACCCTCTATGTCACAGAAGAACATAAGAGAAGGCATGTTGGATCAGGCCAATGGCCCCTCCAGTCCAACCCTCTGTGTCACAGAAGAACATAAGAGAAGCCATGTTGGATCAGGCCAATGGCCCCTCCAGTCCAACCCTCTGTGTCACAGAAGAACATAAGAGAAGCCATGTTGGATCAGGCCAATGGCCCATCCAGTCCAACAATCTGCCACACAGTGGCTCATCTGGCTCCGAATATATTGCTGGACATGATTCAAGGTGCTGCTGCTAACCTTTGAAGCCCTATATGGTCTGGGACCAACACACTTAAAACCAGGGCTTATTTTGTAGCAGAAACTCCTTTGAATATTAAGCCACACACCCCGATGTAGCCAATCCTCCAGGAGCTTAGAGGGCTCTTGTACAGGGCCTACTGTAAGCTCCAAGAGGATTGGCTATATCAGCGGTGTGTTGTCTAATATGCAAAGGAGTTCCTGCTACAAAAAAAAACTTTGGAAGAAACACCTACCCCTTATGAACCTATCTGACCACTATGGTCATTTTCTGAATCCCTACTTTGGATTTCCTCATCTTCTGAGATACAATGGGTGGCAATCTGAGAGTAAACTTTCTCAGAATTACCGCAAAAACTCTGGAATTCTCTCTTTAGGAAGATTCTTTTGTCTTCCGTTGCTGTCTTCCACCAGCAACAGAATATTTCATTTTGTTAGACGTTTCCTCAGTGATTCCTCCTTCCCGCTTTAATGGATGCTTTTGTTTTTGTATGTTTCTTTGTTTTATGGTTTTAATGATGTGCTTTTATTGGTTTTAGTGGTTTTTAGATGTAATTTTATCATGTATGTTTAATTTAAGAACATAAGAGAAGCCATGTTGGATCAGGCCAATGGCCCATCCGGTCCAACACTGTGTCACACAAAAAAACCCAAGTGCTATCAGGAGGTTCACCAGTGGGGCTAGAAGCCCTCCCACTGTGCCCCCCCCCACAAAGCACCAAGATTTGTTAGCTGTTTTGGTGGCCCTTATAAGGGCAGAAAGGTGGGATAATATTTTTTTGCAAAATAATTACACGGAAAACTTGTAGAATGGTACAGAATGGACACTGTGATAAGGAATACTGTTTCATACAGTAACATAAAAATAAGTGAGAGCCCTGCCCTGAGGAGCTTACAGTCTTACAGTGAGAGAAACAGTGTCAGACCAGGAACTTCAAACAGATGCGGATCATAGCATTTCAAAATTAATCCATTTATTTGAGAACAATCAGTCTAGCAAAGAAGCAAGTTGAGTTTGATAACTTTCAAGGCCGGGCCTTGCCTTTTTGTACATTTCAAAGGAAGGAAACAATACAGCATTTTCACACCCTCAGAGACAGTCAGCGCTTCCCATACCTCCCTTATCTTGCTCCCAGGAAGCTGCCCACCGGTTGACTTGGGCATGCTAACTTCAAAGGGCCAGATGGCTTCTAGGCCGGGTGTGAAATTCCTCTCCCTGCGGTTTGGGATTGCTGTGGGGAAAGCTACAGGTTGCTGTTCTCATGGTTAGTAAAAAAGCAGGGTCACAGCAGAGTACAATATGGCGTTAGTCATGTCAAGCAGCATATTACATATATCATGATACTACAGCTAAGTTACACGTCTGACACATAGAACTGCCTATTCTGGGTTGAAAAACTTTTGGAGACTTGGGGGTGGAGCCTGGTTGGGGTGGATTTTGTAGAAGGGAAGGAGCTCAGCATGGACATGCCATGTCTACCTTCAGAGGTTGCCCCGATCCCTGTAGTCCAGAGATCACTTATAAGTTGGGGAGATCTCGAGACCTCTCCAGGAGCTCAGCAACTCTACAGAAATGCCATGGGGATGGAAGAAGGATTGAGACCCAAAAAACAAAGGCTGAAATGCAATTCTATGTCACTTTTGGGCTTTGTCAGTTGAGGAGGAGAATTTAAGGGCCGAAGGTTTAATTTAATTTTTAGATTTATATCCCACCCTATCCCACAAGCAAGCTCAGGAAGGCTTAGAACAATAAAGAATACCAGGTCTTTTCCTTGACCATATGCCTTAGATTAGAGCCAGTTTGGTGTAGAGGTTAAGTGCACAGACCCTTATCTGGAGAACTGGGTTTGATTCCTTGCTCCTCCACTTGCAGCTGCTGGAATGGCCTTGGGTCAGCCATAGCTCTTGCAGGAGTTGTCCTTGAAAGGGCAGCTGCTGTGAGAGCCCTCTCAGCCCCACCCACCTCACAGGGTGTCTGTTGTGGGGGGTGGGGAAGGTAAAGGAGATTGTAAGCCGCTCTGAGGGTGGGGTATAAATTCAATTTCTTCTTCTTCTTCTTCTTCTTCTTCTTCTTCTTCTTCTTCTTCTTCTTCTTCTTCTTCTTCTTCTTCTTCCTCTTCTTCTTCTGAAAGCTGTTACCTTCCAAATAAGTGTCAGGTATGGCAAGAAATGTCTGCCGAAATCCACGTTCCACAGTTATGCTGAAACAGAGAATGGTTTTGAAGGCCTTGTAGTAAGATGGAGGAGGGGGGCATGATTTATTTTAATTTTTTTTTTTTTTGGAAACACAAGTGTTGCTCCTCTTGACGAGAAAAGAAGAAAAGCGTTTGGGTTGTTTTCACCAAAATACGTCTCCATGTTCTAAAAATATTTTGACATGTTATTTTACTTTCAGCTCCTTTCAAAGGGATATCTGTTGCTCATCTTCCCATTGTGTGCCTTGTTCTGGTGGAATTATTTTTAATTGGGGAGGAAAAGGACTAGGCATGCTACAATGGATTATTCCAGCACCCCAAAATACCCTCATTGTGCGGGATATCAAAACAAACAGGTGTGTGCAGCTTCCCGCATGATGCAGTAGGCAAACGGAACAATAAGGGCTTTGCATAAACATTGCTTGTTGGCTTCAACCACGCAAGTCCAAGAGATCAAAAACAGGAGCCGCAATTCTTCAGGGTTTGTTGGTCCCAGGCCATATCTTTTGATTTGCTAGATCCCTCTCACAATATAGAGTTAGCCTGGAAACGACGCAGAGCCAGTTTGGTGTAGAGGTTAAGTGTGCAGACTCTTATCTGGGAGAACAGGGTTTGATTCCCCACTCCTCCACTTGCAGCTGCTGGAATGGTCTCTGGCCAGCCATAGCTCTGGTAGAGGTTGTCCTTGAAAGGGCAGTTTCTGGGAGAGCTCTCTCAGCCCCACCCACCTCTGTTGTTGTAGGGGGAGGTAAAAGGAGATTGTGACCGTACTGAGATGCTGAGATTCAGAATATGGGGCAGGATATAAACCTAATATCATCATCATCTTCTTCTTCTTCTCCAAGAGAAGAGCCGGTTTGGTGTAGTGGTTAAGTGTGCGGACTCTTATCTGGGAGAACCGGGTTTGATTCCCCACGCCTCCACTTGCACCTGCTAGCATGGCCTTGGGTCAGCCATAGCTTTGGCAGAGGTTGTCCTTGAAAGGGCAGCTGCTGTGAGAGCCCTCTCCAGCCCCACCCACCTCACAGGGTGCCTGTTGTGGGGGAGGAAGGGAAAGGAGATTGTGAGCCGCTCTGAGACTCTTCGGAGTGGAGGGCGGGATATAAATCCAATATCTTCTTCTTCTTCATTTTAATACTCAGCATTCCATTTGCCTTTAAAACATCATCATCATCATCATCATCATCATCATCATCATCATCATCATCATCATCATCATTATTTCACCCAATCCTGGCTCTGGGCGATGTACATCAAATGGAATAATACATAGGTTAAAACAGTTTAACAATACAGATTAAAACTACTAAACCCAACATAAAGATTTCCCCCAAACAACATCCGTTATGTCTATTTTGAGCCTTAGTTTAAAAAAACTGAAAAAGTTTGCCTCTCCCTTTTCCTGCCCAAGGGCTCTTAATGTGACAATTTTGGGGCAAGAGGGGGGGGGCAGGACTTTTTTTGTAGCAGAAACTCCTTTGCATATTAGGCCATATGTCCCTTTTGTAGCCCATACTCCTGAAGCTTACAGTAGGCCCTGTACAAAGAGCCCTGTAAGCTCTTGGAGGATTGCTTCACCAGAGGGGTGTGGCCTAATATGCAAAGGAGTTCCTGCTACAAAAAACCCCCCTGCCTCCCTTTAATTTCACAGGATCTTCATTGCTGTCAGATGGCCATCTCGCCTTTGTTTAAAAACCTCCAAGGGAGGAGAGCCCACCACCTCTGGAGCTTAGCCTTTATGCCCTGTTTGATGGCCCTGCAAGGAAAATGATTGGCCATTGTGTGAACAGGATGCTGGACTAGATGGACCATTGGTCAAACTTTTCTTATGTTCTTAATCTATTCTTTAAACCACCAGCTCCTTGTGGTGATGACATCGTCTGTCATCCTCCTCTATACCTCCTGCTGTGGCCAGGATTACCACCCATTACTTGCGATGCCCAGCTCATAATGCCCAGGTTTTTTTCATCCTCTGTTCATGTCTGATGAAAAGTCCCTCACATGGTGGGGTGGCTATTAAAATTGGTACTGCAAGGAAGATTGATACTGCGATCATGGTACCTTAGGAAGAAAAAAATCAACCCTCCTTCATATGTGAATAGGAGCAACTGTCTACCAATGCATGCAGAAGAAGAAAACTGCAGATTTATATCCCGCCTTCTCTCTGAATCAGTCTCAAAGTGGCTTACAATCTCCTTTATCTGGAGATCCAGTTTGGTGTAGTGGTGAAGTGTGCGGACTCTTATCTGGGAGAACCGGGTTTGATTCCCCACTCCTCCACTTGCACCTGCTGGAATGGCCTTGGGTCAGCCATAGCTCTGGCAGAGGTTGTCCTTGAAAGGGCAGCTGCTGTGAGAGCCCTCTCCAGCCCCACCCACCTCACAGGGTGTCTGTTGTGGGGGAGGAAGGTAAAGGAGATTGTGAGCCACTCTGAGACTCTTCGGAGTGGAGGGCGGGATATAAATCCAATATCTTCTTCTTCTTTCCCCCACAACAGACACCTTGTGAGGTGGGTGGGGCTGAGAGGGCCCTTTCAAGGACAACTCCTGTGAGAGTTATGGCTGACCCAAGGCCATCCCAGCAGCTGCAAGTGGAGAAGTGGGGAATCAAATCCGGTTCTCCCAGATAAGAGTCCGTACACTTAAAACACTACACCAAACTAGCTCAAGAAGAAGAAGACTGCAGATTTATACCCAGCCCTTCTCTCTGAATCAGTCTCAGAGTGGCTTACAATCTCCTTTATCTCTTTTCCCCACAACAGACACCCGGTGAGGTGGGTGGGCTGAGAGAGCTCTCCCCGAAGCTGCCCTTTCAAGAACAGCTCTGTAAGAGCTATGGCTGACCCAAGGCCATCCCAGCAGCTGCAAGTGGAGGAGCGGGGAATCAAACCGCGCATTTAACCACTACACCAAACTGGCTCTCTGGAAGGGTTAGATCTCACTCTGTATATTGCTGGTATACCTATTTGTCTATACATGTGTGTGCCGTCAAGTTGCAACCAATTTATGGGGACCCCAGCAAATGACTTTCGAGTTCAAAGCAGAGGTGGTTTGCCATTGATTTCCTATGCAGATCTCCCATCCAAGTACTGATCCTTCTTAGCTTCCAAGATTGGATGAGAGCAGGCCATACCGTCCCATCTCCCCCCTTTGTCTTGTCTAGAGAGACACGAATAACCCCAAACCTTTACTTGAGAGGTTGTAACAACAGCTTGCCCGCTTTATCATACGCATTTAATCCTGCACGGACAACGGGCGAATAATTCTCCCTAGGCCGACAGGATCCTTCTGGGTCCTTGCTTTTACCTCCAGCTCCCCCAGCATTAATAGGGTTAAAGGTGCCGCCACGGTGAATTTATGGCTGACATATCTCAGTCAGTTACAGCAGGATCACTAATGGGTGACCTTGAGGTTCGACCATTCCAGACACGGGAAGATCAAGTCTCAACCCCCCTCCCGAAAGTGCTGTGACCCCTTCCATTCTCCTTCCCCGTGGCCTAACCTTTAACTCACTGATCTTTGACCAAATTATTAAGCAAACACCTGTTTAGGCTGTGACCAAAAGCTCCAGACCTGGAGAGCTACCATAATTTCATGTGAATTAGCTGTAATCATCATGAGGCTGGCTAGAAAGGAGATGATGGGAGGGTCAGTTTACCGTAAATAAGCGAGGCCTGAGCTTTTTAACAGTCTGTCGTCAAATCAAGCTTCTTTCCAGTGCCTGGGTTGCCAACTAGGTGATTTTTTTAAATTTATTTCTTATTGTTAGCGGAGACAAAGACACTGGCTAATCCTCCAATGCTGAGAATTTGCCATTATATTTGCAGTGATGCTTTATCAGCATCGAACAGCACTCAAATAAGAAGAGAAGGCAGCAGGAGGGGGGTGGAATGCCCAAATATAGATGGTTGAAAGAGGTGGTAGAATCCTGAACAGAATGGTAGAATCCTAACCAATGTTCCCTTTAAGCCAGGGGTGGCCAAACTGTGGCTCGGGAGCCACATGTGACTCTTTCACACATATTCTGTGGCTCTTGAAGCTCCCACAACCCTGTCAGCTGGTTTGTGCAGAAGGCATTTGTCTTTTAAAATCACTTCTCCAAGCCGAGCCAGTCAGAGGCTTGGAGAATGCATTTAAGGATGCTTTCTTTCCACCTCTCCCTCCCCATTTCCCTCCCTCCCTTCCTTCCTGTCTTGTGGCTCTCAGACTCTGACATCTTCTGGCTCTCAACCATCTGACGTTTATTCTCTGCAGCTCTTATGTTAAGCAAGATTGGCCACCCCTGCTCTAAGCTGTGGAGTCTTGCGAGCAAAAATTCTACTTCATGAGCTACTGGCATTAAAGTTGTGAGCTGCTGCATCGATTAGTTTGCTCTGGGGCCATCCTTCCTCAGCTAAGGTCAGCCATAGCTATTGCAAGAGTTGTCCTTGAAAGGGCAGCTGCTGTGAGAGCCCTCTCAGCCCCACCCACCTCACAGGGTGTCTGTTGTGGAGGAGGAAGATAAAGGAGATTGCGAGTCGCTCTGAGACTCTGAAATTTGAAGTGGAGGGCGGGATATAAATCCAATATCATGATCTTCTTCTTCTTCTTCTGGAGAGCCAGTTTGGTAGTGGTTAAGTGCGAAGACTCTTATCTGGGAGAACCGGGTTTGATTCCCCACTCTTCCACTTGCACCTGCTAGCATGGCCTTGGGTCAGCCATAGCTCTGGCAGAGGTTTTCCTTAAAAGGGCAGCTGCTGTGAGAGCCCTCTCCAGCCCCACCCACCTCACAGGGTGTCTGTTGTGGGGGAGGAAGGTAAAGGAGATTGTGAGCCGCTTTGAGACTCTTCGGAGTGGAGGGCGGGATATAAATCCAATATCTTCATCTACCTCACAGGGTGTCTGTTGTGGGGGAGGAAGGTAAAGGAGATTGTGAGCCGCTCTGAGACTCTTCGGAGTGGAGGGCGGGATATAAATCCAATATCTTCATCTACCTCACAGGGTGTCTGTTGTGGGGGGAGGAAGGGAAAGGACATTGTGAGCCACTCTGAGACTCTTCGGAGTGGAGGGCGGGATATAAATCCAATATCTTCTTCTTCTGGTGTGTGTGGGGGGGAAGGTATTCATAAATTTCCTCCATTGTGTAGAGGTTTAGACTAGATCAGGGGTAGCTCTCCAGATGTTTTTTGCCTACAACTCCCAACAGCCCCAGCCAGCATGGCCAATGGCTGGGGCTGATGGGAGTTGGAGGCAAAAAACATCTGGAGAGCTACCGTTGGCCACCCCTGGACTAGATTACCTTGGAGTTCCCTTTCCTCAACGAATTTCCTGAAGAATACCTTCTTCACCCAAAGGGTGATTAACACATGAAATTCACTGCCACAGGACGTGGTCGAGGCTACAAGCACAGACAGTTTCAAGAGGGGATTGGACCAACATATGGAGCAGAGGTCCATCAGTGGCTATTAGCCACAGGGTATTGATGGAGCTCTCTGTCTGGGGCAGTGATGCTCTGTATTCTGGGTGCTTGGGTGGGGGGGAACAGTGGGAGGGCTTCTAGTGTCCTGGCCGCACTGATGGAACTTCTGATGGCACCTGGTTTTTTTGGTCACTGTGTACGGAGTGTTCGACTGGATGGGCCATTGGCCTGATCCAACATAGCTTCTCTTACGTTATTATGTTCTTTCAGTTCTATGATTCTATGAATGGAACTGCTTTGCCAGTGGGATGTACCAATGTTTTGGGTTTCTCTGTTCAGGGAGATTCTAATCTAGGGGAACATCCCAAAAATATGATCCTAGTATCTGCATTTTAAAGCGTTCCAGTCCATTCTGCAGCCGGTTGAAGAGCCAGTTTGATGTAGTGGTGTAGTAAGTGTGTGGACTCTCTAGGAGAACCAGGTTTAATTCCCCACTCCTCCACTTGCAGCTGCTGGAATGGGCTTGGGTCAGCTATAGTTCTCACAGAGTTGTCCTTGAAAGGGCAGCTTCTGTGAGAGCTCTCTTAGCCCCACCTACCTTACAGGATGTGAGGGAAGAAGATAAAGGAGAGTGTAAGCCGCTCAGAGAGAAGGGCAGGGTATAAATCTACAGTCTTCTTCTTCTTCTTCTGGTATAGACCCAACCTTAGAGAGAATCTTGTTGTGGCATAACAACTGCCACAAATTTAAAGTAATAAATAAATAACAACTGTGATTGACAAAACTGTGTTTTCATTACAAAAATCATTACTACCCAGCCACGGTGAGAATGAAATCAACAACCATTTAGTACAAAAGGAGGCTGGATCCTCTTTCACCAACTATTAAATTTAATTATTAAATTGCTCTTTGATCAATATCCCCAGTTTCCTGTTTGCAGTATTATACAGGCATCCTGTCCAAGCCTAACCATGTTTATATAGATCTGATAGAACACTGGGCTGGTGAAGAGGAGAAGAAACTATCTGAACTGATGTTGTATGCTTAGTTGTGGGCAGGCCTTGAATTCAGCAGGAGCTCACAGAAGCACAGCTCCCGAACCTTTCTGAGGGTACCCCCTCTTCCTCCCCACCTACCTTGTCCATTGAATAGGGGGTGCAGCTGCATAACAATCCCTGGATTAGGAGAGCGGGCAGCCAGCCAGCCACCAGTGGCTTTGCCAACCCCCCCAGGAGCTCTCATTAACCCCCTGGAGAAGCCCACACCACCCTTTCTCCACTTCTGATGTGATTGTGGGCGGTGGGTGGCTTGCTAGCGTTTTGACTGGGAGGGGCGGCCAGGGAGAGCCCCAGGCAAGAGAGACCTGCTTGGGCTGGCTGGATCTCTAGTCAGCCCAAGCAGGCCTCATTTGCCCAGGGCTCTCCTTTCTTGTATCGGGTTGCTTTTGGCTGGGAGGGGCAGCATTTGCTAATGAGTTATGCTAATGAGCTCCACCACCTATTTTTCTACAAAACAACCCATGGTTATGGATGGGGGGAGATTCACATAACTGAGTTGTTCCCAGGGCTTTTTTTTTTTTTTGGTAGAAAAAGCCCAGCTGAAACTTATTTGCAAATTAGGCCACACCCCTTGGTGCTAAATCAGCCAGAACTGCGTTCCTGGGCATTCCTGCTAAAAAAAAAAAAAAAAAACCTGGACAAATTAACAAGAATTTTAAGAGACTATGATTTTTTTTTTAAGATGGAGTGGAAAAAGTTCAGAAGGTATGTCGAAAAAGAGTGGATAATAAAAGGACATTGGACAATTTTTGATAATGATTAAGTCTTAGAAAAAAGAATATTAATTTTTGTTTTTATTAGTTAAGGGTACCTTTAAACATTAGTACTTTAAGTAAATAACACCGGCAGCGGTCAAGTAACGGGGGGAGGGGTGGGTAGAAAGTAATATATGGCATAGATAAAAGAAGTTATTAATGATGCAAGAAATATAATTTGTTACCATATGTTACCAAATAAAATTGTTTTAACACACAGCCCCCCCAAAAAAACCCTGATAGTTCTATCAAAATGTTATCTCATGATATATTATTTATTTATTCATTGGATTTTCGGAGCTGCCCATCCTGAAAGCTCTAAGGAGGTCAATGTTTGCTAAGTGAACACAAACACACGTGCATAAACTTGGAGAGCCAGTATGGTGTCGTGGTTAAGTGTGCCAACTTCTCCACTTGCAGCTGTTGGAATGGCCTCGGGTCAGACAACTCGTAGGAGTTGTTCCTGAAAGGGCAGCTGCTGTGAGAGCCCTCTCAGCCCCACCCACCTCACAGGGTGTCTGTTGTGGGGGAGGAAGGTAAAGGAGAAGGGGGGGAATATAAATCCATCATCATCATCATCTTCTTTTTCTTCTTCTTCTCCTTCATAAAGTGGATTTAGAATCATCGAAGCCTCCTTAGCAAAGATAGATAGGGGAATTTAGAAGCCAGACAGATTTTCTGGGAGTCCAGTTTGGAGGGATGGAGGGATAAAGACCTGAATACACAAGTGAGGAGGGCAGTTTCCGGCTGTGGCACAGCAGTGAAGCTTTTGTGGGGATGGCAGCCATTCCAATCTCATCTCAAGTCTCACAAACTCATTAGTCCCCCCTTCCCCATCAAGTCACAGGCACTTATGGTGACCTGTAGAATTTTCAAGACAAGAGATGGTGGGTTCATCATTGCCTAGGTTTCCCAATTCCCCGGTGGGGGCAGTGGATCCCCCAATTTGGAGGCCTTCCCCTCCACTTCAGGGTTATCAGAAAGCGGGGGGGGGGTGAGGGAAATATCTGCTGGGCACTCCGTTATTCCCTATGGAGACCGATTCTCACAGGGTATAATAGAGAATTGCTCAGTAGGAATCTAGGGCTCTGGGGGCCTGCTTTTTGAGGTAGATGCACCACATTTTCAGCATAGTATCCACTTCCTCTCCTCAAAACACTCTCCAAGTTTCAAAAGGATTGGACAAGGGGGTCCAGTTCTATGAGCCCCCAAAGAAGGTCCCCCTATCCTTCATTATTTCCAATGGAGGGAAGATATTTAAAAGATGTGTGGTCCCTTTAATTGTGATGGCCAGAACTCTCTTTGGAGTTCAGTTATGCTTGTCCCAACCTTGCTCCTGGCTCCACCCCCAAAGTCTCCTGGCTGCACCCCAAAGTCTCCTGGCTCCGCCCCCAAAGGCTCCAAATATTTCTTGAATTGGACTTGGCAACCCTACCATTGCCTGCCTCCACAGAGCAACCCTGGACTTCCTTGATGGCCTCCCAATCAAGTAGTTACCAAGGCCAGCCATGCTTAGCTTCTGAGAACTGATGAGATCAGGCTGGCCTGCGTCACCCACGTCGAGGTTCAGTAGGTCTAAGGATGCTGAAAGACCCACCAGTTCCACTCATGTTCTTCTCACCAGTTTTTCAACAGGGTGTTCAGCTGTTTGTGAGTAGGGATCGGCATGAACCGGCTCACAAACTAAAGTCCATGAGGTATTTGGGCTGGTTCACAAATTGAAGTTCATGGCAGGTCAACCAACATGAATTTCCCACCAATTTTCAAGTTGTTCATGGAGGTTCAGGCTGGGTTCGTGAGCAGAGAAATTTCCAGACAGACTGACTGAGGGGGGTCGTGATAGAGCAGGGGTGTCAAACATGCAGTTCAGGGGCTGAATCAGGCCCCCGTAGGGCTCCTATCAGGCCCCTGAGCAACTGGCTGACATCTGCTTCCTTCTCCCTCTCTCTTGCTTCATTCTGCATAACAGCTTGCTTTGAAAGGCTTGCTCAATCGCACAGGAGCTACAGAGCAAAACCTCTATTTTTCCCATCGGATAAGGCTTCTCCCTTTGAGATAAGAGAGAGAGGGAGAGCTTGCTTTGCCAGGCTCTCTCAATTGCACAGCAGAACTACTGAGCCAAGCCTCTCTTCCTTCTATTGGCTGAGGCGCCTCCCCCCAGTCCCCTGGGGAAGGAAGGAAAGAGCCAAAGCTTCCTTTGCCCAGTTCCCTAGATCCCATGGGAGAAATACAAAGAAAGCATCTTTAAGACCAATGAGTGCTAATGTTTTAAGCAAGTTTTATTTTTTAAAAAATATATATATTTGTGTTTGTCTGTGTTATATATATATATATATATATATATATGCTACCTGATCTTAAATAGGTACACACCTGGCTCGGCCAAAAATGGCTTGGCCCAACCTGACATGACTCAGCCCAACAAAGTATCATTTATGTCGGATCCAGCCCTCATAACAAATGAGTTTGACACCCCTGTGATAGAGGTTTACAAGATTATACATGGGATAGAGAAGGTAGAGAAATAAGTCCTTTTCTCTCTTTTTCATAATACAAGAACTTGTGGGCACTTCATGAAATTGCTGAGCAGTCAGGTTAGAACTGATGAAAGAAAGTACTTCTTCACCCAAAAGGTGATTAAAACATGGAATTCACTGCCACAGGAGATGGTGGTGGCTACAAGCATAGACAGTTTCAAGAGGGGATTGGATAAACATCTGGAGCAGAGGTCCATCAGTGACTATTAGCCACAGTGTATTGATGGAACTCTCTTTCTGGGGAAGTGATGCTCTGTATTATTGGTGCTGGGGGGGGCACAGTGGGAGGGCTTCTAATATCTTAGCCCCACTGATGGACCTCCTGATGGTGCCTTGTTTTTTTTGGCCACTGTGTGACACAGAGTGTTGGACTGGATGGGCCATTGGCCTGATCCAACACGGCTTCTCTTAAATGACTTTTTGCAAATAGCAAGCCTTTATTGGCATAAAACAGATTTAGCAGTAAAATAGCAATATAAATAATATAAAATCCTAGATTATAGGGTACATAGGGAGCTAAAATACATAAAATAAGTAAAATATATATGAGTTGAGTTTACCCAAATTAAATAATTAAAACAAATAAAATGTGGTCATTCCAGAACCATTCTCTGTCGTATTTCCATGGCCTGTTGGAGAAATCTAGCCACCATTAAAGTTACCTCAGCGCAAGTGTCATTTTAAAAGTTTGTGGACTTTGCCTGAATCAGCACAGCCCAACATATCTGCTAAGATATATATCATCATAAAGAGGACAGTTCAGTAATACATGGGGAATAGTTTCAATACACTTGGAATTACAAAGACAGTGTCTATTAGAGTACTCAATCCTGTTTACTCTACCAAATAGGATAGCAGATGTTCATATGCTCTTATCCACTCAACAAGAACAACAGCAACCTTTATTGGCATAGCAACGATATTAATAAACAGAAAAAGAAGGGACAATTCAAACAGTCATGGCCCAGTGTATTAATGCATTACTCACCTCATAGATGCAAGGTGCAAGAATTTAGCCACAGTTTCGATCACCATTTGATTCCCAGAAGATAATAAAAGAATGGTTTTGTATTCATCAGGTTTCCCTACTTGCTCTCTCAACAAGGGTTCAATAAGTATGGAGCATATATCAAAATACTAAGTGCAATGCAAAACAAAAACAAAAAAAAACATGTTCAAGGTTTTCTGTGTTCTGCTGAATACAGGTGTATAGACTATTAGCGTACAATATCTCTTGTAGAGTACCGCATGAGGTAACACATTAAAGCAAGCTAGTGAATAGGCTCTATGATAGTACAGGGCAATAAAAAAAGGTAACTTTCTCCACTTAATCAAAACGTTGACATAACTTCAAAGCAGCAACATGGAGGGCACGTAGAAGAGCATCCTGTGACTTAGATGTCTCTGGCTTGTACAAGATCCATTCTATACACTCTTGAATGTCCTGAACCAGCTCCTATCTAAATGACAATAATGATCATTTCTCTAGAAACACTTTTTTCTGGGGGCACCTTTTGGGGGGCACAATTCTGAACCCAAAATTCTGATTTCCCCCCAAACTTGGAGGGCAGGTAGAAAAGAGCCAGCCAAAGAGTCCCAGAGAGTTTGGTGTCTCAAGCATGCTTGGGGCGGACGGTGGTCTACCACCTCATGTACCGTAGTTCATGTGGCAGCTAAAAATTCATGATGGTCCATTGTTCGCGAACAAGGCACACCGCAAACATGAACCAAACTGCATTTTTTCCCCCAGTTCATGCCCATCCAACACCCCTGCTCTAGGACTTCCCCAAACACTATAGTAAAACCCACAGAGACCAGGGGAGTTCCTAGAGTGTTACGTGATACAGTGACATCACTTCAGGTGCACAGCTTTTGCAGCGTTGTGTTTAGCTATTCCCCCCCCACCACCAGCCCAGTTTTTTTTCCTGCTTCCCTAACAAGCAGCGGCAGCAGGGAATGGAACTCCAGGATAGGAGGCTGCCGCAGCTGGCAACTGAGTCACACTAGTTACTGTGTCAGTGGGGAAAACTGTATGGGAAAAGAATGATACTGCCAGGTTTTACACATAATGCTGGACGAACAGCATCACAAAAATAAAATGACTCTTTTTTAAACTAGGAACTGTTTCAGTCCAGTAAACCAGGGGTGGAATTCTAGCAGGAGCTCCTTTGCATATTAGGACACACGCACCCCTGATATAACCAATCCTCCAAGAGCTTACAAAAAAAGAGCCTTGTAAGCTCTTGAAGGGTTGGCTACATTGGGGTGTGTGGCCTAATATGCAAAGGAACTCCTGTTACAATTCCACCCCCCGCCAGTAACACCTTTAAGACCAACCAAGTTTTATTCAGAATGTAAGCTTTTGTTTAGGGCCAAAGGCCATTACAATCTGACACAGTTATAACAGAACATAATTACAAACATCAGCATTAAAACAATCTAACCAAAAAGCACAATCAAATAAAAGCATTGACCTCTTTAGATTCTGCTCAAGCCTGTATTTTCTTGGCTGCTAAAGCAGAGACAAATAAGAGACAAATGGTTTACAAGATGATGCATGGGATAGAGAAGGTAGAGAAAGAAGTACTTTTCTCCCTTTCTCACAATACAAGGACTTGTGGACATTCAATGAAATTGATGAGCAGTCAAGCTAGAACTGATAAAAGGAAGTACTTCTTCACCCAAAGGGTGATTAACACATGGAATTCACTGCCACAGGAGGTGGTGGCAGCTGCAAGCATAGCTAGCTTCAAGAGGGGTTTGGATCAACATATGGAGCAGAGGTCCATCAGTGGCTATTAGCCATAGCATATTGTTGGAAAGCTCTGTCTGGGGCAGTGATGCTCTGTATTCTTGGTGCTTGGGGGGGAGAAACAGTGGGAGGGCTTCTGGTGTCCTGGTCCCACTGATGGACCTCCTGATGGTGGCTGGTTTTTTGACCACTGTGTGACGAAGTGTTGAACTGGATGGGCCATTGGCTTGATTCAGCATGGGTTCTCTTATGGTCATTTTGTTCTTACCATTTGAAAGAAGAAAAAAAGCAGTTTCTCAGAATACAAAACTTAAGTCCATTAAAACTGTAGTGAGAAATTTGGCTCTGGGTTTTGTTTAGAGAGGACAGGATAAAAAGTAGTGTGATAGGCCCTCTGGAACAGAAACTCCACAAATGCAAAGTTGTGAAACCAGTGGAACTTGGGTGTATAAAAATGGTACACTGTGCATACATTATTTTTCAAAATCTGCAAAGCAAACAGCAAAACAAAAAATTAGAGTAATGGAATCCATGGCTCAAATAGAAATAGATATAAAAGAAAGGAACAAAACAGTGAACTTTTGTCATCTCTTTTAATCCGCAACCACAGCAAAGACTTATCTGAAAACCTCTGGCCCAGATAATGAAAAGCAAAGGGTTTCATCTGCAAAAGGGGAACAAATCAAAAGAAAGAAAGATTAAATTGAAAAAATCAAAACATTTAAAACTATCGGGAAAGTGCTGTGTACTTTTACTATAATTCCTTAAAACACTCTCTGTTTTCATCTGTCTTTTCTGAGGGTGGAAACGTGTTCCTTTTGGCCATTTTGAAAAAAATAAAAATCCAGTGTTTTCATTTGTCTGTTGGGAAAAAAGAGCAGACCCCTCCCACCCCATGAAAAAATATACATCAGTCAAAAGCATCAATAAATAAAGCTCTTTTTTCATATGCAAATAGGAGGTTCCAGGCGCAAAGAGGCATTGTTTTATAAATACCGAGATAATATTCTTGAGAAAGGTTATGAGTGATTACATAAGTTATCTCCGTCATAGGGAAATGTAGAACTCACAGTTGCTCTTTTCATTAAATAGCTGGTGTTGTGGCGGGGGGTGGGGGGGGAGAGAAGCTTTTCACCAGGCCATACACACAAAGCCAAATCCTGAATTTTAATTAGAGAATGTAAATATGAATTAAGGAACTTCCGGGCTTGCTGAGACGTCAAACTGCACTGTCAGCTGGGAGGGCTAGAATGATTAAAGGGTTAAGAACATAAGAAGAGTCATGTTGGATCAGGCCAATGGCCCATCCAGTCCAACACTTTGTGTCACACAGTGGCCAAAAAACCCAGGTGCCATCAGGAGGTCCACCAGTGGGGCTAGAAGCCCCCCCAAGCACCACGAGTGTTGGAACACTTTTCCCTATGAAGAAAGGTTAAAATGCTTGGGGCTCTTTCACTTAGAGAAATGTTGACTGGGTGACATAATAGAGGTTTACAAGATTATGCATGGGATAGAGAAGGCAGAGAAAGAAGTCCTTTTCTCCATTTCTCACAATACAAGAACTCATGGACACTCAATGAAATTGCAGAGCAGTTGGGTTAGGATGGATAAAAAAGGAAGTACGTCTTCACTCAAAGGGTAAAGCTGCCAGCATAGTGGACTGGATAAACATATGGAGCAGAGGTCCATCAGTGTCTATTAGCCACAGCGTATTGTTGGAACTCTCTATCCGGGGCAGTGATGCTCTGTATTCTTGGTGCTAGGGAGGGGAGGGAGGACAGTGTGAGGACTTCCAGTGTCCTGGCCCCACTGATGGACCTCCTGATGGCGGTTTTTTGGGGGGGGGCCACTGTGTGGCACAGAGTGTTGGACTGGATGGGCCACTGGCCTGATCCAACATGGCTTCTCTTATGTTCTTACGTGCCACAGAGTGTTGGACTAGATGGGCCATTGGCCTGATCCAGCATGGCTTCTCTTATGTTCTTATGTGACACAGAGTGTTGGACTGGATGGGCCATTGGCCTGATCCAACATGGCTTCTCTTATGTTCTTAGTATGTTCATGGGAGAATGAGGTCTTGGAAATAGGGTTGCCATGTCTCCCTGGCCACCGGTGGGGGGTGGGGAGCAGTAGGGTTGCCAGATCAAGGTTGGGAAACACCTAGAGATTTGGGGGATGGAGCCTGAGCAGGGAGGGACCTCAGCAGGGTCAAATGTCACAGAGTCCCTCCTCCAAAGTGTCCATTTCCTCCAGGGGACCTGTTAAGGTTGCCAAGTCCAATTTAAGAAACATCTGGGGACTTTGGGGGTGGAGCCAGGAGACTTTGGGAGTGGAACCAGGAGGAAGGGCATGACAAGCATGATTGAACTCTGAAGGGAGCTCTGGCCATCACATTTACAGGCCTTTTAAATGCCTTCCTTCCATTTGGAAATCATGGATAGGGGCACCTTCTTCTGGGGCTCATAGAATTGGACCCCCTGGATCAATCATTTTGAAACTTGGAGGGTCTTTTGAGGAGAGACATTGGATGTTATTTTCCAAATCTGGTGCCTCTACCTCAAGAAACAGGCTCCCTAGAGCCCCAGATACCCATGGATCAATTCTCCATTATACCCTATGGGAATCGGTGCCCATAGGGCACCCAAAAGACATTTCCCTCCCCCCCCTCTGTCTGATAACTTTGAAGCAGGGGGAGAGCCTCCAAACCGGGAGATCCCCTGTCCGCACCTGGAGATTGGCAACTCTAGGACCTGATCTCTGTAGTCTGGAGATGAGCAGGCTGTAGGATCAATCCTGCCACTAGGCAAACTAGGTGATTTGGGAAGGACTTCAACAAGGTACAATTCCATGGAGTCCACCTTAGAAAGCAGCGATTTTCTCTGGGGGAATCAATCCAGGAGATCTGTTATAAAAGCAGGTGATCTCCAGGCCCCACCTGGAGGCTGGCAACCCTAGGCCTGAAGAAGAATGTTTCTCTAGTCCATCAAGGACATTGTTTGATGCCATGCACCAACATTGACCTATTGGCTCTTATCTGGCTTCATGCCCGTAGTGTCTCATATATAGATACAGGCAGAGTCCCTTGGACTGCCGGAAGATCCAATCAGTCAGTCCGAAGGGAAAATAATCCAGACTGTTCCCTGGAAGGTCAGATGAAGCTGAAGCTCAAATACTTTGGCCACCCAATGAGAAGCGAGCACTCCCTGGAGAAGACCCTGATGCTGGGAAAGATAGAGGCATAAGAAGAAGAGGACGGCAAAAGAGGAGATGGCTGGACAGAGTTACTGATGTAACTAATATGAATTTGAGCAGACTTTGGAGGACGGTGGAAGACAGGAGGGCCTGGCGCGACTTTGTCCATGGGGTCGCAAAGAGTCGGACTCCACTGTGCACCTGAACAACAACATTAATCGCAAAATCATTACACGTCCTCCAGATAGAAGGAAACTTGGATTGCCCATTGTACCTTTTTCATGACTTTTGCAACTTTGCAATTGCATGGCACTCACTTCCTGCATCCACTCCTCTCTCCCATTACCACCTATATGTCTCTGGCCAGTTTCCGCATACCCTCCATGCAGGCCTCAGATTCAGCAGGAGCTCACAGGACAAAGCTCCTGGACCTTTCTGACAGTTCCCCCTCCTCCTTCCCACCTTGTCCATTGAATAGTAGGCGCAGCTGAATAACAATTTCTGGATGAGCTCCACCACCTCTTTTTCAGAATAGATGCTTTTGAGATGTGGTGCTGGAGAAGAATCTTGAGAGTCCCTTGGACTGCAAGAAGATCCAATCAGTCAGTCCTAAGGGAAATCAACCCAGACTGTTCCCTGGAAGGTCAGATGCTGAAGCTGAAGCTCGAATACTTTGGCCACCCAATGAGAAGGGAGCACTCCCTGGAGAAGACCCTGATGCTGGCAAAAGAAGAAGGGGATGGCAAAAGATGAGATGGCTGGACAGCATTACTGATGTAACAAACACGAATTTGAGCAGACTTCGGAGGATGGTGGAAGACAGGAGGGCCTGGCGTGACTTTGTCTGTGGGGTCGCAAAGAGTCGGACTCGACTGTGCGACTGAACAACAAAGGGCTTTTTTGGTAGAAAAAGCCCAGCAGGAACTTATTTGTATTTTAGGCCACACCCCCTGAGATCACCAAAGTGCTTCTTTCTCTACTTTCTGCATGGGATGGAGAAAGTAGAGAAAGAAGTACTTTTCTCCCTTTCTCACAATACAAGAACTCGTGGGCATTCGATGAAATTGCTGAGCAGACAGGTTAAAACGGATAAAAGGAAGTACTTCTTCACCCAAAGGGTGATTAACATGTGGAATTCACTGCCACAGGAGGTGGTGGCGGCCACAAGCATGGCCTCCTTCACGAGGGGGTTAGATAAAAATATGGAGCAGAGGTCCATCAGTGGCTATTAGCCACAGTGTGTGTGTGTGTGTGTATATATATTTGGCCGCTGTGTGACACAGAATGTTGGACTGGATGGGCCATTGGCCTGATCTAACATGGCTTCTCTTATGTTCTTATGTGACACAGAATGTTGGACTGGATGGGCCATTGGCCTGATCTAACATGGCTTCTCTTATGTTCTTATGTGACACAGAGTGTTGGACTGGATGGGCCATTGGCCTGATCTAACATGGCTTCTCTTATGTTCTTATGTGACACAGAGTGTTGGACTGGATGGGCCATTGGCCTGATCTAACATGGCTTCTCTTATGTTCTTATGTGACTCAGAGTGTTGGACTGGGTGGGCCATTGGCCTGATCTAACATGGCTTCTCTTATGTTCTTATGTTCATTGTTTCTCACAGGGCTTTTGTTTCATATTAGGCCACACCCCCTGACACCAAGCCAGCCGGAACTGCGTTCCTGCTTAAAAAAAAAGCCCTGAGTACAGGGCTTCAGAAAGTCTATAAAAGTTTCAGACTTCAAGAATCCCTGATTTCCAGCCTGTCTGAAAGTTTGCAACATTGTCTTCTCACGAGGAAACCTCTTATGAAATATGAGGTATTTGCAGATGTTTTATTTTATAAGAAATGCCTGACACCTTTCATATGCGATCAGAAATTTTAGCAGCTCTAAGTTGTGATTTGTAATATTCGTTATATTTGCATCACTGAAGATCATGAAAGCTGAAACCCATTTAGTATTTTCTATTCCCTGAGTATGTCATGAATATGTGTAGGTTGTTCTTGATGTACCCGTTAAGTGATGAACACTTGCCATATTGTTGGTTTTACAGAATATTTATAGTATATATTGGTTTATTGGTGACTCAGCGTCAAAGGAACTATTTTTAGCATGCTGTGTTGCTTACTGTCAAGCAGGGCTTTTTTTGCAGCAGGAACTCCTTTACATATTAGGCCACACCTCCCTGTTGTAGCCAATCCTCCAGGAGCTTACAGTAAGCCCTGTACTAAGAGCCCTGTAAGCTCTTGGAGGATTGGCTACATCAGGGAGGTGTGGCCTAATATGCTAAGGAGTTCCTGCTACAAAAAAGCCCCGCATGATCTTGTCAGATCTCAGAAAGTAAGCATGGTGGGCTCTGGCTAGTCATGGAGATGGAGACCACCAAGGAAGTCCAAGGTCTCCATGCAGAAGTAGGCAATGTCCAACCACTTCTGTTAGTCTCATCTGGAACATTCTATGGGGTCCATGTGATGGCACTTCGCACACACATTGAAGTACACTTTTATTTAGGGTTCTACCTTTTCCATCTTGGCTCTGGCTCTATGGAATGGGCTCCCAAAAGAGGTTTGCGGGGGGTTAATGAAAATGGTTTTAACTAGTATAGTAAGTCCTTTTGAGCAAAGAGGAAATGTGGAACAGAAAGATGACAGACAGACAGACAGACAGACAGACAGATATAGATAGATAGATAGATAGATAGATAGATAGATAGATAGATAGATAGATAGATAGATAGATAGATAGATAGATAGATAGATAGATAGATAGATAGATGGGTGGGTGGGTGGGTGGGTGGGTGGGTAGATAGATAGATAGATAGATAGATAGATAGATAGATAGATAGATAGATAGATAGATAGATAGATAGATAGATAGATAGATAGATAGATAGATAGATAGATAGATAGATAGATAGATAGATGATGGATAGATAGATAGATAGATAGATAGATAGATAGATAGATAGATAGATAGATAGATAGATAGATAGATAGATAGATAGATAGATAGATAGATAGATAGATATGGAAGTTTGGCCATTCAACGTTTTTGGTCACCCAACCTGTTTCTTCAGGTAGGTTTCATTATTGTCCACAACCACCACTCCTCTTTTTCATTTAACATGCTTTGCTGTTAACCTAAAAGTTGTCATTTCTTCAGCGAAGCCTGCAAAGGCTGACCGTGTGAGGTAGATTTTTTTCAAGCAGTCTAATTAGGCCTCAGTGGTGACAATCCTTTCCTCTCACACTCCAGGCATTACATTCGTTTAGCAAGTCTAAGCTATCCTTGGCTGCTGGAAGTTACTTCTGTGCTTAAGGTGCACACAGTGGGGCTTTGCGTAGAAATGTCACAGACTTCCTCTCTCACATTTCTTTCCTGCTTACAGTTTTCCTTCTTGATTCTTATTTGGATATTTGTTTTCTCCTCTGCATTCACTCATAAATATGCCACCTGAAGACATATCACATCCATATGATGGACCAATCCAGAAAAAGCTTCTGTTATAAAACAGGGTTGCCAACCTTAAGGTGGTGGCTGGAGATTTCCTGGAATTACAGCCTAAAGAGGCCAGTTTCCCTCACAAAAATGGCTGCTTCGGAGGGTAGACTCTGTGGTATTAAACCCCACTGAAGTTGGCCCTTCCCAAACTTTTCCCTTTCCCAGACTTCACCCCCCAAATCTCCAGGAATTTCTCAGCCTAGAGGTGGCAATAGGGTTGCCAATTTGGGGTGGGGATCCCTTACCCTGGAGGTCACCAACCCACTGGCAGAGAGCAGGTTGCTGGGGGGATCTCCATCCCCAAAGATCGACATCGGTGTGTGCTGTCCTTGGTGCAATGATCTCACCCATAAGTGATGCCATTGCACTGCAGACATTGTGCTAGGGACGCTCTAGGGTTTGTGCTTAAAACTCTATGGTACCATAGAGTTTTACTGTGAATCCTACAGCATTTCTGGTGTGCCGCTCTAGGAATCATGACAAAACTTTATGGTACCATACAGTTTTATCACGAGTCCTAGAGCATCCCTGGCATGACGTCCCCAGTGTGATAGTGTCACTTCCAGATGATGTCATCATGCAGCGCATGCAAGCGAAGGAGGATTTGGCAGCAAGATGTGGGAAGCAACCCTAGCCATAATCCACGTGAAAGCATCTAAGATGCCACAAAACTACCCCCCACACATACACACAAAATTAAACATTCACGAGGTCCAATTTGCTTGGCAGCAAAAGTCAGTTTTGAAACCTTTCGACATAGACATTCTCCTCCGAAGAAACCCACGAGCTAAACTCAGCAAAGGACACCTTGATGTGGACCAGGGGTGGCCAAACTGTGGCTCAGGAGCACACGTGGCTCTTTCACACAGATTGTGTGGCTCTTGAAGCTCCTGCTGCCCCACTGGCTGGTTTGGAGAAGGCATTCATCTCTTCAAATCACTTCTCCAAGCCAAGCCAGCCAGCAGCTTGGAGAATGCATTTAAAGTTAAAGTTGCTTTCTTTAAAGTTAAAGTTGCTTTCTTTCCACCTCCCTCTCCTCCCTCCCCATCTTCCTTCCTTCCTTCCTTCCTTCCTTCCTTCCTTCCTTCCTTCCTTCCTTCCTTCCTTCCTTCCTTCCTTCCTTCCTTCCTTCCTTCTTTCCTCCCTTCCCTCCCTCCCTCCCTCCCTCCCTTCCTTCCTTCCTTCCTTCCTTCCTTCCTTCCTTCCTTCCTTCCTTCCTTCCTTCCTTCCTTCCTTCCTTCCTTCCTTCCTGTCTTGCAGCTCTCAAACACCTACCGTTTATTCTATGTGGCTCTTACATTAAGCGTCATGGGCCACTCTGGTGTAGGCCTTCTCTGCCATGATTCCATAACCAGAGGCCTCTTCTTTACAGGAAATTACTGCACCAGAGTCAAGGGCAGGGTGAGGGCGGGTGGGGGGGGGGGAGGAGAGAGAGACAGACTTCCTCAGATGCTTCTCCCACAAGGGACCGGCTGACATTGAAAGAGCAGAGAAGTGGGCCATTAAGGTACATCGTAAGATTGACACTGACCTCGATCTCTCCCCCCCCACCCCATTTTTCTCTGCCGCCATCTGCACAGCCATGAACTTTGCCTTTCAAACTTGGCTTCTCAATTAATGCCTCCAGCTGGGAAAGGACTCCCTCGCTGGCCTAATAGCCCCGTGGCCACCGTGCCAACGTCAATGTTAGCATTTTAAAAGGAGACTCGATTCGCCCCTCAACGGGAGCAGAATGAGGAGAGTGTGCCCCAAACGGGGGGGAGGGCACCCTTTCAGGTTCCGCTGAAGGGGGAAGCAAAGAAAAATGGAGGAAGAACGACACCTCAATGAAATTTCAAGGCTTGCACTTGGATAAAAAGAGAGACGGGGAAAAGCTGTGTGTTTCTCAGGAGCTAACAGGGGGTCACCTTTACCTTTCGTTATCTTAATATCGCTGCCTTAATGTCACAAATCTTTTTAAGTTCATAACACTGAAATTGAGTAAGTCACCTTAAGAGAATGAACTAGGGTTGCCAAGTCCAATTCAAGAAATATCTGGGGACTTTGGGGGTGGAGCCAGGAGACTATGGGGGTGGAGCCAGGAGACATTAGGGGTGGAGCCAAGATCAAGGCTGTGACAAGCATCATTGAACTCCAAAGGGAGTTCTGGCCATCACATTTAAAGGGCCATCACCTTTTCCATTCTTCCCTTCCATAGGAAATAATGAAGGAGCCCTGTAAGCTCTTGGAGGATTGGCTACATCAGGGGGGTGTGGCCTAGTATGCAAAGCTCCTGCTAGAATACCACCCTTTGCTTTGCGTATTGGTGGCTGCGGCTGAAAAAAAAAGATCCAGCTGGCCTTGGTGTGGAACTGTGGAGTGGGCTATCAGCCTGGAGCACCTCGACTCTGGCTTCAAAAGGAAAGAAGGAGGAGCAAGTGCCAATGTGGGACCCTTGAACCATTAGGGTTAGGGTTGCCAAGTCCAATTAAGAAATATCTGGGGACTTTGGGGATGGAGCCAGGAGTCTTTGGGGGTGGAGCCAGGAGACATTGGGGCGGAGCTGAGAGCAAGGGTGTGACAAGCATAATTGAACTTCAAGGGAGTTCTGGCCATCACATTTAAAGGGACTGCACAAATTTTTAAATGCCTTCCTTCCATAGGAAATAATGAAGGATAGGGGCACCTTCTTTTGGGGCTCATAGAATTGGATCCCCTGGTCCAATCTTTTTGAAACTTGGGAGGCATTTTGGGGAGAGGCACTAGATGCTATACTGAAAATTTGGTGCCTCTATCTCAAAAAAACAGCCCCCCCCAGAGCCCCCCGATACCCGCAGATCAATTCCCCATCATTCCCTATGGGAATCGTTCATGGAGGTGCATGATGGCTCTGGGGGCGGGGCTTCCCCCGCTGGCCAGCTGGCTGGGGGAGGGGGGAAGCCTGTAAAACCGGGGGATCCCCCTCTGGGACCTGGGGATTGGGAAGCCTAATTAGGGTTGCTGGCCGGCTGGCTTTTTCCTATACAGGCCAGCTTATCATTCACTCATGAGAGGCCAAGAGGCCAGGAGAGAGCCAGTTTGGCATAGTGCTTAAGTGCGTGGACTCTTATCTGGGAGAAGCGGGTCAGCCGCAGCTCTTGCAGAGCTGTCCTCGAAAGGGCAGCTTCTCTGTGCGACCTCTCTCAGCCCCACCTACCTCACAGGGTATCTGTTGTGGGGGGAGGAAGGGAAAGGAGATTGTAAGTTGCTCTGAGATTCAGAGTGGAGGGCAGGGGTATAAAACCAATATCATTATCATCTTCATCATCAACATCTTCTTCTTCCTGTGACAGGATGGGGAGTGGCTGCTGTGTTGCTGTTTTGCCAACTGTGCCAGGTTCGCCCCAGCCCAGCCACAGGAACCCATGCAATGGTCACCAAGAGGATAGACCACTGTCATTCACTCTATGCGGGCCTACCCTTGCACCTGACCTGGAATTTCAAACTAGGGTTGCCAATCCCCAGGTGGGGGCAGGGGATTCCCCGGTTTGGAGGCCCTCCCCCCGCTTCAGGGTCGTCAGAAAGCGGGGGGAGGGGAGGGGAATGTGTGCTGGGAACTCTATTATTCCCTGTGCAGACTTATTCCCATAGAAAATAATGGAGAATTGATCCAGGGGTATCTGGGGCTCTGGGGGGGGCTGTTTTTTGGGGTAGTGGCACCAGATTTTCAGTATAGCATCTAGTGCCTCTCCTCAAAATATCCCCCAGGTTTCAAAAATATTAGACCAGGGGGTCCAATTCTATGAACCCCAAAAGAAAGTGCCCCTATCCTTCATTATTTCCTATGGAAGGAAGGCATTGAAAAGGTGTGCCGTCCCTTTAAATGTGATGGCCAGAACGCCCTTTGGAGTTCAATTATGCTTGTCACAGCCTTGATCTTGGCTCCACCCCTAATGTCTCCTGGCTCCACCCCCAAAGTCTCCTGGCTCCACCCCCAAAGTCCCCAGATATTTCTTTAATTGGACTTGGCAACCCTATTTCAAACTGATCCAGAAGGCAGCTGTGTGGGTCCACATGGGGACCCCCCCAGAAGGCACACATCCAACCTGTGTATATATATTTTTAGAAGCGCCCTTGCCCATGCTCCCTCTAAGCTGTGGAGCCCTGTGAGCAAAAATTCTACTTTGTGAGCTACTGGCATTCAAGTTGGGAGCTGCTGCATCGATTAGTTTGCTCCGGGGTCATCCTTCCTGAGCGAAGACAAAAATGGGGGAGCCGAAGGCTAAAAAAAAAAAAAAAATGAGCTAGCTAGGGCTGCCAGCCTCCAGGTGGGGCCTGGAGATCTCCCACTTTTACAACTGATCTCCAGCTGGCAGAGATCAGCTCCCCTGGAGGAAATGGCTGCTTTGGAGGGTGGACTCAATTGCCTTGGACCCCACTGAAGCCCCTCCCCAAACCTCCCTCCCCAAATCTTGCCCTCTCCTGGACCCGCCTCCAAAATCTCCAGGAATTTTCCAATGCAGACCTGGCAACCCTAGAGCGAGCTCATTAGGGCTGCCAAGTCCCCCACGGCCTCCAGCAGGGGACTGTTTTTGCACATGTGAAGTGCGCGTGGTGTGATGATGTCACTCGGCAGTGACGCCATTGCGCCAGCGATGTCACGCCAGCCCCTCTAGGAGCGTTCGGGGAAACTCTATGGTTTTCCCAGATGCTCTAGCAATCTGGGAAAGAAAACTCTATGGTACCAAATTGCTAGAGTGTCTGGGGAAACCATAGAGTTTTCCCAGATGCTCCTAGAGTGGCTGGCGCGCAACGTCACCGGCACAATGACATCACTGCTGAGCGACATCAACGCACCGCCGATGTCTGGGGAGGATCCCCCCACAGGCCCAATGTGGGCCAGTGGGTTGGGAACCTCCAGACTAGGAATGTGGCAGCCCCATAACTCCTACTAACTCAGCTTAGAGGGAACACTGCTTGCTTCATGTCTGCAGCGCATCTTGAAAACAAACCACAGGAGCTGGACTCGTTTAAAAAGCTGGCAACTCTTTTTCACCTCTTACGGGCCCCCCAGTTTCCAGTTTGCACATTCTTCACAACAACATGACCAATGCAGCTGTTCACTTTGGGCCTTTACTTTCTAGAGGTTTTCATTTCTTCTTGCAAGCTTTGCCTTCCCCTCTTGTCAAACGTGTCTTATCTTCCGGACGCATCTGACAATATATATTTTTTTACCCAGAAGAGCCATCTTAACAGGAGTGAAATGATATCCTCTAGTGATGCTTTAGCTACAATTACTGCCTGTCTTCTCCAGTACCAAAGGGGGGGGGGGGAGAGGAATTAACACTTGTGTAGTTGTTCTGTTGTGCCAAAGACCTCCTTGGAAACCTGTTCCCTCTCAGAGACATTTGGTGTCATGCTTCAAAGGTCAGCAAGGAGATGATGGAGGGCACTGGCTCTCGAATGTCGCCAACTCCAGGACAGCAATTTCCAAATGACGTGCTGGGAAAGAACTGCCTGCGTGCCTGGAGAAATAAACTAAAAGCTCTTTGGGAGCTCCAGCCAAAGCAAACATCCACAGGGCGGGTGCCTGTCGTGCCTCAGTGTGAGTATCTGCTCTGGGAGTATCACCTCTCAATCAATCCCCTCCTACCTAAGCGATAGATATAGCTTCAAAAACAATATTTATATAGCTATCAAGTTGCAGCCAGCTTATGGCAACCCCACTGGGTTTTCAAGGCAAGAGATGACATGGTCTGCCACTGTGTGCTTCAACGTAGCAACCCTGGACTTCCATGGTGATCTCCCATCCAGGAAGAAGAAGAAGAATATATTGGATTTATATTCCGCCCTCCACTCTGAATCTCAGAGTCTCAGACTGGTTTACAATCTCCTTTCCACCCCCGCAACAGACATCCTGTGAGGAAGGTAGGGCTGAGAGAGCTCTCACAAAAGCTGCCCTTTCAAGGACAGCTCTGTGAGAACTATGGCTGACCCAAGCCCATTTCAGCTGCTGAAGTTTATTGTGAAGAATTTTGAAGCTTAGTTCTCATATGAAAATTGTATAATGGCATTTCGAAGCTTGTAGAAACAGGATGATGATGATGATGATGATGATGATGATGATGATGATGATGATGATGATATTGGATTTATATCCCGCCTTCCACTCCGAAGAGTCTCAGAGCGGCTCACAATCTCCCTTCCTCCCCCACAACAGACACCCTGTGAGGTAGATGAAGATATTGGATTTATATCCCGCCCTCCACTCCGAAGAGTCTCAGAGCGGCTCACAATCTCTTTACCTTCCTCCCCCACAACAGACACCCTATGAGGTAGATGAAGAAACTGGATTTATATCCTGCCCTCCACTCCGAAGAGTCTCAGAGCAGCTCACAATCCCCCACAACAGACACCCTGTGAGGTGGGTGGGGCTGGAGAGGGCTCTCACAGCAGCTGCCCTTTCAAGGACAACCTCTGCCAGAGCTATGGCTGACCCAAGGCCATTCCAGCAGCTGCAAGTGGAGGAGTGGGGAATCAAACCCGGTTCTCCCAGATAAGAGAGCTCTGGCTGACCCAAGGCCATTCCAGCAGCTGCAAGTGGAGGAGTGGGGAATCCAACCCGGTTCTCCCAGATAAGAGAGCTCTGGCTGACCCAAGGCCATTCTAGCAGGTG
This sequence comes from Heteronotia binoei, assembly GCF_032191835.1. Taxonomy (NCBI): domain Eukaryota; kingdom Metazoa; phylum Chordata; class Lepidosauria; order Squamata; family Gekkonidae; genus Heteronotia; species Heteronotia binoei. Next base: position 9,954,049 of record NC_083241.1, read on the forward strand.
CAAGTGGAGGAGTGGGTAATCAAACCTGGTTCTCCCAGATAAGAGTCCACACACTTAACCACTACACCAAACTGGCTCTCCAGGGCATCACGTACAAGCCCGCCACATTTGGATTGTGCCTTGCTGGATCGGATATTTCACCTGTCAATTGATATTAGCACCAGACTCTTTCCCCTGTTTTAATTGTTTATTTTAATGTATAATGCGATGTATATGAACTGTTCTGATTTTGCTGATGGTGAGCTGCCCTCAGCCTGCTCCGGCGGGGAGGGCAGGATATACGTCTAACAAACTTAAACTTGAACCTATCACGTTCATAAGGAGGCTCTGGAGCATTGGACTCCTCATAAGAAATGACTTCTATACCACAGGCTGGACCTTCAGTTGTCAAAGTGATCGGCATTGATTGCGGTCTGTTGGCTGTGGGCGTGGTCAGCGTTCCATTCTTTGCATAGGCTTAATTTCATCATGAGTTTGTACATTCGCTATAATTTTTATAAATCTTTGACAAGCATTTTGTATTGATTGAGGCTGGTTTTTCACGAAGGCCTGGGTGCTTTTCTTCTCCTACTCTACCTCCTAGGGGCTGGCCACCCTAAGTGCATGGCTTTTTTGAGCAGGAACACAGTTTCGGCTGGCTTGGTGTCAGGGGGTGTGGCCTGATATGTAAATGAGCCCTTCTGTGCGAAAACAATAGTGCTGTCAGAGGGTGTGGCCTAATATGCAAATGAGTTCCCGCTGGGCTATTTCTACCAAAAAAAAGCCCTTCCTAGGTGAAACCCAGTAGCAGCTACAACCTCTCAGCCAAGGCACATCCCAAAATATTAACCAGCTCCAACGAACAATGAGGATGACATTAGAAAAGAAAAGATAGCCTGACCAGTTTGGAAACATGTAGATAATGCGTGTCACTTGAAATTCACATACATTTAGGGCCAGCCAAGGAGGAAAAAAAAGTAATATACACGGCAATGATATCTTTGATCATTGCAAAAACGGAGAAACACAGCCACTGTGTCGAGAGTAGTTATCATCAAGCCATTTTCTATTCCCCATATACGAATCATTTCATGCATTCCATAACCCAAGCTCCGATGCCTAGGCTTCAAAAGCAATTTCGGCAGCAAAATAAGGTGCTTTTCTTCAATTTTCAAGCCATTTGTACAAGGTTAGTGTTGTTTACCCACCTGGTACACTGATATTTACATACCCCTTTAAAGAAAATTGGTAGGTATGATTTATGGACTACTGTAAGAGCACAATTTTCCATGTACTGCACCTAATCTGAAAGGGCTCCCACAAAGGTCACGCTGGGCATACAAACAGCAAGACTCCTCTTTGGAATAAGTTAGGATATTCATTTTTCTTGGGGAAAATGTCAGCTCGGCCCGACTCCAGGGGTTAGTTTATGCAGATAAATGCGTAAGCCTTTAATCCGAAAGGGAAAAAAGAGAGAGAGAAATACCCTACGCCAATAGCAGCAAAGTCCATCTATCACTGTTAAGACCTGTAAATTGTATTTTATTTAAATCCCCAAACCAGGGCAGGTCTGGGTAACCCAAATTGTTAACATGGTAGCACAAGCCTTGAGCTGAGATTAAAGCCCAGGAACACGGATCGGCTTTCAACCTGGCGGCGTCGTATCTTCCGAGGGGGGCTGCGGACCTAATCTGGATTGGAAGATTCTTCCGTATCGGCGTTTGTTGGCCTAGTAGGGACTGTTGCGCCTGACCCCGGCGATGTTCAGCCACCCAATAAGAGCACTGCACAGTGCCGGCATTTTATCTTTTGATGAACAGCAGTGACAAATGGACTTTGAGAACCTAAACAGCAAGAAGAGATGTATTCGCCATCTCTGCATGTAGAAAAGATAAAGGCCGAGAGTCTATGAAATATGGCTTTTCTGTTACAGAAAGCATTATCCATTTTTTTTTTTTTTTTGCGGGGGAGGTGGTTGAGATTCTTTCATGCTGAAGAATTCTCATCTGCCAGGAAACATTCAGTCTTCAATAAGACTAGCAACGTTAAACAACTGAAGTCGTTTAATCTGCATTGAGCCTGGCTAATGAAATGATTTTTTTTTGTTCCTTATTTTATTTCAGAGTATCTTTTAATGATGGCAGGATTTTTTTCCCCCCCTGTCTCAAGAAAGGCCTAGTGCTTGGCATGCAACTAGGGTTGCCAAGTCCAATTCAAGAAATATCTGGGGACTTTGGGGGTGGAGCCAGGAGACATTAGGGGTGGAGCCAAGATCAAGGCTGTGACAAGCATCATTGAACTCCAAAGGGAGTTCTGGCCATCACATTTCAAGGGACGGCACACCTTTTCAATTCCTTCCTTCCATAGGAAATCATGAAGGATAGGGGCACCTTCTTTTGGGGCTCATAGAATTCGACTCCCTGATCCAATTGTTTTGAAACTTGGGGGGTACTTTGGGGAGAGGCACTAGATGCTATACTGAAAATTTGGTGCCTCTACCCCAAAACGCAGCCGCCCCAGAGCCCCAGATACCCGCAGATCAATTCTCCATGATTTTCTATGGGAATAAATCTCCATAGGGAATAACAGAGTTCCCAGCAGACATTTCCCTCCCCTGCCCCCGCTTTCTGACGACCCTGAAGCGGGGGGAGGGCCTCCAAACCGGGGGATCCCCTGCCCCCACCTGGGGATTGGCAACCCTACATGCAACTGGCACCATCCAGCCAAAATTGCCAGGCCTGGGCTGGAAAATACCTGGAAAATAGCTCGAGATCTCCAGGACTCACCTGGACGCCTAGTAACCCTAAAATAACACAGTAAAAGATTGAACTGGGAACGCACACACACAAAAGGTGGGAAAATAACGAAACAATATTATAAAACCAAAATCAAACCAATAACACAATATAAGTGGGAAAATATATATTCGACTACAATTCATTTTGTTGTTGTTCAGTCGCACAGTCGACTCCAACTCTTTGCGACCCCATCCTCCGAAGTCTGCTCAAATTCATGCTAGTTACATCAGTAACACTGTCCATCCATCTCACCTTTTGCCCTCCCTTTCTTCTTCTGCCTTCTGTCTTTCCCAGAATCAGGGTCTTCTCCAGGGAGTGCTCCCTTCTCATTGGGTGGTCAAAGTCTTTGAGCTTCTGCTTCAGCATCTGACCTTCCAGGGAACAGTCAGGGTTGATTTCCCTTCGAACTGACTGATTGGATCTTCTTGCAGCCCAAGGGACTCTCAAGAGTCTTCTCCAGCACCACAACTCAAAAGCATCTATTCTTCTGCACTCGGCCTTTCTTATGGTCCAGCTCTCACAGCCATATATTACTACTGGGAATACCATCACTTCGACTATACGGACTTTTGTTGGCAGGCTGATGTCTCTACTTTTTATTATATATATAATAACAATAAATATAATAATATAATAAAAATAAAATAAAATAAAATCACCCTGCCAACAAAAGTCCGTATAGTCAGAGTGATGGTATTCCCAGGAGTAATGTATGGCTGTGAGAGCTGGCCATGATGGAGGCCGAGCGCAGTAGAATAGATGCTTTTGAGCTGTGGTGCTGGAGAAGAACAGAATACTAATTGGAAGGTATTACAAAATGCAACTTCTGGTTGCCCCCCCCAAGTTGGAATAAAGAGGTGGACACAATTAGATTGGTAAAACTATGGGCCACTTTATTAAATAACACTGCAACGGCAAGGGTAACTGAACTGTGGCCAGGTCAGGGCCAGGGGTCTCCTCAGACCGCTCCCCTGCCTTTTTCAGCGGGTGAGAGACCTGGCCCCCCGGCCGGAGCTGTGTGTCACAGCTCCCGTCAGGCAGGCCCAGCAGGGAGGCTTGCACCGGAGGGCCCAGACATCAGACGCAAGTCTCAGCGAAAGGCACCCATCCAATTGAGTCTCCAGGACAGTCTGCATTCACACACCTTGGGCCACACCCAAAGGTTGGTCCTGCCAGACCCCTAACTCCCCAAAAGGGGAAGGCTAACCGGTCCTCCCCAGGCCGCATGGTGCCATAAACCCCGTAAAACCTGCCACAACTAAGGCCAAGTCTCTACTTAGGACTTAGCACCCACCGAAAGACCTAAAGCCAACACAGGCCCTTGCCGAAGATCCCCCTGGAAAAGCATATTACCCTTTTCCGAGAGATGCACCCCATCCCCTCTGTAGAGGTCGGGACATTCCCTAGAAATATCTGGATGGGGCAAATAGTGGCCCAAACCACCCTCCAAAACCTTGCGAATCTCCTTATTCGCTCTGTAACGAGCCCTCTCTATCCCAGCTGGATTCCAAGCACTGCGCCACACCAAGCGCGGAATCATGGCCGACCACACTATAATGGTACCAGGCCATCTGTTCCTTACGTACTTTAATCAGCCCGAGATCATTCCCTCCCAGGTGAACAATTAATACCTGCGGAGGAGGGCCCACACACCCATGAAATAAAAGGGGGAGCAAGCCAGGCCACTGAAGATGCCGGTGCCCCCGCCATTCAGCTGTAATATATTTGCTGAGCCCCAGCTGAGAGCCAACAGCAGTTCTCCGAGCTTGATGTGCCGCCCAAAACACATAACTGTGCCCGCAGATGAGAACTCGGCTCCTCCAGCCAGGAACAACAGCATCTAAAAAGAGAAAGAAACGAGTTATAAAACCAACCTTAACCCTCCCCAGCTCCCTCAAACACAACTAAGAGTGGAGCAAAGGCTGAACATAACCCTTAAAAGCCTGAGACCGCCAACGGCCCAGTCGCTGGATGGACGCTGAAGAGTAACCCAAGGCCGCGGCAGTAGAGGCCGCTCTGGTTCTGAAAGAGTGAGTACCAAACCTCACCCCCGACAACCCCAATAAACCTAAAGCCCTGGACGTCACCGCCCAAAACTGATGCTTTTGGAGGGCTGCCTCCAAAATGACAAAACAACAACCCTTCGCAACCTCCCCGCACAGCCAAGTAATCGGCCAATGCTGAAACTGGGCAAAGCTTCACCTCTGAACATGGTCCCAACTCCACCACGGTCCCCATGCCCAGTTGATCCGTCTTGGATCGACGGATGGTAAGAACTGCCATACCCCCCTGCAACCTAACGTCCCTTAGTGACAAGGCTCTACCTAGGGTTGCCAAGTCCAATTCAAGAAATATCTGGGGACTTTGGGGGTGGAGCCAGGAGACATTAGGGGTGGAGCCAAGATCAAGGCTGTGACAAGCATAATTGAACTCCAAAGGGAGTTCTGGCCCTCACATTTAAAGGGATGGCAGACCTTTTCAATTCCTTCCTTCCATGGGAAATAATGAAGGATAGGGGCACCTTCTTTTGGGGCTCATAGAACTGGACCCCCTGGTCCAATCTTTTTGAAACTTGGGGGGTATTTTGGGGAAAGGCACTAGATGCTATGCTGAAAATTTGGTGCCTCTACCCCCAAAAACAGCCCCCCCAGAGCCCCAGATACCCGCGGATCAATTCTCCCTGATTTTCTATGGGAATAAATCTCTATAGGGAATAATAGAGTTCCCAGCAGACATTTCCCTCCCCTCCCCCTGCTTTCTGACGACCCTGAAGCGAGGGGAGGGTCTCCAAACCGGGGGATCCCCTGCCCCCACCTGGGGATTGGCAACCCTAGCTCTACCAGAAACATCAGTCCTGGAGCTTGCCACCAATTCACTAATCCTCAATGCCCCAAAGAAGGCCACTAAAGAGGCTGCGTGAAACAAAACAGCCTCAAAATGAGATGCACAGACTGCGCTCCACACGCCTTTCAAACCCCTAAGAATCTCTGGAGACATAGGGGTCCTAGAATCAGGCATAGGCCCCACCTCTCTGGACCACCCTTCCAGCATCTTTCGAATACGAAAATCTGCTGTTTCCTCCTTATACCCTAAGGCTTTGCTAGCAAAGGCCAGCGCAGACAAGCGTCCCCTGATCGATCGCACGGCCAGTCCCTTACCTCTTAAGGAAACACAATAATGGAGCAACTGCTCTACTGGTAGGGGCCAAACAATGCAATACCCTACCTCAGCCCTAAAGTCTTCAAACTGCCGTACAGCACGTTCGTAAGACTTCCCGGTGCTAGGCGCAATGGCTAGGCCCATCGCTCTGCAGGCCTCGGCTCTCCAATCAGCCATAGCTCCTGGGGCATTGGCGCCGCTTCCAGATCAGCGTCCGGGGCCAGCTGACGAAACCTCTCCATCTGTTTACGAGAGAGAGCGTCAGCCACCCCGTTATTCACCCCAGGAACATGCTTGGCCAAAAACAAAATGTTAAGCTGCAGGCAACGCAGAGTGAAGGCCCTCACCAACCTCATAACCCACTGCGATTTGGATGAAAGGGAATTAATCACATGAACAACGGCCACGTTGCCGCACCAAAAATGAACAGTGCGATCGACCATATCTCTTCCCCACAGCCAAACCGCAACCAAAATAGGAAAAAATTCCAAAAACGTGAAATCCCGGCTCAAACCAGCCTGGACCCATGACTCTGGCCACACCTCCATGCACCAATGTCCACGGAAGTAGACCCCGAAACCTAATGACCCAGCAGCATCGGACATGACCTGAAGCTCCACCTCAAGCCTCATGTCCTCTCTCCAAAACGAAATCCCATTGAAGGATTCCAAAAATTCTTGCCATACTCGCAGATCCTCCCTCATGCTGTTAGTAACCCTGGTCCTGTGTTGGGGCAGGCGAAGGCTCGCCATCGCATCACAGAACCTACGGAGAAAGGCCCTACCCGGGGCAACCATTTTGCAGGCAAAGTTAAGATGCCCCACCAACTGTTGCAGCTCAAGAAGCGTAACCTTCTTCTTGAGGAGGAAAGAACCAATCCTTTCCTTCAAATCCACCAGCTTCTGGCAAGCAATCCTGAAAGACTGAGCTAACGTATCCAGCTTGATCCCCAAAAACACAAGGCACTGAGCAGGGCCTTCGGTTTTCTCCTCAGCCAAAGGCACGCCTAACTCCGTGGCCAACTCAACAAATCCAGACAGCAACTGAGTGCAGCGTCCAGAACCAGCAGGGCCCACAAACAGTAGTCATCCAAATAATGAACGACATCCTGCAAACCCACACAAACAGGTAGTCATCCACATAATGAACGACATCCTGCAAACCCACTTTCTCAAGCACAGCCCATTCAAGAAAAGTGCTGAAACGCTCGAAAGCCGCACACGATACAGAGCAGCCCATCGGCAATGCCCTGTCCATGTAAAATTGCCCTGCAAAAGAAAAACCCAAAAGCTCAAAATCATCTGGGTGGACAGGGAGAAGGCAAAAGGCCGATTTGATATCGCATTTAGCCAACTCAGCCCCCTGACCACAGCGTCGAACGACGCCCACGGCCTGATCAAATGTGGTGTACCTAACAGAGCATAGCTCCTCAGGTATACCATCATTAACAGAGGAACCCCTAGGGTAAGAAAGATGGTGAATCAAACGAAATTCACCCGGCGCCTTCTTTGGCACCACACCTAACGGGGAAACCCTAAGATTAACCACTGGAGGACTAGCAAATGGGCCTAAAATCCTGCCCTCCGCCAGCTCCTTGGCGATCTTAGCCTCTACAACATGTTCTAAACCCATAACTGAACTGAGGTTCCGAGACCAAGTTGGCACCCGAGAACCCTGAAAGGGAGTTCTAAAACCCAACGTAAAACCGTTCAACAAGTATAAACTGTCCTCCTTACGTGGGTACCTATGAAGCCATTGCTCAAGAGGTCCCACCCTTATCGGGCTGGGGCCCTTTTCCAGTTTGAGAGGGCCCCCCCCCACAGTTTTTTCTGACCCTTGCGTGGCCAAACTCTCGGACAGCTATTGAACGAGTGTGGACCAGCACACAAGGGGCATTCGTGCTTGAACTGGCAAGCTTTACAACTGCACGCCCCTTGCGACCCAAACTCCCAGCAAAGCAAACGGGGTTGAACTGCCTGCCCCGCATAACCGCGGGAGGAGGATGACGCACTAGAAGGAAAAGAGGAAGCCCTAGTTACTAGGTGACCACTGTCCGATGGGTCCCCCAAATTGGGCCGCGCAGGTGACATCACCTGCAGCCACAACTGTTGGTGAATCTGATCCCAAGAGAGTGAATGGTATAAAGCGGCCCTCATCCTGAACTCCTGGTCATATTGGATCCAGGCTGGACCGCTGAACATCGTATACCCCTTGTATATGATGTCCATGTATTGGATCAACGCAGCAGCCCGCCAGGGCTGTGCACGCACAATCACTCCCGCATATATAAAAAAACCCCGGAAGCCAATTGTCCCAGGTCCTATCAACCTTCCTCTTCTTCAGCTTTTCCTTCTCTTTATCATCCAGTTCCTCCTTATCCTTCTTTTCCAATTCCCTAAATAAGAGGGAGAATATGTCAACATATTCCCCTTTTAGGATTTTGTCCCTCGTGGCAGGCAGCAGGTGATCCCCCAAAGGTAAGACAACCTCACCAAAAGGCATAGCGCCAAAGGGGACCGCCCCGTAAGGAGATGGGAAACCCCATCCACCCGACAGAGCCGCCCCTGCCCCCTGCTGCCCCGCCCCAGGCCAATTTCCAAATGGACCAAACTGGCCCTGTGGCCACATCCAATTGTTCTGCTGCCCCAAACTCAAAGTTGAGGGAGCCCCTAAACCACCCAATGTAGCCCAGGCCCCATTAGGAGCAGCGGATCCCAAGCCCCCCAGAGCCACACAGGCCCAGCGAAAGGCAGCGAACCATCCCTCGACTTACCAGGAAGTAGAGCTGGCACCAGCGAAGACCCGACACCGAGCACACTGGATGACGGGCCCGCTCCCAGATCCGAGCCAACAAGCCCTAAAGCTCCTCCGGTCGAAGACGCAGCAGACCTGCCCTCCAAAATAGACAAACGGGTCAGTATATCCGCCTGCAAAGCTCGCTTAGGAATCCGCCCCTTCTTAGGCATCTGGGAAGGTGGAAACCCCGATGCCTGCTCCAGGGCCTGCAGCCTCTGAAAAATGGCTGCGTTCACCTCTCCTCCACCTCATCATCAGAAGACGAAGGGGGCGGAGGACGCTTCGGGGGCGGCTTAGGAGCCTTAGGGGCAGGCTGTTTCCCCTTTGATTTTCCACTACCTTTACGCCCAGACATGCTCACTAAAGAGCACAGCCCAAATCAAATTAAGGGGACAGCTGTAACGCCGGTAACCACTCTGAGCCAAAAAAGATGAGTCACAGAAACCTACCAAACCCTTCAATTATCCTAACAGAAAAAAGAGGGGGGGGGGAGAGGGCCAAAGCCTACACCTAAAACGGCCGCCACCTCACTCAGTCTTAAAATGGCCGCCGCCTCTCCAGACCTAAGATGGCCACCAAGAAGAAGGGAGAAGAACCCAACAAAAATGGCCTCCTAGCCCCAGGCAAAAGAGCAACCACTCAGGCTCCTACAAGATAGCCGCCTAGCCTCAGGCAAAAGAACAACCACCCAGGCTCCTACAAGATGGCCGAACTGCTCTCCCACTAATAACCACCTCAGTGTCACTTAAAATGGCTAACAATGCCACTGCAAGGGAGCTCCCCAACCCCCCAAAAGCAGAAGTCGCAGGGAGAAATGATTGCCCTCACCAACAAGGCAACCTCTCCCACCCCGCTGCCCCACAACCGCACTCAGCCCCAATCCACCCCGCTGGGCTAAAGCACGAGGCCAGCAGCCCTTATACCACTCTGCAGCAAAACAATACTATGCACGACAAACCTAACGGATCCCACGACACATGCTCCCTGCTGGCCAAGCACCCGAAGAGGACTAACATCCACAGAGCGTAGGCTTCCGAGCAGGCGCGGAAGCCCCGCCCCCTCAAGACGTGCCGAAAGCGAGCTGAAAAGTCCGCTCTCCCTCTGGGGGGGGGGGCAAAATCTCCCCGGGAGCCACGCCGCGATGCAGCGGGCTGCTGGAGGCTCCGTTGTGTGAATACAAATTTTCAAAGTTCTAAACAGCCATGTCAAATTTTGACTTCGAATGCTAAAGAGCAATTCAACCACTCCTGTGGGTAAATTAAAGTGCCAGAGCTCGCAGTGATGCCGTGCAAAAGCGTCTTCTTATATTCCAAGCCACACATTTAAAGGCTTCAGTTACTCATACAGAGAGCCAGTTTGGTGTAGTGGTTAAGTGTGCGGACTCTTATCTGGAGGAACTGGGTTTGATTCCCCACTCCTCCACTTGCAGCTGCTGGAATGGCCTTGGGTCAGCCAGAGCTCTCTTAGGAGTTGTCCTTGAAAGGGCAGCTGCAGTGAGAGCTCTCTCAGCCCCACCCACCTCACAGGGTGTCTGTTGTGGGGGAAGAAGAAACAGGAGATTGTAAGCCGCTCTGAGACTCTAATTCAGAGAGAAGGGTGGGGTATAAATATGCAGTCTTCTTCTTCTTCTTCTTCTTCTTCTTCTTCTTCTCTTGTAATGCTTCTTTTCGTGTCCCTCCTTGCTCAGCCTGTTCCTCTCTTGCCCAGTCCTTCCCCTTATACAAATTTTCAAGTTCCATGGATTTTGACAGGGAAATCCAGCTCTTTAAAATCTCTCTCGGTTGCCAGAGTCTTATCTGGCTACCGACAGGAGGAGTTTTTACCCCAATTGCTAGAGTGTCCCTTGTGTAACATGACTGGCATTATGATGTCACTTCTGGGTGATGAGATCACGCCAGACACATTGGGCATGACGGAGGAGTTTGGGGGTGGAAATCTCCGTGCCAGCAGGTTGGGGGCCCCAAAATGGGGGAAAACCCACCCCCGGTGGAAGGTTGGGAACCCTAGATGGGACTTGATGTATAGCATTTCTAGACCGATACACATTATAGACAACATCCCCCCCCCCCCTCCATATGCTCAAGACTTTTCACATGCATCATAATTCCAATAGTATTTCACACAACAGCCCTTTTAGGCAGACTATGCTTGTCATCTTTTCATTTATTTAGTATCCCGCCTTCCCCGCCGAAGCAGGCCCGGGACAGCTCACAGTATAAAAACCACAACAAACAATTTGAAATCGATACATATTATAAAAAAAATTACACATTCAATAGTTAAAACAATCAGAAATAATTTGGTGCTCAACTCTTGATATTATATGTTTTCAGCGGCGACGGTATTTCTTCAGGCTCCATGTCAGTTGAAAGCCAACTGGAAGAGAACAGTCTTACAGGCCTTGTGGATTTACAGAGAGTGAGGCTGAGCAGCAGATGAACATATGAAGCTGCCTTATACTGAATCAAACCCATGGCCCATCAAAGTCAGTATTGTCTCCTCAGACTGGCAGCGGCTCTCCATGGTCTCAAGCTGAGGTTTTTCATGCCTACTTGCCTGGACCCTTTTCAGTTGGAGATTTATTTATTTATTTATTACTTTACATTTATATCCCGCCCTCTCCGCAAGCGGACTCAGGGCGGCTTACAGTATCATAAAAACAGTCAATTCCATAAAACATATAAAACCATAAAACATTTATCAAGTTAGAAACTAGTACGCTATGCCGGGGATTGAACCTGGGACCTTCTGTTTACCAAGCAGGTGCTCTACCACGGAGCCACTGTCCCTCCCCTGTAGGTCAACAGTCTAGATGGATGTAGGTCAACTGTCTAGACGGTACTGGGAACACTTTGCATCCTCTGCTTCCCATCCTCCCTTCCAAGATGCGATCATGACAGGCTGGAGTAGGTCAACTGAGTAGCTCCCTACTGTTCCTCCACCGCCCTGAACATTCCAGGGCCCTCAATATTCCATTGCACCTCGAGGGCAGTGAGCATGCTCAGTAGGGACACCAGCCTCCAGGTGAAGTTCCTCCAGAATTAAGGTTTATCTACTACAGAGATCAGTTCTCCTGGAGAGAATGGCTGCTTTGGAGGGTGGGATCTATGGCATTGTCCACCACTGAAGTCCCTGGCCTCCCCAGGCCCCATCCACAAATCTCCAGGAGTTGTCCAACTTGAATGTGGTAACCCTACTGTGAGGAAAAGCCCCCTACTTTTCATACACATGGACATCATGATCACCAGTATGGTTGCCAGGGTGCCTGGAGTTTTGACTCTCACACATCTGCTCTAAGAAGTGGACTTTGCTTGCAGTTTCTAAGGCTTATGTGGATACCATAAGCCTCAGCTTTGCATTCTACATCTCTGAAGAGTGTTAGCCAGAACTACAGACATGCTCCAGCTGCTCCTTGTGTGCCCAGTCTTGGCCACTGCAGTGGAAGAAGCCAGGCCACCATGTTTCCAGCCTGCCTCCATGGACCTAAGGCTAACAACAGCAGAATCCATCTTGCTTTCCTGACCCAAGTATACCCTGCCAGGCTGAACTCATTCCTTCTTAGTGGGAAAGTCACACGTACACACCCTAGCCTGCAAGCAACCCATTTACCTCATGAATGGATTAATAGCTCCACTGTTGATCCTAATTGCTCAGCAATACCAGAACAATAACTCTTGCCCAGGAAGAAGATAAGGAAGAGGAAAACCATCTCCTGTCTCAACCAAGTGTTTTGTCTAACCCGGGTGATACCTAGGCCAGTATTTGATTCCCTATTGTCACCTTTCCAGATAATCCCATTTAACCTTAAGTATCCAGCCATTCCCATTCTCTCCCTAGTCTAATACCTTGGAGCCGCCCCAGGCAGCATTGCAGCTTGGAAATTTCCAGGTTCACCGGACTAAGGTGAAGTTCATTGGCCCAAACTGGCATCCAATTAGGTGTCAGCAAGGAACTCACCATTGGCTCTGCTAATGTCCTGCCTCCTTGGTCATCATAGAGCCTCCCCCTGCTCCTCCCCAAGACCTCCCAGCACCTAAGGGGTCTAAGAGAGTCTATTTAACCTCTGACCCAACTCCACTCATGTGTGCATCTAACAGTATCCCAGTTCTACTGTCTAAATCCATCCCCAATTCTGGCCACAGTTTTGGGTCCACCTCCCCTGTCCTCTTATGTCGCCATTGGAAACCTTTCCTGAAGACGACGATGGTAAATATGACCCTGTTTGTCTACCCGTATATGTTACCCCTATCAATCTATCTGTATTTCCTTAGACCTGTGTGAATGTGTGAGTGTTTTGTATTTTTACCTTGTATGAAAGAACTATTATTCTAAATAAATTACAATTGGTTTTATTAAATTAGAGTCCATTTTATTGAGCATCACTCTCTGAATGGTTGAGCCTGGTATACATTGATAAAAAGATTCCTATTAAAGCCAGGTGTCCATTAAACTAATCCCCCAACCTCGTTTTGAGGGCATTTTGGCTTACACTACCCACCCACCCACCCCTCCATACCCTGCTGGTGTCCAGGAGGGACCTGCCAATCCTGGTTTCTAGACAAGAATATGTAGAAAGCCCAGCCTGGAGCCAATCCTCTTATGTAGCCAGGCCTCCAAGAGTTTATGTAGCCCATCCTGAAGCCACGTCCCTCTTATGTAGCCAGTTTGGTGTAGTGGTTAAGTGTGCAGACTCTTATCTGGGAGAACCGGGTTTGATTCCCCACTCCTCCACTTGCACCTGCTGGCATGGCCTTGGGTCAGCCATAGCTCTGGCAGAGGTTGTCCTTGAAAGGGCAGCTGCTGTGAGAGCCCTCTCCAGCTCCACCCACCTCACAGGGTGTCTGTTGTGGGGGAGGAAGGTAGAGGAGATTGTGAGCCGCTCTGAGACTCTTCGGAGTGGAGGGCGGGATATAAATCCAATATCTTCTTCTTCTTCTTCAATCCTCCAAGAGTTTACAGGGCTCTTATTGCAGGGCCTTCTATAAACTCTTGGAGGATTGGTTACATGGGGAGTGTGGCGTAATATGCAAAGGGGTTCCTGCTACAAACCAAAAAAGCCTTGATCGTTGGTCTCTAAGGTTCTACTGGATCTTGCTACTCAAATGATGAAGAGAAGAAGAACAGCAACGATTGTAAGACAACTCTGTTTTGACTCGCCTTCAACTGATGGTATATGAGGATGCCCAATGAGGGCTGAAGACACTGGAAGTAACACTAGCAGCAAATTGTTTTTAAAATGTTTGAATTGCTTATTGTTTAATTTGTTTAATGTTTTAAACTGTTAAAGTTCAGAACTGTAAATGTTTTATTGTGGTGAGTCGCCCTGAGCTTGCTTCGTCAGGAAGGGCGGGATACAAATCCAATTAAATAAATAAATAGAACAAGATAGACGATATTGGATTTATATCCCACCCCTATACTTTGAATCTAAGAGTGGTCACAATCTCCTTTACCTCCCCGCCACCCACAACAGACACACTGTGAGGTAGGTGGGGCTGAGAGAGCTCTCCCAGAAGCTGCCCTTTCAAGGACAACTCTGTGAGAGCTGTGGCTGACCCAAGGCCGTTTCAGCAGCTGCAAGTGGAGGAGTGGGGAATCAAACCCAGTTCTCCCAGGTATGAGTCTGCATGCTTAACCACTTCACCAAACTGGCTCTCAACACAGCTACCTAACCCACCTGAAACTGTCCCTGAATTAATATCTTTCCTTCCTCCCCTCCCCTCCTAGTTAAGGTAAATGAGAGACCATGAAATTCTTGTGGGATCAGGGATATGAGATCAGTCCAACAAGGAGTAGCCAATGTTTCAGTCTTCACGTGATGGGTATAAATGGCTTTCCCAGTTATTTTGGGGTGGGGGCGGGCACTAGATTAGCTATTTGTACTTGTCACATGTGGAGAATTCGCTTGTTATAATGGACTGAACAGTCGCCTGTTTGCCGAAGAAAGGTTGTTGTGTTGGATGTCATAACATTAATCATGGAATAAACTTCTCCGAGTTTCAATATGAACGCAGCATATATAATTCTGCAGAAATCCCATCGAGGCTTGCTATTAATATCCACTGATTTTAATGTTGGGGTGACATTAAGAAATGCCAGTGTAAAAATTGTAGCCGGTCTCTTTTGAATACCAGCACGTATCCAGTCTCTGCGTGTAACTTTCGCTTTCTTTCCAGAAGAGTCGCATCACCCGTTCTTGAAGGAACCACAGTCTTGGGGGTGTTATCAAACACCAACAGGAAGTGAAAGGATGAGTCATCTTGAGGGCGACACTCAAAAGAACGAGATCCCTCAAAGGTCAGGTTCCCTTGCTCATCAATGGTTGACATTTCGACATTTAATTCTGACGTTCCACGATAATGGCTTCGGAGATAGCGGGGAAAAGGACGCCGGGACTGGTATGCAATTATGGGCATAATGAGATGCACAAATGCAAATGAGGTGAGACATGCCAGATCTTTGGAGTGCCTTTTGTCAGAACTGAAGGCGCCACTAGACTTTGATAGATACCGTGTTGGTGTTCATTCGTTAGCACTCTAATAGCTTTTTAAAGCCGCCTCTGTGTGGCGTGCAATTTGTGGAGGCTGATTTGAAATAACCTTTGAAGATGAAAAAAGTCCAGAGGTCAGTTCTGTCGGGGGGGGGGGGGAGAAGGAGCCTTCTTAAACTGTCTCTGATCCAACAATGTTAGTTTGCCTCAGAAGTCGCTAGTACTTCTTAATAAAAATGTTGTGTGCCTCTAAGGAGCTCTGCGTGACTGCTCAAAGCACTACACACATATGCAGTTTGAAATATAATAACTCGCGAACAAAACTGAAAGATACAACATGTAGAAGTATTATGAATGCTCCGGATCTGAAAATAATTATTGTCCAGGAGACGTTAGAAAACATCGGATCTCAAAGTTGTTCAAGTCCCTTGCTGTTCGGTTTCATTCTCCCAGTGGGAGGGATAGGAAGGGTGACCCTGTAGATATGTGTCTGAAAGGGACAGCATCCAACTAAAACAGTTAGCTCATATTCCAACCAAACACGGTTGCCCCTAACTGTTGTTTCTTCTACAACATTCTCCCTTGCCACCAACTGTTACACTAGCTTTCAGGAAGGCTTTCACACTCTCTATGAACATTGTTTTATGGGATGAGATGATATGCTCTCTGGATACATACATTGTTAACAGTAAAGAGCCAGTTTGGTGTAGTGGTTAAGTGCGGACTGGGAGAACCGGGATTGATTCCCTACTCCTCCGCTTGCAGCTGCTGGAACGGCCTTGGGTCAGTCATAGCTCTTGCAGGAGTTGTCCTTAAAAGGGCAGCTGCTGCGAGAGCCTTCTCAGCCCCACCCACCTCACAGGGTGTCTGTTGTGGGGGGAGAAGATATAGGAGATTGTGAGCCACGCTGAGTTTCTGATTCAGAGAGAACGGCAGGTTACAAATCTGCAGTCTTCTTCTTCTTTGAAAGAAGCTTTTCTCGCATATCATGGCAGAGAGGCCAATGCTTTCCCAATGATAGAGAATAATTCCAGATGGGATATCTGTGGGACCAAAATAAAGCAGATGTGCAGTGGTAATGCTAACAACATATATTTCAGCAGAACTTATTTCCTTTGATGAGAGAGAGATCAGAGATTTGGCATTAAGACTCTGTTCCTTTTTAACCCCCCTCCTGTTTCAATGGCCATGATTTAATGAATATCAGGTTGCAGATGGTCAGCTAAATGTCATCATTGAGGCAGCTGAGTCACTCATGGAAGTTCAGAAGCAGATGTGGGATGGAGTTCCTGACTTCCAGACGGGGCCTGGAGTTCTCTTTGAGTTGCAACTCATCTCTAGCCTGCAGAGATCAGTTGAAAAACATAAGAGAAGCCATGTTGGATCAGGACAATGGCCCATCAATCCAACACTCTGTGTCACATAAGAGAAGCCATGTTGGATCAGGCCAATGGCCCATCCAGTCCAACACTCTGTGTCACATTTGTTGTTCAGTCGCACAGTTGAGTCTGACTCTTTGCGACCGCATGGACCAAGTCACGCCAGGCCCTCCTGTCTTCCACCATCCTTCAAAGTCTGCTCAAATTCGTGTTAGTTACATCAGTACCACTGTCCAGCCATCTCATCTTTTGTTGTCCCCTTCTTCTTTTGCCTTCTGTCTTTCCCAGCAACAGGATCTTCTCCAGTAAGTGCTGCTGTCTCATTTGGTGGCCAAAGTATTTGAGCTTCAGCTTCAGTATCTGACCTTCCAGGGAACAGACTGGGTTGATTTCCCTTAGGACTGACTGGTTTGATCTTCTTGCAGTCCAAGAGACTCTCAAGATTCTTCTCCAGCACCACAGCTCAAAAACATCTATTCTTCTGCGCTTAGCCTTCCTAATGTCACATAGGGGCCAAAAAAACCAGGTGCCATTGGGAGGCCTGTCAGTGGGGCCAGGACACTAGAAGTCCTCCCACTGTTCCTCTCCCCCAAGAACCAAGAATACAGAGCATCACTGCCCCAGACATAAGAACATAAGAGAAGCCATGTTGGATCAGGCCAATGGCCCATCAGTCCAGCACTCTGTGTCACATAGGGGCCAAAAAAAAAAAAAACAGGTGCCTTCAGGAGGTCCATCAGTGGGGCCAGGACACTAGAAGCCCTCCCACTGTTGCCCCTTTCAAGCACCAAGAAAACAGAGCATCACTGCCCCAGACAGAGAGTTCCAACAATACACTGTGGCTAATAGCCACTGATGGACCTCTGCTCCAATGCTATATCTTTTTTTGAGGTGTGGTGACCAGAATTGTATACAGTACTTCAAATGACATTCTGCTTGTATCTGAGAAAGGGAACTTTGCCTCTAAAAACCTGTTTCTTCAAAATCTTGTTGGTCTCTCAGGTGATACTGGATTTGAATCTATCTTAAAAAGAAATTAATTGATCACTTGAGCACTAGACAAGATGCACAGGTCCCTTTGGCTGCTGAGCGGAGAGGGAAAGAGTGCAAAAGGGTTCCGTAAAGGGTTTGGGGACTGGGGGAAAAAACGTTTAGAAAGAACAGAGGAATAGGTGGGAAAATAGCAGGGCAGCTTTGAGATTAAATGACCGGAATAGTTTCATCTGCCACTCCTGCACTTTTCTTTGTAGAGAGTGATGATGCATTTGGGTTTTGTATTTTTGACACGGAAGTCTTAAGACAATTAGAATAATTTACATCTGTATAAGGGGGGCACTTTGCATAAAAGATGAATCGACTTTGATGCTACCTCACTGGGGAACTGCCTGTCAATCTGGGGTGCTGTCCGCGCCTCCCCCGCCTCCACTTTGTGTGTATGTGCGCACGTGTGTGTGCGTGCACGTTTTGTTATGTGGCTCCATTTTTATGTGGCTCCCATCTTCATATATTCCAGGAGTGGCCAAACTTGCTTAACATAAGAGCCATATAGAATAAACATCAGATGTTTGAAAGCAGGGAGGGAGGGAGGGAGGAAGGAAGGAAGGAAGGAAGGAAGGAAGGAAGGAAGGAAGGAGGGAGGGAGGGAGGGAGGGAGGGAGGGAGGAAGGAAGGAAGGAAGGAAGGAAGGAAGGAGGGAGGGAGGGAGGGAGGGAGGAAGGAAGGAAGGAAGGAAGGAAGGAAGGAAGGAAGGAAGGAAGGAAGGAAGGAAGGAAGGAAGGAAGGAAGGAAGGGAGGGAGGGAGGGAGGGAGGGAGGGAGGAAGGAGAGGTAGAGATAGAAAGAAAGCAACTTTAACTTTAAATACATTCTCCAAGCCACTGGCTGGCTTGGCTTAGAGAAGTGATTTAAAGAGACAAATGCCTTCTCCATGCTGGCTGACAGAGTGGTGGGGGCTTCAAGAGTCACACAGTATGTTGAAAAAGCCACGTGTGGCTCCTGAGCCACAGTTTGGCCACCCCTGATATATTCCTGTTATGTATGTGAATCCAGGTGTTATCAAATGGTGTTCCTGCCTGACTCATTGGAGCCTGAAGGACTGAGCTTGGGGACTCGGGAACAATGCGCAGGAGGAACCAAATCCCAACTGCCCTGCTCCAATCGCAGGCCTTCTGTTGGCTTGAATGGCCCAATCACGTGCTTGTGCAGGAACCCAGTGTTGTATATAGTTGGCCCAGCGGGCCCCATTCCTCAGTCTTGTTAGTGCAGCCACCCACCATGCTGTACTCAATGAAGAGCTTGTTATCACTACCACCTCGCCTCTTCAATGTTTTTTGTTGTTGTTCAGTCACACAGTGGAGCTCAACTCTTTGTGACCCCCTGGACAAAGTCACGCCAGGCCCTCCTGTCTTCCACCATCCTCCGAAGTCTGCTCAAATTCGTGTTTGTTACATCAGTAACGCTGTCCAGCCATCTCATCTTTTGCCGTCCCCTTCTTCTTTTGCCTTCTGTCTTTGCCAGTGTGGAGAAACGCCATTTTAGGCTATGGTTATCTGTGAGTTGTCAGGAAGAGGCTGTCAAACTCAAAGAAGGTAGTCTCTTCCTCTGGCCCCCTCCCCTCCTGTTTAAAAGCAGCAATTCAGAGGAGGCCTCCTAGAGAGACAGAAAGTCTTTCAGTCTGGTCTCCCAGAATGCTGCAGGAGGGAAAACCAGTTCCTGGGCAGGAACTGGGTTTTATATTAGTGATTTTTGGCGGGAAGCCTTCAGTTTGAGCTGGGCTTTGAGTCCAGCCAGTTGGGTTGGTGAGTCTGTCTGTTCTGGATGGTATGGCCAGGGCAAGTATGGTATAATAGGGAAAGAAGGAGCGTTTTTCCCTAGTTTGATTTATTTCTTCTGTTCAGTATTTTAAAATGCCTGTATATACTTGTAAATTTTAAATAAATATTTTGTCTTTTTAAAAGGTAGTCCTCCTGTATCACATAGTTTCCCCAACCGCCTTAGACCACACTATTGCAAGAGGAGAGTCCCGGGAAGGGGGAAGGCATACAGTTGGCAAGGGTGTCAATCCTCCAGGGGTCTCCCAAAGAAGGACTTTGGTCTCTGTCATAACCAGGTCTGAAGGCAGAATCGGGCTGGTTTCGTCACACCCAGCATCAGGGTCTTCTCCAGTGAGTGCTCCTTTCTCATTTGGTGGCCAGAGTATTTGAGCTTCAGCCTCTGACCTTCCAGGGAACAGTCAGGGTTGATTTCCCTTAGGACTGACTGATTGGATCTTCTTGCAGTCCAAGGGACTCTCCAGCACCATAGCTCAAAGGCATCTATTCTTCTGTGCTCGCCCTTCCTTATGGTCCAGCTCTCACAGTCATACATTACTACTGGGGATACCATCGCTTTGACTACACGGACTTTTGTTGGCAGGGTAATGTCTCTACTTTTTATTATACTGCCCAGGTTCGCCATAGCTGTCCTCCCAAGGAGCAAACCTCTTTTAATTTCATGGCTACAGTCACCATCTGCAGTGATCTTGGATCCCAGAACTGTGAAGTTTGTCACTACTTCCATGTCTTCCCCTTCTATTTGCCAAGGTGTGATGGGGCCAGATGCCATGATCTTAGTTTTTTTGATGTTGAGTTTCAAGCCTACTTTTGTGCTCTTCAATGCCTAAGAACCGACTATATTATAGTTCCCTTCTAGGATTCTCGGCAACCCATATAATGTCCCCATTATGATGACACTCAATGCACCAATAACCTCTGTGTACTGAACACCTCTGTGGGATAGGGTTCATATAGGAAGTCAAGGCACCCTAAGCAAGGCCAACTTCTGGCACTCCCCCACCCCTGCACTGATAACATCACTGAGTCACATGCCCCCCCCAATTCATCGCCCCCAGAAGGCCAGCGCCCTAGGCAGTCACCTAGTTTGCCCTATGGAAGGGCCAGCCCTGTAGAAGAAGAAGAAGATATTGGATTTATATCCCGCCCTCCACTCCGAAGAGTCTCAGAGCGGCTCACAATCTCCTTTCCCTTCCTCCCCCACAACAGACACCCTGTGAGGTAGATGAAGATATTGGATTTATATCCTGCCCTCCACTCCAAAGAGTCTCAGAGCGGCTCACAATCTCCTTTACCTTCCTCCCCCACAACAGACACCCTGTGAGGTAGATGAAGATATTGGATTTATATCCCGCCCTCCACTCCGAAGAGTCTCAGAGCGGCTCACAATCTCCTTTACCTTCCTCCACCACAACAGACACCCTGTGAGGTAGATGAAGATATTGGATTTATATCCCGCCCTCCACTCCGAAGAGTCTCAGAGCGGCTCACAATCTCCTTTACCTTCCTCCCCCACAACAGACACCCTGTGAGGTGGGTGGGGCTGGAGAGGGCTCTCACAGCAGCTGCCCTTTCAAGGACAACCTCTGCCAGAGCTATAGCGGACCCAAGGCCATGCTAGCAGGTGCAAGTGGAGGAGTGGGGAATCAAACCCGGTTCTCCCAGATAAGAGTCCGCACACTTAACCATTACACCAAACTGGCTCTCTGTAAGGAGTGAGGGTCATTGAAGGCAGCTGATGAAGACCTGGACGGAATATGGCCCTCCCTTTCTGCAAGCAATCTGATGAAGAGAGCTGTGTTTCTCGAAAGCTTACGCTACAATAACATTTGTCAGTCTTAAAGGCAGGGGTCATTTCATAGGAAAAGAGGTGCCGGAGCTCATTAGCACCACTCATTTGCCTCTGCCACACACCTCTGACATCACCGGAAGGTGTACCAATTACATCAGCTCTGCATCTACCTTCAGATGCTTCTGGAATTAGAATTGTCATCATAAAACCTGACTCCCATCATACTTTTCAAATGACTTTCTCCTCCATGGCCACAGTGGCAAGAGGAAGATTTCCATCTGTCTGCTTGATACGTTTTGGTTATTTTCCCCTTTTTTTGGGGGGGGGGGGGGGAAATATTAGAAAGTTTGTCAAATCTTAGAGTTCAGTAAAATTATCCCGGGGGGGTTGAACAATGGAGCCCAGAAGCAAGTATTTGGGAGGGGGGAGGGGAGTAAGAAAGAAAGAGCACAACAAAATTTAGAGGTTCTGGAACTCCACTCCTGGGAGCTCCTGCCCAAAATGAGGCCAACAGCCATGGTGTGAACATCTCTGTTTTACAGGCCCTGAGGAAACAAATAGTGCACAGAACCTTTCCTCATGTAGATCAGGTGTCCCCAACCCCCAGGCTGTGGACCGGGATCGGTCTGTGGCCTGTTAGCAACCAGGCCACGGAGTAAGGCAGAGACCTTCACCTACTCCTCATTTAAAGACCCCCATGGGGGCAGGGGCAAGGTGTGGGGGCAGCAAAAACCCCAGCACTCCCATCAGTCTGTAGAAAAATTGTCTTCCACAAAACAGGTCCTTGGTGCCAAAAAGGTTGGGGGCCGCTGGTACAGATGATTGCCTTGAGAAAGCCAATGGTGTGAGGCAGTTCTTCAGTCTTTCTCACAGAACACTGATTCCTCGTTCATGACCAATGAGCCTTCCTGACCACAGGCGACCATCACCCTAGTGTGCACAAACCATGTGTGTCCAGTCATCAAGAGAAGAGTTGGCATCTCTGGCTTTGAGAGCCAGTTTGGTGTAGTGGTGAAGTGTGTGGACTCTTATCTGGGAGAACCAGGTGTGATTCCCCACTCCTCTACTTGCACCTGCTGGAATGGCCTTGGGTTAGCCATAGTTCTTGTAGGAGTTGTCCCTGAAATGGCAGCTGCTGTAAGAGCTCTCTCAGTCCCATCTACCTCACAGGGTGTCTGTTGTGGGGGGGGGGGAGGTAAAGGAGATTGTGACTGCTCTGAGACTCTGAGATTTGGAGTACAGGGCAGAATATAAATCCAATATCATCATCATCTTCTTCTCCTCCTCCTCTTTCTTCTCCTTCTCCTTCTTCTTCAGCCTTGAGGACAAAACGGAGTCTCATTGTTCAGAGGCAGCATATCCATGAGTACGAGGCGCTAAAGACAAACAGAGAAGAATGGTGGACTTTATGTCCCTTCTTCCTAGAAGCATTTGGCCGGTCTTGAATGGTCTTTCTTGCTTCAGAAAAGCAGGATTCTTGGAACTTCCCTAGTCCTCACTTGTCTGTTCTATAAGTTAACCTGTAGCCAGTTTGGTGCAGTGGCTAAGAGTGGCTGACTCTGTACTGGAGAAACAGGTTTGGTCCCCCACTCCTCCACATGCAGCCTGCTGGGTGACCTTCGGTCAGTCACAGTTCCCATAGGAGCAGTTTTCTTGGCGCTCCCTTGACCCCACCTACCTCACAGCGCGTCTGTTGTGTGGGGAGAGAAAGGGAAGGAGATTGTAAGCCACTCTGAGACTCTGTGTGAAGGGCGGGGTATAAATCCAATCTCCTCTTCCTCTTCCCTCTTCTTCCTCTTCCTCCTCCTTCTTTGTGGACCTGATAGAGTTGCCGAGTTTCCAGTAGGTGGGATGTCCCACACCAGCGCCTGTTGCCCACAAAAAAATAAAAATTGACAGTCTCATGCCGTAGCTCTCATGCCGTAGCTCTATTCTGGTCAAACCTGGAAGTCTCATACTGTAACTCTAGGAATCACCAGAAGCTCTATGTGGGTGTCGAACTCATTTGCTATGAGGGCCAGATCTGACATAAATGAGACCTTGTTGGGCCAGGCCATTCTGGGCTGGGCCCTGTGTGTACCTATTTAAGATTAGGTAGCAAAGATATAAACTTTATAAAGAACACAGACAAACACAACTATTTAAAAAAACTTAAAACAAGCTTAAAATGTTAGCACTCATTGGTTTTAAAGGTGCTTTCTTTGTGTTTCTCCCATGGGATCCAGGGAACTGGGCTCTTTCCTTCCTTCCCCAGGGACTGAGGGTGAGGGGGAGCCTCAGTCAATAGAAGGAAGAGAGGCTTGGCTCAGTAGCTCTGCTGGGTGATTGAGAGAGCCTGGCAAAGCAAGCTATTCCTCCCCCCTGCCTCCCCAAGGGAGGAACCTCAGCCAATGGAGAAAATAGAGGTTTTGCTCTGTAGCTCCTGTGAGATTGAGCAAGCCTGGCAAAGCAAGCTGCGATGCAGAAGGAAGCAAGAGAGAGCGAGAAGGAAGCAGACCACAGCCAGTTGCTTGGGGGCCTGATAGGAGCCCTCCGGGGGCCTGATTCGGCCCCCAAACTGCATGTTTGACACCCCTGCTCTATGGTTTTACCTAGTGTTATCCTATGCTCCTTCTGGGTTTTCCCCAAAAGTGATGTAATGCCACAGCTGGCCTCAGGCCCTCCGTTATGTCCCTGCCCCCTTGCCTGGCAACCTTAGGCCCAGATGAAAGCAGAAAAGCAGGGTATAAATATTCGAAACGAATACGTGCTGACCTTGGCAACACCCATCTCGGATCGGCTGCCCCTCCCTCCGCTCAACCTGAGGGCCACCTCCAAGCCGGCTAATGGCCTCACAGGATACGACTTCCCCTCCCTCCTCCCGGCTTCCTTCCCTTTTATGTTAATGCGGCACAGTGAACCTAAAATAAAACCCTCATTAATAAAATTCAGGCCCGCTGTGCAGCTCTGTGATGCCTGAAATGCTTCATCTCTCTATTAGCCCGCTTAGAGTCACTTGCCAGAGCTCTGGCTGTTCAGCGGCACTGCCAGGAGTGAAGGATAATTAGTTCTCCAGGCTGGTTGCGCCTTGGGCCTCTTTGGAGTGGAGGCTGACGGCCCCACGTGGAGACACACACACACACCCCCTCGCCGGATCCTGATTACTAGGGAGGGAACTGGAATGACCTCCCGGGTTTTTTGTCCGTGACCTTCAGGCCAGAACTGCAGTTCCCAAGTTGTTTTTGTTTTGTTTTAAACCTGAGCGCCATGTATTTAAACCCAAATCTGTTTTGGAAAGAAAGGAAGAGACAGCAGGGCTGAATTCAGGATGCTGCAAATAGAAGAAGAAGATATTAGATTTGTTTTCCACCCTCCACTCTGAGTCTCAGAGCGGCTCACAATCTCCTTTACCTCCCCCCCCCCCCCCACAACAGCCACCCTGTGAAGTAGATGAAGATATTGGATTTATATCCCGCCCTCCACTCCGAAGAGTCTCAGAGCGGCTCACAATCTCCTTTCCTTTCCTCCCCCACAACAGACACCCTGTGAGGTAGATGAAGATATTGGATTTATATCCCGCCCTCCACTCCAAAGAGTCTCAGAGCGGCTCACAATCTCCTTTACCTTCCTCCCCCACAACAGACACCCTGTGAGGTAGATGAAGATATTGGATTTATATCCCGCCCTCCACTCCGAAGAGTCTCAGAGCGGCTCACAATCTCCTTTCCCTTCCTCCCCCACAACAGACACCCTGTGAGGTAGATGAAGATATTGGATTTATATCCCGCCCTCCACTCCGAAGAGTCTCAGAGCGGCTCACAATCTCCTTTATCTTCCCTCCCCCACAACAGACACCCTGTGAGGTGGGTAATAATAATAATAATAAACTTTTATTTATATCCCGCCCTCCCCGCCGAGACAGGCTCAGGGCAGCTCACAAGACATGGTGTATACCATGATTACAATAAAATACTGTTCCTATCATAAAATGCAGTTAATACAATACAGCTAAAAGGCAGTTACATAAAGAATTTAAAAACCACAATAAATTAGAGGTGCTACAGTACAGTAATATATATATATTAAGATGGCCAGATGTCACTTTCAGGGTTCCACCTTGTAGGCTTGTTGAAAGAGGACAGTTTTACAAGCCCAGTGGAACAGGTTAAAGTCCCGCAGGGCTCGCACTTCCTCCGGTAGCTGATTCCACCAGTTGGGAGCCATTATTGAGAAGGCCTGCTCCCTCGTTGTTTTGAGTTTGGCCTCCCTTGGTCCAGGGATTTTTAAGAGATTTTGGGAACTAGATCTCTGCTAGGGTGGCCATAATGTCTGAAGGCTAGCCAGGGACACCTTGGGGGGGGGAAGGTAGGGGAAACAGGAAGTGACGTCGGAAACAGGAAGTGACGTCACTTCCGGTGACGTCACTTCCGGTGATGTCATGCCACCGCCGGAAACAGGAAGTGACAGCACTTCCTGTGACATCATTTCCCCCGCACCACCTGCCGGAAACGGGAAGTGACATCACTTCCTGTGACATCATTTCCCCGCGCCGCCTGCCGGAAGCAGGAAGTGACATCACTTCCTGTGACATCATTTCCCCCAAATGACATCATTTCCCCCAAATGCCACTGCCGGAAACAGGAAGTGACTTCACAGCACTTCCTGTGACGTCCCCAAAAATCCCCCAAATATCACCGCCGGAAACAATTTTGTTCTCAAATCCTGTATATACACTTCATCAGTATATGGGATAAGGCACTTTCTCAACTGTGCTGCATAATGCAGCCTATTTCTTTTGTCCTGTTGGCTCTGTTGGCTCTACCTGCGCCACCTTCATCACTTTCGGGGTGTGGATCCCCCAGTGGGGTGGGCTCCCGACTCCCTCCGCCGGCTGTTTCTGATAGCCCTGCGCCCCCTCTTTCATTTGATATGTGTCCCGTGCGGGTGCCACCCTCCTGCCGGGAGATGCCGCAAAATGAGCCCCCTTGAGGCTTATGGCGGCAGGGCTCGGGGGAAGCAAGCTAGACTGCTGTTCTTTTGAGGGGTTATAGAGTGTTTCGAGCCCCTCCCTGTGGCATCGGTCCCATCATTGTGGGACCCAGGGGGCCGGCGCAGCGGCTCGCTGAAGCAGCCTGTCAGTCACTTCCGCATCTCGACCTGTGTTATTAGTGACAGGCTGCTTCGGCAGGCCGCTGCGCCGGCCCCCTGGGTCCCACAACGATGGGACGGATGCCACAGGGAGGGGCTCGAAACACTCTATAACCCCTCAAAAGAACAGCAGTCTAGCTCGCTTCCCCCGAGCCCTGCCGCCATAAGCCTCAAGGGGGCTCATTTTGCGGCATCTCCCGGCGGGAGGGTGGCACCCGCACGGGACACATATCAAATGAAAGAGGGGGCGCAGGGCTATAAGAGACAGCCGGCGGAGGGAGTCGGGAGACCACCCCACTGGGGGATCCACACCCCGAAAGTGATGAAGGTGGCGCAGATAGAGCCAACAGAGCAAACAGGACAAAATAAATAGGCTGCATTATGCAGCACAGTTGAGAAAGTGCCTTATCCCATATACTGATGAAGTAAATACAGGATCTGAGAACAAAATTGCACCAGAAGACACAAACACAAAGCTCCCTTACACTGAATCAGTGCTTGGGTCCACCAAAGTCAGTATTGTCACATAAGAACATAAGAGAAGCCATGTTGGATCAGGCCAATGGCCCATCCAGTCCAACACTCTGCGTCACATAAGAACATAACAGAAGCCCTGTTGGATCAGGCCAGTGGCCCATCCAGTCCAACACTCTGCGTCACATAAGAACATAACAGAAGCCCTGTTGCATCAGGCCAGTGGCCCCTCCAGTCCAACACTCTGTGTCACATAAGAACATAAAAGAAGCCCTGTTGCATCAGGCCAGTGGCCCCTCCAGTCCAACACTCTGTGCCACATAAAAATATAAGAGAAGCCCTGTTGCATCAGACCAATGGCTCATCCAGTCCACCACTCTGGTCACATAAGAACATAAGAGAAGCCCTGTTAGATCAGGCCAGTGGCCCCTCCAGTCCAACACTCTGTGTCACATAAGAACATAAGAGAAGCCCTGTTGGATCAGGCCAGTGGCCCCTCCAGTCCAACACTCTGTGTTACATAAGAACATAAGGAGGGAAGGAAGGGAGGAGGGAGGGAGGGAGGGAGGGAAGGAAGGGAGGAGGGAGGGAAGGAAGGAAGGAAGGAAGGAAGGAAGGAAGGAAGGAAGGAAGGAAGGAAGGAAGGAAGGAAGGAAGGAAGGAAGGAAGGAAGGAAGGAAGGAAGGAAGGAAGGAAGGAAGGAAGGAAGGGGGAGGGAGGGAAGGAAGGGGGGAGGGAAGGAAGGAAGGAAGGAAGGAAGGAAGGAAGGAAGGAAGGAAGGAAGGAAGGGGGAGGGAGGGAAGGAAGGAAGAAAGAAAGG
Source organism: Heteronotia binoei (assembly GCF_032191835.1). Lineage (NCBI taxonomy): Eukaryota > Metazoa > Chordata > Lepidosauria > Squamata > Gekkonidae > Heteronotia > Heteronotia binoei. The sequence continues at coordinate 9,981,693 of NC_083241.1, forward strand.
AAGGAAGGGAGGAGGGAGGGAAGGAAGGAAGGGAAGGGAGTGAGGGAAGGAAGGAAGGAAGGGAGGGAGGAGGGAGGGAAGGAAGGAAGGAAGGAGGGAGGAAGAAAGGAGGGAGGGAGGGAAGGAAGGAGGGAGGGAAGGAAGGAAGGAAGGAAGGAAGGAGGAAGAAAGGAGGGAGGGAAGGAAGGAGGGAGGGAAGGAAGGCCGCCCCCTCCCGCCAGCCGCCCCCCCCCCCCGCTTTCGGCCCCCTCCCTCCCTGCCCTGCTTACCTGATACCAGGGCTGGTCCGGAGGCCGGGGAGGCGGCGGAGAGGCCGGCGCTGGTCGCTGGAGGCCTCCCGGCGGGTCGGGGAGGGAAGGGAAGGGAAATGGAGGCCGCCGCCGGGCCGCAGCGCGGCCTGGGCAGCCTCCCGGTGAGTCGGGGAGGGAAGGGGAGGGCAAGGGAGGCCGCCGCCGGGCCGCGCTGCGGCCCGGGCGGCCTCCCGGTGAGTAGGGAAGGGAAGGGGGGGGGAAGGGGAAGGTAAGGGAGGCCAGCGCCGGGCCGCGCTGCGGCCCGGGCGGCCTCCCGGTGAGTAGGGAAGGGAAGGGGGGGGGAAGGGGAAGGTAAGGGAGGCCGGCGCCGGGCCGCGCTGCGGCCCGGGCGGCCTCCCGGTGAGTAGGGAAGGGAAGGGGGGGGGAAGGGGAAGGTAAGGGAGGCCGGCGCCGGGCCGCGCTGCGGCCCGGGCGGCCTCCCGGTGAGTAGGGAAGGGAAGGGGGGGGAAGGGGAAGGTAAGGGAGGCCAGCGCCGGGCCGCGCTGCGGCCCGGGCGGCCTCCCGGTGAGTAGGGAAGGGAAGGGGGGGAAGGGGAAGGTAAGGGAGGCCAGCGCCGGGCCGCGCTGCGGCCCGGGCGGCCTCCCGGTGAGTAGGGAAGGGAAGGGGGGGGAAGGGGAAGGTAAGGGAGGCCACCGCCGGGCCGCGCTGCGGCCCGGGCGGCCTCCCGGTGAGTAGGGAAGGGAAGGGGGGGGGAAGGGGAAGGCAAGGGAGGACGGGGGGTGGGGGAAGCGAGCCCCGGGAAGCGTCGGAAAGGCCCGCGGGGGTCGCTGGAGGCCCTCCAGCGACCCCCGCGGGCCTTTCCGACGCCCTCCCGGGCCTCCGCCGCCACCGCTGGGCCCCGTGCGCCGGCGGGGAAGGCGGCGAGTGAGGGAGGGAGCGTCCCTGCGCGTGCGCAGGGCGATCTGCGCACGCGCAGGGTCGCTCCCTCCCTCCCTCGCCGCCTTCCCCACCCGGGCGCGCGGCCCCCGGCTCTCTGGCTGGCTAAACCGGGACCTCAAAATGGTCCCGGTATACCCAGCCCGGGAGCCGGGAATTGGGGGCCAGATCCGGGAAAGTCCCGGGAGACCGGGACGGTCTGGCCACCCTAATCTCTGCTCTCTGGGGAACATATGGAGAGAGACGGTCCCTAAGGTAGGCAGGTCCTCGGCCATATAGGGCTTTAAAGGTGATAACCAGCACCTTGTAGCGAACTCGGAACGCAATTGGAAGCCAGTGCAGCTCTCTCAGCCTAGGCTGCACATGTTCCCACCGAGGTAGCCCCACTAACAGCCTGGCTGCCGCATTCTGCACTAGCTGCAGTTTTTGAGTTCAGCACAGGGGCAGCCCCATGTAGAGGGCATTACAGTAGTCTAATCTCGAGGTGACCATTGCATGGATCACTGTTGCCAGGTCGCTACGTTCCAGGAAAGGGGCCAACTGCCTTGCCCTTCTGAGATGGAAAAAGGCGGATTTAGCAGTGGCTGCTATCTGTGCCTCCATTGTCAAGGAAGGCTCCAGTAGCACTCCCAAGCTCTTGACCCTGCACACTGGTATCAGTGATGCACCGTCAAAGGCTGGTAGGGAGATCTCCCCTCCCAGTCCGCCACGACCTACGCAAAGGACCTCTGTCTTCGCTGGGTTCAGCTTCAGCCCACTCAGCTTAATCCAACCCGCCACGGCTTGCAACACCCGGTCCAGGGTGGGCTGAGAGGGTTCTCACAGCAGCTACCCTTTCAAGGACAACTCCTGTGGTAGCTATGGCTGACCCAAGGCCATTCCAGCAGCTGCAAGTGGAGGAGAGGGGAATCAAACCTGGTTCTCCCAGATAAGAGTCTGCACATTTAACCACTACACCAAACTGGCTCTCAATAGGGTTGTCCAGGGGTCATTTTGTAGGGGGAACGACTGGTTGGGCCAAGCCAGGTAGCATATCTCATTTGCAGATGCCCCGAGATCTGAGTGCAGTGGGGAGAGAACTCCTCACTGCATGCAGACCCTGGCTGGAGGTTGAGGAGATGCACTCCTGTGAGCTCCTGCTGAATTCAAGCCCTGGGGTTGCCAGACTCCAGGAAGGGCCCAAAGACCTCCCACTTGGACAACTGCTCTCCAGCGAGCAGAGATTAGCTGCCTTGGAGAAAACGAACCTGACAAACGAACTGCTGGGAAATTGGAAGGGCAATAAGGTCCCTGTGTGTGTAAGTCTTATATGGTTCTTAAACCCTTCAGTAGAATAACACTGAGAGTTATTATGAGATCAAAATACAATAATGATAGAAAACAGTCCCATCGCGGGGCTTTTTTTGAGCAGGAATGCAGTTTCAGCTGGCCTGGCGTCAAGAGGCGTGGCCTAATATGCAAATGAATTCCTGCTAGATATTTTCTACAAAAAGTGGGATGCTGGTGATGTCAGGGGCGTGGCCTAATATGCAAATAAGTTCCTGCTGGGCTGTTTCTACAAAACATGGGACACTGGTGAAGTCGGGGTGTGGCATAATATGCAAATGAGTCCCTGCTGAGCTGTTTCTACAAAACATGGGACACTGGTGAAGTCGGGGTGTGGCCTAATATGCAAATGTGTTCTTGCTGGGCATTTCCTACTAAAAAAAAGCCCTGCCCTTACACATATCCTCTTCCTCCTCCTGGAGAAACTGAAACTGGGTGACAAACCCTGGTAACATCCACTGTATCAGAGCTTCACTGATGCTATGTTTGGTCGCTCCTACTGTTCAAGTAGCCTCAACAACTGAATGGTCCCAGAGGTACTGGTAACAATCATTCAACAGTTAAAGTCACTTCCAGTTCGAGAGCCAGTTTGGATAGAAATCCAATATCTTCATCTACCTCACAGGGTGTCTGTTGTGGGGGAGGAAGGTAAAGGAGATTGTGAGCCGCTCTGAGACTCTTCGGAGTGGAGGGCGGGATATATGCAAAGGAGGTCCTGCTAGAATTCCTTACAGGGCTCTTTGTACAGGGCCTACTGTAAGCTCCAGGAGGATCGGCTGCAGCAGGGGTGTGTGGCCTAATATGCAAAGGAGGTCCTGCTAGAATTCCTTACAGGGCTCTTAGTACACGGCCTACTGTAAGTTCCAGGAGGACTGGCTACATCAGGGGTGTGTGGCCTAATATGCAAAGGAGGTCCTGCTAGAATTCCTTACAGGGCTCTTTGTACAGGGCCTACTGTAAGCTCCAGGAGGATCGGCTGCATCAGGGGTGTGTGGCCTAATAGGCAAAGGAGGTCCTGCTAGAATTCCTCACAGGGCTCTTTGTACAGGGCCTACGGGAAGCTCCAGGAGGACTGGCTACATCAGGGGTGTGTGGCCTAATATGCAAAGGAGGTCCTGCTAGAATTCCTTACAGGGCTCTTTGTACAGGGCCTACTGGAAGCTCCAGGAGGATTGGCTACATCAGGGGTGTGTGGCCTAATATGCAAAGGAGGTCCTGCTAGAATTCCTTACAGGGCCTACTGGAAGCTCCAGGAGGATTGGCTGCATCAGGGGGGTGTGGCCTAATAGGCAAAGGAGGTCCTGCTAGAATTCCTTACAGGGCTCTTTGTACAGGACCTACTGGAAGCTCCTGGAGGATTGGCTGCATCAGGGGTGTGTGGCCTAATAGGCAAAGGAGGTCCTGCTAGAATTCCTTACAGGGCTCTTAGTACACGGCCTACTGTAAGCTCCAGGAGGACTGGCTGCATCAGGGGTGTGTGGCCTAATATGCAAAGGAGGTCCTGCTAGAATTCCTTACAGGGCTCTTAGTACACGGCCTACTGTAAGCTCCAGGAGGATTGGCTGCATCAGGGGTGTGTGGCCTAATATGCAAAGGAGGTCCTGCTAGAATTCCTTACAGGGCTCTTTGTACAGGGCCTACTGGAAGCTCCAGGAGGATCGGCTACACCAGGGGTGTGTGGCCTAATATGCAAAGGAGGTCCTGCTACAAAAAAAAAAGCCCTGCCCAGAATTAAACTTTGTTGGTCTTAAAGGTGCCACTGGATTCAAAACTTTGTCCTAAGGCTTCATTATAATTGATTAAGTAAAAAGTAAAAGATTAATTTAAAAAAAAAAATCTATAATTGGCCCAAACACACACACTTGTGCAATGGGTGACAAATCGTCGCAAATTATGGCAAATATACATATTGTCAAGCTCAAGAACTTTTAATGGCACCGATATATTTATATATGTGTGTGTGTATATACACGTATGTGCAGAGCCCCTTCCCGTACTTAATTAGCTGACGCTGATTGCATTCTTCTTCGTGGCATTCCTGGATTTCCTAGCTGGGCCTATTTCACCACAATCCAGCACTTTATTTAACAGCTGCCTGCCTCTTTCTGCTGGTAGGTAACGCTGTGATATGTAGCTTGCAAGCAGCCCTGCTGTTTGTTACTGGCAATTAATTTCTCCGGTGCCTTTCTTCCATTCAGGCCGGTCCTTTATGCATCAAATCCAGCTATTCTAATACTCCCTACTTCTGTGCCGGAGAAAAAGGCTCAGACTGACAGATTATCACAGGGCAGTTAAGCATGTAATTGCTCAAATGACTTAAAATCCCTTCAAATATCTGTCTTTGTACCTCATCACACCACTTCATGGACTCAAATATTTGACAATTGATGAAGATCAACTAAAGGGATCTTCATTAGCTACCAACCACCGTGACAAGCTCCTTTTCAGAGCCGGGCTGGTGAATTTGGGGGACTTATTATCTACTTTAAAAAACTGCAGGAAAGCGGAAAGGGGGGAGGGAGAAATACTTTAGCACACTTTAGACGAGAGAAGGGATGGGGGGAGAGAAAAGAGACGCTTCCATGGGAGATCGGGTCAAACGCAAGCGGGGTTTTGCTTAAATCAAGGCTGAAGCTTGTCAAAATTGGGTGGCGAAGGAAGCCGGGGATCAAAAACAAAGAGGAACATCTCGATGTACTGATAGGAAGAAAGCTTACCGGATGATGGGGGATCGTTGTCTTCGTTTAGGAAAAATGGATGGAGAAGAAATCCAATTGAGAGAGCTGATGTGGCAGGTATGTTCGAAGGAGCAATAGGCCCACAGGGAAATGTAAAGATCCCTACAGAAGGATGCTTGGCCCAGAAAAGACGTTCACATGGGCACCTCTCCCCTTCCTCCCAATCCTCTGTGTATTCCCTAGCATTCCCTGGAGACCTGCTGGCCAACTTCTTTCCCTTCATCTACACTGGATTCAGTAATGAACAAAAGAAGCTCTCGAAACAGCTGTTGGTGAGAGTAAATTGAAACCCCCCCCCCCCCATCTAAACAAGTTTTTGATGTATAAAATATGGTGCTGAGAATTTTAACCCTCCTTCCATTTATTCACTTTTTCATCTGTAGAGCCAAGTGATGTCAGATATTAGGAGGAGGAACAGGAGGAGGAGAAGGAAGAAGAAGAAGAAGAAGAAGAAGAAGAAGAAGAAGAAGAAGAAGAAGAAGAAGAAGAAGAAGAAGAAATTGGATTTATATCTCGCCCTCCACTGCGAATTTCAGAGTCTCAGAGCGGCTCACAATCTCCTTTATCTTCCTCGCCCCACAACAGACACCCTGTGAGGTGGGTGGGGCTGAGAGGGCTCTCACAGCAGCTGCCCTTTCAAGGACAACCTCTGCCAGAGCTATGGCTGACCCAAGGCCATTCCAGAAGCTGCAAGTGGAGGAGTGGGGAATCAAACCCGGTTCTCCCAGATAAGAGTCTGCACACTTGACCACTACACCAAATTCTTTTTTAGCCAATCTTCCAAGAGCTTACAGGGTTTTTAGTACAGGACCTACATAAGGGGTGTGTGGCCTAATATGCAAAGGAGTTCCTGCTACAAAAGAATAAGCCCTGTTTACCCCACCCTTCATTTGGAGTCTCAGAGCTACTTACTATCTCCTTCTCTTCCTTTCCCCACAACAGACACCCTGTGAGGTAGGTGGGACTGAGAGAGGTCTAGAGAAGTGTTCTTGAGAGAACAGCTCTCTGAGAACTGTGGCTGACCAAAGGTCAGCCAGCAGATGCATGTGGAGGAGAAGTGGGGAATCGAACCCGTTTCTCCCAGATTACAATCAACCAAAGAGGCCATTCTGAGTAGACCCAGACCTGCACAACAGGTGACCCACCAAACTAAATGCAAGCCACCAGCCAAGGAAAAGATCTTGCCAGGAGATAAGAACATAAGAGAAGCCCTGTTGGATCAGGCCAGTGGCCCATCCAGTCCAACACTCTGTGTCACATCAGAACATAAGAGAAGCCCTGTTGGATCAGGCCAATGGCCCATCCAGTCCAACACTCTGTGTCATAGAAGAACATAAGAGAAGCCATGTTGGATCCGGCCAATGGCCCATCCAGTCCAACACTCTGTGGCCGTTTTCCCACTCACGTTTTACTGGCGCCACGACCATCCTGACGCCGGCGAATCTGCCTGGATTTCGCATCAGAAGCTCCGGCGCTCCCAGAAGCGCCGGCTACTTCCGTCGCTAAGCCAGCGCAAACGGAAATCGCAAGGATGCAGGAAAACATTTGCGCTGGCTTAGCGACGGAAAGCGCCGGCGCTTCTGTTGCGAAATCCAGGCAGATTCGCCGGCGTCAGGATGGTCGTGGCGCCAGTAAAACGTGAGTGGGAAAACGGCCTGTGTCACATCAGAACATAAGAGAAGCCCTGTTGGATCAGGCCAATGGCCCATCCAGTCCAACACTCTGTGTCATAGAAGAACATAAGAGAAGCCCTGTTGGATCAGGCCAATGGCCCATCCAGTCCAACACTCTGTGTCACACAGTGGCCAAAAAAATCTAGGTGCCATCAGGAGGTCCATCAGTGGGGCCAGATGATCTTCTCCATAGTCCTGCAAATCTAGACAGGCAAGAGAATCTGGAATTGTATGTAGCTCCCAGTCAATCACCATTTTTGTCTGCTGGCAGATAACTAGTTTTTTACATCCATAATAGACAGTGCACACCATGAGAGATTGCTGGAGATCCAGATGGACTTAGATGGTCAGACCCAACATGTTGTGTATTGCAAAGCGAGTTCAGCTAGCTCTGAATCAACCAAGAACACTTTATTGCAAGAAGAAACAGTCACAAACAGCACAGGCACTTCACTCATTATATACCCTGGGGCTGAGTTAAACACCCCCTCCCCTTTAGTCAATGGCAATCCCTCCTATTGGTCTCTCCAGAATCCTTCATTTGCATTTCTAAGAGAACGGCCAATCAAAATGCAAGCATCGGGATCCTGGAGAGTAATGGAAGCATGCTTCAAGCTCAGGCCTACTAACATAGCAAATACATAACAGGCCTATTATCAAGGAACATAGCAAATACATAACACAGCAAATACATAACAAATTAGGTCCAATTCAAGAAAAATCTGGGGACTTTGGGGGTGGAGCCAGGAGACTTTGCGGGGGAGCTAGGAGACATTGGGGTGGACCCAGGAACAAGGTTGTGACAAGCATGATTGAACTCCAAAGGGAGTTCTGGCCATCACATTTAAAGGGCCCGCACAATGCCTTCTCTCCATTGGATATAATGAAGGATAGGGGCACCTTCTTTGGGGGCTCATAGAATTGGGCCCCCTGGCACAATCTTTCTGAAGCTTTAGAGGGTGTTTTGAGGAGACGCACCAGATGATATGCTGAAAATTTGATGCCTCTACTGCCTCAAAAAACAGCCTCCCGAGCCCTGCAGATCAATTCTCCATTATACCCTATGGGAATCAGTATCCATAGGGAATAATGGAGTGCCCAGTAGACATTTCCCTCCCTCCCTCCCACTTTCTGATGATCCTGAAGCGGGGGGAGGACTTCCAAACAGAGGGATCCCCTGCTCCTACCTGGGGATTTGTAAGCCATAAGAGAAGAACACAGGAAGTTGCAAACCAAGAAAAATGTGTTCTTTGAACATTATTCACAGCACTTGAAGAAGACTTTCAAATTCACTGAACTTATTTATGAAATGAAAATTACTTAGAGAACTAAACCACTCTTTCAATAGAGCACTTAAAGTCATTCACAAAACAACTATATTTATATCAACAACAATAAAGAATTCAGTATGAGGTAGAAAAGCCCATCACATAAGAGTCCATAAGGATCCACTACTCAAAAGTAGTTTTTTGTCTACACTCAGATTTCTCCTTGCAAAAATAGATAGGATATGCAATGATGCTATGATGCAATGATGCTTCAATAATCTGGAACCAATGCTCAGAGGTAATTTACATGCAGTAAGTCAATTTCTTACAGTGAACTGCTAATGAAAAGGAGAACTGCTAATGCCATTGTAAGAAATTGACTTACTGCATGTAAATTACCTCTGAGCATTGGTTCCAGATTATTGCAGTATATTGATCAGAAGACGTTATTAATCAAAACACGAATTTTTACCTGGGAATCGTGTTATCAATAGTACTTCTCTTCGATATCTGAATCCTTTCTACAGAACATTCATAGCATCATTGAATATCCTATCTATTTTTTTGCAAGGAGAAGTCTGCGTGTCAACAAAAAACTACTTTTGTGTAGTGCATCCTTATGGATTCTTATGTGATGGACTTTTCCACCCCATACTGAATTCTTTATTGTTGTTTTGTTGATATAAATATAGTTGTTCTATGAATGACTTTAAGTGCTCTATTGAAAGAGTGGTTTAGCTCTCTAAGTAATTTTCATTTCACAAATAAGATCAGTGAATTTGAAAGTCTTCTTTAAGTGTTGTGATTAATTTTCAAAGAACACATTTTTCTTGGTTTGCACCCACCTGGGGATTGGCAACCCTTCAGCAAATACATAACATTGTGAATCTCAGGAACACATAAACACATAGACACTGACCGTTTTCGCACACAGCTTACCACGCAGTCACATTCCTGTTCTCTCTACAGCATCCGTTGGATTTCCCACTATCTGCACTGGAGTTACAGGAAGTGCCATGGCTTTTGTGTAACAAACGTAAACTGGGTTTTAGCGGTTTACGTTTGCTACACAAAAGCTGCGGCGCTTCCAGTAACTTCGGCACAGATAATGGGGAATCCGACGTATGCTGCAGAGAGAACAGGAACGTGACCGCATGGTAAGCTGTGTGCAAAAACAGTCACTGCCTTATACTGAGTGAAACCATTGATCTATCACACTCAGTATTGTCTATTCTGGCTGGCAGCGTCTCTCCAAGGTTTCAGGCTGAGGTGTTTCCCATTACCTATTGGAGATGCTGGGGATTGAACCTGGGACCTTCTTAATTCTAAGCAGGTACTCATCCACTGAGCCATGGCCCATCCCTACTCAAAAGGTATTCCATGGACATCTGCCTTCTGTCAATTCTGACCTTTGGTCTCCAGAGTAAGTGTCAAGCATGATATTTCTGGTATTGATTGAGTATGCATTTGGTGTTCATACTCCCCCCCTCTCTTTCTTCACTATTGCCCTTTCCTGAATAAAGATTTCTTTTCACAGCTTTCCCCACCTGTGGCCTCTCAAGGATGCAGGATATGTAAGTAATATCCATAATGTAAAGTAGGAGTACCTCCCTCGAGTTCCCATACATAACAGCAAGCCAGGAATGTGTGGGAACCAAGGGGTGTTGTAGTATCCAAATGGCTAGTTGATAGTATGCTTTGAACTTTCTATGCAATTCACATCTGTATGTTATGTCTTGAAGCTATCTGAACTTGGTATTTGAAGTAGCCTTTAAGAAGCCATGCTATGTAACTTACTGTATCACTTCCAAGGTATCATACCTTGGGCAAGTATTGGATTATCAATAAAGTAAGTCTTTGATTTAAACAATACCTTGATTATTCGAAATACCGATGCTTGACATTTTGGAAGTGATCCTTCTGGGATTCTAACCGAACTGGCAACTTTCTAACCGTATGATGGAAAGAACACCAGACAACGGAAGACTCCCTACATCCCCTGAGAAAAGACGAGGAGAACGCAGAGAGGAGGACACCGGAGAACGGACCCCTCCTTGGCATATCCTAGACGCTCAGAGAGTAATGGGGAGAGGGTCCCCCCTGCACATCCAGCAACTCCTCATCACCCCCCGAGACTGGGCGCCCAGAACCTCCACCACCCTCATGGACGAGGCACCCACGCAGAAAGAGGCGTTTGTGGTGATTTTTGCCTTAAAAACCTGGAGGTCATGGTTGGAGGGAGCACGCATGCCGTTTGAAATCTGAACAGATCATAAAAATATAGAGGCTCTCACGGGTCGTAGGAAGTTAATGGAAAAGCAGATTCGCTGGGTGGGCTTCTTTGCCAAGTTCGACTTTACCCTGAAACACATCCCGGATTCAAGGAATTTTTTAGCTGATGCCTTGTCTCGCCTCCCCCAACATAATAGTCAAAAGGAAGATGTCATTGACTCTGTTATCTTGCTGAGCCACTTAGGAGGGGCCGTGATTACCCGTTCCCAGGCAAAGCGAGAAAACTTAGGAAAAAAATGGGGGGAGAAAGACTGATCACAGAGGTAGAGAAAGAAGATGATCAGAAGCCTGATGGAATTACCAAAGGAGAAGGGGGGTTCTGGTACCGAGAAGGAAAGCTCTATGTACCTGAGAGCCTACGGCAGGAAGTATTACAATTTTGCCATAACAGCAAATTGTCTGGACATTTTGGGTATGTGAAAACATTGCATTTAGTGAATCGACAGTTCTGATGGCCATCTATGAAAAAAGACATTTCTAACTATGTGGCTTCTTGACCAGTATGCATAATGGCCAAGAAAAGAGGTGGGAAACCTCCAGGGTTATTGCAGCCTCTGGAAACCGCTACCAGACCATAGGCAGTGGTATCAATGGGCTTTATAGTAGAGCTCCCACCATCTCAGTGAAAACGGTCATTTTGGTGGCGGTGGACACATTCTCAAAACAGGCACACTTCATCCCATGTGCCCAGCTTCCCACCGCAAAAAGACTAGCTCACTTGTTTTTCCAACATGTGGTCAAACTACACTCATTCCCAGATAAGATTATTAGTGACTGAGGATCTCAGTTCATTGCCAACTTTTGGCGGGAATTCTGCAAGTTGACAAGGATAGAACAAGGTCTAAGCTCAGCGTATCACCTTCAGACCGACGGACAAATGGAGAGGGTGAATGCACTCCTAGAATGGTATTTATGGTGTTTTGTCAACCACCAAGAATCAAACTGGGTGGAACTCTTACCTTTTGCAGAATATAGATATAATAACAGTGTGCATAGCTCCACCAAACCTCTCCCTTTTCGGTAGTAAATGGATACGAGGGGAAACCCTTCCCATTATTACCAGGTGGAACAGTATCAGAATTACCTTCTTCTTTCGAGCATTGGTGGGGGAATTTGGGGAAAACATGGAAAGTAATAAAAGAGAATCTAGAAGCAGCTAAGGACAGCTACAAGAGGCATTATGACAAAAAACATGCTCCTGTATGGGACTTTAAAATAAAAGAAACAGTCTTTGTATTCACTAAGAATTTACCGTTGCCTCAACCATCCAAAAAACTGGCATACAAATTCCTTGGTCCGTTCAAGATAAAAAGGATAATCACCCAAGTGACAGTAGAATTGGAATTGCCAAAGATGTTTAGTAAAATACACCCTGTTTTTCATTGCAGTCTCCTCCGCAGAGATCCTGGAGCTACATCCTGGTACCCTCGGCTGCCAGCTCCACAACCTATCCAAATTGGGGGTCAGGGTCATCACAAAGTTAAAGAAATCTTGGATGCTAAGTTAAAGCGAGGGATGTTATATTTTTTAATTAGATGGAAGTATTTCTCACCTAGCCACAGTGAATGGGTAGAGAGCTCAAATGTGCAAGCAAAAGAATTAATAAAGAAGTTTTATAAGTTGCACCCCTCAAAGCCCCGAGCAAGATCTTAAGGGGGGGCAGTATGTCAAGCATGATATTTCTGGTATTGATTGAGTATGCATTTGGTGTTCATACTCCCCCCCTCTCTTTCTTCACTATTTCCTGAATAAAGATTTCTTTTTAAAGCTTTCCCCACCTGTGGCCTCTCAAGGATGCAGGATATGCAAGTAATCTCCACAATGCAAAATTGGAGTACCTCCCCTGAGTTGCCATACATAACAGCAAGCCAGGAATGTGTGGGAACCAAGGGGTGTTGTAGTATCCAAATGGCTAGTTGATAGTATGCTTTGAACTTTCTATGCAATTCACATCTGTATGTTATGTCTTGAAGCTATCTGAACTTTGTCTTTGAAGTAGCCTTTAAGATGCCATGCTATGTAACTTACTGTATCACTTCCAAGGTATCGTACCTTGGGCAAGTATTGGATTAACAATAAAGTAAGTCTTTGATTTAAACAATAGCTTGATTATTCGAAATACTGATGCTTGAGCGGAAGAAATTCAAAGGATATATGGAGAAAGAGTGGAACGTAAAAAGACATTGGACAATTTTTTAGTATTACTCAAAAGTATTATATTCTGATAGATTAGTGGTACCTTTAGAATTAAATGCAAATTTATAACTTCGGGGAAGTCAATATTGGAGGGAGGGGGGGTGAAATATCATATGGTTTAGTATAAGAAAATGATAATTAAATATTGTAACCATGTGTTGTTAATAAATTGTTAAAACGAAATACTGATGCTTGATAGTAAGTATTGTCTTCTTTGACCAGCCTGTTTAGAAACTGAAGCAGAGGACTTTCCCATCCCTCCCTCACTCACTGAGCCTTTTGACTAATGATGGCACCAGGGATTGAATCCGGGACCTTCTGTATGCAAAGCGGGCACTTGAGCATTTGAGATACAGACTCTCTGCTGAATTTATGATCCAGCCTGGTGTTCTACAGGTGATGCTATGTATAGTGCTGCCAGTGGATATTAGACATGAAACCTGGAGGAACCAGCATTGCTTTGACTTGATCATAGAATCATAGAGTTGGAAGGGACCTCCAGGGTCATCTAGTCCAACCCCCTGGACAATGCAGGAAACTCATAAATACCTCCCCCTAAATTCACAGGATCTTCATTGCTGTCAGATGGCCATCTAGCTTCTATTTAAAAACCTCCAAGGAAAGAGAGCCCACCACTTCCCAAGGAAGCCTGTTCCACTGAAGAACCGCTCTAACAGTCAGGAAGTTCTTCCTAATGTTCAGCTGGAAACTCTTTTGATTTAATTTCAACCCATTGGTTCTGGTCCTACCTTCTGGGGCCACAGAAAACAATTCCACCCCATCCTCTATATGGCAGTCCTTCAAGTACTTGAAGATGGTGATCGTATCACCTCTCAGCTGCCTCCTCTCCAGGCTAAACATGCCCAGCTCCTTCGACCATTCTTCATAGGACTTGGTCTCCAGACCCCTCACCATCTTCGTCGCCCTCCTCTGGACCCGTTCCAGTTTGTCTATATCCTTATTAAAATGTGGTGCCCAAAACTGAACGCAGGACTCCAGGTGAGGTCTTACCATCGTTTGCATCAACAGTTTCAGAGATAATATTTGTTGAGAGCCCCCAATCTGAAGCCCAATGAAGCGATCAGTGAAACGGCTGTCCCAGCTAGCAGCCCTGTTGCCCGGGGACCAGGGGACACATTGGCCTATTTATAAGAACACTGAAGGAAGGAGCAGGTCTCCGTAAGAAATTTTGAAGAATTTCTCTAAGCGCTTATGTATGACATCTTCTGCAGCATCAACTTCGGTTCCGTGACTCTAACGTTTAGTACATGGACATCGATCTGCTTTATATTACCTTCTGCTGTTGTTTCAGCCCAGTTAACACGAACTAACAAACACCAGACCGCAATTTATGATTCTTTTAATCTGCTAAAAAAGATTTCTATGACTCTGCATACTAACTCACTGCCCACTTTCTCTATATTTAGGACTGCTTGCCATTCCTTACTATTGCCTGATGGAAGTGTGCTTAGAGCGCACGGAAGTTTGCATTCTGAATAAAACTTTGTTGGTCTTAAAGGTGCGACTTGACTTCTGCTTTGTTCTACTGGTGGTTTTGTTGAGTCAAGAGTTTAAAGACTTTAACTGGGTTAGCGCATATGCCTATTGAACTGGGAAAAAAAATCGCATGATTGTAATCGCCTTATGAATTTTTGTTTGCATGTTTTGTGAATTGTTATTTGTAGTCAAAGTCAAAGTATTTCATTGTTGTAGACATAGACCATTACAACCCAGCAAAGCCCCTAAAGTTTACATTGGCAGGTATCATGCCTAATATCCACCGACCGATACAGAGGAAACCGTGGAAAAAGGTCCGTCAATAACAAAAAAGCTCACGGTCCAAATCGTTATAACAAAGTATCAAAATTAAGAAGACGACTGCAGATTTATACCCCACCCTTCTCTCTGAATCATAAACTCAGAGCAGTTTACAATCTCCTATAGAAAGTATAGGATTCTCACTTGAAAACCTCTTGACGCAAAATAATGCCAAAGCAAAAAGTATTATCAAACAAAGAATCTGTGATATAGAGAGACAAAGGGATCTAGAACAGGCCCCTTCTTTTTTGGCGTCTACTGAGACTAAATATGTTATGAGGATGGCCAAGTACTTTTCTTATTTGGAGGTATCAGCTCACAGAAGAGCCTTTACGTTGGCTCGATGCGCACCCATGCCCTCAAAAGTGTTAGAAGGGAAATATAGAAAAGTTCCGTACGAAGATCGTACTTTAGGGGCTTTGCTGGGTTGTAATGGTCTATCTCTACAACAATAAAATACCTTGACTTTGACTACAAATAACAATTCACAAAACATGCAAACAAAAATTCATAAGGCAATTACAATCATGCAATTTTTTTTCAGTTCAATAGGCATATGCGCTAATCCAGTTTACTTCGAGCCATAAAAATTAAAACATAAAAATACATAGCAAAATACAGTACTATGAACAAGATTTAAAACATATGTAATAAAACAACGTGACAGAATGAGACCAAAACTTGGCCAAAATTCTTATATGGGTGACTGTAGTTATCTTCTTCTTTATTTTTGTTGCTAAAAAGATGAAAGTGGTCACCTTAAGGGTAACGTCTGGAATGGTATCGGGCAATAAAAATTGAATACATTCCTCTCCTGATTTAAACTTTGTGAGAAATTGATTCAGCAGTTTATTTTGAATGGGCCCATAAAATGGACAGGATAGAATACAATGAACGATACCTGATTGGTTCCACAGGAACAAAGACGCTGGTCTACAGGTATTTTTTGAAATCTACCCTGAAGGTACAAGGAAGGCATGGTTTGGAAATGGGTTTGGGTAAATGCCTTTCTTAAAGGGGCATTTGAGAGGTCAGCTAGATAGCGGGAAAAGGATTTATTTTTCTTGTTATTTGTATATTTCGGTATGTTTTTTAGAATTCAATTCCATACATTTTGATGCTTTGTTATAACAATTTGGGTTTCTTTGCTATTGGTGGACTTTATTCACGGCTTCCTCCATATCAGTCAGTGAATATTACACACGATACCTGCCAATGTGTAGAAGTTGCATACCTGTTGAATACAAGCCGTATTTGTAAGCGGCTCAGAGTAGATCAACCGTTGCTGGATGAGGTGGATGAGAGCCAGTTTGGTGTAGTGGTTAAGTGTGCGGACTCTTATCTGGGAGAACCGGGTTTTATCCCCCACTCCTCTACATGCATCTGCTGGAATGGCCTTGAGTTAGCCATGGCTATTGCAGTTGTTGTCCTTGAAAGGGCAGCTGCTGTGAGAGCCCTCTCAGCCCCACCCACCTCACGGGGTGTCTGTTGTGGGGGGAGAAGATATAGGAGATTGAACTTGAACTTTTTTATTATGGTCATAGACCAATATAAAAACTATAACATCATATAAAAACCCTCCTAAAATACATAAAATACAATAAAATACATAAAACTTTCCGCCCCTATAGAGGTCAAAGATAACTAAAATATAGTTTAACCAATTATAAAATCCAGAATCAGTTCAAATTAATATAAAATCCTTTAAATCAGAATATATAAAATCGTTTAAAACCTAAAATTCAAACAGATCATACAAAACATGCAATTTCTTGTCTCTTAGTATGGAACTTCACAAGGTAATGGCAGAATTTAGCTATCTGTCTAGAGAGAGATGGACTTGCATCCACCAAAAGTTTCTCCAAACACGCCCCGTCCGCATCTGCTATTGGTTTAACTACAAACGGGGAAACAAACCTGTCCCTATATACTTGGTGAAATGGGCATCGAAAAAACATGCGTCATCGACTTCACCTCTCCCGTAGCACAAGATCAGCGTCGATCTTCGTACGGAACTTTTCTATATTTCCCTTCTAACACTTTTGAGGGCATGGCTGCGCATCGAGCCAACGTAAAGGCTCTTCTGTGAGCTGATACCTCCAAATAAGAAAAGTACTTGGCCATCCTCATAACATATTTAGTCTCAGTAGACGCCAAAAAAGAAGGGGCCTGTTCTAGATCCCTTTGTCTCTCTAAATCACAGATTCTTTGTTTGATAATACTTTTTGCTTTGGCATTATTTTGCGTCAAGAGGTTTTCAAGTGAGAATCCTATACTTTTCTATAGGAGATTGTAAACTGCTCTGAGTCTATGATTCAGAGAGAAGGGTGGGGTATAAATCTGCAGTCGTCTTCTTAATTTTGATACTTTGTTCTAACGATCTGGACCGTGAGCTTTTTTGTTATTGACGGACCTTTTTTCCACGGTTTCCTCTGTATCGGTCGGTGGATATTAGGCATGATACCTGCCAATGTGTAGAAGTTGCATACTTGTTGAACACGGGCCGTATTTGTAAGCGGCTCAGAGTGGATCAACCGTAGCGGGATGAGGTGGACCTTTGGTCTTACCCCGAAAGGCTTATCTTGCGTTTTCAAGAAATGAAGCTTCCCTAGCCCCCATCAGATCAATGCCACTCTTGAATTAGTAGACTTGGTGTTTGACAAGGCATTTGACATTTGCTCTACTTAAGCAATCTACATAGGCCTTGATGCCAGGAGGGGAAGGAGGGGGCAGGGAGAAATGGAAGAGACTTCGGACGTCAGCGAATGAGGAGGTAAGCGATGTCGGCAAAAAAAAAAATGTATTGCAATCTTCAATCTCTCACCTCTTGTCAGGTCCCCTTTTTGCGGGAGTCCTTCTTGCTGTTATTATCGTCCTCCTGTTCCTTGACAGGTGAGGTTGAGCAGTGGCCTAGTCAATAAAGTCCCTCATGTATATTTCAAAGAACGGTAGTCAATTAACCTTGAGAGAGGTAGACATTGTCTTGTCGACAGCAATTGCCCAGCACGCTAGATGTGGCAGGATGAGTGTGGCTGATGGGCAAAAGGGCCGTAGGATTCTGAAAAGGTTTTATTGGAGTCTCGAGAGTCCCCCCCCTCCACACTATATACCTGTTTTGAAAGGGATAGGGTCAGGACCGGGGTGAAAGGAACAGCTGCCATGCAAATGTGTTATTTTGGTGTAGCGGCTAAGTGCGCGAACTCTTATCTGAGAGAACCAGGGTCGATTCCCCACTCCTCCACTGGCAGCTGCTGGGATGGCCTTGGGTCAGTCATGGCTCTTGTAGGATTTGTCCTTGAAAGCGCAGCTGCTGCGAGAGCCCTCTTAGCCCCACCCACCTCACAGGGTGTCTGTTGCGGGGGGGGGGAGAAGATATGGGAGATTGTAAGCCTCTCGGAGTCTCTGATTCAGGGAGAAGAGCGGGGTATAAATCTGGGGTCGTCTTCTTCTCTTGTAATGCTTCTTTTCGTGTCCCTCCTTGCTCAGCTTGTTCCTCTCTTGCCCGTTCCAATATCTTCTTCTTCTTCTTCTTCTTCTTCTTCTTCTTCTTCTTCTTCTTCTTCTTCTTCTTCTTCTTCTTCTTCTTCTCTTACTGGAAATATTGGTGTGGCAGAACCTGCCTGCTCTGGTCTGCAGGCTCTATTCCTCCTTGCCCTGTTTTTCTCAACACCTGGAGAGGCCTTTCTTTCTTTTTCAGGTAACCTGTCACTGTCTACTGACCTTTGTATGGAACTGCCCACTGAGAGGATCAGGCAGGGCCGGTGCCAGAATTCCTGGTGCCCTAGACCCTGGCCCCCCACCCTGGGCAGAACCAGGAAGGCGAGAGCTGAGGGGCAGCATGTGCAGAATATTCCATGTCACCTTCTTCTGTTAACCACTGCTACAGGATCGTAACCCTATCCTATCTTGGCCAAAAAAATATTTATTTGTTTTGCAGGGGTCATTTTGTAGAAAAATAGGGAGCGGAGCTCATTAACATAACTCATTAGCATATGCTGCTGCCCCCAGTCAAAAGCAACCCAATGCAAGAAAGGAGAGCCCTGGGAAGAAGAAGAAGAAGAATTGCAGATTTATACCCCGCCCTTCTCTTTGAATCAGAGACTCAGAGCGGCTCACAATCTCCTATATCTTCCTCCCCCCACAACAGACACCCTGTGAGGTGGGTAGGGCTGAGAGGGCTCTCACAGCAGCTGTCCTTTCAAGGACAACCTCTGCCAGAGCTCTGGCTGACCCAAGGCCATTCCAGCAGCTGCAAGTGGAGGACTGGGGAATCAAACCCGGTTCTCCCAGATATGAGTCCGCACACTTCACCACTACACCAAACCGGCTCTCAAACTGGGCAAGTGTGGCCTGCTTGGGCTGGCTAGAGATCCAGCCAGCCCAAGCAGGCCTTGCTTGCCTGGGGCTCTCCTAGGGCAACCCCCCCAGTCAAAAGGCCAGCAAGCCACCCACCACCCAGAAGAAGAAGAAGAATTGCAGATTTATCCCCCGTCCTTCTCTCTGAATCAGATACTCAGAGTGGCTTACAATCTCCTATATCTTCTCCCCCCAACCACAGAATCACAGAAGAAGAGGAGAAAGGGTGGTACGGACTTCTCCGGGGGTTAATGAGGGTCGTGGCAAAGCCCCTGGTGGCTGGCTCTCACTCTCCTAATCCAGGGATTGTTATGCAGCTGCACCTGCTATTCAATGGACACGGTAGGTGGGGAGGTGGAGGGGGAACCCTTAGAAAGGTTCAGGAGCTGTGCTCCTGTGAGCTCCTGCTGAATCTGAGGCATGTTTGTTTGTATAGGATCATAGGATCACAGAATGGGAAGGGGTCGTAGAGGCCATCTAGTCCAACCCCCTGCTCAGTGCCGGATCAGAGCATTCCTGACAAGTGTTTATCCAGCCATTGCTTAAAGACGGCCAGAGAGGGGGGAGCTCAACACCTCCCTTGGTAGCTGATTCCACACTTGAACGACTCTTGCTGTAAAAAAGTTTACCCTGATATCCGATCGACACCCTCCCACCCTTAATTTAAACCCATTAGTACAAGTCCTCTCCTCTCCTGCCAACAGGAACAATTCCCTGCCCTCCTCTAAACGGCAGCCCCTCAAAAACTTCTCAAGAGAACTATCCTGCCCCCCCCCCACCCCCTCAACCTCCTCCTCTTCAGACAGAACATTCCCAAGTCCCTCAACCTTTCCTCATGGGACTTGGTCTCCAGGCCACTGATCATCCTTGTCGCTCTCCTCTGCACCCGCTGCATACATCTTGCCTTCCTTGCCATTGGGACACCATGCAGATTGCCGTACAAAAGAAACAAAGAGAAACAGCAGAATGAATCTGAAAGAAGAGCAGGTCTTTCTCTTTGTCCACCAGACCTTCCTCCTAGTTCTAGATTATGACCGTCACTGGAAACTGTCTTGTTCTGTAACTTTCTCTGCTGCATTCATTCGTGCTATCATAAAGATTGACTAGGGCACCAGCCTCCTGTGGGTGCCATGGGTGCCAAATTGGGTGCCCCCCCATGTGACTCAGTGATGTTATCAGTGCGGGGGGGGGTGCCAGATGTTACCCTTGCCTATGGTGCCAGACAGTCTAGGGGACTGTGACCTAAGGAGGGAGGTGGGTGCAGGTCAGCAGAGCAAAGTCTAATAGCTTATTAAAGTTGTCTTCACATACAGGAAGATGCTCTCAAAAGCACAACAGATGCTCAGCGTACGAGTTGCGTGAGGTCATCGTCACCCAAAGCCCACCCGTGTTCACTGAGTGATCTGAATTGAACTGAAAACACTCAACACATTTTCGCACTGCCACATGGGAACTGCAGAAGAAGAAGAAGAAGAAGATGATGATGCCGACGATAATGATATTGGATTTATGGAAGGAAAGGTACCCCATGCAAGCGCTAGTCATTTCCGACTCTGGGGTGACGTCGCATCACGACGTTTTCGCGGCAGACTTTTTACGGGGTGGTTTGCCGTTGCCTTTATACCCCACCCTATACTCTGAATCTTAGAGCAGCTCACAATCTCCTTTACCTTCCTCCCCCACAACAAACACCCTGTGAGGCAGGTGTGGCTGAGAGAGCTCTGACAGAAACTGCCCTTTCAAGGACAGCTGTGCAAGAGCTGTGGCTGATCCAAGTCTATTCCAGCAGCTGCAAGTGGAGGAGTGGGGAATCAAACCCGGTGTTCCCAGATAAGAATCCGCGCACTTAACCACTACACCAAACTGTAGTTCAATCTGGGTACTTCTGGGTATGCACCAACATGATTAATTGTACCACCAGTGATGAAGGCGAGATAATAGCACATGCCCGCGAGAGGCAGCTCATTTTCAATGATGTAAGAACTGTCCACAAAAAAAAGCATACACTGCTTTTTTTTTTTTTTGAGCAGGAATGCACAGGAACGCAATTCCAGCTGGCTTGGCATCAGGGGGTGTGGCCTATTATGCAAATAAGTTTCTGCTGGACTTTTTCTACAAAAAAGCCCTGTGCGAAACAATGGTGACATCGGGGAGGGGTGGCCTAATAGGCAAATGAGCTCCTGCTGAGCCTTTTCTACAAAAGCTCAGCGCAAAACAATGGTTACATCAGGGGTGTGGCCTGATATGCAAATGAGCTCCTGCTGAGCCTTTTCTACAAAAGCTCAGTGTGAAACAATGGTGACAGCAGGGGGTGTGGCCTAATATACAAATGAGCTCCTGCTGAGCCTTTTCTACAAAAGCTCAGTGCAAAACAATGGTGACATTGGGGTGTGTGGCCTAATGTGCAAATGAGCTCCTGCTGAGCCTTTTCTACAAAAGCTCAGTGAGAAACAATGGTTACAGCAGGGGGTGTGGCCTAATATGCAAATGAGTTCCTGCTAGGCTTATTCGGCAAAAAAGCCCTGTGTGAAACAATGGTGACATCAGGAAGTGTGGCCGGATATGCCAATGAATTCCTGCTGGGCTTTTTCTACATAAAATGGTCTGGGCATAAGTAACCGCGGCAAAGTAGGAAAACTGCACACGTGTGCCAACAACAGTGACCTGAGCCAGTTCTATGCCAATGGCTGCACAGATGCAAAAGCACCCCAAAAGACTAATTCTTTTCAATTATGAACCAGCCATCAACACAAGACCAGGTGGTGTTCAGATGAAGAGAAAACAGGCATTGCAAGCAAGATAAATTTAATTTTAGAGGCATCTTTTTTTTTTCTTTTCTTTCTGTCATGTCGCAGCTGACGTGGGGTTTTCAAGGCCAGCGACATTGTCCGGCTCTGTGTCGCAATCCTGGTATCCATGGGCAGTGTTCCATCCAAACAGGTCTTTTTTTATAGCAGGAACTCCTCAGCATATTAGGCCACACACCCCTGATGTAGCCAATCGTCTAAGAGTTTACAGTACTCTTCTCACAGGGCCTTCTGTAAGCTCCAGGAGGACTGGCTGCATCAGGGGTGTGTGGCCTAATATGCAAAGGAGGTCCTGCTAGAATTCCTTACAGGGCTCTTAGTACAGGGCCTGCTGGAAGTTCCAGGAGGATTGGCTGCATCAGGGGTGTGTGGCCTAATAGGCAAAGGAGCTTCTGCTAGAATTCCTTACAGGGCTCTTTGTACAGGGCCTACTGGAAGCTCCAGGAGGACTGGCTGCATCAGGGGTGTGTGGCCTAATATGCAAAGGAGGTCCTGCTAGAATTCCTTACAGGGCTCTTTGTACAGGGCCTACTGGAAGCTCCAGGAGGACTGGCTGCATCAGGGGTGTGTGGCCTAATATGCAAAGGAGTTCCTGCTACAAAAAAAAGCCCTGGCCAGAAGATGCAGTTACCTTGATCCTTTCAGGGCCTTGAGCACATGTGATGCTGCCTTATATTGAATCAGAACCCCTTGGTCCACCAGCATTGTCTCCTCAGACTGGTGGTGGCTCTCCAGTGCTTTTTTTTTTTGTAGCAGGAGCTCCTTTGCCTATTAGGCCACACACCCCAATGTAGCCAATCCTCCTAGAGCTTACAGGGCTCTTAGTACAGGGCCTTCTGTAAGCTCCAGGAGGATTGGCTACAGCAGGGGAGCATGGCCTAATATACAAAGGAGTTTCTACTACAAAAAAAAAAAAAAGCACTGCATCCAAATACCAGCCAAAGCCAACCAACTTAGGTCAAGCTATCCTGGGCTATTCTGGTCAGGGCTTAGAACAGCGGTGGCCAAACTGCAGCCCAAGAGCCACATGTGGCTCTTTCACACATATTGTGCAGCTCTCAAAGCCCCTACCGCCCTGCCGGCCGGCTTGGAAAAGGCATTTAAAGTTAAAGTTGCTTTCTTTCCACCTCTCCCAGAGAGCCAGTTTGGTGTGGTGGTTAAGTGTGCAGACTCTTATCTGGGAGAACCGGGTTTGATTCCCCACTCCTCCACTTGCACCTGCTGGAATGGCCTTGGGTCAGCCATAGCTCTCTTATCTGGGAGGACCGGGTTTGATTCCCCACTCTTTCACTTGCATCTGCTGGAATGGCCTTGGGTCAGCCAGAGCTCTCTTATCTGGGAGGACCGGGTTTGATTCCCCACTCCTCCACTTGCAGCTGCTGAGATGGCCTTGGGTCAGCCATAGCTCTCTTATCTGGGAGAACCGGGTTTGATTCCCCACTCTTTCACTTGCATCTGCTGGAATGGCCTTGGGTCAGCCAGAGCTCTCTTATCTGGGAGAACCGGGTTTGATTCCCCACTCCTCCACTTGCAGCTGCTGAGATGGCCTTGGGTCAGCCATAGCTCTGGCAGAGGTTGCCCTTGAAAGGGCAGCTGCTGTGAGAGCCTTCTCAGCCCCACCCACCTCACAGGGTGTCTGTTATGGGGAGGGGGGAGGTAAAGGAGATTGTAAGGGCGGGGTATAAATCTACAGTCTTCTTCTTCCCTTACTCTTCTCTTACCCATATATTTGCCCGCCTTCCTTCCTTCCTTCCTTCCTTCCTTCCTTCCTTCCTTCCTTCCTTCCTTCCTTCCTTCCTTCCTTCCTTCCTTCCTTCCTTCCTTCCTTCCTTCCTTCCTTCCTTCCTTCCTTCCTTCCTTCCTTCCTTCCTTCCTTCCTTCCTTCCTTCCTTCCTTCCTTCCTTCCTTCCTTCCTTCCTTCCTTCCTGTTCTCAAACATCTGACATTCATGTCTTGTGGCTCCCAAGCATCTGACATTTATTCTATGTGGCTCTTATGTTAAGCAAGTTTGGCCTCCCCTGACTTAGAGGCATTTCCTGCCTTTGAAGAAGAAGGTTGTACTTTGGTTAATAAGTCTGTGACACACCTGCCCTCTCCTGGAATTCTCATATTGTTTCTTTGGGTCCGTTCCTCCCAAGACAGTCCACAAGATATAAAGGTGGGATAAAGCTTGCTTTTCTGTAGCTCATGGAGACAAATATGGCATGCTCATTTTTTGGAAATATTTATCTCATCAAGCAAAGGGAATTTTTTTCTTTCTGTCCAACCACATTTCATATGCAAAAGGGATCACTCAAAAGTGGCAGAACGAAAATTACTTTTTTCGGTATCTGTTTGGCGGAAACCCCTGTAGATGCCGTTCTCGTCCCAAGGACTTGCGCTCACCTCCTGCAAGGACTCTGCTCATCTCGTTATTTTAAATTGATTGCAAAATACAATTATACATAAAGAAACACCGTAAAAGAGCTCCATCAAATGCACTAGAGCAGTAAATACTGTTTTCAATTAAACTTTAATCTAAAGGATATTATTCCAGTGTCTGGAACTTCAACTGAGGTATTTTTAAGCAAACAGACTTTAATTACTAGATTTCATTTCCCCAGCTCTGAAAGTTGGTTCTTTTAATGAAGTGCTCGTGTAAAAAAGAAATGCTCATTGTAAGATTTCAGGTTGTGATCTGAAATTCCATCAAACGACCTAAAGTCACCTTTGAAGAGACTCTTGTTGCAAAGAGTAAGAGAGAGAGAGAGATCTATATCTATAGATAGATCGATCTATAGCTATAGGCAGACAGACAGATAGAGAGACGATGATAGATAGACAGACAGGCAGACAGACGATGAAAGATAGGTAGACAGACAATGATAGATAGATAGATAGATAGATAGATAGATAGATAGATAGATAGATAGATAGATAGATAGATGATAGACAGATAGATAGATAGATAGATGATAGACAGACAGACAGATAGATAGATAGATAGATGATAGACAGACAGATAGAAAGACAGACAGACAGACAGACAGACAGACAGATAGATAGATAGATAGATAGATAGATAGACAGACAGACAGACAGACAGACAGACAGACAGACAGACAGACGGATGATGACGGACACACAGATGATGACAGACAGATGATAGATAGATAGATAGATAGATAGATAGATAGATAGATAGATAGATAGATAGATAGATAGATAGATAGATAGATAGATAGATAGATAGATAGATAGATATGCCACGCATTAGAGCAGGGCTACTAGAATGGGCCTTCCTGGTTTTCAGGGCTTCTGTCCACCACCAACCAGCTGGCCGGGGGGGGGGGGGAGGAGGAGACCCTGCCCCAAAGAGTGACATTGGGATGAGATGCCCCAATGTAATGACATCACCCAGAAGTGATTTATTTATTTCGTTCAACTTATATCCCATGCTTCCCACAGTAAAGTTGCCAATCCCCAAGTGAGGACAGGGGGTCCCCTGGTTTGGACCCCGCCCCCCCCCCCCCCCGCAGTTCAGAGTTAGCAGAAAGTGGGGGAGGGAAAATGTCTGCTAGGCACTCCATTATATCCTATGCAGATATCCATGGAAATTCAATCCATGGATATCTGAGGCTCGGGAGGGGGAGCTATTTTCAAGGTAGAGGCACCAAATTTTCAGCATAGTATCTGGTGCCTCTCCTCAAAACACCTCCCAAGTCTCAAATGAGCCCCAAGTTTTTATGAGCCCCTAAAGAAGATGCCCTTATCTCCCAGTATTTCCAAATGGAGGGAAGGCACTTAAAAGGTGTGCGGTCCCTTTAAATGTGATGGGCAGAACTCCCTTTGGAGTTCAGACATGTTTGCCACAACTTTGCTCCTGGCTCCACCCCCAAAGTTCCCAGATATTTCTTGTCGGACCAGCCGACCCTATCCTACAGGCAGTTTACATCAAAGAATCAAACAGTTAAAACAATTAAAAGCACATTAAAAACATAGTATAAATCAAAAATGCAAACTCAACTGGAAATAACTCTGCCTCTACAGTCATGACCAATGTTCCCTCTAAGAGTCTTGTGAGCAAAAATTCTACTTTGTGAGCTCCTGGCATTAAAGTTGTGAGCTACTGCAATGAATTAGTGTGCTCTGGGGGTCATTCTTCCTGAGCTAAGATGAAAATGTGTGAGCTGGAGGCTAAAAATCTGTGAGCTAGCTCACCCTCACTCAGCTTAAAAGGAACACTGGTCATGACCTATCGGTCCAAAAGCCCATTGTATCCTAGATTGTTGGAAAGGGGGTGGGGGGAGGCCTACAACAGGTGACATCTGCCATCTCAACTAAAGGCCTGGTGGAAGAGGTCTGTTTTGCAGGCCCTGGGGAAGTGAAGCAGGTCCTGCAGGGCCAGATCTCCAAGGGGAGCTTATTTCACCAGGAAGGAGCCAGGGTCAAAAAGATCTTGGCCCTAGTCAAGGCAAGTTGGACGTCTTTGGGGTCAGGGACCACTAGAATGTGTTGAATAGCTGATCTTGGAGAGCTACGGGGCTCAAATCGGGAGAGGCAGTCCTGGAAGAATGCTGGCCCATGGCCATATAGAGCTTTGAAGGTAAGCATCAACACCTCAAACAGGATCCAGTTCTTAACAGGATCCAGTACCCAAGAAGTCTTGGGTGTGTGCTCGATGCAAGGAGCTCCTGGTACTCAGGGAATGAGTTCGTACCCTTGAGGCCGAGGTGACTGACCGGGAGAAGCAGAGACAGTGAGTTAGGCACTTGGAGAAGACTCTCGGGAACGTATTAGATGAGCCCCACTCTGAACATGGCAGCCCCGTTGCTGCCAGGGAGCATGAGGGTCGAGAGGGAACAGGGTACCATGCTGAGGATAAGAGGAATGTGCTCTCAGAAGGGACCTCTTCTTCAGTTGGTGAGCGGGTATCCTTTCGTGCCAAGGGCAGGGAGAGAGGGGTGGGTGGGTCTTGGTAGTTGGTGATTTAATCCTTAGGCAAGTAGACAGCTGGGTGGAAAAACCGCATACTGACCGTATGGTGACTTGCCTGCCTGGTGCAAAGGTAGTGGACATTACGCGTGTTGTAGATAGGCTGATAGACAGTGCTGGGGAGAAGCCAGTGGTTGTGGTGCATGTTGGCACCAATGATGTGGGGAAATGCAATTGTGAGGTCCTGGAAAAAAAAAATTAGGCTGCTTGGTGGGAGACTTAAAGCGAGGACCTCCAAGGTAGCCTTCTCAGAAGTGCTACCTGTTCCATGTGCAGGGCTGGAGAAACAGGCACAAATTAGAAATCTCAATGTGTGGATGAGATGATGGCGTAGGGAGGAAGGGTTTAAGTTTGTTAAACACTGGGATGCTTTTTGGAACAAGCGGGAGCTGTACAAAAGAGATGGTCTCCACTTGTTCCCAGATGGAACCAAGCTGCTGGCGCTTAAAATCAAAAAGGTGGCAGAGCAGTTTTTAAACTAAATCTTGGGGGAAAGCTGACAGGAGATGAAATGTCTCTGGTTTGGGAGGACTCATCTCAATGAGATGAAGGGTTAGCTGTTACTTCTCTACCAGGTAATGGATCAGAGTTGTCCACTGAGATGGTGACAAACAGTATAGAGTGTTTGCCAAAGTCTCGAGACAGCAGGAGGAAGGTTACGGGCCTAACTTGCCTGGGAAATTATAGATGTTTGTATACAAATGCTAGAAGTGTTCGAAGTAAAATTGGTGAGTTGGAATGTTTAGTGTTGGGGGAAAACAGACATTGTGGGAATTTCAGAAACTTGGTGGAATGAGGAGAATCAGTGGGACACAGTAATTCCTGGATATAAATTATATCGGAAGGATAGGGAGGGAAGGGTTGGAGGTGGGTTGGCTCTGTATGTCAGAGAGGGTATACAGTCCAGTAAGACTGAGGTAAAAAAATTTAAATATGCAATTATGTTTTATATGTTTTATTGGTTTTTAATGGAAGTAATGTGATGTTGTGAGCCGCCCTGAGTCCACTTGCGGAGAGGGCGGGATATAAGCTTAACGAAATAAATAAATAAATAAATAAATAAATAAATAAATAAATAAATAAATAAGTAAGTAAGTATTTTTTTTATTTATTTATTTGGGATTTATATCCCGCCCTTCCCACAAGTGGGAAGTAAATAAATAAATAAAGGGCCCAAAATGAAATTTACCTATGGGAGTTTGTTATCGCCCACCAAATCAAAAGATAGAGGATGATTATAATATGATGGAAGGATTAAAGACAGCTACTAAACATAAAAACTGTGTTGTAATAGGTGATTTTAACTACCCGCAGATTGATTGGGTCAATATGTGTTCAGGTCGAGAGAAAGAGATTGAGTTTCTAGTTGCTCTCAATGACCGTGCTATGGAGCAGATGGTCACAGAACCTACCAGGGGTGGGATGATCCTGGATTTGGTCCTAAGTAATGCCCAAGACTTGGTGAGAGATGTAAAAGTGATCACACCGCTTGGGAGCAGTGACCATAAAATTATTGATTTCATCATTTGTATAAATAGAGAGTTGCCCCAAAAGTCCAGCACAACCATGTTTAACTTTAAAAGGGGTAAATTCTCTAAGATGAGTAGGCATGTGAAGAGGAAACTGAAAGGAAAGGTAAATACAGTCAAAACCCTTGGGGAAGTTTGGAGGCTATTTAAAACTACAATCCTAGAAGCTCAGATAAAATATATACCACAAGTTAAGAAAAGCACAAACAGGTATTAGAAAAGGCCTGCATGGTTAACAAACAAAGTAATGGAAGCTGTAAAAGGTAAGAAGTACTTCTTTAAGCAGTGGAAAGCTAGTCCAAGTGAGATTAATAAACGGGAACAAAGGCTGTGGCAAAACAAATGCAAGACTGTGATCAGGCAGGCAAAAAGGGACTATGAGGAGCATATTGCAAAAAACATAAAGACCAACAATAAAAATTTCTTCAAATATATTAGAAGCAGGAAACCAGCCAGGGAGGCAGTGGGGCCCTTGGATGACCAAGGGGTAAAAGGATTACTGAAGGAGGATAGGGAAATGGCTGAGAAGCTGAATATATTTTTTGCCTCAGTCTTCACTGTGGAAGAGGAAAAGCATTTGCCCACTCCAGAACCACTAATTTTGGAAGGAGCGTTGAAAGACCTGAGTCAAATTGAGGTGACAAGAGAGGAGGTCCTACAACTGATTAACAAATTAAAAACTAATAAGTCACCAGATCCGGATGGCATATATCCAAGAGTTCTGAAAGAACTCAAAGTTGAATTTGTGGATCTCCTGACAAAAATATGTAATCTTTAATTGAAATCTGCCTCCGTTTCTGAGGACTGGACGGTAGCAAATGTCAACCCCATCTTTAAAAAGGGTTCCAGAGGAGATCCGGGAAATTACAGGCCAGTCAGTCTGACTTCAATATCGGGAAATTTGGTAGAAAGCATTATCAAGGACAGAATTAGTAGGCACATTGATGAACACAAGTTATTGAGGAATACTCAGCATGGGTTCTGTAAGGGAAGATCTTGCCTCACTAACCTGTTACAGTTCTTTGAGGGGTGAACAAACATGTGGACAAAGGGGACCCAATAGATGTTGTTTACCTTGACTTCCAGAAAGCTTTTGATAAAGTTCCTCATCAAAGGCTCCTTAGTAAGCTCGAGAGTCATGGAGTAAAAGGACAGGTCCTCTTGTGGATCAAAAACTGGCTAATTAATAGGAAGCAGAGAGTGAGCATAAATGGGCAGTCTTCACAGTGGAGGATGGTAAGTAGTGGAGTGCCGCAGGGCTCAGTACTGTGTCCCATGCTCTTTAACTTGTTCATAAATGATCTGGAGTTGGGAGTAAGCAGTGAAGTGGCCAAGTTTGCAGATGACAACACTCTGTGTCACACAGTGGCCGATATATGTGTGTGCGCATATATGTCTTGAATGCCCACGAGTTCTTGTATTGTGAGAAAGGGAGAAAAGTACTTCTTTCTCTACTTTCTTCATCCCATTCATAATCTTGTAAACCTCTATCATGTCACCGCACAGTCGATGTTTCTCCAGGCTTTTTTAAGGTTTTTTTTCAAAAAAAAAAAAAAAACTCAGCAGGAACTCATTTGCATATTAGGCCACACCCCTGTGTTCCTGTGCATTCCTGCTCAAAAAAAGCCCTGGTCAGATTCAGTATAAGGCGGCTTCATGATTGTTCATGTTGTTGGCTGATGCTAAAGACTGAATATCTCACTTCAGCTTTTTTCAAGTGGAAAACCTATTTCACTTTTTCTCCTCCCCTCTGCAAGTGCCCGCTTCTTTCTTTTCCGTACCGTTTTCTGTTTCATTCACACCAAATTTCCCCATCGAACGTACGCATTTTTCAGTGCTGTTTCTGCGTCAATAAATCAGCATTAGACATTACGCCCGTGTTCTTCGTATTAAACGACTTGCATTGTACATAAAAATGCCCCATAAATTTTGCATAAAAACCGTGCAACATCCCTAAGCAATAGATTCAGAAAACTTAACAGCAAAGAACAGACAACTGAACAGACAACTGAAGTTGCTGGCAAAAATATGTATGTGTGTGAGTATCAGAACAAACAACATTTGGAGTTCTGTTCATCCCTAAGCAATGCTGTAGAGTTTGTAGACATGATTTGAACTGTATCCTACCTCTCTGCTAAGCAAAGTTCGACACCTTGTCCCATATTGGAGCTCTTCAACCCAGTTTCTGAGTTTGGTTAGGTTCTTAGAAGACAAGCAGACTCTACCACAGTCAGTACTTGGATGAACTGGGCTTTTTTTGAACAGCAACGCCCAGGAAGGCAGTTCTGGCTGGCTTGGCACCAGGGGGTGTGGCTTAACATGCAAATGACTTCCTGCTGGGCTTTTTTTGTAGAAAAAGCCCTGTGTGAAACTATGATGATGTCAGGGGTGCGGACTAATGTGCAACTGAGCTCCTGCTGGGCTTTTTCTACAAAAAAAAAAAAGCCCTGTGGATGAAAAACCACTAAGAAAGACTGGATCTACTATGCACAGGAAAGCAATGGCGAACTAACTCTGCTCATCATGTTTCAGGTAGGTCACTGTGTTTGTCTGAAGAAAATATTGGATTTATATCCCACCCTCCACTCCGAAGAGTCTCAGAGCGGCTCACAATCTCCTTTCCCTTCCTCCCCCACAACAGACACCCTGTGAGGTAGATGAAGATATTGGATTTATATCCCGCCCTACACTCCGAAGAGTATCAGAGCGGCTCACAATCTCCTTTACCTTCCTCCCCCACAACAGACACCCTGTGAGGTAGAAGAAGATATTGGATTTATATCCCGCCCTCCACTCCAAAGAGTCTCAGAGCGGCTCACAATCTCCTTTCCCTTCCTCCCCCACAACAGACACCCTGTGAGGTGGGTGGGGCTGGAGAGGGCTCTCACAGCAGCTGCCCTTTCAAGGACAACCTCTGCCAGAGCTATGGCTGACCCAAGGCCATGCTAGCAGGTGCAAGTGGAGGAGTGGGGAATCAAACCCACTTCTCCCAGATAAGAGTCCGTACACTTAACCACTACACCAAACTTGCTCTCCTGCTGTCTGACATGGTCTGTCAACTAGGATGTTACGTCGACAATTTTCTCTCTGATATTGTAGTTTTATGGGGTGAGAAGCTCTATGGACAGAAGATCCCAGGTTCAATCCCTGGCATCTCCAGTTAAAAAGACCATGCAGTAATTGAAGTGAAAGACCTCTGCCTGAAACCTCTACTGGTAAGAGTAGACATCACTGGTCTCGTTAAACCCAGTGGTCTGACTCAGTGTACAGACATTTGGATGGGTTCATCTCAATCATTCTTCATCTATAGCCTGAATTAAAACGCAGGAAAGCCTTTTCCCAGTTGCTTCTGCTGAACAGGGAGCCAGTGTGACGTAGTGGTTAAGAGCTGCGGACTCTAACCTGAGTTGGTTTTGTATGCCACCATTCACCACCCAAAGGAATCTCAGTGCAGTTTATAATCTCCTTCCCTTCCTCTACCCACAACAGACATCCTGTGAGGTAGTTTTGAGAGAGTTCTGAGAAAATTGTGACTGACCCAAGGCTAATCAGCAGGCTTCATGTGAAGGGGTGGGGGATCAAACTTGGTTCTCCAGGTTAGTGTCTGCTGCTCTTAACCACTACACCAAGATGGCTATCTGGAGAACTGAGTTTGATTCCCCACTCCTGCACATGAAATCAGCTGGGAGGTCTTGGGTCAGTCAGAGCTCTCTCAGCCCAAAAATGTCTAGCTTAACACCTAGTTGTGCATAATGCTAAAAAGAGCTAATACTTCAGGTATCCAGACAATCTTAGGATCTCCTGGTTATATCACACACAATACCATACAATACTTATTATTGTTCTGTTGAACATATACGTTGGTCCTCATGACATATGGATATGCCCTTTTGTATAGATTTGTTGTAAGTGTTTTAGTTCCACTTATTTTCTTGACAAGGTTTCTAATTTCATTCCTCTCTTTGATGGCATTTCTACAATATTTTTACAACACACTGATGTTGTACATCAGGGGTGGCTAAACTTGCTAATGTAAGAGCCGCATGGAATAAATGTCAGATGTTTTAGGGAAGAAAAAAAGGAAGGAAAATAGATGGGAAGGGAGGGAGTGGTGGAAAGAAAACCACTTTAAATGCATTCTCCAAGTCATCTGCTGGGTTGGCCATGTGGGGGTTTCAAAACTCACACAATATGTGTGAAAGAGCCACATGTGGCTTCCGAGCCAGTTTGGTCACCTCTGTTATATGTCATTTGTACACAAAAATAAGCATCAAGTTTAATAGAAGAAGTAGAAGGCAGCTTCATATGTTCATATGTTTGGGGAGGGACGGTGGCTCAGTGGTAGAGCATCTGCTTGGGAAGCAGAAGGTCCCAGGTTCAATCCCCAGCATCTCCAAAAAAAGGGTCCAGGCAAATAGGTTTGAAAAACCTCAGCTTGAGACCCTGGAGAGCCGCTGCCAGTCTGAGAAGACAATACTGACTTTGATGGACCAAGGGTCTGATTCAGTAGAAGGCAGCTTCATATGTTCCTAATAGTCAATTTCATTTTGGGGGGCAGAAAGAAAGAAAAACAACAACTGCCCTTTCACCCAAATGCTGAATCAATCCAGAAAGACACGATGTCTAACAACATCCCAAAAGAGTCCTACCATCACTCACAGTGGACCTTCAAAAACCAGAGAAATATCGTTCTCCCAGGGACCAAACAAAATACATAGACTGTTTTAATGGGCAAGACAGTTCCGTTTGCCTAACCTAATTAGGTCTGAACTTACAGCCGGCCACCCACATTCCAATAATATCTTTCCAGTAATTCAATAACACCTACTGCCTGGGACTTGTGCAATAATTTCAGTTTATTTTCGCCGTACGGGATGATGACCTCTGGAACTCCGACAAGCTCTGACATAAAAGATGACTAGGGTAAAAATTAAAACACGTAAGAAACTTGTTCAATATTGTCAGGGGCTTGCAATTTAAAATGCCTCTGTTATTAGATATTGGGTCCATGCAAAAGGTAACTCTGGAGGAGGCTTTAACCTCTGCCCCTCGATCGACACCAATTAAAATATAATGTGCAATGAAATTTTAATCTCATGTAATTAAACATGGTAGTAATTTTGTAAAACTAGAAAAGGCTCTTTAACCTGTATTCATCAGCCCCTTCAGAGGAAAACATGGATATTCCTTGGAAGTTCTATTCTTCTGTTCAAAGTCGGGGGACACAGGGGGTATCACATTTTAAGTCAGTGTTGTGCCCATTTTTATTTTCTTTTTTATTGTGCCAAATGTCAAATTCCTGGTGTTTCTTATCCTTTTTTGCATCTCACCTTTCTGCTAAACAAATGGAATTTGAGGCAGTTTATGAAATATAAAGAGCCCCATGGCACAGAGTGGTAAAGCTGTAGTACTGGAGTCCTAAGCTCTTTTCACGACCTGAGTTCGATCCCGGTGGAAGCTGGGTTCAGGTAGCCGGCTCAAGGCTGACTCAGCCTTCCATCCTTCCGAGGTCGGTAAAATGAGTACCCAGCTTGCTGGGGGAAAGTGTAGATGACTGGGGAAGGCAATGGCAAACCACCCCGTAAAAAAGTCTGCAGTGAAAACGTTGTGAAAGCAACATCACCTCAGAGCCGGAAACGACTGGTGCTTGCACAGGGAGCTACCTTTACCTTTTTAAAATGAAATATACTATGGACAACAACATTATTCAGAGTTATTTTATTCCTGATGATCTCCTAGGGGCCCAAAATGACAATTCTCAATTTAGGGATTGGATATATTTTTCAGATGCGTTGCTAGATCGTTCTCTAATCCTAAAATCTAAAGTAGCCCCTTGGCTCAGACTAATCAAATCTGATCATCTGAGATCCCCATACTTGGTTAATACCTCCAGATTTAACATCAGAACATCCTTCACAGCTCTCCGCTTTCAGACTATGCAAACAACTCTGTTAACTGGTCGATATTCCCACATCCCAACAGAGCAATGTTTTTTTTTTTCATTTGTGGTTCACCTATGGTAGAAAACCTCCCCCATTATATTCTATCCTGTCCACTCTACAATGCCCCCAGAATTAAATTTCTGTCTGGAGTGCTAACCTCCTTAAAAGCACATTCAGAAACTGAAAAGATTATATTTCTCTTATCTGACAATGATGCTCATGTGTCCTGTACTCTGTTTGCCCTTGCAGCTAAGAAGATGAGCACGAGTGATATCAAATGCTGTAACTTCTTGAGGTTGGCCTTTCTGGGAAACTTTTAAGGTGTTAATTGGAAACTTTGTTGTTTGGGTTCTGTTTTGTAACAGCCAATGGCTATACACAATAAAATTTTTGACTGACTGACTGACTGACTGATAGGAAAGGAAAGGTCCGCTGTGCAAGCACCAGTCGTTTCCGACTCTGGGGTGACATTGCTTTCACAACGTTTTCACGGCAGACTTTTTACGGGGTGGTTTGTACAATGGATATATATAATCGACAGTCAGATGGTATTGTTTTGCTCTGCTCTGGCTAGACCTCACCTGGATTATTGTGTTCAGTTCTGGGCACCACATTTTAAGAAGGATATAGACAAGCTGGAACGGATCCAGAGGAGGGCAACGAAGTTGGTGAGGGGTCTGGAGACCAAGTCCTATGAAGAAAGGTTGAAGGAGCTGGGCATGTTTAGCCTGGAGAGGAGACAACTGAGAGGTGATAGGATCACCATCTTCAAGTAATTGAAGGGCTGTCATCTAGAGGATGGTATGGTTTCCTGTTGCTCCGGAAAGTTGGACCAGAACCAATGGGTTGAAATTAAATCAAAAGAGTTTTTTGGCTGAAAATTAAGAAGAACTTCCTGGCAGAGTGGTTGCTCAATGGAACAGGCTTCCCCAGGAGGTGTGGGCTCTCCTTCTCTGGAGGTTTTCAGTTTCAAAAAGATTGGACCAGGAGTTCTAATTCTATGAGCCCCAAAAGAAGGCGTCCCTATCCTCCAGTATTTCCAAATGGAGGGAAGGCATTTAAAAGGTGTGCTGTCCCTTAAAAATGTGATGGTTAGAACTCCCTTTGGAGTTCAATTATGCTTGTCACAACCTTGCTCCTGGCTCCACCCCCCCTCCCCAAAATCTCTTGGCTTCACCCACCAAGTCCCCAGATATTTCTTGAGTTGGACCTGCCAACGCTATCCCACAGGTGGTTTACATCAAAGAATCAATCCTCCAGTATTTCCAAATGGAGGGAAGACATTTAAAAGGTGTGCGGTCCCTTTAAGTGTGATGGCCAGAACTCCCTTTGGAGTTCAATTATGCTTGTCACAGCCTTGCTCTTGACTCCACCCCTAATGTCTCCTGGCTCCACCCCCAAAGTCCCCAGATATTTCTTGAATTGGACTTGGCAACCCTACTCCAGATATAAACTGTGGATTGCACCTTAGACTCTGTGGATCCCTTGCAATAAGCTTCTCCCCAACAGAGGACTTCCTTCAACAAAGAATGCTTTTTTCTCCAACAGAGGAATTACGTGTTCATCCAAAAAGTCAGTTGGAGCAAATCCTTCTGCCTTTGAGAAAAACTACAGAACAATCCTCAACAGATGTATTCAAAATCCTATGTAGGTCTATTAAACGCAGCTTACTCCCAAGAAAGTGTTAGTAGCAGAATTGCACTGAAATGCACTGAAGCCAGTTTGGTGTATAGTGCTTAAGTGTATGGAC
This sequence comes from Heteronotia binoei, assembly GCF_032191835.1. Taxonomy (NCBI): domain Eukaryota; kingdom Metazoa; phylum Chordata; class Lepidosauria; order Squamata; family Gekkonidae; genus Heteronotia; species Heteronotia binoei. Next base: position 10,017,549 of record NC_083241.1, read on the forward strand.
TCTTATCTGGGAGCACCGGGTTTGATTCCCCACTCCTTCACTTGCAGCTGCTGGAATGGCCTTGGGTCAGCCATAGCTCTCTCAGGAGTTGTCCTTGAAAGGGCAGCTTCTGTGAGCGCTCTCTCAGCCCCACCCACCTCGCAGGGTGTCTGTTGTGGGGAAAGAAGATAAAGGAGATTGTAAATCACTCTGAATCTCTGATTCAGAGAGAAGGATGGGGTATAAATCTACAATTCTTCTTCACCGTTAGTAGAAGGGAATCATAAGATCCAACTTTGAGGAAAATAAATACACTACTGTTGATTCAAAATCATTGCCTGAATGATTAATTCATCCACGATAATTAGCTGGTGAACAACATACAGGAAAAGCAGGTTATGAGGGAGAGTGAAAGTAAGGATATAATTTGGCTGTATGGAACTGTGCATGGACTGAACACTGCTGATTGTGGGGTACCATGCTGTGCAGGGGAATATGCAAAAAAAGAGAGCAAGAGAGAGCCAAAAACACCAGCTCCCTGTTCGGGATTGATGAACGGACCACAAACCGAATGTTCGTGGTCAAGCATGTTCAAGTAATGGTTAAAAAAAAAAAAAAAGCTCCCAAAAGGATCTGCCACAAGGGAGAGGCGATTCTTCAAGTATGGGAGTCCCAGGACATGGATAGCTTTAAAGGGAAACCAGATTTCTTTGAATTGAACCTGGAAACAAATGGCCTGCCAATGCAGTGTGGGTATGGCGGAGAAGCAGCTTAATCGTATGAGGGAGCATACGAATAGGAAGAACTGAATTCATTCTCTTCTTCTCCTCCTCCTTCTCCACCTCCTTCTTCTCCTCTTCCTCCTTCTCTTCCTCCTCCTCCTCCTTCTCCTTCTCCTCCTTCTCCTCCTCCTCCTCCTCCTCCTTCTCCTCTCTCTCCTCCTCCTTCTCCTCCTTCTCCTCCTCCTCCCTCTCCTCCTCCTTCTCCTCCTCCTCTTTCTCCTTCTCCTCCTCCTTCTCTTCCTCCTCCTCCTCCTCCTCCTTCTCCTTCAGACACATCCAAATACCTTGGTGAATGATCAGTTCCCCAACGGTTACCATTGAGAAAGACATGGGCTGTGAGGAGGAGGAAGTGATTGGATTTTTACCCTGCCCTTCACTCAGAGCGGCTTACAATCTCCTTTCCCTTCCCCGCCCTACAACAGATACCCTGTGAGTTAGGTGGGGCTGAGAGAGCTCTGACAGACACTGCTTTTGAGAAAACAGCTCTGTAAGAACTTGTGACTGACCCAGGCTTGCTCAATCATACAGGAGCTACAGAGCAAAACCTCTATTTTCTCTATTGGCTGAGGCTCCTCCCTTGGGGAGGAAGGGGGGGAGAGGGAGAGCTTGCTTTGCCAGGCTTTCTCAGTCACACAGCAGAACTACTGAGCCAAGTCTCTTCTCTTTCTATTGGCTGAGGCTCCTCCCCCTCCTGATCCCCTGGTGAAGGCAGGAAAGAGCCCTCAGAGCTTCCTTTGCCCAGTTCCCTGGATCCCATGGGAGAGATCCAAAGAAAGCACTTTTAAAACCAACGAATGCTGTTTTAAGTATGTTTTAAGTTTGTTTGTTTTTTTAAATTGTGTTTGTGTCCTTTATAAAGTTTATATCTCTGGTGCCCCTATCCTACACTATGGAAGGAAGGCATTGAAAAGGTGTGCCGTCCCTTTCAATGTGATGGCCAGAACTCCCTTTGGAGTTCAATTATGCTTGTCACAGCCTTGATCTTGGTTCCACCCCTAATGTCTCCTGGCCCCACCCCCAAAGTCTCCTGGCTCCACCCCCCAAAGTCCCCAGATATTTCTTGAATTGGACTTGGCAACCCTACTGCTACCTGGCATGACATTTTATGACACACATGAGCCAGCCCTACAAAGTCTCATTTGTGTTAGATCTGGCCTCATAACAAATGAGATCGACACCCCTGGCCTACACAGTTACCATAAACAGGCTGCAAGAGAAAAAGTGAGATTAGGAATGACTATTTTTTTTCCTTGCAGTTTCTTGCCAGCCATTCTAATAATAATAATAATAATAATAATACTTTTTATTTATATCCTGCCCTCCCCGCCAGGGCAGGCTCAGGGCGGCTCACAACATGTAATATACAATAAAACCATACATAGTAATTACAATTACAATAATAAAATCATCATTAAACCATTAACAACTGTATTAAAACTAACGTTGTGGTGCTATAACTTAGATCTTAATAAAATTCAATGGCTAAAACATGTCCAGCGAAGCTTTCTTAGCTCGGTATTAGGTGAAGGCTATTTTGAAGAGGTAGGTCTTACAGGCCCTGCGAAATTGATCTAAACATCGCAGGGCCCATACCTCCTCCGGGAGTTGATTCCACAGCAGTGGGGCTACAATGGAGAAGGCCCGATCCCGGGTGGTCTTCAATCTGGCCTCTCTTGGCCCAGGGATATTCAGCTGGTTCTTTCCAGCTGACCTCAGTGCTCTCTGGGGTTCATATGGGGAAAGACGGTCCCTCAGGTAGGCAGGTCCTCGGCCATATAGGGCTTTAAAGGTAATAACCAGCACTTTGTAACGGACTCGGTACACCACTGGCAGCCTTTCCCTATTTTAGACCTTTCCCTATTGGCAGTAGCTGAGATTTTTGCTTACCTGGACCACAGCATGGTTCAGTGGTACATTGTCCGCTTGGGACGGAGAGAGGCCCGAGTTCGGCCTTTGATATTTCCATCTAAAAGGATTAAATGGCACCACCTGAGTCCTGGGAGAGCTGCTGCCAGCCAGAGTAGGAAATAATGACACTGATAGACGAATGATCTATTTCTTGGTAAACAGGTACATATATTACCATGTCCAAAAAGTAGGGAGCCAGTAAGCAGCCCAAAGAATTTTCAGCCTCCAAGCAGCAACTGGCTATCAGTTTGGTGTAGTGGTTAGGAGCGGTAGACTGTAATCTGGAGAACCAGGTTTGATTCCCCACTCCTCCACATCCAGCTGATTGGGTGACTTCGGGCCAGCCACAGTTCTCTCAAGAACAGTTCTCTCAGAGCTCTCTCAGACCCACCTACCTCTCAGGGGGTCTGTTGTGAGGAGAGGAAGGGAAAGGAGATTGTAAGCCATGCTGAGACTCTGAGTAAAGGAAAGGAAAGGTTCCCTGTGCAAGCACCAGTCGTTTCCAACTCCGGGGTGACGTTGCTTTCACGTTTTCACGGCAGACTTTTTACGGGGTGGTTTGCCATTGCCTTCCCTAGTCATCTACACTTCACCCCCAGCAAGCTGGGTATTCATTTTACCAACCTCGGAAGGATGGAAGGCTGAGTCAACCATGGGCCGGCTACTTGAATCCAGCTTCCGCTGGAATCGAACTCAGGTTGTGAGCAGAGTTCAGACCACAGTACTGCAGGAGTGCTGTTTTACCACTCTGTGCCACGGGGCCCTTCTGAGTGAAGAGGGAGGCATAAATCCAATCCCCCCCTCCTCCTCCCACTCCCAGAATTACACCTGGTTTATAGACAAAAGAGTTCAATTCCCTCAGGGGAAAAAAGATGGACTTTCTGTAGGGTTGCCAAATCCAATTCAAGAAATATCTGGGGACTTTGGGGGTGGAGCCAGGAGACTTTGGGGGTGGAGCCAGGAGCAAGGTTGTGGCAAGCATAATTGAACTCCAAAGGGAGTTCTGGCCATCACATCTAAAGGGACCGCACACCTTTTCCATGCCTTCCCTCCATTGGAAATAATGAAGGATAGGGGCACTTTCTTTGGGGGCTCATAGAACTGCACCTCCTGGTCCAATCCTTTTGAAACTTGGAGGGTATTTTAGGGAGAGGCACTGGATGCTGTTCTATTCAACCTTGGTGCCTCTGCCTCAAAAAACAGCCCCTCCAGAACTAGGGTTGCCAAGTCCAATTTAAGGAATATCTGGGGACTTTGGGGGTGGGGCCAGGAGGCATTAGGGGCGGAGCCAAGATCAAGGCTGTGACAAGCATCATTGAACTCCAAAGGGAGTTCTGGCCATCACATTTAAAGGGACACCTTTTCAATTCCTTCCTCCCATAGGAAGTAATGAAGGATAGGGGCACCTTCTTTTGGGGCTCATAGAATTGGACCCCCTGGTCCAATCTTTTTGAAACTTGGGGGATATTTTGGGGAGAAGCACTAGAGGCTGTATTGAACATTTGGTGCCTCTGCCTCAAAAAACAGCCCCCCCCCCCAGAGCCCCAGATACCCGTGGATCAATTCTCCATTATTTTCTATGGGAATATATCTCCACAGGGAATAACAGAGTTCCCAGCAGACATTCCCCTCCCCTCCCCCCGCTTTCTGACGACCCTGAAGTGGGGGGAGGGCCTCCAAACCAGGGGATCCCCTGCCCCCACCTGGGGATTGGCAACCCTATCCAGAATTCCAGATACCTGTGGATCAATTCTCCATGATACCTTATGGCAGGGGTGGCCAACGGAAGCTCTCCAGATGTTTTTTGCCTACAACTCCCATCAGCCCCAGCCAGCATGGCCAATAGCTGGGGCTGATGGGAGTTGTAGGCAAAAAACATCAGTTTCCATAGGGAATAATGGAGTGCCCAGCAGACATTTCCCTCCCCTTACTCCGCTTTCTGATGAGCCTGAAGTGGGGGGAGGGCCTCCAAACTGGGGGATCCCCTGCCCCCACCTGGGGATTGGCAACCCTAACTTTATGGCATTTGTACCCCTCTGAGGTCCCACCCCAAACTCCACCCTCTCTAGGCCCCACCCAGGAATTTCCCAATCTCGAGCGTGCAACCTAGTCAGTAGACTTTTGAGTTGAAGACGTACAGCATTCCACTGGTTTTAAGGTCTCATAAAGAAGTAGGACATCAAATGGGGCAAGGAGGAAAAAAGATACCACAAAAACCTTTGCATGGGTCTTCCTCCCCGCACCCCCCATCCTTAAGACCAACTCACGGTTTTCTTGACAGCTACAAAACTCCAGGCCTTTTGTGTTGTTGTTTCTCTTCCCCCCACACCCCCCCAGCCCTCACCCTTGTTCACAGTCTGATAATTGAAGCAGAATTCCCTTGTCTTTAAAATGCCATATATTTTCCACCTGGCAAAGGACTCCCGACAACTCCAGATAAATACCCTGTAGACATACAGACAGAGAAACTGCTGTAATTGCCTCCATAATGACTCTCAGACTTCAAAGGGAGGCAAATAATGGTATTTAACACTGTTTCCATTCTTTGGCTGAAATGTAATTTTATTGAGTTATTGTCAGGCGGCGTGGAGACGGTACAAGTACAACTGTCATATCCTAGTCATATTAATTAGCTGCCCACGAGAGGCCTGGGAGATCTCCAGCAAAGTTCTCCTCTTTTCAGATCGCACCGATAGCCAGGCCAGAATTTCTTTTTTTTAAAAAAAAAATGCAGCATGATTAACACTGCTGCTTACATCAGGGTTTCCCCAGGAGCATGTCAACTGGCGTTCCAAAGTACCCATTAATTAGTGCTCCGAAATAATCCATGCATGGGTTAATGAAAGTATTTTGTACAAGCTGAGAAAACTCCTAACACGGGTGAGCAAGACAGAGGCCATATTTATAATCTAAGGGGGAACTCCAAGTGATTCTGGCCAGTGGGAGCTCTCCTGTAGTTGGTCAGGGCCTGTCAACATATGTTCACTTTCTCTTTCTCAAAGGCTGAAAAAGATCAGGGGAATTTTTGCAATGCCGGACATCAAAAAGTCACATTATGTGTCGTTGGAGATACTAGAATTGGATTGAAGACAGACAAAGGGATGTACTTTTCACACAATTTATTGTTGACAGGACTTTTTTTGCAGAAAAAAAACCAGCAGGACCTCCTTAGCATACTAGGCCACACCCCCTGGCATCACCATTGTTTCACACAGGGATTTTTGTAGAAAAAAACCATCAGGACCTCATTTTCACACTAGACCACACCCCCTGGCATCACCGTTGTTCCACACAGGGCTTTTCTGTAGGGAAAACCCCAGCAGGAACTCATTTGCATACTAGGCCACACCCCCTGGCATCACCATTGTTTCACACAGGGATTTTTGTAGAAAAAAACCAGCAGGACCTCATTTTCACACTAGACCACACCCCCTGGCATCACCGTTGTTCCACACAGGGCTTTTCTGTAGGGAAAAACCCAGCAGGAACTCATTTGCATACTAGGCCACACACCCTGGCATCACCATTGTTTCACACAGGGATTTTTGTAGATAAAACTCAGCAGGACCTCATTTTCACACTAGACCACACACCCTGGCATCACCATTGTTCCACACAGGGCTTTTCTGTAGGGAAAAAGCCAGCAGGAACTCATTTGCATACTAGGCCACACCCCCTGGCATCACCGTTGTTCCACACAGGGCTTTTCTGTAGGGGAAAACCCAGCAGGAACTCATTTGCATATTAGGCCACACCTCCTGACGCCAAGCCAACCAGAACTGCGTTCCTGCTCAAAAAAAAAAAAAAAAAAGCCCTGATTAATGATATGTTTAGTTAGTTAGTTGCTTCATTTATTCCCTGCCTTTCTTCCCAATAGTCATTTGAAGTAGCTAACAGATTTTACTTTCTGCCTTCGTTTTTATCCTCACAACGACTCTGTGAGGTAGGTCAGACTGCGAGTGCGTGGTTAGCCCAAGGTCACCCAGCAAGTTCCCACTAAAGAGCAGGAATACGACCCTCCGTTTCTGAGATTCCGGTCAGACACTCCAAGCCAAGACACCTTGCGAACTCTCTGGTTGTCGGTTAACTGAAGGGACTCACTTCCATGCCGTGAAGTGTTGCCAGCAACGTGAGCGGCCTTCAAAATGGGATTCAACAAATTCATTCAAGATAGATCCATTCAAGGCTTTTTGGGTAGCAGGAACCCCTTTGCATATTAGGCTACACCCCCTTGATGTAGCCACTCCTCTAAGAGTTTACAGTAAGCCCTGTAAGAAGAGCCCTGTAAGGTCTTGGAGGATTGGCTACATAAGAGAGGTGTGGCCTAATATGCTAAGGAGTTCCTGCTACAAAAAAAGGCCTGGATCCATCCATTACTACTAGTCATGTGGGATAAATAGAGCCTCCATATTCAGAGGCACAATATACCTAGTAACAGTTACTGGGGGGCGAGAGGAGGAGAAGGAGGAGGGAAAGAGGGAGAAAGAGGAGGCGAAGGAGGAGGAAGAGGAGAAGGAAGAGAGGGAGGAGGAGGAGTAGGAGATTCATTTATACCCCACCCTCCACTAAGAGTCTCAGAGCAGTTCACAGTCTCCTTTCCCTTCCCCTCCCCACAACAGACACCCTGGGAGGTAGGAGGAGCTGAGAGAGCTCTGAAGAACAGCTCTGGAGAGAACAGCTCTGAAAGAATTTGTGACTGACCCAAGGTCCCACCAGTAGGTGCATGTGGAATCAAACGAGGTTCTCCCAGCTTAGAGTCTGCGCTGGCTCTCAAAAAAAAAAAAAATCACTGTTCTACCCAATTTGTGTGACATTTTTTAGAAAGGGAATTCTGTATAGCGCCGTCTTCAGCCTTTCCGTGGAACCCCCAGTGCCCGCCGTTTCGAACTCTGATTGCCAACTTAGCTGTCAGGCCTTGTTATGGGCTTCTGCTGGGAACGAGAGCTTCCTTCCTTCCACTAATCAGCTTTCTCCCATATCTGCATGCTCATTTTCTGATACCTGATGAGGCGACAAGGTCATTGGGCATACAAGTACTTATTTGAAAACCTACATGAGAGTGAGCGAAAGGTTAGTTGGGTCCATCAGATCTGTCAATCAATTAATGAAAATTATTGAACAAGGACACGGTATGTGTGGGGGAAGAGAATGGAGAAAGCGAACAGAAGGAATGAAAATGACCACGGCGAGATGCCATCGGGAGAGCGGCAGATCTGGTATGATGATGAGGGCCCTTGGACTGCAGGAAAGGGAAAGAAAAGGGAGAAGAAGAAGACTGCAGATATATACCCTGCCCTTCTCTCTGAATCAGAGTCTCAGAGCGGCTTACAATCTCCTATATCTTCTCCCCCCACAACAGACACCCTGTGAGGTAAGTGGGGCTGAGAGGGCTCTCCCAAAAACTGCCCTTTCAAGGACAACTCCTGCAATAGCTATGGCTAACCCAAGGCCATTCCAGCAGCTGCAAGTGGAGGAGTGGGGAATCAAAGCCAGTTCTCCCAGATAAGAGTCCGCGCACTTAACCACTACACCAAACTGGCTCTCACGTGGAAACCGAGATGGAAGTCAGCCATGAGGGATACAGGAGACAGGCTTCTGTTCGGGCAGAGGACAGATATGGAGGCGCTTTTTTTTGTAGCAGGAACTTCTTCACATATTAAGCCACACCCCTCTGATGTAGCCAATTCTCCAAGAGCTTACAGGGGTCTTCGTACAGGGCCTACTGTAAGCTCTTGGAGGATTGGCTACATCAGGGGTGTGTGGCCTAGTATGCAAAGGAGTTCCTGCAACAAATGCAACCCTGGCATGAAATATTTCTCACTGTCATTGTGGTGATGAACCCGAAAATTAATGGACTACACATACGCTGATAACAGGCGGTTTAAGCCGCCTCGGGGTCGGGAGGCAGGTGTATCAAAACGTGCATACGCACATTCACATCTGCCTGACATCCCCTTCCCGAACACAGCCTGCCCGGGGTCAGATCAAAGCCGCCTCAGAAATGCACCACTTACAAAATGGTGCCTAAATTCCAAGGCAGCTTTGAGACACTTCCCTGACCGCCTAGACAGCCAGGATGCGCCCAGGAAGTGGCTGAGAAGAGCATGAACATTCTGGAAGCTCCTCCTGGGCACACACAGGCTGTCCCTATTCCAGGCAAGGGTAGTATTCTAGTAGGAGCTCCTTTGCATATTAGGCCACACACCCCTGAGGTAGCCAATCCTCCTGTAGCTTACAGGGCTCTTTTTTGAGCTCTCGGAGGATTGGCTACCTCAGGGGTGTGCGGCCTAATATGCAAAGGAGCTCCTGCTAGAATTCTACCCTTGATTCCAGGGGTGGGCGGTATGTGCTGTCTGGAGGTTCCTGGCCACTCCTTTTCTGGCCGGCTCTCTTTGGGGTGGCTTGATGCCGCCCTGAGCCGTCTGTCTGTTGTCAGCTGTAGAGTTACTATTTGCTCACCCTAGACGGGTCATTACCCACTAAAAGCCCCGACCTCCTGATTTGGAGAGCTCAAAAAGCAGGTGAGGGAAAAGAGGAAATGGTGAGGAAATGGCCACCGTGAGGGTGACACTCTAGGAATTTCCCCTCATAGTCTCTCTTGTACACAACCTAGGAGGCAAGGTAGAGAACCTCCCCTCCATAGGTCCAGCCTTAAAAGGTGGTGTGCAGTGAGCCCTTCCACAAGTACAGAGAGGGGAGTGGAGAAAGTAGGCAGCTCTGGGTCTAAGTCGTGAGGATCCTGCCATGATCCTCTCTCTCTTGCCTCTGGGTAGTCTGCGCTCGGTGCTACAATCTGGAGAACTCACAGCCGTGAAATGGTGCTGGTATTTTCTCTACTTCCTGTACCGTTCCACTGGTGAGGAGGATGGGAAAAAGGGCAGACCACACTTTGGATGGCAGACGACTTCTTGTCACCCAAACAAGGTAGACGCCCCGAGTTCAGAAGTCTACTGGGGGGATGGGCACAAACTGCTTTTTTTGCAGTTTGGTTTGTAGTTCACGGCTGAACCATGAGCCCATATGAGCCAGGATGCTGGTCCATGAGCAAACATGGTTCATATCGGTTTGTAAGCCATTAAAGTTTTAAGCCAGGGATACCGGACTCATTTGTTATGAGGACCAGATGTGACATAAATGAGACTTGTTGGGCCAAGTCATATCGGGCTGGGCCATATGTGTACCTATTTAAGATTAGGTAGCCCCGTGGCGCAGAGAGATAAAACTGCAGTTCTGCAGTCTGATCTCCCTGCTCATGACCTGAATTCAATCCCGGCAGAAGTTGGTTTCAGGTAGCCGGCTCCAGGTTGACTCAGCCTTCCATCCTTCCGAGGTCGGTCAAATGAGACCCCAGCTTGCTGGGGGGAAATTGTAGATGACTGGGGAAGGCAATGGCAAACCACCCCGTAAAAAGTCTGCCGTGAAAACATTGTGAAAGCAACGTCACCCCAGAGTCGGAAATGACTGGTGCTTGCACAGGGGACTACCTTTTTACCTTTTAGCAGAGATATAAATTTTATAAAGGACACAGACAAACTTAAAGATTTTTTTAAAAATCCTTAAAACATGCTTAAAACATTAACACTCATTGGTCTTAAAGGTGCTTTCTTTGTATTTTTTTTAATAAGGTGCTTTCTTTGTATCTCTCCCATGGGATCCAGGGAATTGGGCAAAGGAAGCTTTAGCTCTTTCCTTCCTTCCCCAGGGGGTCAGGAAGGGGAGGAGCCTCAGCCGATAGAAGGAGAAGAGGCTTGGCTCAGCAGCTCTGCTGTGCAACTGAGTGAGCCTGGCAAAGCAAGCTCTCTCCCCCCCCCCCAAGGGAGAAGCCTCAGCCAATGCAGAAAATAGAGGTTTTCCTCTATAACTCTTGTGTGATTGAGCAAGTCTTGCAAAGCAAGCTGTTATGCAGAAGGAAGCAAGAGAGAGGGAGAAGGAAGCAGATAACAGCCAGTTGCTCAGGGGTCTGATAGGAGCTCTCCGAGGGCCTGGCTCAGCAGCTCTGCTGTGCAACTGAGAGAGAGCCTGGCAAAGCAAGCTCTCCCTCCTCCCCAAGGGAGGAGCCTCAGCCAAATGCAGAAAATAGAGGCTTTGCTCTGTAACTCCTGTCCGATTAAGCGAGTCTTGCAAAGCAAACTGTTATGCAGAAGGAAGCAAGAGAGAGGGAGAAGGAAGCAGATAACAGCCAGTTGCCCAAAGGTCTGATAGGAGCCCTCCGAGGACCTGGTTTGGCCCCCGGGTCGCATGTTTGACACCCCTGTTTTAACCCCTGCTTTCTGCTCCCCATTGCTTTCTGCTCTTCACAAACCACTATAAACTGCATTGAAGTTCATAAAAGTTTGTGGTGGTTCTTCAGTTCTCAAAAATTGCTTTGCGAACCACAAACCAGACAAAATTTGTGATGAAGTTTGGTTCGTCAGGTGGTTTGTGCCCATCCCTGCCTCCTGGGGAGAGCAGGATTTGGGGGAGGGGAGGGGCTCCAGTTAGGTCTACTGCCATAGAGTCCACCCTCCAAAGCAGCCTGGTTTCTGTCATCTGGAGATCAGTTAGAATTCCAGGAGTGCTCCAGGCCCCACCTGGAGATTGGCAACCGGTTTCCCAAGTGAGGGAACTGCAGCTCCTGGGGGGGGGCAGCAACAGAACAGAATTATGCCACATTCAGGGAAACTTAAGTCCCCTTTTCTGCACAGCTTTGTTCACAATTTACACCAAACGCATGAATGTATGAAGCTGCTTTCTACTGAATCAGACCCTTGGTCCATCAAAGCCTGCATTGTCTACTCAGACTGGCAGCGGCTCTCCAGGGTCTCAAGCTGAGGTTTTTCACACCTATTTGCCTGGACCCTTTTTAGTTGGAGATGCCAGGGATTGAACCTGGGACCTTCTGCTTACCAAGCAGATGCTCTACCACCGAGCCACCCCTCCCCTCCCCCTGCAAAAAAATGTGCAATCTTTGTACCGCATACTCTTAGCTTTTCTTTGTTTGTGCCCTGGATAGAGTTTACTCGATTTTTCTTTATATGTCTGTTGAGTCAACTCATGAGCAGCAGGAAGCGTGATGCAAAATCCCACATTTATCTATGTATCCATCCCTGGTTTCATTCGTAATGGGAACACTCGTTGGCTGTTTTTCACAAACAGGTGAACACACATGCAGGCAGAATGTGCAAGTGTTCAATGTAACAGGGCTCACTTGTGCCATTGGCCAGTTCCGATGGTCCTCATATGCATGAGAATTAAGTTTCAGTGTGGAACACTGAATTTCTGGTTTGACAGGCCCCGGGGGAGATATGGGAACAGTGTCATGTGTCACGGTGGCTCCTCCTCCTTGACCCCTCGCAATACAACATGTTGGCCAACTTTCAGGTCAGGACTAGAGATTTCCCAGAATTGCAGGATTAGGGGAGGGATGGCGGCTCAGTGGTAGAGCATCTGCTTGGGAAGCAGAAGGTCCCAGGTTCAATCCCCGGCATCTCCAAAAAAAGGGTGTAGGCAAGTAGGTGTGAAAAACCTCAGCTTGAGACCCTGGAGAGCCGCTGCCAGTCTGAGTAGACAATACTGACTTTGATGGACCCAGGGTCTGATTCAGTATAAGGCAGCTTCATATGTTCATATGTACAGCTGATCTCCAGACAACAGAGATCAGTTCCCCTGGAGCAAAGGGCTGTTTGGGACAATGAACTCCAAGGGTAGAATTCTAGCAGGAGCTCCTTTGCATATTAGGCCACACACCCTTGATGTAGCCAGTCCTCCAAGAACTTACAAAAAAGAACCCTGTAAACTCTTGGAGGATTGGCTACATCAGGGTGTGTGAACTAATATGCAAAGGAGCTACTGCTAGAATTACACCCCCAATGAACTCTACGGCACTTTCCTCCACTAAGGTCTCTCAGCTCTCTGACCACTCTTCCCGAGATCCACCTCCCAGGTATTTCTCAACCTGTAATTGGCGATCTTCCAATGCAAATGTGAGAGTGTCACTGCGGTCTTCCCCCGCCCTTACAAAGGACAGCCAATGAAGTGAAGGGATGGGTTGGTGGATTCCAGGGCTACCAGCTTCCAGATGGGGCCTAGAGATTGCCTGAAGTTACAGTAGATTCCCAGACTACAGAGATCAGTTCCCCCAGAGAAAATGGCTGCTTTTGAGGGTGGAGTCTATGGCATTGTACCCTGCTGAGGCCCCTCCCCTCCCCAAACCCCACCCCACCCAGGCTGCATCCCCAAAATCTCCACAAATTCCCCAACCTAGTGTTGGCAACCTTAGTGGATTCACAAAGCAGTTGCGTCACTTTTTTTAATGCTAGAAGCTGGATCCAACCATCTTTTCTTCTGGTTAAAAAAGAAATCAAAGATTGCCCCAAAGGCTTGGGATCATGCTGGGGATTAGGGGACCGGCATGACCAAATGCCAAGTGGGTGGAAGATGGTAATAAGCTAGGGCTACCAAGCTCCTGCAAGGGGTGGAGTGTCCCCTGCTTGGGGGGGCAACCCGCCGGCAAAGAGCCCCATTGTCATGTGATGTGCCCCGAGTGATGACATGACCCGGAAGTGCCAGGGACACTCTCGGATTCATGGTAAAAACTCTATGATACCATAGAGTTTTATCACAAATCCTAGAGCGTCCCTGATGCAAAGTGCCCTGTGTGATGATGCCACTACTAGGTGACATCATCACACCGAGCACACTTCACACACATGAGAGGAGTCCCTCGCCGAAGCGGCAGAGGGACTTGGCAACCCTATAATAAGGAGTGGAACTAAATATAATAATAATAATAATAATAATAATAATAATAATAATAATAATAATAATAATAATAATAATAATAATAATAATAATAATAATAATAATAATAATTTTATTTATATCCCGCCCTCCTCGCTGAAGCAGGCTCAGGGCGGCTAACAGGACATGGCATATACCATGATTATTATACAAAGCAATTGTAAAATACAGTTAATAAATACACTTAAAAACAGTTACATAAAATTTTAAAACCACAATAAGTTAAGGTGCTACATTCAGTAAGGTATATTCCGATGGCTGGATGTCGCTTTCAGGGTTCCTTATAAGCTTGCAGAAAGAGGGTGGTTTTGCAAGCCCTGCGGAACTGATTAAAGTCCCGCAGGGCTCGCACTTCCTCTGGTAGCTGATTCCACCAGTGGGGGGCCATTATAGAGAAGGCCTGCTCCCTCGTTGCTTTCAGTTTGGCCTCCTTTGGTCCAGGGATCCTTAGAAGACTTTGGGAGCTAGATCTTAGTGCTCTCTGGGGAACATGTGGAGAGAGGCGGTCCCTAAGGTAGGCAGGTCCTCGGCCATATAGGGCTTTAAAGGTGATAACCAGCACCTTGTAGCGAACTCGGAATATAATTGGAAGCCAGTGCAGTTCCTTCAGCCCAGGCCGCACGTGTTCCCACCGTGGTAGTCCCAGTAGCAGCCTGGCCGCCGCATTCTGCACTAGCTGCAACTTCCGAGTTCGGCACAGGGGCAGCCCCATGTAGAGGGTGCTTTCACGTGGCAACTGTTTGCAAGTAGGTTTTGCTATTCTTGCACAGGGGGGGGGAAAAGCAGTTGCAAAGCACAATATTTAGTATGTGTGAACACGCCTGAAGAGTGAGCAAAACAGCTGAGCAGATCCAGCCCTAATTGTCACGGGAGAGAGAATGAGGTAGGGCTGCAGCACCCCTGGTGGCCAAGACATGTAACTGCAGCCTAACATGCAACTTTGATGGCGGCCTAGTCGAATAAGACTGTTACAGATTTTTATTTTTATTATTATTTTTTAAAAAAGCCCAAATGTACGGACCAAAAGTAAAGCCAATGAATTTGCAAAACTGAAATGAAAAATGGATAAATCGTACATCCATCCCGGAGATTAATACCTGTAACTGTATACGGCTGATATAAATAGCAACTCCTTGCAAAAATGAAGGGGGGGGGGGAGCATGTGAAAACTCACTTTAAAGGTTTGCTATCACTGGCATACACAGTGTCTCTGGCACAAGACAAGAGTATCCCATTTATCAGCGCACACAAAAAAGAAGAAATAATTTATAACTTGATCCATAGGGGGAAGAGAAGGGGAAACGAAGACATTTAAAAAAAAAAAAACTGCAGGAGAAAAGCATGCAAAAATACATCGAAAGAAAGAAAGACAAGAGGGGAGAGGGAATGCCAATATGTTTGTGTGAATGAAAGATAGTGGAGGGGGGGGGGGGTGAATGAAAAGGTTGAAGTCAGAAGCAGAGAGAGATACTGACACCAAATCTCTGTAAAGCGTTCCAAATTCTCCAGCTGCCCCGCTTTTAATTTGCTACCGTTCTAATTAAAATGCAAATTAAATTTATAATTAGCATCAGCGCTTTCTAAAGAAATCTTCCTTGCGCACTGCGCCGGCATATGGGAGGCTGGTATGGCGGAAAGTTTAGTCAAAACAGAAGGAGAGGCCCAAACGTGTGAGTTTAGAAAACGGGAACACACACACACACACACATGCACACGCTTGTGCGTATGCCTTTGCTACAAAGTCTCGGACTGGTGAGACGGGAGCAAGGGAGAAGAACCAGGACAAGGAAAAGAGCTCGGGTGGAAGGGACCACGAGAGTGTAACGGAGGGGGAGGGAGGTATCCCCATGGAACAAAGAGATTGTCAAACCAGAGGGCTCAGTTGAGGAGTCACTTTGTGTCCAATCGACTATCAAGGGTCACGTTGCGTGTCACTGCTGCTGTATGGAGGATGCCGAGCAGGCAAAACAGGGGTCATGGCGACTAATCACAAAGCCCGCCGTCCAAAATTAACCGCCGCTTGCTCTGAGATAATGCATTTTAAAAATTGATGGGAAACTAAACACTGGAAATCACTTCTCCCGCTTGCTGTAAGGGGAGGCCTGCGAGAAAGGCGAATGCACTCTCTTCAACAAGATGACTTACTTAAAATGGGGAGGGGTTGACAAAGGGGGGGGGGGACAAAGGGCATGATCTGGCCAAAACGGAGCGGTTTTCAGTACCATTGATTCTACAAGCTTAACACTGCCTTCCTAAGCAGTTACAGCCTTTCCACTGACTTCGATGGAAGGGTGTCATTCCATGGCCCAGGTTAGGCTGATCTTAGGATCATAGAGTTGGAAGGGACCTCCAGGGTCATCTAGTCCAACCACCTGCACAATGCAGGAAACTCACAAATACACCCCCCCACACACACACACACACACATACATCTCCAGTGATCCCTGCTCCATGCCCAGAGGATGGCAAAAACCTCCAGGATGCCTTGCCAATCTGGACTGGAGAAAAATTGCTGACTGACCCCAAACTGTCAATCAGCATTTCTTTGGGCATGAAAGAAAGCGCCACAAGAACCAGGGGTGGAATTCTAGCAGGAGCTCCTTTGTGTATTAGGCCACACCCCCCTGATGTAGCCAATCCTCCAATACAAAAAAGAGCCTTGTAAGCTCTTGGAGGATTGGCTACATCAGGGGGTGTGGCCTAATATGCAAAGGCGCTCCTGCTAGAATTCCACCCCTGACAAGAACTAAGCACTGAAGCAACCCTTCCCACCCTCCTTCCCATGATCTTCCCATCTGATCAGCGTTGCTGTCAGACAGCCATCTAGTCTGTTTTAAAACCTCTGAGGAAGGAGAGCCCACCACCTCCTGAGGAAGCCTGTTCCATTGAGGATCCACTGTGTCAGGAGGTTCTTCTTAATGTTGAGCTGGAAACTCTTTTGATTTCATCTCGATCTCTTGGTTCCGGTCCAACCTTCTGGGGCAACAGAAGACAATTCTGCACCATCCTCTCTATGACAGCCTTTCAAGTACTTGTCTGATCTTGGAAGCAGAGCAGGCCTGTTAAGTACTCAGACAAGAGACCACTAAGGAAGTCTAAAGCTGTTATGCAGGGGATGATAATGGCAAAACCTCCTCCCAACATCACTTTACTTCAAAAACCCTCTTGGCTTACCATAAGTCAGTCCACATAGCGGGAAAGGGCTGTGATTCAATTAGAAAGCAACCCCTTGGCCTGCAGAAGGTTTCTGTTTCTCTAGTTGAAAGGATCTCTAGTTGAAAGGATCCAGTAGGTAGTGTGAGAGTTGTCCACCTAAGTAACTGGAGAGGCGCTGTCAGTCTGCACAGACAAGACTGACCTTGAGGGCCAATGGTCTGGTTCATTATAAGGCAAGGGTGGCCAAACCTGCTTAACAGATAATAATCATCTGATATTTGAGATGAAGGAAGGAAGGAAGGAAGGAAGGAAGGAAGGAAGGAAGGAAGGAAGGAAGGAAGGAAGGAAGGAAGGAAGGAAGGAAGGAAGGAAGGAAAGAAGGAAGGAAAGAAGGAAGGAAGGAAGGAAGGAAGGAAGGAAGGAAGGAAGGAAGGAAGGAAGGAAGGAAGGAAGGAAGGAAGGAAGGAAGGAAGGAAGGAAGGAAGGCCATGTCCCCTGATGCCACCATTGTTTCACACAGGGGTTTTTTTGTAGAAAAAGCCCAACAGGAACTCATTTACATATTAGGCCACACCCCTGGATGTCACCAGTTTTGCACAGGGTTTTTTTAAGAGAAAGCCCAGCAGGAGCTCATTTGCATATTAGGCCACACACCCCTGATGCCAAGCCAGCCTGAACTGTGTTCCTGGGCATTCTTGCTAATAAAAAAAGGATCTAGATCTGAGTCATATTAATGATCTATGATGGTTAGCAGGGGCTTTTTTTTTTTTAAGCAGGAATCCACAGGAATGCAGTTCCGGCTGGCTTGGCATTGGGGATGTGGCCTAATATGCAAATGAGTTCCTGCTGGATTTTCCCTACAAAAAAAGCCCTGGCAGTCAGTATTATCTACTCGCACTAGCAGCAGTTCTCCAGGGTCTCAGGTGGAGGTCTTTCAAATTGCCTTATCCTTTATCTAGAAATGCCAGCGGTCAAACACGGGACCTTCTGCTTGAAGAGCAGATGTTGCTTTCAATGAGTCTCATCTCCGTCCTAACCGAAGCTGCCTTCTACTGAGTCTCGGGCCACCCCCGCCACTAGGAAAACTAGGCAATTGCCTAGGACTTCGGCCCTCCGGGGGTGCCATGCTCCCCATGCGACTCGGTGAGGTTCTCAGTGCAGGGTGGTTGGGTGCCAGAAGTTAGCCCGGCCTAGGGCACCAGACAATCTAGGGCTGGCCCCGACTGAGTCGGATGGTCAGTTGATCAAAGTCAGGGGCTGTCCAGGCAGAGGTTTTTAGTGCCTGATCCCTTTTTAATGTGAGATGCTGGGGGTTGAACATGGGACCTTCTGCATGCAAAGCAAAGCAAATGATCTACCCCTGAGCCATATATCCCCCCCCCCCCCAATTTCAAAGAGAATCACATGAACATGCCTTCCAGGAAACAAGAAGCGGAGGTGGGTCAGAACTATTTGGGAGGAAGAAGAAGAAGACAATGACTCCAGATTTATACCCCGCCCATCTCTCTGAATCAGAGACTTAGAGCAGCTTACAATCTCCTGTACTCCCCCCACAGCAAATACCCTGTGAGGTAGATGAAGATATTGGATTTATATCCCGCCCTCCACTCCGAAGAGTCTCAGAGTGGCTCACAATCTCCTTTACCTTCCTCCCCCACAACAGACACCCTGTGAGGTAGATGAAGATATTGGATTTATATCCCGCCCTCCACTCCGAAGAGTCTCAGAGCGGCTCACAATCTCTTTACCTTCCTCCCCCACAACAGACACCCTGTGAGGTAGATGAAGATATTGGATTTATATCCCGCCCTCCACTCCGAAGAGTCTCAGAACGGCTCATAATCTCCTTTACCTTCCTCCCCATAACAGACACCCTGTGAGGTAGATGAAGATATTGGATTTATACCCCGCCCTCCACTCCGAAGAGTCTCAGAGCGGCTCACAATCTCCTTTCCCTTCCTCCCCAACAACAGAAACCCTGTGAGGTGGGTGGGGCTGGAGAGGGCTCTCTCAGCAGCTGCCCTTTCAAGGACAACCTCTGCCAGAGCTATGGCTGACCCAAGGCCATTCCAGCAGCTGCAAGTGGAAGAGTGGGGAATCGAACCTGGTTCTCCCAGATAAGAGTCTACACGCTTAACCACTACACCAAACTGGAACATATTAGAAATCATTGTGTTCCCTAGGGGTGATAAGGAGCTCCTGCTAGAATTCCACCCCTGGTATTCTAGCCTCCCAAATATATAGTGTGTGCATATGTGTTTGTACCTATATCTATGCTATAATAACAGCCTGAATATGAACATACGTACATATGAAGCTGCCTTCTACTGAATCAGACCCTTGGTCCATTAAAGTCAGTATTGCCTACTCAGACTGGCAGCGGAAAATGTTCACGGGGAAGCAAATGCCCAAGCACCAGGTGTTAGGGACCATGGGTACATGCATATCAATATGCAAACAAATATATATATATATTTTTTAAAAAACAGCTCTGCCTAATTGGTATGTAGGAAAGGTATCATGTGACTGGCTCGACCGAGGACGATAACATGCAGCAACTTGCCTTTGATTGACTAATTGTTCAGCAGCGAGTAAGTTTGCCACCCAAAGCTTGGGGTTTATTTATTTATTTTCTTACGCGCCGATAAAAACATTCCCCCAGCCCTTGTCCAAAGCGGCGCTGTCTCTCAAGCCGAAAAGGAAGGCAAACTAAGCGAATCTGATAAACAGTCCGGTACAAAGTCCTGCTTCATCTTTATCACGAATGCGCTGTGAGCACCCGTGTCTTTGCCATTGTGACTGCATATTAAACAACCAATGTGGCTGTATTAAAAAGAGGGGGGGGGGAAGCATGATAAGACTCCCTTTGGACAAAATTGTCTTCATTGTATTTTTTTTTTTTTAACGGAGGGGAGTCTTTTATGAGTTCTAGTGCGAGAGGGGTTCTAGAAAATACCTGTGATCATCAAGGGATGCCATCTCTTTTTTACTTCCTACAGAGGAACGTGGCTGCAGCCTGAGAGCTTTTAATATTCCAGGGATTCCGTTTTATCTATTAACGGGGGGGGGGGCTCTCCATCAGATATTTCAAAATTTGAATTGTAACGGGGGACGAATATTCCGCCGCCGTGTGTTAAGCTGTTATTAAACCGTGATGGAAAGCAAGGAGTGTAGGCATAATTTTTTTTTTTCTCAGAAGTCAAAAAGTCAATTAAAAAGCGATAAGCCTGCAATATCGCCATTGTCGAGCGCCATTAAAAATTCCTCCCACGTGCGTGGGACGGTTTCGTTATCATGGGCGCAGAGACGGAGAGGAAGTGTGTGCAGAAACAGCTGTAGCTCCCTAGTTTATTAATAAAATTCTGATTTATTTTTAGGCTGGAATGGAAATCCACTTTATTTGCAGAAGTACAGGGACGGGAACCAGATCTTCCTGCCTCCCCAATGCAAATCAGTTTGGCATAAAGTAAATTCCTAAGTAGATTCTTCCCAGGCATTTCACCTGTAGTGTTTAGGTAAAGAAATGTGTGACATAATCGAATTGCATCTGGTATCTCCCCACCATGCAAGTAGTTCTCCCACTTACCCATCCAGGGCAGAGAACTACCAGTTTACAGCAACCGTTTCTCACCCCCAAAGAACTGAGGAGTGAAAGAAGAAAAATTTACTTTGCATTATAGCACTCTAGGAATTTTCCCTAATCCCTGTGGTGAAGACCATAGAGACTATGGGAGGTCACTGAGAAATGTCAGCACATCCTCCCCCATCTCCCAGCTTTTGCCAAGGTAATGTTCGGAATCCTATATGCTGATGGCACTCAGTGAATTGGATCCAGGCCACGGAAAAGTTGAATACCATGATGCTGTCTGTTGACTTTTTAAAATGTCAACAGAAAGATGCTTGGTGGGGGGATACCGGCCAGTGGAAGCAGAAATCCCTGGGACCATTTATTTGGGGCATGATTTCCTTGGAAAGTAAAGCCAGGTGTGCAATTCTAGCAGAAGCTCCTTCGCATATTAGGCCACACGCTTCTGATGTAGCCAATCCTCCAAGAGCTTACAGGGCTCTTGGAAGATTGGCTACATCAGGGGTGTGTGGCCTCATATGCAAAGGAGCTCCTGCTAGAATTCCACCCCTGAGTAAAGCTATCCCAAATAATCTAATGTGTTTTATTTATCAGAATAGCAATATCACACTTTACCTTGTGGTTTAAGACGGTTTATAATCCCAGTATTAAAATTGTACAAAACACAATAAAATCCATTAGCCTCCACCTCCCCACATTTTAACAAGTTAAAATCTTGTTAAATACCCACACATATAAAATGCCCTAATGACACCTCCTTTAAAAAAAAAAAAGTCTACAAATGGTGCCCTTTCACATCCACACGGTGGGAACAGCTCTAGAAAAGGACTGGGCTTTAGTAGAAGCCAAGTGGGTCGCCAGCAGCTTGGGAAGGACTGGAAGGTTTCAACTACAGATGGAAAAAGAAGAAGAAGAATTGTAGATTTATACCCCGCCCTTCTCTCTGATTCAGAGACTCGGAGTGGCTCACAATGTCCTATATCTTCCTCCCCCACAACAGACACCCTGTGAGGTGGGTGGGGCTGAGAGGGCTCTCACAGCAGCTGCCCTTTCAAGGACAACCTCTGCCAGAGCTATGGCTGACCCAAGGCCATTCCAGCAGGTGCAAGTGGAGGAGTGGGGAATCAAACCCGGTTCTCCCAGATAAGAGTCCACGCACTTAACCACTACACCAAGTTGGAGTCAGCAGATGTTTAGGGAAAGGTGGCCCTTCAGATAGGTGGGTCCTAGGGTACACTGACCTGGATAGCCCAGGCAAGCCTGATCTCATCAGATCTTGGACACTATGCAGGGACAACCCTGGCAAGGACTTGGATGGGAGACCTCCAAGGAATACCAGAGTTGTGGCACAGAGGCAGGTGAAACAAGCCATCTCTGTGAAAAGCATCCCAGCCCCGCTAGGGGTTGTCAGAAGTCACCATTACTTCCAGGCATGCAAGCACTCACACAAAATACTTCTTTAAGAAATAGTTATGAGGGTCGTAGGGCCTGAAGCTCTCCCCTGGATGACTTGGGCTATCTGGAATTAATTAGATCTTGGAGATTATGTAGCGTTGAACCCAGCAAGTCCTTGATGGGAAACCATCAAGGAAGTCCACCACTGCTACATGGAGGCAGGCAATGGCAAACCATCTCTGTCCCTCTCTTGCCTTGAAACCCCCTCAGGGCCTACATAAGCTGGCTTCATCTAGATGGCGCTTCCCATCAGCTGAAGGAGGAGAAAGAGGTGGAGGAAGATCTTGGATTTATATCCCTCCCTCCATTTATATCCTGTAAAACTGAACTCTGTCGACAGGCCAATAAAAACTAACGTGGGAGAAGGCTGCCTCTTCTATGCTGCTGAGCTATACCATCCAAAGGACCACTAACAGACAATCAGAAGAACTGTGACATCACAAATAATTTGATCCACCTTTGGTGAAATTCTTGTATCGCACCAAATACCTATAAAATTGTCATTATTAAGTGGTATTGTTTTAAAATTGTAACTAAAATTGCGGTTTTCATATGACACCTAGCCGCCCTGAGTATGCTAGTGGAGTGGGCGGCATATAAATTGAAGGTACATAAAATAAATAAATAAAAATACTTCACGGGCTGTCATGAGGTTAAACAGGGCTTTTTGTTGTAGAAAAAGCCTAGCAGGAACTCATTTGCATATTAGGCCACACCCTTGACATCACCATTGTTCCTCACAGGGCTTTTCTGTATTAAAGCCCAGCAAGAACTCATTTGCATAGCAGGCCACACCCCCTGATACCACCATTGTTTCTCACAGGGCCCACCAAGAACTCATTTGCATATCAGGCCACACCTCCTAACACCAAGCAAGTCAGAACTGCCTTCCTGGTCATTCCTGCTCAAAAAAAGCCCTGAGGTTAAAATGGAGGAGAACAATATACTGGCAGTGCTGAAAGGACCACTCAGCTCATAAAGTAGTTAGAACAATGAGCAAAGACTCACCTGTTGCGTCCTCCCTTGCTGTCTAGGTCTCAGCTGAGCAACCTCACATCACTTCACAATGTCTTTTTTAGAGATCAGGAAGCCGTGAGGGAAACTGGAGGGAGCTGTGGATCAAAATGCGCCCCTGTAGCAACTGGTGGGGAATTAAATCACTTGAGCAGGGGGGAAACAGAAGCCCGGGAGCGGAGCGACAGCTAGTTATTTATTTATTTTAATTTATTTATTATTTAAGTATATTTCTATTCCTCCCATTCCCCGTAGGACTCAGGGCGGAGTACAGCGTATGATAAAACAATAAAATACAATAAAAACATTTTATAGACAAATAACTCAACAGCACTCAGAAAATTTACCATAAACACATATTGCCCAACCTGCAATTTTACATCATGATATCCTATCACACACCCCTGTTTGCTCTGCAGCCAATCTAGGTATACCCCAAAGACATGGGAAGATACCCCAATTTTTTACTTTAGACTCCCCATTCCATCGTCGGACTTTTACTTTGGCGCGTTTAAATGCCTTCCCATCAACAGTTCTCTATGGTAGGTTTAGACAGGTACCTCTCCAAAATAGATTATGCCCATGTGACTTAGGATTCCTTGATTCTATATCCTATATTATTTTAGAATGTCCTCCCTTGGCCTCACAACGTAGACAATTTTTGGCTGAATATCTCCAACATAATGTATTTTCTAAAAGGAAAATTCTATCCTACCTTTTAGAAGATGTTAATCCCCATATTACTACATGTGTTGCGAGCTTCTTAGTAGAAGCCTATAAAATTAAATTTAGGCATACTACTGTATTTTAATTGCTGGGTGTCTACTTTTGATTACTATTATTGGCTGCTATTTTAATTGATAGTTTATGTATTGTTCTTGATATATTTCAGGTCTTTGTACCAACTTTTGATTGTGAATCATTATTGCTCTTATGCCAAGAAAGGTCTGAACGAAGATCTATAATCATATCCTATAGAGATGGCAGACATTATTCTGTTTTATAGCGCAGGCGACAGTGCTGGTAGGGCAGGCCAGCCGGATCAAGAATAGACGAATAAACTGCTAGTGAGGAATTGGTCACAGGTCAACTCAGATTGCTCCTGGACATCAACAGCTCTGCAGGTGCAACAATCCTCTATCTCAGCTTGACTTGGTATGCTGCTGGAATGCTTTAACCTCCCAATCTACCTTTGATCCCTAGAAGAGGCTACTCCTGGCCCCACTGATGGACCTCCTGATGGCACCTGGGGTTTTTGGCCACTGTGTGACACAGAGTGTTGGACTGGATGGGCCATTGGCCTGATTCAACATGGCTGCTCTTATGTTCTTATGTGACACAGAGTGTTGGACTGGAGGGGCCACTGGCCTGATCCAACATGGCTTCTCTTATGTTCTTCTGTGACACAGAGTGTTGGACTGGATGGGCCATTGGCCTGATCCAACATGGCTTCTCTTATGTTCTTCTGTGACACAGAGTGTTGGACTGCATGGGCCATTGGCCTGATCCAACATGGCTTCTCTTATGTTCTTCTGTGACACAGAGTGTTGGACTGCATGGGCCATTGGCCTGATACAACATGGCTGCTCTTATGTTCTTATGTGACACAGAGTGTTGGACTGGATGGGCCACTGGCCTGATCCAACATGGCTTCTCTTATGTTCTTCTGTGACACAGAGTGTTGGACTGGATGGGCCATTGGCCTGATCCAACATGGCTTCTCTTATGTTCTTCTGTGACACAGAGTGTTGGACTGCATGGGCCATTGGCCTGATCCAACATGGCTTTTCTTATGTTCTTCTGTGACACAGAGTGTTGGACTGGATAGGCCATTGGCCTGATCCAACATGGCTTCTCTTATGTTCTTCTGTGACACAGAGTGTTGGACTGGATGGGCCACTGGCCTGATCCAACATGGCTTCTCTTATGTTCTTATGTGACACAGAGTGTTGGACTGTATGGGCCATTGGTCTGATCCAACATGGCTTCTCTTAATGTTCTTATGTGACACAGAGTGTTGGACTGGAGGGGCCACTGGCCTGATCCAGCATGGCCTCTCTTATGTTCTTATGTGACACAGAGTGTTGGACTGGATGGGCCACTGGCCTGATCCAACATGGCTTCTCTTATGTACTTATGTGACACAGAGTGTTGGACTAGATGGGCCATTGGCCTGATCCAACGTGGCTTCTCTTATGTTCTTATGTGACACAGAGTGTTGGACTGGATGGGCCACTGGCCTGATCCAACATGACTTCTCTTATGTTCTTATATTCTTAGAGAGAGAGAGAAGAAAAACATTTTCCCTTCTCCCCTAACATAAAAGTTGGAATGATCCAATGAAGCTGATCATCTGTAGGTTCACACAATTAAGGAGACCATATCAAGAAGAAGAAGAAGAAGATCATAGATTTATACCCCACCTTTCTCTCTGAATCAGAGTCTCAGAGTGGCTTACAATCTCCTTGGCCTCCTTCCTCACAACAGACACCCTGTGAGGTGGGTGGGGCTGAGAGAGCTATCCCAGAAGCCGCCCTTTCAAGGACAACTCTGCAAGACCTATGGCTGACCCAAGGCCATTCCAGCAGCTGCAGGTGGAGGAGTGGAGAATCGAACCCAGTTCTCCCAGATAAGAGTCCACGCACTTAACTACTATACCAGACTGGCAAGATGTACTGATGGTCGCCAGTGCTGAAAGTTCTTTAAGAGAACTCTATGAATTCATGGAAGACAATAATAATAATAATAATAATACATTTTATTTATATCCCGCCCTTCCCGCCGAAGCAGGCTCAGCGCGGCTCACAACATAGTTCCATTATACAATAAAATCATACAATTCAATAGTTATACCTTATAAAACCAACATTTAAAACATTAGGTCTTGTGATAACTGTTGGCTGTGATTTCTAACTGAAATTGTCCTGTAAACAATGGCTTTGGTCTGTGGCCAACCTGAGGTTTTGGGAGATTGCTCCCCCTTAACAGAACCCAGAAGTGATGTCAGTTCTCCCTAGGAATTGCTGGCAACTCTGTGGTTTTACCATAGAATAAGTGAGGGAAGCATTCCCTTGCAAGCAGGAGTGACCCGAGGCATCCTTCTCTCCCTCCCCCTTCCTGCTTGCTGCCCTTGCCACCATCACCGCCAGCCCCATGCAGGCAAAGGCAGAGGGCGGGGAGGGCGCATGCTGTGGTGCCATCATTCCAGCTTCCGGAAGTGGATGCTGGAGTGACCCAGTGGCATGCACACCTCTCTGCCCTCTGCCTTTGCCAGTGTGGGGCCGACGGAAGGCATTAGGCATTGGGGTGGGGCAGGTGCCACGGAAGAGGCCAGGCATCATGCGGCCTCTTACGGGCTCCCAGGGGCCTCTTCTCCAGGGTGATATGAATTGCTCTGGAGGCAGGGGAGGGCCAAATCCAGTGCTCTCCTCTGGCCTGCACCCGAGGTAGCCACTTGGGCCTGCCTATTGGATAAGCCGGCCCTGCTTGCAAGTCTCCAGGAGTTGCTCTAAGGCTGATTTATTCATCAGCACTAACTTGACTATTGGCTGCATACATTCTATTAGGTTAGGGGGTGACTGGAGTTGTTATTAGATGTTTTACGTATCTATTATAAGACAGTTGGAGGTAAGGGTGAAGGCAGAATAAAAATTCTATCATCAAATTAATCAGTCGATTGCACCAAACTATCAAACCTGAAGGAAGCCCCGTGGCACAGAATGGTCAGCTGCAGTACTGCAGTCCAAGCTCTGCTCACGACCTGAGTTCGATCCCGGCTGAAGCTGGGTTCAGGTAGCCGGCTCAAGCTTGACTCAGCCTTCCATCCTTCTGAGGTCGGTAAAATGAGTACCCAGCTTGCTGGCAGTAAAGTGTAGATTATTAAGGAAGGCAACGGCAAACCACCCCGTAAAAAGTCTGCCATGAAAACGTTGTGATGCGACGTCACCCCATGGGTCGGTAATGACTCCACGCCTGCACAGGGGACTACCTTGACCTTAAAAACATAAAAGAAGCCATGTTGGATCAGGCCAATGGCCCATTCAGTCCAACACTCTGTGTCACACAGTGGTCAAAAAAAACAAGTGTCATAAGGAGGTCCGCCAGTGGGGCTAGAAGCCCTCCCACTGCCCCCCCCCATGCAAGAATACAGAGCATCACTGCCCCAGACAGAGAATTTCAACAATACGCTGTGGCTAATAGCCACTGATACACCTCTGCTTCATATGTTTATCCAATCCCCTTTTGAAGCTGTTTATGCTTGTAGCCACCTCCACCTCCTGTGGCAGTGAATTCCACATGTTAATCACCCTTTGGGTGAAAAAGTACTTCCTTTTATCCGTTCTAACCCGACCGCTCAGCAATTTCATTGAATGCCTACAAGTTCTTGTATTGTGAGAAAGGGAGAAAAGTACTTCTTTCTCTACTTTCTCCATCCCATGCATGATCTTGTAAATTTCTATCATGTCACCCCCCAGTCGACATTTCTCCAAGCTAAAGAGCCCCAAGCGTTTTAACCTTTCTTCTACCTTTAATCAAGCCTGAACTCTCCCTAGAAGCTAAAATGGTTAAACTGAGGCTATCATGCTTTGGTCACATTGGATGAGATTGCAGATTGCAGATTTATACCCCGCTCTTTTCTCTGAATCAGAGTCTCAGAGCGGTTTACAATCTCCTCTATCTTCTCCTCCCACAACAGACACCCTGTGAGGTGGGGGGGGGGGGCTGAGAGGGCTCTCACAGCAGCTGCCCTTTCAAGGAGATCACGTAAGAGTTTTGGAGTGGCAGGATCCCAGCTCTGAAAAAGTTTGGTTGTCTTTGATCCATACCATGGCACTCACAGTCCCCACCCTGCTACCAGGAGAGGCATGGGTTGCATATGTGCAATTCAGACTGCGGTGCAGCACACACAGGTATTCAGACAGCCTGGAAATGCTCCTGAATACATTTTAGAGGTTTGCTACTGGGAAGTTCCTGGTAGCTACTTAATCTGATCCCAGCGCCTCCTCAGGCAAGATAAGTACAAGCAGGACTCCGGGGGGGGGGGGGGCAGATGTTTGCATGTGATCACACACATTATATCCGGAGGGGAAGCATGGCTAGGTTGGGCCAGGAGTCATCGGAAAATATAATATCGCTAAGAAAAGTTGAGGGCCTCGGGAAAAGAGGAAGATCCACGGCTTTTTTTTGGAGCAGGAACTCCTTTGCATATTAGGCCACACCCCCTGACACCACTATTGTTTCACACAGGGCTATTTTGTGAAAAAAGGGGTCTGGCAGGAACTAATTTGCATATTAGGCCACACCCTCTGACACCAAGCCAGCTGGAACTGTGTTCCTGTGCGTTCCTGCTCAAAAAAAGCCCTGGCACTTTCCACCACCACCACCAGATTATTTAGAGGAAAGCCTGGACATTCTGAGGGAAGCCAAAAGAAGTAGACTATGGCTTTCCTGAAGATCTTTCCACAAATCCCTCCATTTTCCTCTCAATTTTTCAATACTTCTAAGAAGTCTGGATACAGCTATATATAAAAAAGGATGGTTTGAAATGCATGGAGGATAGAAAGCCACTGACTGGCCATGTATTTCAGAAATGTATCCCACATGGTCTCCTTTTCAGAGGGGGAGCACTAAAACATGGACCGCTCTCAAACCACACAATTCTGTTGGCCATTACAACCCAATTCTTAGCATTCGCACTGTTGCCTTGGTGTGTGTTTCTGAGCCTACTGCATTCGTAAAAATAACATCAGAGAGCCTTTCAATTAGTGTCTCGCACAGAAAATGTGAACTCACGTTTATGAGGAGAACTCAGAAATTCCTCCAAGTTTCATGCTAAGAAGAAGGGTCACGGCTGGCAAGACCTTTCCCAACAAGCTGAATGGTTTTGTGGGTTTCCTGGTAGGCCTGAAGCAATTCGGGATCCTCCTTTTCTCAATTTAGATCTTAAAAAAGAAAAAAAAAATGAATACCAATTGTTTGCCAGTCCCAGTGAATGAAATACCCTAGGTTTCATCTGGGAAACAGTAAGCTTAAATAAAGTCTTCTGTGCGCCATACAAAGGGCAGATATGTGTGAGGGATTGTGACATAAAAGGGAGTGCTTTGTGTAATTTCTGAATGTCATTTCTTCTTTTTTTTTTTTTATCTCATTCAGTAAATGAAGTCACCTTTGTTGGGGGTTTCATGAACCGCTGGCTAATCAAAATTATTATGCCGCCACCTGTTGTCTGTTAATTATTCTGAGAAGATACTCATAAATCATAACACTGGACAATAAATCAAACTGTCAGGACCCGAGTCAGAGGTCACGCATGGAAAGTTATAGGTCACTGAGAGGGTGTGAAAGAGCGGGGCTGCAGAGCATCGCTCATTGTCAGGGCCCGCTGAAAGAAGTGTCATCCGAACAAAAGAAAAACTGAAGTACAGAAGAATTTGGGCCAGAGGAAGGCTTTGGATTCATGACTTCAAGGAATCAAATTGACATGTCATTACACTCATGCTCTGACTGGCAAGGCAAACCACTCCAAGCCCTTTTTTGTCTGGTCTGATCTTCATTTTCAGTCAAGAAAGGTCCCTTTGGAATGTAGTTTTTCCCCCCTCTAAATAATCCAGATATCTATGATCCTGCCAGTCAGTGGCTTTCTATCCTCCATGCATTTCAAACCATCCTTTTTTTTATATAGCTGTATCCAGACTTCTTAGAAGTATTGAAAAATTGAGAGGAAAATGGAGGGATTTGTGGAAAGATCTTCAGGAAAGCCATAGTCTACTTCTTTTGGCTTCCCTCAGAATGTCCAGGCTTTCCTCTAAATAATCCAGATAGCTGTGATCCTGCTAGTCAGTGGTTTTCTATCTTCCATGCATTTCAAACCATCCTTTTTTTATATAGATATATCCAGACTTCTTAGAAGTATCGGAAATTTGAGAAGAAAATTAAGGGATTTGTGGAAAGATCTTCAGGAATGCCATCGTCTAGTTCTTTTGGCTTTCCTCAGAATGTCCTGGCTGTTTCTCTTGATCATGAAACCTCCAAATTTGCCTCAGTTTTTGCTTCGGAGTGGTGGGCATTCAGTGGCAATTCATCTCTTTGTTCCTTGTTCTTCCACTATGTGGATGTTTCTTCATTTTAAGCTGTGGTGATAAGCACATCGCTCCCACGGAATTTTGGTAAGAGGTTCCTCACAGCCTAGGAACAACACAGAGTCATCAAGAAGATGCTATGAGTACAGAGTGGCCTTTCTGTATAGGTGTGAATGACAGCCGTTCCTTTATATAACAAGATGATGAAGTGATGCATTCTGGGACAACATTGAGTTGGGTGCTAAACCTATGTCTACCTTGGGAACAAGAACAACCTTACTAACATAGCAATGGTCCATTGACTGTTTCCCACAATGGTCAACCACACAGGTTCAATAGGAGGCCCACATATAAGTACACAAGGGACAAGGCTTCTTCTTTGTTGCCTTCAGCAACTGGTAATCAAGGTAGGCTACCACTAAACCAGGAGGGTCTATTGATGCATTCATCATCCATGAAATGGCTTCACGGCCTTGAGCAGGTTTCCACCATCAGCTCTCTCCATGTTGTTGAATGCCATAGGATTTATTTAAAATCTCAATGAACAATATCTGCAGAGCCAATTTTTGCTTCTGTCTCTTGGACTACAATTCACACAGGACTGGATATTGAAGAAGAATTACAGATTTATACCCCGCCCTTCTCTCTGTATCAGAGACTCAGAATGGCTTACAATCTCCCCACAACAAACACCCTGTGAGGTGGGTGGGACTGAGAGAGCTTTCACAGAAGCTGCCCTTTCAAGGACAACTCTTGTGAGAGCTCTGGCTAACCCAAGGCCATTCCAGCAGTTACAAGTGGAGGAGTGGGGAATCAAACCTGGTTCTCCCAGATAAGAGTCCATGCACTTAACCCATTACACCAAATTGGCTCTCTTATTGTGCTATTGTCCCCAACACCTCTTCGACTGTAAAGATACCAGTGCATAAAAATAATTAGTTCTCTTTAAAAAAAACGATTGATCTAGATAGGCTTGCCAGTTCTCAGTGGGGAATCTCTAGTTTTTTAGGCTCCTCCCCACCAGCAGCCAGCTGCCCCAACAGCCACATTGTGCCTTTCCACCTCTGAAGGCTTAGAAAATGCTTGGAAGCTTAGAAGAATCTTGGAAACTTGGAAGGTGTGTGTGCCTTTAAATCTCAGTAGGAGCAAGGCTAAAGGGGGAGGGGTCGAGCCAGCAGAGCCACATGGCTGTTCCTGGTGAGTCTGTGAAGCTGTGAGAAAGAACAGAAGCCAGCCCAGTCCCTCTGTTTGTTTTACATTCCTTTCAGAAGTCGTTTGCATAGCAAAGAGTAAACTAGAACCTTTCGTTTCCTGTGTTAGTCTGAAGAAGTTGGTGGAAATGCAGCAGATGGTTACATTCAGCAGCTCTTTTGAGTTAATTGCCCCTGGAAGATAACAGAAGCGTGGACTTGCAAACTGTGTTTATTTTGGCTGCTCTGTGAGTGTGTGTGAGAGTGTTCACTTTCATTTAGTGGAAGTGCAGCCAGCTGCTGGGGGACCTGGAAATGAAGACTGCATTCAGGGGAATGGCACTGCTCTATTTTTATTTATTTATTTTAGGGAATGGGAAACTCTCCTGGCTCCATCCCTAAAGTCTCCTGGCTCCATCCCAAAGTCCCCAGGTATTTCCTGAATTGGATCAGGCAACCTTAGATTTAGAACATAAAACCATTGTTTATTTTTCATTATTTTGCTTCATCAACATCCTTCTTTTTTCCTCGGTAGGGACCCAGGGTGGCTTACATCACTCTCCTCTGCTTCCTTTTATCCTCGCCACAACTCTATGAAGCAGGTTATGCTGAGAATGTGTGCCTGCCCCAAGGTCTACCAGCAAGCTTCCATGGTAAAGCAGAGATTTGAACTTGTATCTCTTAAATGTTAGTCTGATGTTCTAACACGGGGGTCCTCAACCCTTCAGAGCCTGTGAGCTCCTCTGGAATTCTGATGCAGTGTCAAAGGTGCAACATGCACCCCCACCTGTAACAACTTACTATCAGTCACCCAGTGAACTGAGGTGGCCAAACTTGCTTAACATAAGAGCCACATAGAATAAATGTCAGAGGTTTGAAATCCATAAGGAAGAGGACAATGATGATGATATTGGATTTACATCCCGCCCTATACTCTGAATCACAGAGTCTCAGAGCAGTCACCATCTTCTTTACCTTCCCCCCACACAACAGACACCCTGTGAGGTGGGTGGGGCTGAGAGAGCTCTTGCAGCAGCTGCCCTTTCAAGGACAACTCCTGTGAGAGCTATGGCTGACCCAAGGCCATTCCAGCAGCTGCAAGTGGAGGAGTGGGGAATCAAACCCGGTTCTCCCAGATAAGAGTACGCGAACTTAATCACTACACCAAAGTGTGGATGCCTGTGTGTGTACCTGTGTGTGGTAGAAAATCAGGATCTGGACTTTATATAAAGAGAGGACACTTTTATAATTTGCTGTAATCAGAAAACAAAAATGAGATTTGTTATAATGAGGAAATTCAAAAAAGAATTCAAAAACAAAGTTGTACTTTTTAAAAAAAAGTCATTTCATTTTGATTTGAGAGTCAGTGAGGTGAAATACTTTGCATGTTTGCAAAATAGGCTCCATTTTGAATGCCTTGGATCCTCCTGATTATATTCATTAGCTTAACACTGAGAGAGGAGATTGTTTATGATGCATTAAAAAGGATTGACCTTAATTGCTTTTCTGTAAGAACAAGGAAGTTACATTTCAGGGCGAGGTTGGGGAAAGACAGCTGTGACCGTGATTTTTTTTAAAAAAATATATATAAATGGATCTTCAAAACAAAGCCATTAAAGCAAAAACAAACAAAAAAGAACACAACCCACCATGCCAAAATCCACTGAAGATAAATATGATTAACTTAAAACATTAAGTAAACAGTTCGTTAAAGTTAGTTTGTGTTTGTTTGATGCTTATTGACTTCCATAAGGGGCTTGGAGACCAAGTCCTATGAGGAAAGATTGAAAGAGCTGGGGATTTTTAACATGGAGAGGAGGTGGTTGAGAGGTGATATGATCACCATCTTCAAGTACTTGAAGGGCTGTCATAGAAAGGATGGTGCGGACTTGTTTTCTGTGGCCCCAGAAGGTAGGACCAGAACCAATAGGTTGAAATTAAATCAAAAGAGTTTCCGGCTCAACATTAGGAAGAACTTCCTGACCGTTAGAGCAATTCCTCAGTGGAACAGGCTTCCACGGGAGGTGGTGGGCTCTCCTTCCTTGGAGGTTTTTAAACAGAGGCTCGATGGCCATCTGACAGCGATGAAGATCCTGTGAATTTGGGGTAGGCATTTGTGGATTTCCTGCATTGTGCAGGGGGTTGGACTAGATGACCCTGAAGGTTCCTTCCAACTCTATGACTCTATGATTCTATAATGGAATCCAAAGGAATCCATGTTTCTATCCCACATTTCTCCCCAGAGGGGTTTACAACGCCTCATCATTTTATCCTCACAACACTGTGAGGTAGGGCCAGGTGAAATATGATGGCTGGCCAAGGGTCACCAAGCAAGCTTTCCTGCAGGGTTACCAACTCTGTGTAGGGAGATTCATGGAGATTTTGAGAAGAGTGGAACCTCGGCAAGATATAATGCCATGGAATTCCAAAGCAGCTATTTTCTCCAGGGGAACTGAGCCCTGTTGTCTTGAAAACAGTTGTAATTCCAGGAGGAAAACTTCCAAATTGCTAGAGTTTTCCCAGAAGCTCCTAGAGCGGTCAGTGTGTGACATCACTGGCGTGATGACGTAACTTACAAGTGATGTCATCACACCGCACATGCGTAGTGCGCACAAATTTTTTTATTTATTTTATTTTATTTATTTGATTTATATCCCGCCCTACCCCACCGAAGCGGGCTCAGGGCGGCTTACAATACAGAGATTCTAACATAGAATTCAAATTTTACGTAGTTAAGAAATTAAAACATTAAAACATTAAAAACAGTGCATCAATCCAACAACATACAGTCTATACACTTCCTTCGGTATTTTGGTAGTTTGGTGGCTTGGGACCGGTCAGTTATAGGCCAACCGGAAGAGGACTGGCAACCCCTGGCAACCCTAAGATATTGGTTGATGTTCAGGATCCAGAAAGCTGCTTCAAGTATTGTTGTGTATGAGATCTTAGATTACTAGCATTCCTGCCTGGAACCTTTTGGGCTGAGCTTGGAGACTCAGGAACAATGAGCAGTAGGATCCAAATTCCCGCTGCCCTGCTCCAATCATGGGCCCCCTGCTGGTTTGAATGATCCAATGGCGTCCTTGTGAGGGAACCTTGAACTGTATATAGTTGGCCCAGTTAAGCAGTCTTTTTTAGTTACTGGTTACCATGCTGTAACTCCATAAAGAGCTATGATCACTGCAGCCTCGTCTCTTCCATGCATTGAGCCCACTATATTATAAGTATGTTACCCTAAATGGCTCAAGGCCAGGGTAACAGAAGGACCATCCCTTACGTACTATCCACCCCACCTGTTAAGGTCTGTCCCTTAAACTCTGCTCTCTGTACCTCATCTTCAGAACTGAGGCAGGTAATGAGTAGAGACAGGGCATTCTTCATGGTGGCACCTTGTCTGTAGAATGCCCTCCCCCTTCTACCTCACTTGGCTCTCACTTTACTTCCTTTTATGCACTAGGTCAAAGCATTTCTACTCATCCAGGCTTCTAATTAATGGAGTAACCAGATGGGCAACGAAGAAAGTTGACAAGGAGAAGTTCGATTCCTTTGAAATGTGGTGTCAGAAGAGAGTTTTATGGATACTAACTGGACAGCCAAAAAGACAAATTAGTGAGTTCTCAAAGCCTGGACTCTCCCTAGAAGTTGAAATGACTAAACTGAGGCTATTGTACTTTGGTCACATTAGAAGAAGACAAGAGTCACTACAAAAGGCAATAGAAAAGAGCCAGTTTGGTGTAGTGATTCTGGGAGAACCGGGTTTGATTCCCCACTCCTCCACTTGCACCTGCTAGCATGGCCTTGGGTCAGCCATAGCTCTTGTAGGAGTTGTCCTTGAAAGGGCAGTTGCTGTGAGAGCCCTCTCCAGCCCCACCCACCTCACAGGGTGTCTGTTGTGGGGGAGGAAGGGAAAGGAGATTGTGAGTCGCTCTGAGACTCTTCAGAGTGGAGGGTGGGATATAAATCCAATATCTTCTTCTGAATGCTAAGCAGGACTTTTTTGTAGAAAAAGTCCAGCAGGAACTAATTTGCATATTAGGCCATACACCCTATCACTATTGTTTGACATAGGGCTTTTTGGTAGGAAAAGCCCAGTGGGAAATCATTTGCATATTAGACCACACCCCGGATACCAAGCCAACTGGAACTGCATTCCTGCTCAAAAAAAAACAAACCAAAAAAAGCCCTGATGCTAGGAAAAGTTGAAGGTAACAGGAAAAGAGGAAGGCCCGACTTGAGATGGATTGACTTCATCTAGGAAGCCATGGCCCACAGGTTGCAAGACGAGCAAGGCTTTTAATTAGAGAACATTTTGAAGACCCTTAATTCATAGGGTCGCAATGGCTGCTAACAGACGGGCACTTTAGGCCAACTCGGAGATGCCTCTGAAATCAACCAAAAAAAATCCCTCCACATGCAGGCATCTGCTGCCCCTCCTCGTCCCGTCCTCACCCCGTCCTCCAGCCTCCGCAGTGCGACTGAAAAAGTGACCACTTCCAAAGTGATAGCAATTTTTTTAAGCTGCACGCCAGTCGCCTCCTTGGCATCAGGAAGCGGAAGGGTGCGAGGTGTCTTGGCGGTGTGAAATTGCCAAGGCGCCCCAAGTCACATGCGCGTGACTACTGAAAATGTCTGGGGACAAGAATGGTGCACAACAACCATCTGAACATGCCCATGTGGCCCCATGGATGGTATGGGGATGGCTTGAGGGGAGTGGGTGGAGGCTTCAGGAAGGCTCCTTTTGAGCCGTTCCAATTTGGGACACCTCCAGCTGCTCCAAAATGCCCATGTGTTATCAGTCCATGAGTCAGAAGAAACCTGACAGCACTTAGCGCACACACAACCAGTTTTTAACTGTTGGCTTCTGTTTAAGGGACAGCTTTTAATCAGGGATCATTTTGTAGAAAAATAGATGCCAGAGTGCATTAGCACAACTCATTTGCATAACTCATTTAGCACAACTCATTTGCATAACTCATTTGCATATGCCACACACCTCTGACATCACCAGAAGGTGTATTAAATTATATCAGCTCAGCAGCTACCTTAAAATGCTTCTTGAATTATAATTGTCATCATAAATCCTTACTCCCATCATGCTTTTTAAATTACTTTTTCCTCTGTGGCCACAGTGGCATGAGGAAGATTTCCATCTGCTTTATACATTTTGGTTATTTTTCCCATTTTTTTGTGGAGAAAAATATTAAAAAGTTTGTCAACTCTTAAGAGTTCAGCAAAATTCTCACAGGGGTTTGAACAATGGAGCCCAGAAGTAAGTATTTATTTATTTATTTGGAGGGGGGGGGGTAAGAAAGAAAGAGCACAATAAAATTTAGAGATTCCAGAACTCCACTCCTGTGAACTTCTGCCCAAAATGAGGCCTGGTTTTTATGCTGTTTATGTCCAATGACTCGCATTTTAATATTGCAGTTCCTTCAAGTGTAAGCCATCTATTAGAAATAGTCTAAATGAATAAATGAAATAAAAGCTGCTTTTGAAAAGTTGTTCCATGTCAAAAATGGCTTGCAGCACCACAAAGGGAAGGGTTGTTTTGAGGAACACGTGCAAAGCTCTCTCACATGTAGAGAGTTAGTTGCATATTTTGGATCTCCACCAAGGAAGCTCAAATACTCACTGGTCCAGCTCACATCCTGTTTGTCAGCCATGAGCAGGAAGTAATGTTTCCTTCTGCTTTCATTTTCGTGGCAGGTCGCTTCAGTTGTTTCTTCTTTGGAATACAATACAATCGGTTTTTTGTGCACGAATCTTCTACCGCATCCCAACAGAGTTTAACTTCCCAACCCCACTGCTGCACCACTGTTCCACATGACAGGAAATGATCAAAATCAAGGGTCTCTGACCTTTTTGAGTCTCGGAGAAAGGGGTGGGTATGACCACAAAATGGCTACCACAAGAAGCAGAGCAACATTGAAAATGGCTGCCTCAGGTGATGAAGCCAAACAGAATACCTCCATCCTCACACCTGGGAAGGAGGCAATCCTTAAGAGAGAATGGATCCACACACTGACTAAAGAAAGCTCAGTTGCTCACAGTCTTACACTGTGCCCAGTAGACATTTCCCTCCCCCCCACGCTTTCTAAAGGGGGGGGAGGGCCTCCAAACCAGGGAATCGTCTGCCCCCTTCCTCTTTCACACACATAAATACTTACTAGATCTTCCTGCAGAACTCTACTTGCCATGAAAACGAAAGCAAAAGAAAGGGAGGGGCCGTTCTCCATGGAAACTATTACTGACCCTTTCCAGTGAAGCCCTTCCTGTTTCCTGCACAGCCTTAAAGGCACACATTTTACAAATGGATCAGGAGCTCTACAACTACATGATGCCTACATGCATGCCCCCCCCCCGCTTCTGGATTTTTGGAGAGCGGGGGAGGAGGCCGCAAAATCGGACGTCCCCCACCAGGGCCGGGGGGGTTGGGAAGCCTAGGCCCGTTTCTTTCCCAAGCACCTTCCGGAAGCTCCAGGGCACTCTGTTTTGGGCCAGCTCTTTTCGGGGGGGGGGTGAAGCTGCCCCAAACCAGCTGTCTGTTGACGACCTCAGTGTCCTTTATAAAGTTTATATCTCTGCTACTTGGCATTACATTTTATGACACACAAGTCTCAGCCTGATGAGGCCTCATTTATGTCAGATCTGGCCCTCATAACAAATGAGTTTGACACCCCTGGTCTAAGTAGTCCTTAGCCATGTTAATGGTTGCCAAGCTGTTTGGACCAGTAGTGTTTCCACACGTGTTCTTTTGCACAAATCTGATGCAAACCTGTTTGGTAAGCCTCAGGCCATATGGAGTCAAACGGATTAGATTGGACAATCACCTTACATCAGACTGATGTGATAAATTCAGTGGTCAAACACAGTGGTGCAAACTCCGCAGGATCCCTCATTTGAACTGATATTATTTAAAATGTCTCAGACTCCAAGTCTCAAGGATTTATTGCATTAACATTACTTTGAACACATTTTTTTTTAAAAAACCTGTGGATTGCAGTCTGAAATTTCTGATTCTGTCCACATGTGCTGTTGCCCAGTCTACCTGATGTAACCTTGTTTATAGTTTCAACACTCATGCTTTGAATGTTTTGGATGGACTTCTCAACTCACAACCAAATTGTCCTTAGCTCTGTCACTGAAGTGATTCTCCTGTGCTCAGCGACTCTATGCTCAGGCACTTATTTACGCAAGAGATGGGGCAAGTGATGCTCTGTATTCTTGGTGCTTGCAAAGGACAACAGTGTGAGAACTTCTAGTGTTCTACCCCCCTGATGAACCTCCTGAGGGCACCTGGGTTTTTTGGTGATTGTGACACAGAATGTTGGACTGGATGGGCCATTGGCCTGATTCAACATGGCTTCTCTTATGTTCTTATGTGACACAGAGTGTTGGACTGGATGGGCCATTGGCCTGATCCAACATGGCTTCTCTTATGTTCTTATGCAGACAGTGACTAAAATGTAGACTTCACTGACAGACAATGTAGTGATGGCCACAGGCATTGACAGCTTTAAAAGGGGGTTAGATATATTCAAGGAGGATAGGTCTATCTGTGGTTGCCACCTATGAAGGCTTCTAGTGTCCTGGCCCCACTGGTGGACCCCCATGATGGGACTTGGGGTTTTTTGGCCACTGTGTGACATAGAGTGTTGGATTGGATGGGCCATTGGCTTGATCCATCATCATCATTATTATTATTATTATTATTATTATTATTATTATTATTATTATTATTATTATTATTATTTAATTGATTACCTTAAATTTCTATCCTGCCCTCTCCGCAAGTGGACTCAGGGTGTCTAACAGTCAGTTCAGACATTTATATTTACAATTTAAAGCCAATAAAATACAATTACAATTCAAACATTCCATGGTGCTGTACACTTCAATATAGGCAGGCTGTTCTTTCCTGATGGTGACGGCTTCTCTTGTGTTCTTATGATGGCTAAAGGGAGCTTTCATATTCAGAAGCAGTCAGCCTTGAATCCCAGTGCCAGGGGGCAACATCAAGGAAAGGCCTTGGCATCTATGCTTTGTTGTTGGCCTTCCAGAGGAACTGTTTGGTTACTGTTAGAGAGAGAATGCTGGACAAGATGAACCACTTATCTGATCCAGCAGGGCTTTTCCTGTGGTCTTAGGAGTCCTAGTCCACCAGAACTCAAACTTCAGTTCCTCAACTGCTCATCTACCAAAAACCCAACATCAATTCCAAAAGACGTCTGAGCATCACCATGACAGATGGACAATTTGTTCAGGGTTTTTTTTTTTTTTTAGCAGGAACTCCTTTGCATATTAGGCCACACACCCCTGATGTAGCCAGTCCTCCTGGAGCTTACAGTAGGCCCTGTACAAAGAGCTTTGTAAGCTCTTGAAGGATTGGCTACATCAGGGGTGTGTGGCCTAATATGCAAAGGAGTTCCTACTACAAAAAAAGTCCTGAATTTTTCAACTGGTCAATGTTGCTGTGTCTTCAGCAGCAGGTGATAATGTTTTGACTCTCTCTTGTGAAACGTTCTCCCTGTCCAGTTGCCAAAGACAGAGTCATGAGCTAGGCTGGAATTTGTGGATCAGTTGGCAATTCTTGCACCATGGGAGTCAAGCAATTTCACATTGACGGGGAGACAGCTTCTCTCCAGTGGACTCCTCGCAACTTGGCCCAAATTGCCAGGACAGCAGCCCGCCTCGCTGAGCCTACGATGTGCGAAAACCGATATTGTCCCTCGCCAAAGCGCACCTGGTTCGGTTCACATCTGTCTCTGCTTGAAGTTAAAGGTAAAATTATTTGGCTCGGCGTAATCCAAACAGCCTCTCGCTTTCAAATCAGCATGTTCCGGAGAGCTCCAGCTGTCTTTTGCCAACAGTGAATTAGATATGGGGGTTAAGCTGATTCCTTTCATCGACGGGGGGAGTGAACAAAGTTCCAACGACGTTCTATCATATCTGCCGGGAAGAGCAGTGAGACACGGTCGCTCGCTGCGGCGCGATGCTATCTTAATCACACCGAGGAGTTAGCTTTTTCTCCCCCTGCATGTAAAGCAATGAAAAGGAGCACGCTTCGTTGATATTCCCCTCTTAGATCTTTTATTTAAGGCCCTCTAACTCAGCTTAGTGGGAGATGGTTACATGTGGGATCGAATGCAAAAAGGTAGATCGGTGTCTTGCGAGAAAACTAGCTGAACAGCCTGAAGGGTTTAGATCAAAATTACCCCCCTGGCTGCACAAAAGAAGGTCTGTTTCCCAATAGGCTTTTTTTTTTTTTTGTCCTTGGCACATTTAGAAATTGTATAGCGTATTTAGTGGCAACGCCTGGGTAGTATCTGTCTGATAAGTGTCTTCTCACACTCCGAGGTCTCCACCGAAGCAATTTGCATTCAACAATGAGGGAAATCAGCTGGGCTCGTTTTTATTGTTTTGGAGAATGGGGGAAAGGAGTGTGAAAATATATACAGGCCTTACAGATGGCGTTGCTTGTTAGCCCCCGAACATAGATACACGTGGAAGCATTGTTTTGACTCTTAATGGGGAGAGAGAGAGAGATGTTCCTCGAAGCGCATGCGCCTTTGCAATCTATTAATAGAAGCGAATTCACAGTTTGGTTGGGCTGGAATAATTAGTCATTCTTGAAAGAGAATCAAAGAGGACAGAGTTTTCTTTTCTGTTTTTTTTCTTTGCATGTGGAAGAGCTGTGAGAGGTTTCGTGTTTGGAGAAAGGAAATTGTTCCCTCTTGCTGGTCTCTCCAAAGGGCTTGCGATGGGCTTGTAAAAAAAGAGAAAAATCTGTTCTTTTTTTCTTCTTCTCCTTAATAGGGACAAAGCTAATGGTAGGCTTGAGATGGGATTACTTTGCCACCGCGTGAGAAACGTTCCTTTCACAATCATGAGAATACAGCTGCACCGATCGGGGAACGTTCTGACCAAAGGTGGTTATGAAATTATAGAACTGAATGGTGTGGAGTTCAAGAAGTTAGCATTCATTCAAGCAAGGCCTCGTCAGTGGGAGATATAAAGCTGTTCCAGAAAGAAACTTATCCAGTCCTCTTCTACAAATGTGTAGAGGAGAAAAATCTACAGCTTCCTTCAGCAACATGCAGTAACTAACTATTTATCTATTGAGGAAAGACGTTAGTGATCTGTACCCTACGTCTCTATAGGTGGATGGACTCACTATAACTCAAATCATAATTGGGTTACTGATTGAAAAGGGGCATCTGCCCACAGTAAAAAGAACGAGCGAGCTTTTTTTTACAGTTCTGTATCATTTTATAGAAGCAGCCCCGTGGCGCAGAGTGGTAAAGCTTCAGTACTGCAGTCCAAGCTCTCTGCTCACAACCTGAGTTCAATCCTGGCGGAAGCTGGGTTCAGGTAGCCAGTTCAAGATTGACTCAGCCTTATATCCTTCTGAGGTGTAGATGACTGGGGAAGGCAATGGCAAACCACCCCATTAAAAAAAGTCTGCCGTGAAAACGTTGTGACGTGACGTCACCCCAGAGTCAGAAATGACTGGCGCTTCCATAGGGGGCTACACTTACCTTTTAAAAAATCAGTTTATAACCCTTTTTTTTTGCACATGTGCATTATTGTTGTGCCAATGTAGGGGAAGGCTAAGGGTGACAGAGGTTTCCCTGTTTTGTTTCCTTTATATCAGATTTGTGACAAGGAATTCCTTTGGTTTCCATTCATGGCTGGTTTTGTAGATTAATTCGTATTGGGTAATTGTAATTTGTATTGGGTAATTGCACGTTACGTTACTGATTTCTTTAGAAGTGCAAGCCACCTCTTCAGAGACCTGCTCCGAATGACTCAGCAAACAGAACAAAATAAAAGCATAACATTTATTAAAATTAGCAAACCATTCAAGACCCAGCCGGTAGAAAACTTAGCACATAAAAGTACATAACCCCCCCGATTCATACCCTGCCCTTTCCGGCAAGCAGGCTCAGGGTGGCTTACAGCAGTAAAAAAACTAACATCAGAATTAAAATATCATAAAACAGTTTCAGTAAATCACAGCGACATATTCAGAAGAGACAGCCGCTATTTCAGACATAAGCAGCAAACCTGTAACGGCACGTACGGCCAAGGGCTGTCAACTCTATACAAGTATTCGAAGATGTTGTGAAGCAGACCTCATATGGGGAAAGACGTAGAACATGACATCATGATGATGATGATGATGATGATGATGGCAGCGGTGGCTTTTTTCTCCAAAAGAACTTCCTATTCCAGTAAAGTTGAAGAAATCTGTCATGGAAAGGAGCAGACTGAGACCTCTCGTTGCTGCTGTACCATTTATTTTCCTTCCCTTTTTCCATACAACCAACCTCCCATGACCACCACCCCATGTCTTTTTATCCTCTTCTTTCCCTCACCTGGCCGCTCCCACAGCTGTCCTCCCTAACCTGCCAGCTCCTGGCCTCTTAAAGGGGCTGCCACTCTCCAGGCCCCGTCGCAAAATCCTGAACAGGATGCTTTCTTTAGTGAAAAATTAGGGTTGTCAATCCTCAGTTGGAGACAGGAGATCCCCTGGTTTGGAGGCCCTCCCCTCACTTCAGGGTTATCAGAAAGCAGGGGTCAGGGTTTGAATGTCCACTGGGTACTCCATTATATCTCATGAGACTGGTCACCAGAGGGGAAAATGGAGAAGTGAACCATGGGTATCTGGGGCTCTGAGGGGAGGGCTGTTATTTGAGGCAAAGGAACCAAATTTTCAACATAGCATCTGCTGCCTCTCCCAACAAAAAAAGCCCCGGTGTCAGACATTGTAACTCATACCTAAATATGCCATGAGTAGATGTGTTCCCTTGTCCTAACTAACGCCATCTTGTACGCTATTACTAACCCTGAGAATAAAGATCTGCACTTCAAACAGAAAGGGACAGTTGCTAACCGCAAGGGGAGGAATTCTTCACTTGGCGCCAACAAATGCCTTGAGTTTTTGAAGCTGGTATGCCCCAAGGTAACCAGTGGGGTTCCTTCCTTGGGAAAGAGATAAGGGAGTATGGGAACGGGCAACTGT
This sequence comes from Heteronotia binoei, assembly GCF_032191835.1. Taxonomy (NCBI): domain Eukaryota; kingdom Metazoa; phylum Chordata; class Lepidosauria; order Squamata; family Gekkonidae; genus Heteronotia; species Heteronotia binoei. The sequence continues at coordinate 10,060,502 of NC_083241.1, forward strand.
CTCCCGAGGTGTGAGAATGGTTTTATTGTTTTGCTTTCATGTACTCTACAAAATACCAGGCACAGCCTTGGAATGTATCGAACTCAATCTGCTTCTATCCCAGACCACTAGTTCTCAAATAAATGGATTAATTTTGAAACAAAATGGTTCGTTTTCATTTGAAGTTCCAAAGTCTGACACCCAGGTTTCAAAAAGATTGAACCAGTGGGTCCAGTTCTATCTGCCCCCAAAGAAGGTGTCCCCCTCCTTCATTATTTCCAGTGGAGGGAAGGCATTCAAAAGGAATGTGCAGTCCCTTTAAATGTGATGGCCAGAACTCCCTTTGGAATTCAATCGTGCTTGTCACAGCCTTGCTCCTGGCTCCACCCCCAAAGTCCCCAAATATTTCCCGAATCTGACCTGGCAACCCTAGGAAGAATTAGATGAGCACCAGGAAACACACTGAGGCAGGATGAAATCCATGGGCACCACAACGGAAATCACAGAGAGCCGGTTTGGTGTAGTGATTAAGTGCGCGGACTCTTACCTGGGAGAACCGGGTTTGATTCCTTGCTCCTCCACTTGGGTCAGCCATAGCTCTGGCAGAGGTTGCCAAGTCCAGACCTTTATTGGCGTAAGAGCAATAATGATTCACAATCAAAAGTAGGTACAAAGGCCTGAAACATAGTAAGAACAATACATAAACAACCCATTAAAATAGCAGCCAATAATGCTAATCAAGAGTAGACGCACAGCAATTAAAATACAGTAGTCTGCCTAGATTTAAATTTATAGGCTTCTACTAAGAAATTTGCAACACACGTACTAACGTGGGGATTAACATCTTCTAAAAGGTAGGATAGAATTCTCCTTTTAGTAAATACATTGTGTTGGAGATATTCAGCTAAAAATTGTCTACGTTGCGAGGCCAGGAGAGGACATTCTGAAATAATATGGGATATAGAATCAAGGACTCCTAATTCACATGGCCATAATCTATTTTGGAGAGGTATCTGTCTAAACCTACCATAGATGGGCAGAGGTTGTCCTTGAAAGGGCAGCTGCTGTGAGAGCTCTCTCAGCCCCACCCACCTCACAGGGTGTCTGTTGTGGGGGAGGAAGATAAAGGAGATTGTGAGCCGCTCTGAGACTCTGAAATTCAGAGTGGAGGGTGGGATATAAATCCAATTTCTTCTTCTTCTTCTTCTTCTTCTTCTTCTTCTTCTTCTTCTTCTTCTTCTTCTTCTTCTTCTTCTTCTTCTTCTTCTTCTTCACTGCGGCAAACTATGTCTTTAGGGCATAGCCTTCCTTCTTTTGTTTCAGACAGCGCCTTCAGCTCCCACATATTTAAAATCTGTTTTACCATAAAGGTGATGCTTTCCAAGGGACCAGTTTCATCCACCTGCGCTCAAGTCATGAGGTTATGGACAATGGGAAACTAGGTGGTGTCTATCTACATATGAATCAGGCAATGCAAAACAGATTATTGGCTGGATGGAGACCCTGTCCAAACACCCATAATAATAATTAAGAAAACTTCTTCTTTTCTTTTTTTGTTACTGACTGCAAGCTATTAAGCCCTTTATAATCTTCACCTTACAGTGTATGCTATCTGAAACTCATCCCCTAAGATGCACTTTTCAGGAAACAAAAGTTACTTAAACAACCGCGAGCCCAGGCAGGGAAAATGTATGCTTTGAACATGTTGAAACTATCCATATTAAGTCAGTTTAGCACTTTGATTAAAGAGCTTAATCAATCACTCTCCGAAGCTGCTTATTAATCACTTTATCAAGCGGTTGATGCATTGCTAGTTTTAATAGAACCCATTTATTTTGATTTCTACCTACTTCATCTTTCTAAAGGGGTTTTTGGAATCAGCGGTGATAAAGGGGGGGGGGGAAGAGAGCGAGTGAGAGAGAGAGGATGCATCTAAACACCAGGAAGAAAGCTAAGACCTCACTCTCACACGTTGTATTATCAACACCACACACCGACTTGGCCAATTTATTAAGGGTGAAAAAAAGAGAGACTCCTTTGGACGGAGTCTTTCTGTGAGCCTCACAGTTTAGTTCAGATAAACAAGGGCCATTCGTTTGCTTTCACACCTGACACCTTCATGATATACGATCCTAATAAGATTAATCTTTGTTGGGTATATGTGTGTGTTAAGAATAGCATTTCCTGTTTGGAGTTTGGCTTTCATCCCCTCTGTAGTCATTTGACTTACCTTTAAGCACAGTTGGCAGTTGGGCTATTTTCAAAATTCCATCCTTGCTGCCCAATTGACATCCCGTTTTCATATCTCCCCACCTCCAATTTATTACTGATGTATTCTACTCAGATATTAGGAACAAGAATACTTTACAATCCGGGGTTTGATCTGGTTTTGTGATGTTTGAACCAGGATGGTCGAACAAGCTGGTATTCGCTGGTTGGCACCAAACTACACTTCAGATTCTGGTCTGTAGATGGTCAATTAATTACAGTGTGTACTAAATGGGGTTTGTTTGGTTTCCAGATCTACAAATCATAATTTGCTGAATATCCAGTGATTGATTGATTGAGTTCATTTATACCCTGCCTTTCTCGCCAATGGGGACCAAAAGGGGCTTATATTGTTCTCTTCTCCATATTGATGGGTTCTAGATCAAAACCAAGCCTGAATTCTTCCTAGAACCTAAAACAACTAAACATATGCTATCATACTTTGGCGACATTACAAGAAGACAGGACTCGCTGGAAAAGACGCTTGGGTGAAGATGTCCCACACCAATAAGTTGGGCTTTTTCATAGCAGGACCTCCTTTGCCTATGAGGCCACACACCCCTGGTGTAGCCAATCCTCCTGGAGCTTACAGTAGGCCCTGTAAGAAGAGCACTGGAAGCTCTTGGAGGATTGGCTACATCAGGGGTGTGTGGCCTAATAGACAAAGGAGTTCCTGCTACAAAAAAAGCCCTGCCAATAAGTTTTCAATTGTACTCACTTCATAAGAGAAAGAGGAGATGAGAATATGTGTAAGCACAGCAAACAAGCTGTGTCGCTACCCATCAGTTGAAATGGTTTGGTGACATCTGAATGCAGTGAATGTCCGGCCATGAGATACAGTGGTCAAGGTGCTGGATGAAGTTCAGACCCTCACTCTGCAGAGGTGATCTTGGGCCAAATGCTCTCTGTCAGCCTAGAATGTTTTGAGCATAAACAGAAAAGGGGAAAATATTTGACATGGTTACTTTGCTGGTTAGGTAGATCTAGATCGGGTCAGTGCCTTTGATACAATACTTTCTGTAAGGTTCCACGTAGAGAGACAGCTTGGTGTAGTGATGTGCAGACTCTTATCTGGGGGAACCAGGTTTGATTCCCCACTCCTCCACTTGCAGCTGCTGGAATGGCCTTGGGTTAGCCATAGCTTTCGCAGAATTGTCCTTGAAAGGGTAGCTTCTGGAAGAGCTCTCTCAGTCCCACCTACCTCGCAGGGTGTCTGAAGGTAAAGGAGATTGTAAGCCTCTCTGAGACTCTTGAGATTCAGAGAGTGGAGGGTGGGGTATAAATCCAATATCTTCTTCTAGAAAGACTTGAGATGGAAGAAAGGTGGCGTACTCATCTAAATATGCCACGATATCATTTCCATGACTTGTCTGGCCCAGGCTTGTCAGATCTCAGAAGCTACAGAGGGTGGGTCCTAGTACTTGAAATGGGAACCACCAAAGATAACCATGGTTGCTGTGAAGAGGCAGGCAAAGGCAAACCCTTCTCTATTTGTCTATTACAGGGGCGACCAAACTGTGGTTTGGAAGCCACATATGGCGCATTCATGCATATTGTGCAGCTCCTGGAGGTCAAGGAGAAACTTAATCAGACTTACTCTCAAGTAACCATGGTCAGGATTGGGATCTCAGTCAGCCTCTGAGTGCTGACCCATAGGTAGGCAACTATTCCCCCCATATGTTAAACAGGGAATAGGTAGGCTTGCAAGCTCTTTTTGTCCATCACAGAGGTCATCTGGAGACCCAGAGCAAGGGAAGAAAGTACAAGAGCTGAGGGAGACACTGGAAGGAGGGACAGAATTAAAGAGGAAGGCACAGGGTTCCCCCTTAGTTTCATAGCTCTTGTAGGAGCTGTATTTACTAACCTTGTTGTCAAGGCAAAGAGAGATGCATAATCATGCAAACAGTGGTCAGTGATTTATATGGTAGATGTGTGTTTCCTTCTCCCACTGGTGCCAACAATTCCCTATCCTTTCCCTTTGCTGGTCTTATGGGGACTGTTATCCCCAGTTTTTTTTTTAAAGTCTTCTAGCATGGTTGTACTGTAAAGTGCATACATGTGTATTTTTCAGTGCAAAGAAAGTATTAAGTTTTAATAAAGGCACGTGTGTGATATTTGTTCATGTTTTGCAACTCTCACATATTTGATGTTTATTCTATGTGGCTCTTACATTAAGCAGGGTGATGTCTCTACTATTATACTGCCTAGATTCGCCATAGCTGTCCTCCCAAGGAGCAAACGTCTTTTAATTCCATGGCTAGAGTCACCATCTGCAGTGATCTTGGATCCCAGAAATGTGAAGTCTGTCACTACTTCCATGTCTTCCCCTTCTATTTGCCAAGGTGCGATGGGGCTGGATGCCATGATCTTAGTTTTGACTGTTCCCTGCAAGGTCGGATGCTGAAGTTGAAGCTCAAATACCACCAAATGAGAAGGGAGCACCCAATGGAGAAGAACCTGATGCTGGGAAAGAGAGAAGGCAAAAGAAGAAGGGGACGGCGAAAGATGAGATGGATGGACAGCATTACTGATGTAACAAACACAAATTTGAGCAGACTTCGGAGGATGGTGGAAGACAGGAGGGCCCGACGTGACTTTGTCCATGGGGTTCCAAAGAGTCGGACTCAACTGTGCACCTGAACACCAACAACAAATGTGTGACTGAACAACAACTAAGCAAGTTTGGCCACCCCTGGTCTATTACCTTGAAAACCCCGTGAGTGGTTGTCATGGCTTGCCATAAACATTTCCCAATTCCATTGGTTCCCAGAGCACCCTGTGTCATCTGCCTCTCTGCCACTTTCAGTGACCAGGTGGAATAGTAGTTGGTCTGTTTTCTTTGGCAGAAACCAAATGGACAAATGCGATGAGCTGATCAGCAATCCTCTTCTTCAAGGTAACACAATCCAAATCTACCCTTTCCCATCACCTCCTGCGATCTTTGTCAGGCTCCATTAAAAAAAAAAAAATGAAAGGTCTGCAAACCATCCTAATCATATTGTCAGCCCAAGAGTCGTCTTCTGAAAGCCAATCTTTCACCTTTGAGGAGGCACGCACAATAGTGATATGTAAGCAGCTGGAAAATATATATATATATATGTATATATTCCTGCTAAGCAAGGCTGTGCCTCTGTTAGGCAAGAAAAGAAATCAATAATGTTAGAAGAGAAAAGGTCAGAGTAAGGAAAGTTGACATAAAGCAGTCCTTCGCGAAGGATATTGTTCCCCTCATCTTGTTTGAAGTTTCCTTCAGCCTTGTGTGAGCCGGAGAACAGAATATATTTTGTTCTGGAATAGAAACCCTTGGTTCCTTTTTTGCCTGACTTTCTTTGATAAAGCCACATTTTCGAGAAATGCCTCTGAGGAGGAGGAGGAGGAGGAAGAGAAGGACGTATGGAGTTGTCATCTCCTCAACCAAGGGAGGTTCCTTCCTGGGCAGGACATGTAAACCTACTCCACGGAATGGATCGTCTGATATTCTTAACAGTCCTTAATTTCCGTTCTGAAGAGGGCAGAGATGAGCTGTTATGGCCCTTAAAAAAAGCACCGACGTATCTCACCCTCACCGCCCTCTGCCCCTCAGATCTGTCCCCCCCCTTCCCCTCTCCATCCCCCCTTGCTTGGGGTGTAATTTTAAAGTATCCCATAAGCCCCTTTTCACTTTCCCAACACATTTGCCCACAATTAACAATTGAGCGGCTCTTAGTTCATTCAGGCCCTCATTCTCTCTTCCCTCATCTCGCCTGGCGTCTCTCTTGATCCACCATTGTGCCCAAAAAAGCTATTTGCGACTCCCCGGGCCTGCCCTCCTTACCAACCACAGGGGGATGTGTGGAGGGAGAAGGAGCAGCGGCGAAAAGAAGGGGGGCTGAGGAAAGAAAGGGGGGAGGAAAAGGCACACAGTATTCAGATGCTGAATAGCAAATTGCTCTTGAGTATCCTTGCTCTCTCTATCTCCCCCCCCACCTTTCCCTCAGAAGGACAAGGGAGGCCCTGAAAACAGCTATACATTTTGCTTAGTGCTCTCGAAAAGGAGCATTTCACACCTGAAGCCTCTCTCCCCGGCCAGAAGGACCCCTTCAAACCGTTTAATTGCCAATTGCTCCAGAGCTCGTTGTTAGGGGGGGGAAAGAAAAAAAAGAAAAGAAAATGTCCATTATGTTAGCCAGCTCTATGGTGAATGACAAGAAAAAAAGTATGTGGGAAAAGAAAGAGTCCTTCTCCCAAGGCCAACATTAGAAAAGAAGAAGTGGAGGGGGGGACAAAACAAAAAAGCCAGGAGACTAGAAAATACAGATCATTGGCTTGCTTGTTATTAGCGGTGCTATTATCTCTGACCAGCTTTTATTTTATTTATTTTCTGGGGGTGGGGGAAGAAAGAAAAGATGCAATTTCTCTTGTGTTTTCTCACAAGCGCATGCAACATGTATACAAAGGGCAAGCGTGTGTGTGTGTGTGAGAGAGAGAGAGGGAGAGAAGATATTTCCATACACAGGACTCCAAGGTGCCAGTAACCTTCCCATTATGTCCACTGAACAATGTGGAAATGTAATACTGTACCATTCCGTGGAAACTGTGAAAGAACAGGACATTCACTGTCTTCTCAATTAAGAACAGCCCTCCCTCTGAATTGGTCGTGCAAAGTTAGTGGAGATCTGGAAGGGGCTCTTGGTGTACTCCGCTTGCCATAGGAACCTGCAGTGCAGCAGACCCTTTTGGTGAATATATATATATATATATATATATATATATATATATATATTTGCCAGTTTGGGTAAAGTTGCATCCAAAGGAAGACGATTATTCTGAAGGGAAGACGTAGGAACGGGACTACTGAAAAGTCAGGACAGTGTTTCATTGAAGTTCACTAACAAACTTCAAACAAATATGGCAAGGGAGATAACCTATGAAACGGCTCTATAAAGGTGCACCATTTTTTTTTTGAGTTATTTAAGTCAGTTTGTAACTTGGCACCAGAGAGAAGGGGAACAAATGTAGCTTCTTAGATTCCTGCTATTTATACTGTTATAAGAGTTGATGTTTTAAGGTTTTAAATGTTTTGACTATTTTAACTGCTTATATATGTCAACGTCAATTTAAATTTTGTTTTATTATCTGCTGTGAGCCGCCCCTGAGCCATCTTTGCGGGAAGGGCGGGATATAAATCATAAATAAATAAATAAAATAAAGCCCAACCGGTAAAATTTGCAAGGAAATGGAATTAGTCTGCATGCATAACAGAAAACCCACCACATGGGTATTTAAGTAAAGAACGCGGCTGGTGCCACTGCAGAAACTCCGCAAAAGCCGGCCACCCAGATATAAGGAAACAGTTTCCACATGCTCAGGGGGTTCAGACTCCCCAGGTATGCATGAAAAAATATATATGACTTTGCAAATTAAGCAAAAGAACAAAAATCCACAAAGAATTCAGGGCCCTTTTTTTTAGCAGGACTGCACAGGAGCGCAGTTCCGGCTGGCTTGACATAAGGGGGTGTGGCCTAATATGCAAATGACCTTCTGCTGGGCTTTTTCTACCCAAAAACCTCCCCTGAAATAATTTATTTACTTCACATATACCCCACTTTCCTCCTCAATGGGGACCCAAACTTGGCCATGTTCTTCACCTCTCCTCTCTTTTATCCTCCCAACCCCCTTTTCAGGTAGGTTAAGCTGAGTAGGTGAAGAGAGAGAGTCTGACCCACAATCAGCCAGGGAGCTTCCGGGTTAGGGGGGACTTCAAACCTGGGTCTTCTAAATCCTCATCCGGCTCTCTAACCTCCTCACCATCCTGATAGGGCTGCCAACTCCTGGGTTGAGAAATTCCTGGAGAACTGGGGGTAGATACTGGGGAGGCTGGGGTTAGGTGAAAAGGGGGACTTCAGTGGGGCACAATGCCCTAGAGTCCATCCTCCAAAGCAGCCATTTCCTCCAGGGGAACTGATCTCTATAGTCCGGAGATCAGTTGTACTTTCAGAACTCCAGGTCGCATCTGGAGGTTGGCAGCCTGACAATTCAGGACTGAACAGTCTCATAAGAACATAAGAGAAGCCATGTTGGGTCAGGCCAATAGCCCATCCAGTCCAACACTCTGTGTCACACAGTAGCCAAAAAACTCAGGTGCCATCAGAAGGTCCATCGGTGGGGCCAAGACACTAGAAGCCCTTCCACTGTTGCTCCCCAAGCACCAAGAACACAGAGCATCACTGTCGCAGACAGAGAGTTTCAGCAATACGCTGTGGCTAATAGCCACTGATGGACCTCTGCTCCATACGTTTATCCAGTCCCCTCTTGAAGCTGTCTATGCTTGTCTCCAGGAGGGACATAATATTGAGAGTGGTTAGGAGTCATTTAAAGAGTTCAAATTGGCTTGGCTAAGTTCTTGAGAGCTTGAATCAGAAGACAGGGATGAGGGGAAAATTGGGGTGTCCCACGCAAGCTATCATCCACATGCATATTAAAGAAGAAGAAGAGGAGGAGGAGGAAGGAGATTAGATTTATACCCTACCTTTCACTACACAAAGGAGCCTCAGAGCGGCTTGCAATCTCCTTTCCCTTCCTCTCCACACAACAACCCCCCATGTGAGGTAGGTGGGGCTGAGGGAGCTCTGGAGAACTGTGACTGGCCGAAGGTCACCCAGCTGGCTGCATGTAGAGGAGTGGGGGATCAAACTCAATTCTCCCAGATTAGAGTCCCTCCACTTAAGCACTACACTAAACTGGGAGGCAGATCAGGGGAAGGTTTTGGGCCAGGGTTACCAGATCCCTCCAAGCAGTCAGTAGGGGGTGTGGGGTGTGTGTAGTATTGTCAAGAGCAGGGACAAATGCTTGGCATTTCAATGACATGCCTACATGACTCCAAAGTGGTTTAGGCTAATGGGGGGGTGATGCTCTGGTTTTGGGGCAAAATTCTATGGTAGGATTAACTTCTATCATAGAGTTTTTTGCCCCAAAACCAGAGTGTCACCCCAGTGTCCCTGATGTACCTACATCACGTCCAGGTCATGTAGGCACATGGCTTTAATTCAGGGCTTTCCCCCTGGAGCAGGAATCCCCAACCCCAGTCCGTGGACCCCGGTCCATGGCCTGTTGGCAAACAGGCCATGAGTTGTATAATTATTTCATTATATATTACAATGGAAGACAAAGAGAACATTGGATTTATATCCCGCCCTCCACTCTGAATCTCAGAGTGGCTCACAATCTCCTTTACCTTCCTCCCCCCACCCCCCGTGAGGTGGGTGGGGCTGAGAGAGCTCTGCCAGAAGCTGCCCTTTCAAGGATATTCCCTGTGGAGATCGATTCCTATAGGGTATTATGGAAAATTGATCCGTGGGTATCTGAAGCTCCAGAAAAGCTGTTTTTCTTTTTAAGTAGAGGCACTACAGTTTCAGCATAGCACCTAGGGTGACCATAATGTCTGAAGGCCAGCCAGGGACACCTTTGGGGGGGGGAGGTAGGGGTGACGCCGAAGCAGCCTGTCACTAATAACACAGGTCGAGATGCAGGACAGGAACCCGGAAGTGACCGACAGGCTGCTTCAGCGTGCCGCTGCGCCGGCCCCCTGGGCCCCACAATGATGGGACCAATGCCATAGGGATGGGCTCGAAACACTCTATGACCCCTCAAAAGAACAGCAGTCTAGCTCGCTTCCCCCGAGCCCTGCCGCCATAAGCCTCAAGGGGGCTCATTTTGCGGCATCTCCCGGCGGGAGGGTGGCATCCGCACGGGACACATATCAAATGAAAGAGGGGGCGCAGGGCTATCAGAAACAGCCGGCGGAGGGAGTCGGGAGACCACCCCACTGGGGGATCCACACCCCGAAAGTGATGAAGGTGGCGCAGATAGAGCCAACAGAGCCAACAGGACAAAATAAATAGGCTGCATTATGCAGCACAGTTGCGAAAGTGCCTTATCCCATATACTGATGAAGTAAATACAGGATCTGAGAACAAAATTGCACCAGAAGACACAAACACAAAGCTCCCTTACACTGAATCAGTGCTTGGGTTCACCAAAGTCAGTATTGTCTACTCCAGTCACAAACACAAAGCTCCCTTACACTGAATCAGTGCTTGGGTCCACCAAAGTCAGTATTGTCCACTCCAGTCACAAACACAAAGCTCCCTTACACTGAATCAGTGCTTGGGTCCACCAAAGTCAGTATTGTCACATAAGAACATAAGAGAAGCCCTGTTGGATCAGGCCAGTGGCCCATCCAGTCCAACACTCTGCGTCACATAAGAACATAAGAGAAGCCCTGTTGGATCAGGCCAGTGGCCCATCCAGTCCAACACACTGTGTCACATAACAACATAAGAGAAGCCCTGTTGGATCAGGCCAGTGGCCCATTCAGTCAGGAAGGGAGGAGGGAGGGAGGGAGGGAGGGAGGGAGGGAGGGAAGGAAGGGAGGGAAGGAAGGAAGGAAGGAAGGAAGGAAGGGAGGAGGGAGGGAAGGGAGGAAGGGAAGGAAGAAAAGAAGGAAGGGAGGAGGGAGGGAAGGGAGAGGGAGGGAAGGGAGGGAGGGAGGGAAGGAAGAAAGGAAGGAAGGGAGGAGGGAGGGAAGGAAGGGAGGATGGAGGGAAGGGAGGGAGGGAAGGAAGGAAGGAAGGAAGGAGGGAGGGAAGGAAGGAAGGGAGGGAGGAGGGAGGGAAGGAGGGAAGGAAGAAAGGAAGGAAGGGAGGGAGGAGGGAGGGAGGGAAGGAAGGAAGAAAGGAAGGAAGGAGGGAGGGAGGAAGGAGGGAAGGAGGGAGAGAAGGAAAGAAGGAAGGCCAGCCACCCCCCGGCTTACCTTGATCCAGGGCGGTGGCGGCCTCTCCTCCGGGCTGCTGGCAGGGCTGGCGGCGGCTGCGGAGGCCGGGAAGGCGGCAGAGAGGCCGGCGCTGGTGTCTGGAGGGCCTCCAGGGACCAGCACTGGCCTCTCCGCAGCCTCCGCTGGCCTCTGGAGGCCCTCCAGGGACCAGCAGCGGCCTCTCCGCTTCCGGCGCTGGCCTCTGGAGGCCTCCAGGGACCAGCGCCGGCCTCTCCGCGGCCTCCGCGGGCCTCCAGGGACCCGCAGGGGCCTCTCCGCGGCTTCCGTGGGCCTCTGGAGGCCCTCCAGGGACCCGCGGAGGCCTCTCCACTGCCGGCGCTGGCCTCTGGAGGCCTCCAGGGACCAGCGCCGGCCTCTCCGCGGCCTCCGCAGGCCTCTGGAGGGCCTCCAGGGACCCGCGGGGGCCTCTCCACTGCCGGCGCTGGCCTCTGGAGGCCTCCAGGGACCAGCGCCGGCCTCTCCGCAGCCTCCGCGGGCCTCTGGAGGGCCTCCAGGGACCCGCGCCGGCCTCTCCGCTTCCGGCGCTGGCCTCTGGAGGCCTCCAGGGACCAACGCCGGCCTCTCCGCAGCCTCCGCGGGCCTCTGGAGGGCCTCCAGGGACCAGCGCCGGCCTCTCCGCGTCCTCCGCTGGCCTCTGGAGGCCTCCAGGGACCAGCGCCGGCCTCTCCGGCCTCCACCACCGGTTCTGGCCACCAGGGGGTCCAATCCTATGAGCCCCGAAAGAAGGTGTTCCTATCCTCCATTATTACTTATGGAAGGAAGACATTTAAAAGGAGCAGTCTCTTTAAATGTGATAGCCAGAACTCCTTTTGGAGTTCAATGATGCTTATCACACCCTTGCTGCTGACTCCACCCCAAGGTCTCCTGTCTCCACCCCCAAAGTCCCCAGATATTTTCTGAGTCGGACTTGGCAACCCTAGAAAAAACTGAGGAAGTTGGAGACGACATGTCAACGGTTTGGAAAGTGCTTTAAAGTCGAGGTAAATCCATAGCGCATGAAGATAATATTGTTTCAAAGAACTCTGGGTGTTTCTCCTTCATTTCCTTCTCGAGAGTTCTGGCACCTCTTTTTCCAGAAAAAAAAGCCCTGCTTTAATTTCTGATGTTCCTCCCTTTGGGAGGAATTCCCCCAATATATTACAATGGAAGACAAAGACAACATTGGATTTATATCCCGCCCTCCACTCCGAATCTCAGAGTGGCTCAGAATCTCCTTTACCTTCCTCCCCCCCCCCCCGTGAGGTGGGTGGGGCTGAGAGAGCTCTGCCAGAAGCTGCCCCAATTCCCCCAATGGAGAGGTGGGGATTGGCAGCAGGAGACCCCACCCTCTCTGGGGAGATCTGGAAGCCATATTTTGGCCTCTGTGCCTCATTTGTTTCATCCTCTAGGGCAACTGGTTAGCCGCTGAGTGAAACAGGGTGCTCGACCACATGGATCACTGGCAGGGTTTTTTTTTGTAGCAGGAACTCCTTTGCATATTAAGCCACAACCACGGATTCAGCCAATCCTTCTGGAGCCCCGTGGTGCAGAGTGTTAAAGCTGCAGTACTGCAATCCTAAGCTCTGCTCACGACCTGAGTTCGATCCCCGGTGGAAGCTGGGTTTTCAGATAGCTGGCTCGAGGTTGACTCAGCCCTTCATTCTTCTGAGGTCGGTCAAATGAGTACCCAGCTTGCTGGGGGAGAAATGTGGATGACGGGGGAAGGCAATGGCAAACCACCCCGTAAAAAAGTCTGCCGTGTAAACGTTGTGAAAGCAACATCAGCCCAGAGTGGGAAATGACTGGTGCTTGCACAGGGGACCTTTCCTTTCCTTCCTGGAGTTTACAATAGGCCCTGTACTAAGAGCCCTGTAAACTCTTGGAGGATTGGCTACATCAGGGGGATGTATCCTAATGTGCAGAGGAATTCCTGCTACAAAAAAAAGCCCTGATAAGAACATAAGAGAAGCCATGTTGGATCAGGCCAATGGCCCATCCAGTCCAACACTCTGTGTCACACAGTGGCCAAAAATTTATATATATATATACACACACACACACACTGTGGCTAATAGCCACTGATGGACCTCTGCTCCATATTTTTATCTAAACCCCTCTTGAAGGTGGCCATGCTTGTGGCCGCCACCACCTCCTGTGGCAGTTAATCACCCTTTGGGTGAAGAAGTACTTCCTTTTATCCGTTTTAACCTGTCTGCTCAGTAATTTCATCGAAATTGGTCTCTGATTACTGGTCTCTGCTTATATTCTTATGACAGATTCTGCTTATATTCTTATGACAGGGGTGTCAAACTTACTTGTTATGAGGGCCAGATCTGACATAAATTTTGTTGGGCCGGGCCATGTGTATCATAAAATGTAATGCCAGGTAGTGGAAATTAAAAACTTTATAAAGGACACAGACAAACACGATTAAAGATTTTTATTTTTTTTTTGAAAAGCAAAACCCTTAAAATAAAATTTGCTTAAAAGATTAGCACCTCTTGCGATATTTCATTTATTTAAGTTTCTGATAACTGACACCTCTCACTTGAATTATTGCATCAAAATCTGGAGACAATGTCTGTGCTCTAGAAATTTTGAGTAGGTTGTTCAGGTGTTGTTCAGGCGTGTGCAGGGATGGAAGCCTAGCAGGAGTTTCTTTGCATATTAGGCCACACTTCCCTCATATAGCCAATCCTCCGAGAGCTTACAAGGCTCTTTCTTGTAAGCTCTTGGAGGATTGGGTACATCAAGGGGTGTGGCCTAATATACAAGGGAGCTCCTGCTAGAATTCCACCCCTGGGTGTGTGCTTATAAATTTCAAACCTTCTTCTTCTTCTTGGCTTGACTTCGCGAACAAAGATTTAAGAAAGGTGCAGTAGTCCACGTCTGCTGCAGGCTCGCTGGTGGCTGACAAGACCAATGCGGGACAGGCAGGTCCGGCCACCAGCGGCGTCACTAGGGCGGGGCCAAGGGGGTCATCGGCCCTCCCCCAGAGCATTCTCATTGGCCCCAGGCACTGACCCATGGCCCCCCCCAACAGGAAGGGGCTGGCCCGTTGACAACAGCGCAAATCCTAAACAGGGTTAGGTCTTTCTTAACCCCTTTGGCTTGGACGGACTTGGAAGGTGTGGGGGTGGGGGGACGCTCCGGTGAGGAACCCTTTGCAACTATTCCACAGCAGGGAAGCCAGAGAGCTGCTCTCCCCCGAGTGGGATTTCGGTCGATCAGGGGCGTTCTCGGAAATTGTCAGTTGCAGCGAGAGAAGGATGGCTAAGAGAACTTGGTGCGCAGAAAACTCTGGCGGTGGTTCCTAGAGATCTCTGCTGAACGCCACCCCTGTTAGCAGTGAATCATCAAGGCGGTCCAAGTCCGAGATCGGAGGGGGAAGGACCTCCCCTGGGCATGCTTAGTCCTAGGCAGAAGTCCGTTCCCACCTGGGTTGCAGCAAGCTCAGGAGCGAAGCTGGAAACTGCCCCAGGTGGAGTCCCACCCAGCCCTCCCTCCGGGAAGCTCAACGTTTGAGACTCCCTACATCTCGAGGTGGTGGAGAGCTAAAGCCGCTCTCTCGTTCTCAGTCTCAGGGAGAAGGAGAAAGTGGCTGCTGTAAGCCGCTCTGGATCCCACCACGCGAGGGAAAAGCCAGGGAGAAATACCTCCAGAAGCATCACAGGGCTGATTCTCGCCCAGCCTTCTCGTCCGTCCTCTACTGCAGGTCGCTCAGAAGGCGCGGGGCTCGAGGAGACAGAAGGAAAAGTACTGAAAGAGGGGAAGGGGGAGTGGGCGGGGCAGAAGCCGCGGAGAGACCGGGGCATGGGAAAAGAGGCAGATCGGTGGCTTGGACTGACAAGGGGAGGAGCCCTCCAAAAGGGGTGATGCCCAATGGGGGGGGGGTGACTTGAATCAGTTACACCCCAGGGTGCAACCCACCCTAGTGACGCCTCTGCCGGCCACAGTGGCTGCAGGGAAAAGTCTGATTTGGGGTTGGTGCTGTAGCAGTGCGATTCTTCCTC
The DNA here is from genome assembly GCF_032191835.1 of Heteronotia binoei. Taxonomy (NCBI): domain Eukaryota; kingdom Metazoa; phylum Chordata; class Lepidosauria; order Squamata; family Gekkonidae; genus Heteronotia; species Heteronotia binoei. The sequence goes on from NC_083241.1 coordinate 10,075,553, forward strand.
AATCTCCTTTTGTCCTCAAGACCAGCTATGCGTGCGTTCTCAAAGGAAGAGACAGCCTGGTGGATGGTGTGCCTCCATGCTTTGCGATCTGAGGCTAGGTCAGACCACTGGTGATGGTTGATGGTTGATGATTGCAAACCTACTTTTGATTTAATGACCTTCATTACAGAAATCTCATGGTCAATGCTTTGAGCCTAAGACCCAGAGGAAAACATGAAATGGCTGGGCACTGTAAGCTTATGTACATAAGTTGCTTCATGTGCTGGTCAGCCAATGGAGAAAATAAAGGCCTTGCTCTGTAGCTCCTGTGTGATTGAGCAAGCCTGGCAAAGCAAGCTGTGATGCAGAAGGAAGCAAGAGAGAAGGAAGCAGATGACAGTCGTGCTCATGGGCCTGATAGGAGCCCTCTGGGGGCCTGATCCAGCCCTCGGGACACACGTTTGACACCCCTGCCTTATACCTCTGTAGCCATGCTCCATGGGAAATGCTCACCAGTAGAAAGAAGAGAGCCCTGGGTTTCCTACAATTATTCCTGCAGAAGGGTGTGTAGAAATGCAAGGTCATACCAGAATGCATGTGCCTAGGCTGCCAAGCCCCAGGTCCAGGCGGGAAACCTCTCCCAATGTCGCTGGTGCAATAACGTCACCTGGAAGTGATGTCATAAAAATGGCAGCGCCCATGAGGGTCTGCTCTAGGCATTTCCGGGAAAACTCTATGGTTTTCCTGGACGCTCTAGCTATTTGGGAGGTAAAAACTCTATGGTGCATAGGTACCATAGAGTTTTTAACCGCCCAAATGGCTAGATCATCCGGGAAAACCATCGAATTTTCCTGAAAACACCTAGAGTGGCCCCCGCATGGGCGTCGCCATTCTGATGACATCACTTCCAGGTGAGATCGTTGCATCGTGCGCGTGTTCCACGCATGAGAGAAGGTCCCCCGCTGCGGGAAGCTGGGGACTTGGCAACCCTACATGAACCAAACATAAAAGACGTCCCCTGTATCAACACAACTCCAAGCCAAACTTTCTCTCCAAACCTTGAAAGCAGTAACACTGGATTTTCTGTTGGATCCTGTGCCCTAAAAGCTGAAAAAACAAAGCAACCCAAAGTATCTCTAACTTCCCTGTGTACTTAAGGTGCACGCACAGAGAAGGGCTCTTTGTTAACACCTCGGTGTGCCAATCTCAAACTTCAAGCGAATTCAATCCTTATCAACGCAAGCAGATTCTTTCGCTTGCAACTTTAGAAAATGGAGTTTGCCGTGGTTTGAAAGCAAGGAGCGGGTACGGCCCAGAGGCTTGTAACTGTCACATTTATCAACTCCGATAAGTGCACGCAGGGGAGAAAGAAGTTCTCCGAATGGCAGTCGGTTTGAAAGGAGTGCTTATAATTCTCTCTCTGCTGTCCAGGATTTAGTTTCTGGATTTGCAGAATAGAAATGAATTGTAATATTTTTTTTTCCAAGGGGTGAGAGACAGCCTGGCATACGCCGTAAGCTGCCTGCCAGTCATGCACTTGAATTTATTTGGAGGCTACTGAAAACAGCTGCCACAATGGACAGCTATCTGGAGGGGGGAGGGGTAGATTATATATTACATTCAGTGGTCATTTAATAGAAAAAGAGGTGCCGGAACTCATGAGCAGAACTCATTCGCTTAACTCATTTGCGTATGCCACCCACCCCTGATATCACCGGAAGTTGTACTCAATTACATCCGTTCAGCATCTACCTTAAAAAGCTTCTTGAATTATAATTGTCACAATAAAACCTTGCTCCCATCATACTTTTAAAATTTCTTTCACCTGTGTTGCCACAGTGGTATGATAAAGATTTCCATTTGTCTGCTTTACAACAACAACAACAAGAAAGAAAGAAAGAGTACAATAAAATGTAGAGGTTCCAAAGCTCTGGTTCTGTGAGCCCCTGCCCAAAATGAGACCTGAGGATAGGCTATTAAACTCTTCCAGGGCTTTTTTGGGGTAGAAGCCCAGCAGGAACTCATTTGCATATTAGGCCACACCCCTGACATTACCATTGTTTCATGCAGGGCTTTGTTTGCAGAAAAAAGCCCCGCAGGAACTCATTTGCATATTAGGTGACACCCCCTGATACCAACCCAGCCGGAACTGTGTTCCTGTGAATTCCAGCTCTAAATTCCAGATAGCAGCTACTGCCAAGTCCGCCTTTTTTCATCTTAGACGGGCGAGGCAGCTGGCCCCCTTCCTGGAGCGCGGCGACCTGGCAACAGTGATCCACGCAACGGTCACCTCAAGGTTGGACTACTGTAATGCCCTCTATATGGGGCTGCCCCTGTATCGAACCCGGAAACTGCAGCTAGTGCAAAATGCAGCAGCCAGGCTGCTACTGGGACTGCCTCGGTGGGAACATGTGCAGTCTGGGCTGCGGGAATTGCACTGGCTGCCAATTGTTTACCGAGTTCGTTACAAGGTGCTGGTAATTACCTTTAAAGCCCTATATGGTCGAGGACCTGCCTACCTTAGGGACCGCCTCTCTCCATATGTTCCCCAGAGAGCACTGCGATCAAGTTCAAAAAATCTTCTTGAAATCCCTGGGCCAAAAGAAACTAAATTAAAAGCTACCAGAGAACAGGCGTTCTCTACCAAGGCTCCCCAATGGTGGAATCAATTGCCGGAAGAGGTGCGGGCCCTACGGCATCTTAACCATTTCCGTAGGGCCTGCAAAACTGCCCTCTTCCAGCTAGCTTTTTAAGACAGAACCCCTGATAAGATCAGTAATACCGAGCCATCTTATACGCCATTCGACTGTATTTTAATGTCATATTGTTTTATTGTTTAAATTATTAATTACATTATCTATTGTTTATCTGTATCATGGTTTTACCATGTCTTGTTAGCCGCCCTGAGCCTGCCTAGGCGGGGAGGGCGGGGTATAAATAAAAGTTTATTATTATTATTATAAAAAAGACCTGAACTCTTCTATTATCTCCATTCGCCAGTTTAGGGGTTTCTCCCCATGACATGTGGCCTGTGAAAAGACACCTGTCATGGCTTGGCAAATTGAGAATATACCCAGTAAGAAACCAGGAAAACTGCAGAAGAGCAGAGCTTCTCTCGTGTGTCCACATGGAACCGAGAGGAGAGGATGGAGAGACGTTCCAAGAGATGGGCAGGGCGATTTTATGCAAAACTGTTGGGGAGAAGTGCCACCAAGTTGAAGCTGAATTCGGACAACCCTGTCAGGTTTTCCAGGCAAGAGTCAGACAGAGGTGGTTTGCCTTTGCTGGACTCTGTGGAGTAATCTTGGACTCCTTTGGTGGTCTCTTGTCCAAATATTCACCCTGCACAGCTTGAGTAATCTAACGAGATTTGGGCTAGTTTATTGGCAAAGAAAGAACAGAGGTGATTGGCCATTGCCTGCCTCTGCATAGCAACCCTGGACTTCCTTAGTGGCCTCCTATCCAAGGACTAACTTGGGCTGACCCTGCTTAGCTTCTGAGATCTGATGAGACTGGGCTACCCTGGGCCACCCAAGTCAAGTTTGAGGCAAACTGAGGTGGCTCGCCATTGCCTGTTTGGTGTAGTGGTTAAGTGTGCAGACTCTTATCTGGGAGAACTGGGTTTGATTCCCCACTCTTCCACTTGCACCTGCTGGAATGGCCTTGGGTCAGCCATAGCTCTCTTATCTGGGAGAACCGGGTGTGATTCTCCACTCCTCCGCTTGCATCTGCTGGAATGGCCTTGGGTCAGCCATAGCTCTCTTATCTGGGAGAACCGGGTGTGATTCCCCACTCCTCCGCTTGCACCTGCTGGAATGGCCTTGGGTCAGCCAGAGCTCTCTTATCTGGGAGAACCGGGTGTGATTCCCCACTCCTCCGCTTGCAGCTGCTGGAATGGCCTTGGGTCAGCCAGAGCTCTCTTATCTGGGAGAACCGGGTTTGATTCCCCACTCCCCCGCTTGCACCTGCTGGAATGGCCCTGGGTCAGCCAGAGCTCTCTTATCTGGGAGAACTGGGTTTGATTCCCCCCTCTTCCACTTGCACCTGCTGGAATGGCCTTGGGTCAGCCAGAGCTCTCTTATCTGGGAGAACCGGGTTTGATTCCCCACTCCCCCGCTTGCACCTGCTGGAATGGCCCTGGGTCAGCCAGAGCTCTCTTATCTGGGAGAACTGGGTTTGATTCCCCCCTCTTCCACTTGCACCTGCTGGAATGGCCTTGGGTCAGCCATAGCTCTGGCAGAGGTTGTCCTTGAAAGGGTGGCTTCTGGGAAAGCTCTCTCAGCTCCACCCACCTCACAGGGTGTCTGTTGTGGGGGGGAGAAGACATGGGAGATTGTATGCCGCTCTGAGTCTCTGATTCAGGGAGAAGGACGGGGTATAAATCTGCAATTCTTCTTCTCTTCCTGCCTCTGCATAGCAACCCTGAAATTCATGGGTGGCTTTCCATCCAGGTGGTAACCAAGGCAGACCCTGCTTAGCGTCTGAGATCTGATGCCATCAAGCCAGCCAGGGACATCTGGGCCAAGGCCCCCGACGTCACTGAACTCCAGTCTGAACGGAAAGAATTTACATAACTACCGTTTTCGCACACAGCTCACCTCGCAGTCACAATCCTGTTCCCTCCGCAGCGTCCGGTCGGATTTCCCACCGTCTGCCCCGAAGTTACAGGAAGTGCCGCAGCTTTTGCGTCGCAAACGTAAACCGCTAAAACCCAGTTTACGTTTGCTACGCAGAAGCCGCGGCACTTCCTGTAACTCCGGCGCAGATGGTGGGAAATCCGACAGACTCTGCGGCAGGGTTGCCAACCCCCAGGTGGGGGCAGGGGATACCCCGGTTTGGAGGCCCTCCTCCCGCTTCAGGGTCATCAGAAAGTGGGGGGAGGGAAGGGAAATGTCTGCTGGGAACCCCACTATTCCCTATGGAGATTTATTCCCATAGAGAATCATGGAGAATTGATCTGCGAGTATCTGGGGCTCTGGGAAAGCTGTTTTTTGAGGTAGAGGCACCAGATTTTCGGTATAGCATCTAGTGCCTCTCCCCAAAGTACCCTCCAAGTTTAAAAAAAATGGACCAGGGGGTCCAATTCTATGAGCTCCCAAAGAAGGTACCCCTATCCTTTATGATTTCCTATGGAGGGAAAGCATTTCAATGCTGTGCGGTCCTTTTCAGTGTTCCCTTTGGAGTTCAATTATGTTTGTCTCAACCTTGCTCCTGGCTCCACCCCCAAAGTCCCCAGATATTTCTTGAATTGGACTTGGCAACCCTACTCTGCGGAGGGAACAGGATTGTGACTGCGAGGTGAGCTGTGTGCAAAAACGGTCAACGTTTCTTTGCTACTATTTAGTGCCTACATTTTTTTTTTAATCCTGTCCTTCTTTCAAAGAATGCAGGGAGGTGTGCACTAATTTCCCAACCCCCGTTTTATCCTCACAGCAATCCTATGAAATAGGTTAGCCTCAGGACCGCCCCAAGGGTGTGTAGAGCCCCAGGCAGACTTTGCCACGCTGCACCCCCTCCGTAGTGCAGCACTGCCCCTCACCTCTTCCCCCTCCCGCCCCCTCCCTTCTTTTCCCCCCACCCCCCTCCCAGCATTCTCTGAGGAGTGACTTTGCCACGCTGCACCCCCTCCCTAGTGCAGCACTTCCCCTCACCTCTTCCCCCTCCCGCCCCCTCCCTTCTTTTCCCCCCACCCCTCTCCCAGCATTCTCAGAGGAGCGACGCCAGCCTCCCCTTATCCACTTTGAGGCAGGAATCTCAGTAGAGCGTTCTCTTAAGAGAGGGAGGAGGAAGTGAAGCCTCATCGTTGTGCACTCTCTTAAGAGAACGCTTTACTGAAATTCCCACCTCGAAGCAGGTAAATGGAAAGCTGGCGTTGCTATTTTGAGCATGCGGGGGGGGGGAGGTGGCCTGCCTGCCACTACCCCCCTGGCGCCTCCCCTTATCTCAGTAAAGCGTTCTCTTAAGAGAACATACGATGACGAGGCTTCGCTTCCTCCTCCCTCTCTTTAGAGAACGCTCTACTGAGATTCCCACCTCGAAGAGGGCAAGGGGAGGCTGGCGTCACTCTTCTGAGCGTGCCGGGAGGGGGGACGGGGGAAAAGAGGAAGGAATGGGGAAGGAAGGGGCAGAGGGGAGGGGTGGCGCTGTGCTGTGGAGGGGGCGGGGGGATTAGGCATTTGTCTGGGGTACTGGGAGGGGAGGAGCCCAATTTGGGCCTCCCTGCATCCTAGGCAGATGCCTAGTTTGCCTAGTGGGAGAGTTGGCTCTCGTTAGCCTGTATGTGTTTGACTGGCCCAATGGCTCACAGCTAGCTGCCATGACACAGTAAGTAGAAGATGAAGAAGAAGATATTGGATTTATATCCCGCCCTCCACTCCGAAGAGTCTCAGAGTGGCTCACAATCTCCTTTACCTTCCTCCCCCACAACAGACACCCTGTGAGGTGGGTAGGGCTGGAGAGGGCTCTCACAGCAGCTGCCCTTTCAAGGATAGAGTCTCAGAGCGGCTCACAATCTCCTTTCCCTTCCTCCCTCACAACAGACACCCTGTGAGGTGGGTAGGGCTGGAGAGGGCTCTCACAGCAGCTGCCCTTTTAAGGATAGAGTCTCAGAGCGGCTCACAATCTCCTTTACCTTCCTCCCCCACGACAGACACCCTGTGAGGTGGGCGGGGCTGGAGAGGGCTCTCCCAGCAGCCGCCCTTTCAAGGACAACCTCTGCCAGGGCTATGGCTGACCCAAGGCCATGCTAGCAGGTGCAAGTGGAGGAGTGGGGAATCAAACCCGGTTCTCCCAGATAAGAGTCCGCACACTTCACCACTACACCAAACTGGCTCCAAGGATTCGAACCTAGGTCTTCCAGATTGTAGTGCAACGCTTTAACCGCTACACCAAGCTGTCTCTTACATTGTTTCCTGTGGATAGAGCCAGGTGGGCAGCTGTGTTGGTCTGAAGCAATAGAACAAAGTAGCAGTCGAGTAGCACCTTTAAGACCAACAAAGTTTTAGTCAGAATGTAAGCTTTCCCATGCATGCCTATGTCTTCAGACAAGGAATGATGTACAACAAGCAGAGTTACATATAGCTGGTGGGCAGTGGTATGGAATGCAAAGCGGTACAAAGTAACATGTCAGAATGTGAGAATGTCCGTTAATTACTATATTGCTAGCAACTCTGGGCAAAAATGAGGACATTTCTTTCTCAGAGGTTTTCCCCATCCAACTAATTTACCTCTTAACACGAAACACACGTATAAACATCGTTCTAGTTTGCCATTAGAAAAACACACTACAACATATTGAAAGATGGGCTTAGTATATGTAATAAGGTAAACAGCCAATATCCCCTGTTTGAGTATGTCAATACAAAAAACGTTATTCTGATACACTGTTCAAAACAGAAAAATACATTGGAATACTGTGGATAGATAGCCATCGTCGGTGACAGTGGGTTTAACGTAGGAAATGAGATTAAAAAACAAAACAAAAAGCAATATCCCTGCTCAGTCCTGGGGAGGTGTTTCATAATAATTTGTAATTCAGCAATATCCCTCTCCATTCTGTTCTTAAAGTTCCTTTGCAATAAAACAGCAACTTTGAGGTCACCCATTGAGTGCTCTGGAAGGTTAAATTGTTCTCCCACAGGTTTCTCAGTTTTGTAACTGAACATATGAACATCTGAAGCTGCCTTCTACTGAATCAGACCCTTGGTCCATCAAAGTCAGTATTGTCTACTCAGACTGGCAGCGGCTCTCCAGGGTCTCAAGCTGAGGTTTTTCACACCTATTTGCCTGGACCCTTTTTAGTTGGAGATGCCGGGGATTGAACCTGGGACCTGCTTACCCAGCAGATGCTGTACCACTGAGCCACCATCCCTCCCAATTCCTGATGTCAGATTTGTGTCCATTTATCCTTTGGCGTAGGGTTTGCAAGGGCATCTCAGTAGAGGGCAGGGTGGGAAGAGGATTCCAGGAGACACTTGTCCTAGGCAACTTATTCTACTTTGGGGAGGGGGTTGCAATACTCCCTTTGAAGGTGTCAGATTTTTCGGCAAACCGTGGGCGGGGGGTCCTTCTGAGTTTGCAGAACAATGTCCCTTCTTTTACTGTGGCCCTGACCTGCAGATCTGTAGTTGGGGCTACATTGACTATTAGATATCCTGATGTGACGTTTTACCTCTCTTCATTCATAGAGGCCCTGGAATCCTCACAGTATCCTTCTTCCAGATACAGATTAAATCTAGTCTGGGGGGGGGTTTTTTGAGCCAGAATGCCCAGGAACACAAAGCCCTGTGCAAAACAATGGTAATGTCAGGGGGTGTGGCCTAACATGCAAATGAGTTCCTGCTAGGCTTTTTTTAAATAAAAAAGCCATGTGAAGCAATGGTGACATCAGGGGGTGTGGCCTAATATGAAAATGAGTACTTACTGGACTTTTTCTATCAAAAAAGCCCTGTGTGAAGCAATGGTGATGTCAGGGGTGTGTGGCCAAACTGTCAGACTCTGTTCATTGATACCATTGCCAAATGCTGACTACCAACCATATTGAGTAATGCACATATGTGTTCACTAACCTATGATTATAGAATAATAGAAGGGGGGGGGTCAAGTAGGGCATAGCCAAAGAATAGCTTCCCAGGAATATCAAAGATTGTTAGGCAGTCTTTGAAGTGGAGAGCGCCCGCCAGATTCTCACCTCCCCCCTAGAGGCAGCAAGGACATTGCTGCCGGGAAATGTAACCACTAACTGAAAAGATAAGGGGGGGGGGAGTCGTGTGAAAACTCTCACATGTAAAAGCAGCCTTTCCCTTGGGAATTGGGGGTAGATGCAATTGCTTTGATGTAGAATGTTAAATGCCAATGATTCGAACTGCTTGCCATCAGTTCCAATACCTATCATGCTGGAGTAACTTTGGAGTATACAATAAAGGCAACTTTGTTTCAAATAACAAGTCTGCTTATTTGGGAACTTTAATGAACCTTCGCTGACACTAACATGCAAGTGAGTTCCTGTGGGGCTTTTTCTATCCAAAAAGCCCTGTGTGAAACCATGGTGACATCAGGGGTGTGGCCTAATATGCAAATGAGTCCCTGCTGGGCCTTTTCTAGGATGATGATGATATTGGATTTATATACCGCCCTCTACTCCGAAGAGTCTCAGAGCGGCTCACAATCTCCTTTACCTTCCTCCCCCACAACAGTCACCCTGTGAGGTAGATGAAGATATTGGATTTATATCCCGCCCTCCACTCCGAAGAGTCTCAGAGCGGCTCACAATCTCCTTTACCTTCCTCCCCCACAACAGACACCCTGTGAGGTAGATGAAGATATTGGATTTATATCCCGCCCTCCACTCCAAAGAATCTCAGAGCGGCTCACAATCTCCTTTCCCTTCCTCCCCCACAACAGACACCCTGTGAGGTAGATGAAGATACTGGATTTATATCCCGCCCTCCACTCCGAAGAGTCTCAGAGCAGCTCACAATCTCCTTTACCTTCCTCCCCCACAACAGACACCCTGTGAGGTGGGTGGGACTGGAGAGGGCTCTCACAGCAGCTGCCCTTTCGAGGACAACCTCTGCCAGAGCTATGGCTGACCCAAGGCCATGCTAGCAGGTGCCAGTGGAGGAGTGGGGAATCAAACCCAGTTCTCCCAGATAAGAGTCCGCACACTTAACCACTACACCAAACTGGCTCAAAAAAGCCCTGGACTAATCTTGCTTAAACATCAGTGGACGATTTCCCACACAGCTTACCGAGGAGCAAAGTCCCTCCTCACCGCGCAGCGTCTGCTCGGATTTCCCACCAAGTGCTCCGCAGAATCAGGAAGTGCCGGACCTTTTGCGTCTCAAATGGAAACCTCTAAAACCCTAATTTACGTTAGCGACTCAAAAGGTCCGGCACTTCCTGATTCCGCGGAGCGGTTGGTGGGAAATCCGAGCAGACGCTGCGCGGTGAGGAGGGACTCGCTCCTCGGTAAGCTGTGCGGGAAATCGCCCAGCGTTCATGTTAGGCACTGAAGCGACCCTTTGGGACATGGTTCCCTCTACCAGAAATATTATGGGTGTATGTGTGTCACGTAATCCTTCATGCTTCTCTCTGCACCCGTTTTATTCAAATGAAGGGGACATTTGACTCTTAAAATCATGTACCCTGGAAAACTTGTTGGAATTTAACTGCTACTGGATTCGAATCCTGTTCCTCTGCTAGGGTTGCCAGGTACAACTTAGAAGTTTCCTGGGGACTTTGGGGGTGGAGCTGGGAGACTCCAATTCTCTAAAATAAATAGCGCAGTTCCCCTGAATATAGTCTTCATTTCCTCATCCCCCAGCAGCAGCCTCCAGGTGGGGCCTGGGGATCTCCTGCTTTAACATTGATCTCCAGCTGGCAGAGATCAGCTCCCCTGGAGAAAAATGGCTGCTTGGAAGGGTGGACTGTATGGCATTGTATCATGCTGAGGCCCCTCCCCTCCCCAAACTTGCCCTCTCCTGGATCCACCCCCCCCCCCAAAGTCTCCAGGTATTTTCCAACACAGACTTGGGAACCCTAAAACTTCCATTAAATGAAAGTGAACACACACACTTGCACAAAGCAGCCAAAATGCAGTTAGCAAGCACACACTTTTGGTGTAGTGGTTAAGTGTGTGGACTCTTATCTGGGAGAGTCAGATTTAATTCCCCATTCCTCCACTTGCAGCTGATGGAGTGGCCTTGGGTCAGCTATAGCTCTCATAGAGCTGTCCTTGAAAGGGCAGCTTCTGTGAGGGCTCTCTCAGTCCCACCAACATCATAGGCTTTCTGTTGTGAGGAAGGAAGGTAAAGGAGATTGTAAGCTGCTCTGAGACTTTGTGAGGGAAGTAAGTAAAGTAAGTAAAGTAAAATTTTATTTGTATCCCGCCCTCCCTGCCTAGGCTGGCTCAGGGCGGCAGAGTATAAATCCAATATCATCATCATCATCATCATCATCATCATCATCATCATCATCATCATCATCATCATCATCATCATCATCATCTTCATCTTCTTCTTCTTCTTCTTCTTCTTCTTCTTCTTCTTCTTCTTCTTCTTCTTCTTCTTCTTCTTCTTCTTCTTCTTCTTCTTCTTCTTCTTCTTCTTCTTCTCCTCTGGGGCAATTTGCTCACATTGCTGAATGTAACCATCTGCTGTATTCTAACCAACTTCTTCAGACTAGAAGGAAAATGAAAGAACATTTCAAGGGGTAGAATTTTTCTCCAAACAAGCAGAGAGACTGAGAGCAATGTGGCTCTTTCTGCTCACTCCACCCACCTGTAGCTTTTCTGCTAAGATTTAAAGGCACATACGCATTCAGAAACACAAACAGTTGTTAGTCTTTTCTAAACCTGCTGAGGTTAGAAGGCACAGGGTGGTTGTTGGGGCGGGGCTTCTCTCCACTGGCCAGCTGGGATAGCTCCCTCTTGGAGCTGGGAATTGGCAAGCCTGCCCTCTACTGCAGACCAATGTAGTTAGCCACCCGAAACTGCATTGATCGTAAGTCTATTGTTTGACAGTGAATGACAAGTAATGCATAATGTTATTCAGTATCTGTTGTCATCCTAAATCAGAGACCTTATGAGGGTCCCAGATGGAAAGCAATGTTATGGGAGTTCATATTTGACAGCTGCCTGATAAAACTTAGATGGAATGTTCTGAGGTATAAAATCTCTCAGTCTAAATGCAAGGTCATATCCACAGTCCAAACTGGAGCAAATTGTTGTGAATACTTACATACAGGCCTCAGATTCAGCAGGAACTCACAGGAACGCAGCCCCTGAACCTTTCTGAGGGTTCCCCCCCTTCCTCCCCACCTACCTTGTCCATTGAATAGTAGGTGCAGCTGCATAACCATCCCTGGATTAGGAGAGCGGGCAGCCAGCCAGTCACTAGGGGCTCTGCCACACCCCCAGCAGCCCTCATTAGCCCCTGGAGAAGCCCACACCACCCTTTTCCCACTTCTTATGTGATTCTGGGCAGTGGGCGGCTTGCTGGCCTTTTGACTGGGGGGAGTGGCCAAGGAGAGTCCCAGGTGAGCGAGACCTGCTTGGGCTGCTGGATCTCTAGCCAGCCCAAGCAGGGCTTGCTCTCCCGGGGCTCTCCTTTGTTGCATTGGGTTGCTTTTGGTTAGGGGAGGGGCAGCATATGCTAATGAGTTATACTAATGAGCTCTACCACCTATTTTTCTACAAAACATCCCCTGCTTATGTACCTTTGTTAAAGTCTATCCAATATATTGTTGCACCAATCCATCTGAAGTCCGCCCTGCTCCTGAGAAGTATTGCTAGGCCACAGAATTTTAGGCCAGTTTCTTAGTCTGTCAGGTGATTTTTCTGTGGGATGCAACAACTTCTGGCTCGTTTTCTTCCACCTCCCACCACTTCTCAACTACCTAAGAAGACACAAACTAGCGTGAACACAGATGTACCTCAGAACGATCCATCATCCCCACAGGTTAGCTAAGAATAGAAGCTCAATGTTTCCCCAGTCCACCCACCCGCAATGCCCTTTCTCGTTTGCACCGGGTCATGGAAATTAGCAAACTTTTTTTTTTCCTCTTCACCAACTGTCAAGAGCACTCGATCGCAAAAACCGTTAGGGCGTAACTCATTTCGCACCTTGGTTTCCGTACACAGCAGTGGGTGGTTCTCCACCACAAACTTCAAGGTAGATGTCAGAAATTGAGTGATATTGCGATAGCAGTAACTTGGCCATACCTGCTTCCCTTCATTTAAACATTACCAAAGGGGTTTCTTTTCTTTTTTTGTATACATAGATCCTCCTAGGTAACTTTTCGTCAGTTGGATCTAGGCAAAATTTCCCAGTGGAACTGCCTCTCCTCTTCCACTGCTCTCCAGTTTGGTGTAGTGATTAAGTGCGCAGAGTCTTATCTGGGAGAACCGGGTTTGATTCCCCATTTCTCCACTTGCAGCTGTTGGAATGGCCTTGGGTCAGCCATAGCTCTGGCAGAGTTGTCCTTAAAGGGCAGCTTCTGGGAGAGCTCTCTCAGCCCCACCCACTTCACAGGGTGTTTGCTGTGGGGGAGGAAGATAAAGGAGATGGTGAGACACTCTGAGATCCAAAGTGGAGGGTGGGATATGAATCCAATATCTTCTTCATCTTCTTCCATGGAATGGTACTCCTGAGGAAAGGGTGACCTTGGAGAATGACTTGGGAAGGGGGGAATCAGTGCCAAATTAGTTTGGATCCAACCCCGTAGCCTGGATCCTACCATTTTCTCAAACCTATGAAACTCTTCCTGAAGTGGAAGAACTGGTTCCTGTAAACAAAACAGAAGTCAAATGGCACCTTTAAGACGAACAATGTTTTATTCAGAATGTAAGCTTTCGTGTGCTAAACACACGCTTCTTCCCTGAAATAAGGTTTTAGACAAGGTTAAGTGGAATGGCAGAACAGAAGATAACACTCCCATCTAGCCTGAAATGTGCAAAAACATGTAAATGCCTACATGGATCTGCCTTCTACTGAGTCAGACACTTGCTCTACCAATATTGTCTACTCAGCTTCTCTCCTGGGTATCAAATAGAGGTCTTTCCATGTCACCTGCTACTTCCCTTAAATGGAGGTGATGGGGACTGAATCTGGAGCCAAATGCTCTATCACTGAGCTACAATTCCTCCCATGAGCACTGCGCTATAAAGCAATGGAGGAGGAGGAAGAGATCGGATTTATACCCAGCCCTTCCCTTAGAGTCTCAGAGCAACTTACAATCTCCTTCCCTTCCTCTCCTCACAACAGACACCCTGTGAGGTAGGTGGGGCTGAGAGAGCTCTGACAGAAACTGCTTTTGAGAAAACAGTTCTGAGAGAATTGTGACTGACTCAAGGTTGCCCACCTGTCAGCAAGTAGAGGAGTGGGGAATCAAGCCCAATTCACCAGATTAGAGCCCTTTGCTTTTAACCACTGCACCAAACTGGTTTATACAGTTATACACCAAAGAAACCTTATACAGAGTCAGATCATTTTCCTGTGGTCAGAATTGTTGACTCTGTCTGGCATGGACTTTCTGGGATTTCATGAAGCCTTTTGCCTGATACCTCTCTCTCTCTCTCGGCTTGGCTTCGCGAACGAAGATTTAAGAAGGGTGCAATAGTCCACGTCTGCTGCAGGCTCGCTGGTGGCTGACAAGACCAATGCGGGACAGGCAGGTCCGGCCACAGTGGCTGCAGGGAAAAGTCTGATTTAGGGTTGGTGCTGTAGCAGTGTGATTCTTCCTCAATCTCCTTTTGTCCTCAAGACCAGCTATGCGTGCGTTCTCAAAAGAAGAGACAGCCTGGTGGATGGTGTGCCTCCATGCTTTGCGATCTGAGGCTAGGTCAGACCACTGGTGATGGTTGATGCGACAGGTGCCAAGGGATTTCTTCAAAGAGTCCTTGTACCTCTTCTTTGGTGCCCCTCTATTTCGATGGCTGGTGGAGAGTTCGCCATACAGGGCAATCTTGGGAAGGCGGTGGTTTTCCATCCTAGAAATATGCCCTGCCCAGCACAGCTGCGTCTTCAACAGCAGTGCCTCGATGCTGGTAACCTCCGCCCGCTTGAGAACTTCAGTGTTGGTCACAAAGTCACTCCAGTGGATGTTGAGGATGGTGCGAAGGCAGCGCTGATGAAAGCGCTCAAGGAGTCACAGGTGATGACGGTATAAAACCCACGATTCGGAGCCGTAGATGAGGGTTGTCATCACAACCGCTTTGTAAACATTGATCTTTGTGCCTTTTTTCAGATGCTTGTTGCTCCACACTCTTTTGTGCAGTCGGCCAAAGGCACGGTTTGCCTTTGCCAGCCTGTTGTCAATCTCCTTGTCGATCTTAGCATCTGAGGAGATGATGCACCCCAGGTAGCTGAACTGCTGGACTGTCTTCAGAACTGATTCACCCACAGTGATGCAGGGAGGGTGATAATCTTCCTGGGGTGCAGGCTGGTGGAGAACTTCTGTCTTCTTCAGACTAACTTCTAGGCCGAATAGCTTGGCAGCCTCTGCAAAGCAGGACGTCATATGCTGCAGAGCTGATACCGAGTGGGAGACGAGTGCAGCATCATCAGCAAACAGTGCCTGATACCTACCTGCTATCTAAACTCTTGGATACACCAAAGATCAATCTGGGACATTCCACATTCAAAGAAGATGCTTTACCACTGATCGTCGGCCTCTCCGAATTTGCAGCAGCAATGACAACAAAGCTCTCTAGCTTCTATTGGCCGAGTTAATATGATGTCATGGCATGCTCACAACTTTCTAAATCATAGAATCCTAGAATTGGAAGGGACCATGCAGACCACCTAGTCCAATCCCCCGCTCCTTGCAGAATCAGCCGAAAGCATCTCTGACAAATAACCATCCAGCCGCGTTTTGAAGACTGCCAATGAAGGGGAGCTCACCACCTTCTGAGGCAGCTGGTTCTGCCTCTGAACTAGTTTAGAAAAAAAAAATTCTGAATATCCAGCCAGCACCTTTCTGCTTGTCATTTGAGCCCATTACTTTGGGTCCTATTCTTGGCTGCCCAATGGAACAGCTCCTTGCCCTCCTCTAAACGACAGCCTTTCAAATATTTAAAGAGAACAATCATGTCTCCCCTCAGTCTCCTCTTCTCCTGACTGAACATCCCCAAGGCCTTCAACCTTTTCTCCGAGGGTTCTTCCTCCAGGCCCTGGATCATCCTCGTTGCTCTCTTCTGCACCCGCTCAATTTTGTCCACACCTTTTTTGAAGTGTGGCCTCCAGAACTGCACACAGCATTCCAGGTGTGGCCTGACCAAGGCAGTATACAGCGGAGCTATGACCTGTGATTTGGATGCTATAGCCCTTTTGATACAACCCAGGATTGAATTTGCCTTTTTTGCCGTGGCATCACACTGACCGTTCATATTTAGTTTACAGTCCACTATTACCCCAAGGTCTCTTTCGCACACACAGCTTCTGAATGCCGGAAATAACCTTCTGGTGTACCCGCTGTTAGACTGAGAAGGCGGACAGAGAAGGTCCAGGTGAAAGCAACCATTTTTCACAAATGCATTTGCACTGTGTTATCCTAGAGGGAAAGAGTCCCTGACCCAGCTTGGTGACCAATTTCATTCAATGGTTAAAATAACTGGAAAACTGTAATGTGGATTTCATGAGAGGATTTCTTGAAGGACAGCATTTCTTACATAAAGGAGCTGAATAGGTGGGAGCACAAATTCATGCCACGCAGGTTTCCTAGTTTGAGTTTTACTTTCTTTTTTTAAAAATGTTCACCTGTGTTTTGTTTGCTCACACCGAGCCTTTCCTGTAAGGAAACGCAAGTTTTCAACATTTTTGTGGGTCAGTGGGTCAGTAGGATAAATGACACCTATTGTATATGTAAATATACATTTGTGTATGAAGGCTGTAAAGGTGGCCTGAGTGCCGAGTTAGACTGATGCGACCCACAGGAAATGGTTCGGCAGTCATGAGAAGCAGAGAACCAAAACCACTTGCCTCACAGAAAAGGAAATTAAATCAGGAACTTCCTTAATGAAAGCTCTTGTTCATGCCACTTGTCCTTTTAAAATCCTATCAAATCCTGATTTTTGTGCAAACATTCCTTAATAGGGAGATTATTTATTTTAAAACTTAAAAAGCCCCAAAATATTCCTTAATGGGAAGAAGCGCTTTCCCCTTGCAATAAACATTGATAATAAATCCTTTTCTTTAAAAAAAGAACAATCATTAAAAAAAAATTATACTCTATAGAGTTCCTAGTTTTCTTCCTCCAAATTGATCTTGGTATAACATGTTTCTTCCTAAAAACACCATATAGCCTCTTCTCTCAAAAACGTTGCCAAATGAATTGAAATTCTTTCGGCTTTCCTCAAAGTTCTCTTCTGATCTTCCTGCAGGCAACATTCCACGACAGTCCAGGAATATGCCAATACCTCCCTGAGAAATTTCACTGCTCGAATAGAACCTACTTTGCTTCCCTCAAAAGTCTTCAGATGTTTCATCTGAGAGGAAAGCTTGAAATGTTACTATATGTGAGTTTTGGTACTAATATTGCTGCAATGGTGCACTCCATTACCCAATAGCAATTGAAAAGAGGATTTTTTTTTCCTATGGGTTCTTTTTGTTTAGGTTTTTGTTCTCGTTCTTCTTCTTTGACGCTTGTCTCATTCACATATTTCCTTTTGTGGATATGAGGCAGGAGGAAACATCATGAAATCTCACACAATACAGCGAAGTTGGTAAAATTTATGGCGCCAAAAATATTCGTTAAGATGTCCTTCAATACAACTATGTCAAAAAGAAATTTCTTGCTACCCTTGAGAGAAAATATATATATATATATATATTGTACCATATATATATGGTACATATATATATTGTACCATATATATATATTGTACCATAAGTTTACTTGTGAACTTGGCTCTGGCTAGAATGTATTTTAAATTTCTCACCTGTGGTTTTGAACTAAAAAAGTCCAGTTTTGATTTTAACTTCTCCCTTGGGTCACTTGAAACTTTTTAAATTTTTAAAGTCATTTTTTTTGTTTCCTCGCATCTAGCTTTCCCCATAAAATGCACTTCTTTCTCAATCTGAGTTCCTCTTCAGGAAATCAGTATTTTACATCACTCTGTATTAAACACGCATACATACATTCTATATAAAAAGGTTTCAGAACACAAACCAGTGTACAAAAAATGAAAAAAAAATCAGAGAACCAAAGTGGAGGTGGAAGCAAGTGAATGTGAACAGCTACAAAACAAGAAACATTCAACCCATCCTTAGTTAGGTTTGCAAAATCTTATGCCGCAAAGGAAACCATCCATTGTCAAGTTGCCACATCCTGGAGGCTTGTGATGTACGAAAAAGATGAACATTATCTCCCCTCCTCACTTTCTCCTGGCATTCATCTCTCTTTCCTTCAGGTTAAAGATGTTAGCCTTATACCAAGATTCTTTGCTCCTCCTCAACCAAAATTAAAAGTTCAGCTTCGTTGTTTTACCATTAACATCCCTTATCTGTATTGCTTCTTCAAGCCTGTATTTTCTAACTGTTAGAAACAAGAAAGCCTAGTGGTAATTTCAGGCACTGCATTTCTGTTTTATTGGGAGCTCACAAAGGCAGGAAGAAAGGGGTCGGGATTGCTGAATGCATGGAAAACTTCTGCAAACAGTTTTTCACATGAGGGGAAAAAACCTGGGTATCTGGGGCTCGGAGGGGGGCTGTTTCAAAAAGACTGGACCAGTGGGTTCAATTCTAAGAGCTCCAAATAAGGTACCCCTATCCTCTATTGCTTCCACTGGAGGAAAGGTATTTAAAAGAAATGCGGTCCCTTTGAATGTAATGGCTAGAACGCCCTTTGATGTTCAGTTGTGCTTGTCACACCCTTGCTCCTGGCTCCACCCCCAAAGTCCCCAGATATTTCCTGAGTTGGGCTTGGTAACCCTATGTCCCTATCACCATAGGAAGGCCAGTAACATAAATGGCTTTGAAAGAGGTTTAAAACCAACATGGTTTTCCTTGGAGTTCTTCAGTTTAGAGTAAGCTCTCTCTCTCTCTCTCATATGCAGGACTGAGAAAGAGAAGAACTAATCTCCAAAGGTTCTGCAAAGGTAAAAACCCTGTATACTCTACTGAACCCTGTTTATCAGAAACCCTCCTGATTTTCTAGGTCTTCCCACTATTTTTTTTTTCCTTTAGAGATGCTTTTGTCAAATTTTGCTTGGTCAGTTGCTAACCTTGCAGTTTTTCCTGTTTTTGTCCCTCTCCTCCAGACCTAAAGAAGTTAAATCTCTGCAGAACCCAGCACACACAAATTCATATCAGCGAGCGTGCATGAACATGAATGTGTCAGGTGGTGTGCAATCTGTGCACTTCATGCACTGCAGAAGCTCAGGTTCACCACTGGTGCATTAGAATGATGATGTTTTCTCCTAGTAAATCCATGACAAAAAAAAGACATGTTGGTTTCTTTGCTATGGAAAGTGTGCACGTTCTAAAACCAGGAAGATAAAAGTGTGTGTGTGGGGGGGAAGGGACCCCAGTAAAGAAATACGGCTGGGCCAACAGAATCAAAAGATGCTTGAACCCCCTTTTGGGGAGGGGGGCAACAATCCATTCTCCAAAGCATGTTATTTCCAAAGGAAACTAATCCCCCAAAAGAGTTCTGAAACTCCCAAATTCTCTGACTAATAACTTTAAATAGTTTGTTGAGTCTTCCGGAATTTTTGTTTTGTTCTTTTTCGGAATAATCTCCTTACATCGTTAAGACCCTAGCTAAGCTCGCTAACACAAATTACCAGATGTTGTATCCCCCCCCCCTCGCCCAGTATTTTTTTCCCCTTTCCCCTCAAAAGACCAACCACCAAGCTCGTTGAAAGAGAAAGGTCATCATCCCTTATTAGCAATAAAACTATTTTTTTTTTTTTGCAACTGCCAACAAACGAAACAAGAACACCTTTCAGCTGTAGTGGGGAAGCCTATCTCCCAACTCCTTCCAAGTCGGACCGTTTTGGCTTTGTTACTTCCTAATAACGCACTCATGTGTAAGTTAATAATGCGAACAGAGGGAAAATGAAGAGACCTTTAAAAAAAACACAGAAAGAAAAAAAAGCAGAATGAATTAGGGCAATTGAGGTCGTCCTCTTTCATTTTTACTGGGAGGATTGTCGCCCTGGTTTTTACCTTATCACTTATTACACAATTTATGATAAAATGAGATGTGAATCCACTCTTATTGTTGGGCTGCCGCCTATTGAATGTGCATATATAGAATTCATTTCAAATTTAAACACTATCTTAATTATAAATTGAATAAAATGGACAACCTATCAGGTTTCGTAAATTGCATTCTAACAAATAATTTCATTTTCTATTACTTTCCCACCAATGATATATGGAACTAACAATGTCCAGTATAATCCTGTTCTGTTGCCTTAATTGCGCTCAAGATTTTCCAATGAGACACAGTCTATACCTGCTGTGTGGCCGTTGCATGAACATATAGACTGAGTGGAATATATTGTGGTCTTAAGCAGTATAGCGATTCAAAACTAAAACAAAACAATTTAAGGAGGGGGATCTAGCTTTACATGTAGAATTTCAAGACCCTTCTCTGGATCTTCTTGAAATAACACTAACTGGATTTCAACTCTAAATTGACTGGGAAAGTCTATTCATCAAAACATTTTAAAATATCAAATCCACAAAGAAGCAACTATAATAAGCATAAACATTTTTTGCATACAAGCGGAACGTTCAACAAAAACCTGCTGTTAAAAACTGTTGACTGGGATAGGGAAGGGGGTAGTTTTCAAAAGTCTTTAGAACTTTTTTTTTTTTAAAAAGAAAAAAATCTGTTAATGATGCATTTTGGAGAATTCTTCAGTCAAAACTACCTAAGGAGAAATGTAATAGTATGGAGAAAGGGTGATGGTATATAATAAAAGAAACAGAAGGGAAGAATCCAGTGGTTTGGAAATCAGTTTATGACTCAAGAATTACAAATCTTAGAGCAGGCTTTTTCTGTTAACCTCTCTGCCTTTACTGCTTTGTTTCCAGCAACTGGAGAAAGATATTTTAAATTAAATGCACAACTTTTCCCCATAGTCTAACAAGAAAAATGCATCTGAAACTATATTCATTTTTGCAACGTGCGTTCGCTATCTCACAGAGATTTCTGTAGCAGAATGGGATTTTTGCACATGATACAAATCAGATATTCCTTTGACTGTATATATTATATTACAAATCAAAAGCACCAATAGTGGAAACGCTGAAAATGGGAAAACTTGGGTCATAAATAATGTAGAATTCAGTCTGAAGTGCCCATAATTCAAGCCACATGTTTCACATTTGTAATAAACACAATTAAAATCACATTATGAGTTTTATCTTGGGAAGAATTTGCAGGCTTTGATTCATGAGGGGTGGGGGAAGTCTTGCTTTTTCTAATATAACTAATCAATTTTTGTGTGTGGGGGTGCCGATATCTGAGAAATTAGAGGCATGGTTTCCAGGTTTGAAATTAAGACCATCTAAAGATCTTTTCAACTCAACAGAATTTCAAGAGATAAAATAATGATCTGACAACAAGCACGGACATTAATATTCTTAACCTTTTTTTAGGTAAAGGGTAATGTTGATGACCAGTTGGCTTGGGAGTCATTTACTTTTTATTCCATCTTTGAGTGGTTTGGGCAATGTTACTTTTGCAAGTGATTTAGAAGTTATATATTTTGTTATTCTTTTTTTAATGAATGAGTAAGAAAAAGAAATACTTGTTGCATCTGTAGGGGAAAAAAGTGGCTTTCTGATGTTTGGGAACAGACGATTTTTTTAAAAAAAAAATAAGCAAAAATCGAATATTCTTTTCGGATTTTCTAGAGGCTTCTACCATGAAATAAGGGTTGTGGTCAGAATATGATATTATTGTTTCAACTCACATTTTTTTTAATTTTTTCAGAGGATTTCTTTCTTTCTTCCCCCCCCCCGCCCCCTCCTAAGTTGCAATGCTTTGCTATCACAGTCTCTCTATCTTTTATCTTCCAAATAGTTTCAACTAATATGTGTTCCTCTCCCTCCTTCCCTGCTTATCAGGCACTGGGCAGCATTTGTGATTCATAGCAGTCATCAATGTGATAATAAACTCATTCACAAGACCTAACAAACATGCAGCTCCCAGTTATTTACGAGGCAAATTCACTTGCAATGCCGGGCAGTGGAACAGGGAGAGAATCAAGATGGTGTTGATTGATAAATTGACAGGTTAATTTACAAGTGGATAATAGGAGTTAGACCCGGAGGGAGAGAATGCAGCCGGAGAAACTAGCTGGGTTACAGCGCCATCTATCTTGCGTAGGCAAATCTGCAGGCGCTACTCTGGAGTCAAGATCAAATACGCACACATCCCCTCCCCCTTCCAAGTTAAGAGACAAAAGCACCCCCCCCCAAATATACTGCAGTTTAATTTCTTCTCTGCATTGACACAGTGAACAATGGGACCTCCCACCCAATGATAGCATTCATGACAAGAAATGTGAAGACGCTTTGTCTCTTAAAATGAGAAGCATTAGTCTATCACTCTCAGATTGTATTTCTTTCCTTTCGCTTCATTCTTAAGAGAGAACTGAAGGGAGATGTGTGTGTGTGTGTTAAGGATAATGAATTGGCCATTGCTGTGATCAGTGTGCTAACAATGTGTGTGTGGGAATCTTGGTTCTCTCATATAACACATACCTATGTTAAGGGGGGGGGGGGAGAGAGAGAGACACTTCTAAAACTAAATAAATCACATCACTGTTTCTCCTTAAATCGGTTTCCTCCATTCAGATGCTGTTGATGAGGGAACCTGTCTTGATACCAAATTATGAAAACCTGGAGAAAGCATTTGTGATTCTTTGGGAAAATGTAATGAAGTTGGACAGCACCTTTTCCCAAGCTGAAATGTGATGGGATTGGAGATCAAAGCACATTGGCAGCTCGGAGTCTTTGAAGTTAATAACTTTCACTCTTACCAGTTCCAAATTAAAGCAACATTACACAGAACAAAAGACGGCAACTTGTTCAAAAATGACAGGATTTTGCTTTCTCGGAATAAACATTTAAATATCTTTGCAAATATATGTGTCCCCCCCCCTTCTTTCCGCATATGTGGTAGGTAGATTGTTTGCTTTGGATATATTATATAGAATTAAGATGGAATGAATGTTTAATAGTGTTCTTTATCATAAAAGGAGTCATTATCTGGAGGTAAAGAGATCTTTCCAGAATTAGGATTTTCGTTATCTGGAGGTAAAGAGCACTTCGCAAGATCGTTCCAGAATTAGGATTTTCAGATGCTAGCTCAGTTAAGTTTTACCCTAAAAAAAAGAAAGAAAAGGCAAACAGAAAATGCAGTTATGTCCAACAATAGGTTCTGCTGCTTTCTCCCATGTAAGACCGAATTAAATATAAGTGTGAGCCCTTTTTTTAAAAAAAAAAATAATAATAATACTTTTAAAACAAAAAAGGTAAGAGTTTTTGAAGTATGATATCTTTTGTGATCCTGTCTTTTAAAATCAGCTTGTGGCTTTTAAAAAGCCATTGCCTTGGTGTGAAGGGGGGAAAAAAATCTCCCCGTACTAGAACCGCATCACAGGAAATCTATGCTATTCAGCCTTGAAGAATTCACACAGAGAAAAATCAGAAATTCCAGCACTTTTTGCTTTAAAAACACACACACACACACACACACAGTCATATTTATAACACAACCTCAAGTTATCCCTACTCTGGCTGGTGCACACACACACACCCTTCCCCTAGCCTGAGCTAATAAATCCACCCGGCCACCTTCTCCTAAACTCAACACCATCCTTGTATTCAATAATGGAGCTTTGCTGGATGCTCAGGGTTAAATCTTCTCCTCTGTGCCCTGGCCTACATGCATGAGAAGCTGGGATGCCAAGAGCAAGGTGGGGCCGGCTAACCCTCCCTTTGTACCACAGACCAGCTCTCTGGTCACCACCGTCGCCTTGGAGTTTCAGAGCCCGCCTCCTCAGCGATGACTCTGTCACAAGGGTGAATCGCTAGGGGCCGTGAATAGCAAGAGAGGCCCTGGCCCTCACCTTGCGCACTCCAGCCCTGCAAAAGTCCCCCGCAGTGTGCCCTCAACACCCTCTCCACAAACTTTGGCCTTGTGACCCTCCCCCGGGCTCTGTGAGCAGCCTTCTTCTCCCCTCCCCCCTTCTCGCCGGAGTTTCAGCAGCCACCAAAATATCTCCTTTGACGGCATGAAATGGGATGAATTTCTTCAAACTGCCCTCTGCTGCACAGCGAGATTTTACAAGGAGCTGTTTAGAAATTATGCCAGGGAGGAAATATCTATCATAAAGAATCCACCACAACAGCCTAAGGTTTCGATCATGAAAAGTCGGCCGTATAAAAGAATAAGCTTATTTCTTTCTCTCTCTTTTTTAAAGCCTACCGCTATCCCCCCAGCTTAGACATTTATTTCAGAAGCCTTAACTGTTTGTCTCCCATGTCCCAATGACTCAAATGTATCCCTTTCTTGATGTCCAAGGAAAAAAGAAAAATCACCAAACCTTGGGTGAGGGGGGGGGAGAGAAATTGCCATATTTCGCAAGTGCTTGAAGATTCGTTGTAAATCTTAATTTGAGCTCCCTTTCCAATTGAGACCTTGGAATACTTTTAGTACCAGGTTCCAGGCCAAGGATATGTTAAGTGGTTTTTAAAAGGGAAGGGTCTCTAAACACCCCCAGTGTGTCTTTTCCTCTCCAGTGACGGGAATGTGAGATGTCTTCAAACTTGGCATGTCCTAAACAGTGAATGGACAGCTGATGTCATTTCAAAACTTTCTAGATTTGACATGTTGCGTCTTTATGTTGAGCCAGTTATCGGGAGCCGGATTCATTTCTGATGAGGAAAAAAAAATTATCCAGAGCCCAACAAACAATAATTTGTTGCCCTGGGAGGCCCACCTACCATCTGAACGTCCCATCGGACTGGACTAAAGTCAATTTAAATTAGCATTCTGTCCCCAAGACCAGACGGTCAGAAGTTTAAGGCAAGTCACAAAGAAAACAGAAATGTCATGGAGTCTATTCTGTGCTCAGTCTCTTTTTCTCCGTCCCTGGAACTTGGAAATTAGAGGTAAACTACCTCTATACAGGGAGGCTCTTTTTAGGAATCACTGCTAAAAGAACATAACTGAAGGCTGTAATAGCCTGTTTATGTATGCATTTATTTATTAAAATACTTCCCGACTCTCAGGTTTGCATGTGAGAATGAGCTAACGCCACAGAGAGGACATTTCACTGCATATCATTTTGTACACTCACTTTCAAATGGGGTTGGTTTGCACATTTCGCTGCATCATGAAGAGCTGTGGAGAAACCCTGATGTGCATGCCCACATGACCTGACTTTTAGGATGTTCCTGAGTCTTTGAAGCTTCTAACTCTGAACAATTGCAAAAGTTTCTCATCATTGGGACTTATTTCCATTTTAAAAAAAACTTGTAGCCAACACATTTGGCACTTTAATTCATGCAACTAGTTCTTGTAGCACTTCTTAATGATGCCACATCATCCTATTTAGAAGAGCCTGTGATAATAAGAATGGTCAACGCTTCTGAGTGACAGACGCACCAACTATTGTTCTTTTTTTTTTCTTCAGTAGTTAAGGATCTCTTCAATTCTGGACATCTTACTCACCTCCCAATCACTTTTAGATATTGTATTGGCTTCATTAATTTCTGGTATTGCCGTTGAATGCTGCAGTATCTGGAACAAATCAACAAGATAGAGTTACGGTAGCTTTCTCCCCCCCCCCCCCCTTAGAAGTATGGCAACAGCCACGTGGTTTATGAGAGAAGGAACGATGCCAAGTGATTAAGTGAATAAGAATTCTCTGTGCGCTGTCTTTTTGGTAGTGGCACCACAAGTGCCATAAAAATCTTCCCTAGGAGCTCAAAAAGGAAGCCAACCCCGTCAAGTGTTTAGCGCCATATTAAATGTTATTCTCACAAGCCTTTTAAAGGTTGTAAAATTATTTCCTTGAGTTTGTTCCCTCCCCTTCTTTTTGATAAAGTAGTTACCAACATTTAACCTAATCCAAAATTTGAAATGAACAAGAGGTGTTCATCCTAAGGTGGGGAAATGTATGGGATTTTGAGAAAAGCCTCTCAGAGTCTTAAAAGAATAGATAGCAACACTGCCCAGAAAGGTTCTGTGTTCCAATATCAGGTTTCCTGAAAAAGCAGTATATATATATATATATAAGATGAGATGAATTCAGAGAGTTCCCCCCAGGCAATATATTTTAGGGATGTTGATAGAAACCAAATGAATTTCAGGAAAAATAGTGGAATTTCTTCAGGGGAAAAGGGGAAGGAGGAAATTCTATTTTTATACATTTACGTGTTGGTTAATTGGCTTTTAAATTTTATTCTCTGCGTCAGGCTTTAAAAAAGAAAGGGAGGTGAAGCTGAAATTCCAAAGCCTTGTTTAAAACCCTTGTTTAGAACCGAAAAGCGAGGTTTGTTTTAATTATATTCCAAATCCACTGGATACCATTTAGATGGGCGTCCCAAGGAGAAAGAATCTCTACATGAGTTATATATTTGTGTGTGCCTGTGTTAGAAAAGAGTAAGTTATTCAGAATCAATACATTTTCTCCGTTTTCTAGAAGCTGTCGAGACTGAAGGCTGGAGAAATCTCAAAACGCTGAATAGAGTATCGGGAAAGGACACGGCAGGGAGGGGGGAGAGAAGGCAGAAGAAAAGAGCTGTAGATTTAATAGTTGCTGCCTCAATTATAAAAATTTTCCAGGAATGTTTTGAGGGGGGGGGGGGAGAGAAGAGATCAAATATGTCATCATCGCTGAACAAAGAAATTCCGTTTCAGAGAGTTGAAAATTCCCCTGAAGCCTCTGTCCTATTTTAAGCCTTTAAGAAATCATAGCCGAACCCCATGGGGAGAAGGCGCTTGCTAAGTTGTAATTTCATGTGATTTGAAATATGGTACCTGAAGGCCTCCTGCTCGGACTCACTTAAAAGAAACAGTGACTCTCTTCAGTACAAATCACCTCTGTGGCTGTCTAGGACTTTAAAAGCCCCCCCTCTCCCTTTATTTTTGTGTTTTTGCATCAGACATGTGGAATCTGTACATAGCTAACAGAGAAGCAGTTTTCACTCGGGGCTTCTCTGCCGAACCAGCGTTCGATTCATTTTTTTTTTTTGCTCCCCTCATCTCTCTGCCTCAGGGAAATCCAGGCAGTCGGGTCTGACCAAGGGAAAAGATATGACCTCCATCGTATTATGTAGAACAGGAGGGACTGACGAAAGACGAGGTTTCGAAAGAGCATTTGCTAGGAAGGCAGGGCTGCCACCAGCGGGCACTTAAAAACAAAATTTCCTGGCAAATTTGGGAGCAAAACTGTGAGAGAAAACAGAAGGATTTTAATAAAATGAGTGAACTATCTCCACAGAAGGGGAAGAGGCGGATCAGAGCACCTCAGCTTGGGACCTACTAAGGGATGCGGATTATTAGATATTTTAAAGTCATGGCCTGAAACATATTTTCTCCCCTGTACCTTCTTTTTTATTATGTAACAACCATTCTGAACACGAGCTAGGGCACTTGAAAGCTTGCAAGCTTTTTTTTGTATAATTACGATTGGTCTGAGGTGGAGTGTGGGTTTTTGTTTTTTTTTTGGATTTGGATTCTGAACCGGTGGCTGTAGATAACTTTTGTCTGTTTCTCTCTCATGCCAGAGATGGATATTTGTTCACAGAAGAAGGTCTCCACACAATGGGTGAAATGTATAAGGCATCAAATGAGACCTGGGTGTGGGGTGGCATTATGGCAAAGGGAAAGTAATCAGGGCCCCTAGTTCAAATCTTGCCTCTGCAAAGAACTCACTAGTTTGGTTAAAGATCGTTGTCTACTCTCTCTATCGCCCCACTACCACCAACTCCAGGGGTAAAAACATCGGCCTGCCTTAACAGGCTATTGTAAACTGTACAAGAAGATAACAGGTGTAACGGGTTCTGGGCTGTGAATATGCTATTCAAAGTCCCTGACACATCTGAATTTCCTGATTCTTACCTAAAAGAAGCTGGCCTGCCCACATTTCTTGGGCATGGGGGCATATCTTTGCAACAGGTGCCAACCATCCTGCTTCCCAGTCCCAGGAAAGTGCACACAAGATCCTAGACAGGGAAAGGTCTATTTGTTTCTCTCAGATCTCAGCCCCAGAGACTGGTTACTACTTCCCTCCAAAAATGCAAGGGCCAATCTTGTATCCGGGCTCCCCTAAAGTCAGTTCAGTGTCGTGGCTAAGAGCAGCAGACTCTCATCTGAAGAACCGGGTTTGATTCCCCAGTCCTCTACTTGCAGCTGCTGGGATGGCCTTGGGTCAGCCATAGCTCTCGCAGGAGTTGTCCTCGAGAGGGCAGCTGCCATGAGAGGCCTCTCAGCCCCACCCACCTCACAGGGTGTCTCTTGTGGGGAGAGAAGATATAGGAGATTGTAAGCCACTCTGAGTCTCTGATTCAGAGAGAAGGGCGGGGTATAAATCTGCAGTCTTCTGCTGCTGCTGCCAGCTGGGTGACCTTGGGTCAGTCACAGTTCTCTCAGAGCTCTCTCAGCCCCACCTACCACACAGGGTGTCTCTTGTGGGAAGAGGAAGGGAAGGAGATTGTAAGCCACTCTGATACGCCAAGTGAAGGATGAGGTATAAATCCAGTCTCCTCCTCCTTTTCTGCTGCTGCTCTGGGAAGGAAGAAGGAGAATGTGCTCTATTTAATAAAAAAAAAATCCACCCTGAGTAGTGTTATCAACCTCCAGGTGGACTCAAGATTTCTCCCAGCATTATAACAGATGAGAGAAATTAATTCCCCTGGAGAAAATGGCTGCTTTGGAGGGTGGACTCTAGGGTGTAATATCCCACAGATATCCCTCTCCTCAGCAAACCCCACTCCCCCATAAACTCTGCTCTCAAATCTCCAGGAATTTCCTGATTCAGAGGTGGCAACCCTGAGACTTTATGGTGCACTCTAATAATGCACTTTCAATTCGCTTTCAAGGTACTTCCCAAATGGATTGGACTGTGAAGAATAGCAAAATCCACTTGCAAATGTTCGCTGAAGTGGATTGAAAGTGGATTGAGAGTACAATAGTCAACGTATGTAAAAGTGCCTTTACACTTGCCCCTGAAGCAGAAAATGCAATAAAACAGAAGTGACAATGATCGTGTGGCCTTCGCAATTCATTTCACAAGCAGTATGGACAAAAGCAACAACAGTTGGGTGGGCAGCATTCAGTGAGGGCCTGGAGATTTCTTTCTGTCCCTGTCTTTCTGTCTGTCTCTGTCTGTCTGTCTGTTTCTGTCTCTGTCTCTGTCTCCGTTTCTCTCTCTCAGAATAGCAATTATAAATGACTAAAATGGCATAGCATTGTAAGAAGTGATTCAAGGAGATTAGGTAATTCCACCTCTAATCAGGGCTTTTTTTGTAGAAAATCCCAGCAGGAACCTATTTGCATATTAGGCCACACCCCCTGACATCACCACTGTTTTGCAAAGGCCTTTTTTTTGTAGAAAAAGCCCAGCAAGAACTAATTTCCGTGTCAAGCCACACCCCCTGACACCAAGCCAGCCAGAACTGCATTCCTGTGCGTTCCTGCTCCAAAATAATAATAATAATAATAATAATAATAATAATAATAATAATAATAATAATAATAATAATAATAATAATAATAATAATAATAATAATAATAAATTTTATTTCTATCCCGCCCTCCCCGCCTAGGCAGGCTCAGGGCGGCTAACAACATATTCAAATAAAAGTTATACAGTAATTCTAAATCAGCATTAAAAGTTCTACAATAATTTTAAAATCAGCATTATCTTAAAAACCATTCCAATTTACATAATTTAACAGTAACAGGGGTGTTCCTGGCGCTATTCTGTCTGTTTGCATAATGGCGAAGATCACTGAGCAGGGTCACTTTGGCGGGTCCATCAATTCGGCCATCCTTAGTCAGCCGTCTGCGAAGGCCAGCCTAAAAAGGATGGTCTTGCAGGCCCTGCGAAATTGGTCAAGACTCCGCAGGGCCCGCACCTCTTCCGGGAGCTGGTTCCACAGGCACGGAGCTGCAACGGAGAAGGCCCGTGCGCGGGTGTTCTGCAGTTTCGCCTCCTTTGGCCCAGGGATAGTCAGCTTGTTCTTCCCTGCTGACCTCAGTGCTCTCTGGGGCTCGTACGGGGAGAGACGGTCCCTCAGGTAGGCAGGTCCTTGCCTCTAATGATGGTTATGTTTGCGAAGAATTCTGCATAGGAGAATTTAGTTCGCAGTCCCAAAATCTTATCCACGTCAATGAGAGAGTTAGACATAAACAGGATAAAAGTGCATGACATTCTCAAACGGAAACCAAAACGCTGAGCTGAAAATATTATTATTGATGCTGTCATTGTTATGGCTCGCAAGAAACATCATATTTTTATTGTGGTTTTTCTCATTCTTTTCAGCCCGAAATGGTCTCCCGAAGTAGTTTGTAGGAATCCAAAGTCAAAAATGCTACCAGTCAATTCCTTGTTGGGAGTAGACTTCCCAGGGGCCTACTTGTGGTGGACAACACCTGGAAACTTAGCCAATGCTAGGGTTGCCAATTTTCAGGTGGGGGCAGGGGATACCCCGGTTTGGAGGCCCTCCCCCCACTTCAGGGTCATCAGAAAGCAAGGGGGGAGGGAAATGTCTGCTGGGCACTCCATTATTCCCTATAGAGACCGATTCCCATAGGGTGTAATGGAAAATTGATCTGCAGATATCTGGGGCTTTGGGGGGGCTGTGTTTTGAGGTAGAGACACCAAATGTTTAGCATAGCATCTAGTGCCTCTCCCCAAAATACCCTCCAAGTTTCAAAAGGATTGGACCAGGGGGTCCAATTCTATGAGCTCCCCAAAAAGATGTCCCTATCCTTCATTATTTCTAGGGAAGGCATTTGAAACGTGTGCGGTCCCTTTAAATGTGATGGCCAGAACTCCCTTTGGAGTTCAATTATGCTCGTCACAGCCTTGATCTTGGCCCCACCCCTAATGTCTCCTGGCTCCACCTCCAAAGTCTCCTGACTCCACCCCCAAAGTCCCCAGATATTTCTTAAATTGGACTTGGCAACCCTAGCCAATGCTCTTTGATGTTCCGCTGGTTGGAAACAAGAGGCAGGGCTTTCCCCTCTGACATGATGATGTCACTTTGAGCAGAACCTGGAACACTCTAGCATTTGCCTCCAATACTCTATGGTTTTCACAGAGTTCAAGATCACATGCCAAAGCATTGGCTTGGCATGATGCTGGTTCTTTTGAGTTGCACCAGAATGTCACCATCACATGGGGATGAGAATTGTTCACCTCCGGCAGGAAATCTGCTCTTTCCTCCACCTGCTGCTGGTGGCTCCATCTACGGTTGCCAATCCCCAGGTGGGGGCAGGAGATCCCCCGGTTTGGAGGCCCTCCTCCTGCCTCAGGGTCATCAGGGTCATCCCCCATGGAGGAAGGAGAGGGAAATGTCTGCAGGGCACTCCATTATTCCCTATGGAGACCGATTCTCATAGGGAATAATGGAGAATTGATCCACGGGTATCTGGGGCTCTTTGTGGGCGGGGGGCTGTATTTTGCGGTAGAGGCACCAAATTTGCAGCATAGCATCCAATGTCACTCTCCAAAATACTCTCCAGGTTTCAAAAGGATTGGACCAGGGGGTCCAATTCTGTGAGCCCCAAAAGAAGGTGCCGCTGTGTGACACAGAATGTTGGACTGGATGGGCCATTGGCCTGATCTAACATGGCTTCTCTTATGTTCTTATGTGACACAGAGTGTTGGACTGGATGGGCCATTTGCCTGATCCAACATGGCTTCTCTTATGTTCTTATGTGACACAGAGTGTTGGACTGGATGGGCCACTGGCCTGATCCAACATGGCTTCTCTTATGTTCTTATGTGACACAGAGTGTTGGACTGGATGGGCCACTGGCCTGATCCAACATGGCTTCTCTTATGTTCTTATGTGACACAGAGTGTTGGACTGGATGGGCCATTGGCCTGATCCAGCATGGCTTCTCTTATGTTCTTATGTGACACAGAGTGTTGGACTAGATGGGCCATTGGCCTGATCCAACATGGCTTCTCTTATGTTCTTATGTGACACGGAGTGTTGGACTGGATGGGCCATTGGCCTGATCTAACATGGCTTCTCTTATGTTCTTATGTGCCCTTATTCTTCATTATTCCCAATGGAGGGAAAGCATTTAAAAGGTGTGCGATCCCTTTCAATGTGATGACCAGCACTCCCTTTGGAGTTCAAGTATGCTTTTCACAACCTTTCTCCTGACTCCACCCCCAAAGTCTCCTGGCTCCATCTCCAAAGTCCCCAGATATTTCTTGAATTGGACTTGGTGACCCTAGCTCCATCAGTGTCAGTTGGAAGACAGAAAAAGAGGAGCTCTCTGCCAGACCCCAATTGACTTTTTCTTCCATCACTCTTACTCATGATATCCATGTCCAGGGCTTTTTTTTGTAGCAGAAACTCCTTTGCATATTAGGCTACAACCCCCTGATGCAGCCAATCTTCCAAGACCTTACAGTAGGCCCTGTAAGAAGTGTTCTGTATGCTCTTCAAGGATTGGCTACGTCAGGGGGGTATAGTCTAATATGCATAGGAGTTTCAGCTACAAAAAAAATCCCTGCCCATGTCCTTACAGAAAGTGACCATAAACCCCCTAAAATATAGAATTCACTGCCACAGTATATCGTGATGCCCACAGGCATACATGGCTTTAAAAGGGGATTCAACAGATTCATGGAGGAGAGGTCTATCCGTGACTACTAGCTAAGGTGACTAAAGGGAACCCCCATGTTCAGAGACAGTCACCTCTGAATCCCGCTGCCAGGAAGCAACATCATGGAAAGGCCTCAGTCTCAATGTCCTTTTGTGGATCTCCAGAAGAACCAGTTGGCTGTTTTTTGAGACAGGATGCTGGGCTAGATGGATCAGTGGTCTGATCCAGCAGGGCTCTTCAGATGTTCTCATGAAGGCCTCAGCCTTTCTGTCCTCTTGTTGGCCATCCAGAGGAACTGGCTGGCTACTGTGTGAGGCAGGATGCTGGACTAGATGGGCCATTGTGTCAGAACTTGTAACTATGATGCTTGCCAAGCTTGGTAATGTTAGCCTAACCGACTCCATATTGTAATTGTATACTAACCCTGTGTCCTTGTAGCTAGAGCCACTAACTAAATGCTTTGCATTTCAAACAAACTGTAACCACTGAAGGGTGACAGATAGCCTCTGGAAAACATCTGCAGGTGTCCTTTGAAGCTGGCCTGCTAGAATCTCACAGCAGGACTCCTTCCTCCCTTTGACTGATAAGAAACCCTGAGAACGGACAACTGTCTCCCAGAGTGTGAGAAATGGTTTTATTGTTGCTGTAACAACTGCATAAAGAATGTATCAATCGCTGAGTCTGTTATCAGTATCAACTTGTGCCTTCTCTGAACACAGTTCTCAATAAACGTCCTATACTTTTGCAACAAAGTAATGGGTTTCGTTTGAAGTTCTTCAAGTTCAGACACATTGGTCTGATCCAGCAGGACTCTTCAGATGTTCTCATGAAGGCTTCAGTCTCTCTATCCTATTGTTGGCCCTCTGAAGGAAGTAGCTGGCCACTATGTGAGACAGGATGCTGGACTAGATGAGCCACTGGTCTGATCCAGTAGGGCTCTTCTTAAGTTCTTAAAAACATTGACAGATGTGTGAATACAAAAATCAACCATGAGGAGTCGAGGAACAGGCTAACTTGGTACGTGGTGGCATTGGGACATATGATTTTTTTTTACAAGAAAAAAATATTTCTTTTTCTTGTCCCTCTGGAGCAACCATGGGTCAACAGAACCTCATGACCATGACAACAGAACCCTTTTAGCATCTCTCAGGACGAGTACCTGGTTTTACCAGCTCCCATGAAGAACAGATTACTGAAAAGCAATATTCATGGGACTCCAATACATTTTTTTTTGTAATGATTTCTGTCCCTCTAGGATCTATCAGGATGACAAAATGTGACAATTTTAAGGTAGAGAATATTTCCTTCGAGTGAAGGTGGCAAAAAAAAAAATCAAAGATAAATCCTACCCTGCTTCTTTCACTCCCCCCCCTCCCCTCCCTCTCTCTTCCTATTAGTTTTTTGACAGTCTGCTTATGGAGATCTGGCTTGTCAAGATGAAAGTCACCTTTCTCGCTCTCTCAGAGCTATTTCAGTCTCTTTTAAGGAGTTAAGTATACTGTCAGTTACTAGGAACAGGAGGGGAAAAATCCACTCATCCACACAAGTCTTTTAAAACTTCTTAATTCAGTAGAATGAAGATCTCTCCCCCCACCCACCCTCCATTTGTACCAATTGCTAAAGAAAGGGGAAACTGTAGATTTCTTTGGACAAAGATGGCAGGGCTTTTTTGAGCAAGAGCGCACAGGAACACAGTTTGGTGCAGTGGTTAAGTGTGCAGACTCTTATCTGGAAGAACCAGGTTTGATTCCCCGCTCCTCCACTTGCACCTGGTGGAATGGCCTTGGGTCAGCCATAGCTCTGGCAGAGGTTGTCCTTGAAAGGGCAGCTGCTGTGAGAGTCTTCTCAGCCCCACCCACCTCACAGGGTGTCTGTTGTGGGGGAGGAAGATAAAGGAGATTGTGAGCCACTCTGAGACTCTGAGATTCGGAGGGGAGGGCGGGATACAAATCCAATATCTTCTTCTTCTTTGCATCTTGGGGTGTGGTCTAATATACAAATGAGTTCCTGATGGGTTATTTCTACCAAAAAGCCCAGCGTGAAACAATGGTGATGTCAGGGGGTGTAGCCTAATATGCAAATGAGTTCCAGCTGGGCTTTTTCTACCTCAAAAGCCCTGCAAGATGGTATTACTGAAAGAGGGTTATATGGAAAATGGGGGGAGTAGGAGAATTGGGGGCAGGGACACTACGGGGGGGCTTCATCATCGCTGATATTACTACATCACTTCTGAGGAAAACCTGGAAGCGATGTAGGGAGCTCTAGGATTTCCCCAGAACGCTATGGTTAGGGTAGCTCTAGGAATCATCTGGAACCCTATGATTAGGGTAGCTCTAGGAATTGTGGTTTTCCCTGAAACAGACATACGATATCAGTGATATCACTTTTTTAAAATCCTGCTGGTGGTGCATGGGGTAGCAGTAACAAAGGGCTGCCATAGAAGACCAAACAGCATAGTGAGAGGTCGAGTGGTCTGAGCTGGGGAAGAGAGAATTAATCATGGGGGCGAACTAGAAGTGTACAAGAAGAATATGGATGTGGTAGCCATCTCTGGCTGTCAGGGCATAGCCCCTTGGACTGAAAGCAGGCCTCATTTTGGGCAGGAGCTCACAGGAAGGACTTCTGGCCCCACTGGTGGACCTCTTGATGGCACTTGGGGGGATTTTTTTGGCCCTTGTGTGACACAGAGTGTTGAACTGGATGAGCCATTGGCCTGATCCAACATGGCTTCTCTTATGTTCTTATGTCTGGGGCAGTGATGCTCAGTATTCTTGGTGTTTGGAGGGGAACAGTGGAAGGGCTTCTGGAGTTCTGGCCCCACTGGTGGACCTCCTGATGGCCCCTGGTTTTTGGCCTTTGTGTGACAGAGTGTTGGACTGGATGGGCATTGGCCTGATCCAACATGGTTTCTCTTATGTTCTTCTGTGACACAGAGTGTTGAACTGGATGAGCCATTGGCCTGATCCAACATGGCTTCTCTCATGTTCTTAGGAACATGGCTCCGGAACCTCTAAATTTTATTGTACTTTCTTTCTTACTCCCTCCCTTCTGAATACTTGCTTCTGGGCTTCAAACCCCCTGTGAGAATTTTGCTGAACTTTGTACGGATTGTTTTTAATGATTTTGTTGCAATTTCATTTTAGCACTATGTTGCTTTAACTGTTGTTAGCTGCTCTGAGCCCGTCAGGGGAGGACGAGATACAAACATAATAAATAAAATAAATAAATAAGATTTGACAAACTTTCTAGTATTTTTCCCCACAAGAAATGGGGAAATAACCCAAACCTAGAAAGCAGACGGATGGAACTCTTCATCATGCCACTGTGGCCACATAGGAGAAAGTAATGTAAAAAGCATGATGGGAGTAAAGTTTTATTAGAATTATAATTCAAGAAGCATTTTAAGGTAGCTGCTGAGCTGATATAATTGAGTCCACCTTCCATTGATGTCGGGGTGTGTGTGGCATATGCAAATGAGTTACGTAAATGAGTTGTGCTTATGAGCTCCGGCGCCTCTTTTTTCTACAAAATGACCCCTGACTGCAAGGGTCTCCTTCAAAAGCTCTCAGATGAAAATATATAACCCTCTTATTGTCAACCTAAGAATTATTGCTCAACTCCACACACACACACACACACACACACACCCATGTTGTCTCAAACTCTTTGAACATCTCAGTTTTGATTGTTGGGCAACAAACAAACACCAGAAAAAAAAAGAGGTATTCTCTAGTCTGTTCTGATTGGCAGCCAGTACATCTTGAGATGCCTTAATGTACATGCAACTATATATACACTCAAGGTTCCTGCACTAGCATGCTATTGGACCATTCAAACCAGCAGGGGGGCCGTGATTGGAGCAGGACAGCAGGAATTTGGATCCTGCTTCCTTTTGTTCCCGAGTCCCCAAGCTCAGTCCTTATGGCTCCAATGAGCCGGTCAAGAACTCCATACCATAGATACAATTCCAAACACATATGCAACAAGAAACATCTGCTCCTCCACTCTGAGAGTGAACAGCTAAAGACCATGGAGGAAAGCAAATTGGGGTGACTCCAGCAGCCCCCTCCACTAATGACATTCTCATAAAGTGTTCTCCAAATTCCCCAGATATGTATAAAATGGGAGCAGCAATTTAACAGGGACACGGTCTAGAAACTGTTGCGCAATCTGAGGGTACGCCATAGGTATCCTGCCTTTGCACATGGAGGAGCCATTAATTTGCCTGGGGACAAAATGCATTAATTTGCCTGGGGACAAGAGCTCTCCAGGATGCTGGTCGTCATCATATCTTGCAGTATCAAATTCTAGTATTATTATTTCTTTTTTTGCCTCTTACTGCAAATTGACTTCAGTTCATGAACCTGCAGGCCTTCTATTACACGGGAGAAGCATCTCCGCAGGGTAAAAGCAAGGCAGAACAAAAGACAGACACCTGCTAGTTGGGTTGGTTCTTCGCAGCCAGGGTAAGAGCGGGAAGGAGATTTAGTAGCTGTTCCTCCGGGGCAGCCCTCCCCTCGTCCCTGACGGTTGGCAGAACGGAGGCCTAGAAGTGTCAGCCAGATACTGCCGATCTGCAAAGATAAATCCTGACCTGTGGGGTTCTTAGCTGCATATGTCAGGCCTGTAATTTTGTCACGGTCCGGATTTTTTTTTAAAAAAAAAAATATGTCAGAAGTCATGAAGATGTAGGGAAAATGAAAGGCAGAAAAGTCACTGGCAAGCTTTTGAAATCATCAAATGACCCTTGAAGCTCCTGTATCTTTCTAATCTGGCTTTCTTAAGGTCTCTGGAGTGGCTTTATTAGCCGGCCAGTATCCTTTAACTTACAAGGATGCCCATGCTGAGGTATTGTGTGTGTGTGTGTGTGTGTAGGAGAGATTCATGAGAGAGAGAGAAAGAGAGCAGCCTCCCAACTAACCATTCATGGGAGGAGCAGAATATAAATTAACAGAAATCAATTCTTCCTTTAAAAAGAAAACCCTGCTTGTAAGAAATCCTGTTTTTTTCTTTGTCTATTGCATTTATACCGTGTTTCTGCAGGAATCCAATACCAGGCAAAAGGATGACCACAATCTAAAGCTATTTTGTCTGTCTGTGTGTCTGCCTGTCTCTCTCTCTCTCTCGCTCTCTGAGTAGGGTTGCCAAGTCCAATTGAATAAATATCTGGGAACTCTGGGGGTGGAGCCAGGAGCAAGCATAATCAAACTCCAAAGGGAGTTCTGACCATCACATTTAAAGGGACTGCACACGTTTTAAAAGCCTTCCCTCCATTGGAAACAATGAAGGATAGGGGCACCTTCTTTAGGGGCTCATAGCATTGGACCAAACGTTTTAAAACTTGGAGGGTGTTTTGAGGAGAGGCATGAGATGCAATGCTGCAAATTTGGCGCCCCTGCCTAAAAATATAGCCCCTGCAGAGCCTCAGATTCCCGCAGTTCAATTCTCCATTATACCCTATGAGAATCGGTCTCCATAGGGAATAATGGAGTAGCCAGGAGACATTTCCCGCCCCCCCCGCTTACTGATGACCCTGAAGCAGGGGGAGGGCCTTCAAACCGGGGGATCCCCTGCCCCCACCTGGGGATTGGCAACCCTAAGCCTAGTTACCCCCCCAGGATGACAAGTGATCCTCAGACTCAAGAGAACAGTCCTCTCAGAGCAAAATGGCTGCTTGGAGGTTGGACTCTGTGGCACTACACGAGGGCTTCCCAGCCTCCAAGTGGGGCTTGGCGTTCTCCTGGAATTATAAATGTCTTCCAGAAAGCAGAATTCAGTTCTCCTGGAGAAAATGGCCATCTCAGACAGCAGGCTCTAGATAGCGTTGCCAGGTCCAACTCAGCCTGGGGACTTTGGGGGTGGAGCCAGGAGCAAGTCATGAGAAGCACGAATGAACTCCAAAGGGAGTTCTGGCCATTACATTTAAAGGGACCACACTCCTTTTAAACGCCTTCCCTTCATTGGCAATAATGGAAGACATCTTTGGAGGCTCATAGAACTCTTTTTGAAACTTGGGATATTTTGGTGGGGGTTTTTTGGTCTCCATAGGGTATAATGGAGTGCCCAGTGGGCATTCAAACCCTCTCCCCTGCTTTCTGATAATCTTGAAGTGGGGGGAAGACCTCTAAACTGG
The DNA here is from genome assembly GCF_032191835.1 of Heteronotia binoei. Taxonomy (NCBI): domain Eukaryota; kingdom Metazoa; phylum Chordata; class Lepidosauria; order Squamata; family Gekkonidae; genus Heteronotia; species Heteronotia binoei. Next base: position 10,113,987 of record NC_083241.1, read on the forward strand.
GGGATCTCCTGCCCCCAACTCGATATTGGGAACCTCGCTCTAGAGCATCACACCCTGGCTCAGCTCCTCCCCCTCCAAACTCCCCCTTTCCCCTGCCCTTACTCCCAAATTTCCAGGAATTTCCCCCCAGGAGAAGGGGCAATTAATTTCTTTTACTGTGGACCGTTCCAGCACTAGGTTAATGCTCCGATTCTCCCTGATGAAGCCTGCATGGCACAATGCGTAGGGACGTTGCACAATAATAAATTATAGTATTGGGAAAAGACCAGACAAGGGCAATTGGGACGATGAAAGGGTTGAAGCACTTTCCCTATGAAGAAAGGTTGAAGCGCTTGGGCCTCTTTAGCTTGGAGAAACATCGACGGAGAGGTGGCATGATCCAGGCCTTGAATTCAGCAGGAGCCAACAGGAGTGCAGCTCCTGAACCATTCTGAGGGTTCCCCCTCTTCCTCCCCATCTACCTTGTCCATTGAATAGTAGGCGCAGCTGCGTAACAATCCCTGGATTAGGAGAGCAGGCAGCCAGCCGGACACCAGGGGCTTTGCCACACCCCCAGCAGCTCTCCTTAACCTCTGGAGAAGCCCTTTCACCACTTCTTATGTGATTCTGGGCAGCGAGAATCTTGCTGGCCTTTTGACTGTGGGAGGGGTCAGCCAAGGAGAGTCTCAGGTGAGCGAGGCCTGCTTGGGCTGGCTGGATCTCTAGTCAGCCCAAGCAGGCCTCACTTGTCTAGGGCTCTCCTTTCTTGTGTCAGGTTGCTTTTGGCTGGTGAGGGGGTGGCATATGCTAATGAGTTATGCTAATGAGCTCCACCGCCCATTTTTCTACCGAACGACCCCTGTTGTTATCTGAAAGCAAGTATTCCAACATAGTTTTGTTTGATCTACCTGGAAATCTTTCTATCGGGGGATTAATGATCTCTGCTCCTATTCTCCTATAATATGGACAATTGGAAAAAGATACATTCTAATGTGTCAATTCCTTGTAATGGGCGTGAACAGAGTCTCCCAGAGTAAGGAATTGCTTTATATTTCCCATCTAACACAGCCAGGCCAGCTCCTGAACCTTTCTGAGGGTTCCCCCTCCTCCTTCCTGCCTTGTCCATTGAATAGTTGGTACAGCTGCATAGCAATCCCTAGATGAGCTCCACCACTTATTTTTTTTTCTACAAAATGACCCCTGAACACCGCTGACGGTAAGGACAGACTTCTAGCTAGTGTGAATGCCCTTCTGGTGTTATGAGATTCGAGGAAGCATAAGTATCTGGCACGCACAGCAAAATATACTCTGGTTTCTCTTCAGATTACATAAATCTTTCGCCTTTTTAAATACATCAGTCAACGATCACTTGGCATTCCCCCCCCCCTTTTATGTTCTGTTGGCACATTGCAGGGTGCAGCCCATTTCCCACCCACCCCCCCTTCATCCCAAGAATTCCCCCAACCAGAGCTAGCAATCCTATCTACAAAGCCACTTGGCATGAAGGCAGACGGTGAGGATGAAGGCACAGCTTCACACGCTTGCTCTGGACGGTCGATAACAATAGACTGCAGGAGGACAGTTACAGGTTTAGCTTCTCTCCCATCTCTTGCAAAGAAGAAACACCGCCTTTAGTTTAAAAAAAAAACCAAACCAGCACAGGACAGGCGAGTGAGGTGCAAAAGACCTGGTATAGCCCTTGGCGATGTGCAAAGGTGAATGGGAATCAGGTGGCATCCTCAAACACAAGCAGAGGCACTGCTAAGACGTCCTTGTTTTCACCGTATCCCTCTGTGAAATGCTGACGAAAAGAGCTCTTGGGGGTCAATGGGGAAGGGGATCTTGGAATTCAAAACGGAGCTTGTCAACCTGGCTGCATTACCTCTGCATTCTCGACACTACCCAAAAAGGATGCACCTGGCTGATTGAGGCTTGTGTGCAGGACCCAGAATATTTGTTTTTAAATGGAGAATCAAGAATTTGAAATAAACTAGAGGTCTGTTTCCCCTCTTTCCTACAGTCAGTCAGTTTGTTATTACAGTCATTGGCCAGAACATGAAAGTCATTTAGAACAACCTTAAAAGTACCTTAAGGAGCCCCGTGGCGCAGAGTGTTAAAGCTGCAGTACTGCAGTCCTAAGCTCTGCTCATGACCTGAGTTCAATACCAATGGAAGCTGGGTTCAGGTAGCTGGCTCCAGGTTGACTCAGCCTTCCATCCTTCCGAGATCGGTAAAATGAGTCCCCAGCTTGCTGGGGGGAAAGTGTAGATGACTGGGGAAGGCAATGGCAAACGACCCCGTAAAAAGTCTGCTGTGAAAACGTGAAAGAAATGTCACCCCAGAGTCGGAAACGACTGGTGCTTGCACAGGGGACTACCTTTGCCTTTTTAAAAAGTACCCTATTAAAAGTCCCACAAAGAGTCTACATATTAAGATTTGATGACTCGAGAGTTATAACAGGAAAAAAGAATATAAAAGATTATTATTTAGAAGAAGAAGATATTGGATTTATATTTACAGGAGAGCCAGTTTGGTGTAGTGGTTAAGTGTGCAGACTCTTATCTGGGAGAACCAGGTTTGATTCCCCACTCCTCCACTTGCACCTGCTAGCATGGCCTTGGGTCAGTCATAGCTCTGGCAGAGGTTGTCCTTGAAAGGGCAGCTGCTGTGAGAGCCCTCTCCAGCCCCACCCACCACACAGGGTGTCTGTTGTGGGGGAGGAAGGTAAAGGAGATTGTAGGCCACTCTGAGACTCTTTGGAGTGGAGGGTGGGATATAAATCCAATATCTTCATCTACCTCACAGGGTGTCTGTTGTGGGGGAGGAAGGTAAAGGAGATTGAGAGCTGCTCTGAGACTCTTTGGAGTGGAGGGCGAGATATAAATGCAATATCTTCATCTTCTTCTTCTTATATCCCTCCCTCCACTCCGAAGAGTCTCAGAGCGGCTCACAATCTCCTTTACCTTCCTCCCCCACCCTGTGAGGTGGGTGGGGCTGAGAGGGATCTCACAGCAGCTGCCCTTTCAAGGACAACCCCTGCCAGAGCTATGGCTGACCCAAGGCCATTCCAGCAGGTGCAAGTGGAGGAGGTTAACCCTTTAAACCTTTTAAAAAGTCACTTTTGTTAAAAGATTTACAGTTTGGCCTATTTGTCTTGTTTTTTTGCGTTCGTTATAAACCTGGGAACAGAACCGAGCCACCTGTCTTGTTGTCTGAGGGTTCCTACCTGACAGAAGATAATCTAATTTGAGTTTATTTGATCTGCCAGGGAACCCTTCCAACAGCGGGCTGATCATTTCCCTTCTACTTTCCCGTTCCTACACGTCACTATATACATACAAGGATCTCTGGCTGCTTTGCCTTGAAAAAAAGACGCTCCCTCCAGCCCAAATCAGACTGCATGAACTTCTTTCCGCAATGTCTTCCCAGCATCTTGCCCCGTGGCTTGGAGTTTCAGGTGGCAGCAGGCACCCCTCTGGTTCTCCGGCAGCACACAAATTCTCCATGTGCCGCTGGCTTTCCCTATCTGCCTTGCTGCCTCCAGCAGTTGCAAAGTTCCACCGTTAGGGAAGCTCAAGGGCATTCAGTCTTGAGTATGACTTTGAGGTCTGATGGGACACCAGGGGCGATGTCCTCGCCGGGCAAAGAGGGGAGCTGAATTCACCAATGGCAGCCCTAGGTCCAGGCCTGTGGTCTGTCATTATCGTTCAGTCGACCTCACAGGGATATTATCATGGGCATCGACAAATGCGAGAGGAAGACACAAGACATCTGAAAGGGGAACAGCAAAAGATGGCCGGGCTGGCAGTCTTTCGTGGAAGAATCTGGTAGAGCAGGGGTCCCCAACCCCTGGCCCGCGGACCAGTACCGCTCCTTGGCCTGTTAGCAACCGGGTTGTGGAGTGAGACAGAGACCTTCACCTACTCCTCATTTAAAGACCCCTGTGGGGGGCAGGGATGGGGTGTGGACATGGGGCTAGCTTGAGAAGCAGAACCCCAGCATTCCCACCCCCACTGGTTCGTGGAAAAATTGTCTTCCACAGAACTGGTCCTTTGTGCAAAAAAAGGTTGGGGGCCACTCTGGTAGAGAACAAAAAAAGGATAGGAGGCTGCAATGAGGTCTACGTGGGACAGCCCTTGAAGACTGTTCAGAGCTTCGCTGAGCTTCAGGAGACTGCCCCCTTGGCAATGTCAGGTCCCCAAAAGCATATTTCAGGAAGAACTGCTACAAATAGTAACTAACAGTAAAGCAAACTAAATCTAATCTAATCTAATCTAATGTTTAGTAGCAGGCTATCTCCAAACAGCAGGTGCTTGGGGGCAGGGCTTTTTTTTGGTGGCAGGAACTCCTTTGCATATTAGGCCACACACCCCTAATGTAGCCAACCCTCCTGGAGCTGACAGTAGTCCCTGTAGTAAGAGTCCTGTAAGCTCTTGGAGGATTGGCTACATAAGAGGGGTGTGGCCTAATATGCAAAGAAGCCCCTACTACAAAAAAACAAAACAAAAAAAACCTGCCACAGACTCATGTGGCACTTTTGCCTTTACGCTTCTCAGATGAATCTGAGTGGCCACAGAATACTAAATACTGGTCTCATCCAACCATGCAATTGATATATCCAGGGGTGGAATTCTAGCAGGAGCTCCTTGGCATATTAGGCCACACACCCCTGATGTAGCTAATCCTCCAAGAGTTTACAAAAAAAGAGCCCGGCAAGCTCTTGGATGATTGACTACATAAGAGGGGTGTGGCCTAAAATGCTAAGGAGCTCCTGCTAGAATTCCACCCCTGGATATATCCCTCCTGGAACAAATCTCTCCCTCCTCCAAAAAACAATATATTAATAGAAAACTGGTTCCCCTTTGTTTGATTTTAAAAAACAACAACTAAATCCTATATGGGGCAGACTTAAATAGGGATGAGGTGGTGGAGGCCTGTACTGGTAGAATGGGGGAGCCCATTTTTTTTAGAACGCTCCCCTATCGTTAATATGATCCTTGCGCGCAGGAAATTAGCATGCCTGAGGGAACATTAGTACACCAGAGGGAACCAGGGCCTTTCTTGAGCAGGAACACACAGGAACGCAGTTGGCTGGGGGGGAGGGGGGGTAGAGGGTGTGGCCTAATATGCAAATGAGTTCCTGCTGGGTTTTTCCGACAAAAAAGGACTTGTGAAACAATTGTGGCATCGGGGTGTGGCCTAATATGCAAAAGAGCCCATCCTGGGCTATTCCTACAAAAAAATCCTATGTGAAACAATGGTGACATCAGAGTGTGTGGCCTAATATGCAAATGAGTTCCTGCTGGGCTTTTTCTACAAAAAAGCCCTGTATGGAACGATGGTGACATCTAGGGTGTGGCCCAATATGCAAATGAGTTCCTGCTGGGCTTTTTTTATGGAGGAAAAGCCCTGGAGGGAACTAGATACTTTTCTCCCCACATCAACTTTCTTGTTTTCGAGGTGTTTCCCCCCTTGGAGAGGTATTTGAAAATGACACCCCTCTGCCTGTAGCCTGAAATACCACAGTCTCCCTATACTGCCTTTGGAGTCTGTTGGCCTGGATCAACGAAGCCCAAGGTTTTTAAAGGGCCTCTACAACAACTTCGGAGTTGAATGCTAAATTGCTGTGTGATACTTTGTAATAATCAAGCCAGGAAAGGGAGAGAGAGAAAAAAAGACTACTAACCTTTCACTGTAGTAATAAATGCTTTGCTACTATGCTAAGTAATATAATTATAATTTCAATTAATTCCTCTCATAAACACACGCAGTCTTGTGCTAAGCATAGACTTGAGGCCTTGTTCTTATTTCCCAATAGTATTGCAGTTTTTCTTTCCCCCACTGGAAGCTGTTTACGCTGATTTAAATGCACGGAGAATCGCAGTTTCATTATGGCACTTGAGTTTAGGAAAACAAGACTGAAGATCGATTTCTAAGTTTGGGGGGGGGGTCGTTTGAGGGGAGGGGAAATCGGCAGTTTCTGGGGAGAATCTCTGCTGCTGTCTGTATTTTTGCACGCAAAGCACACATCCAAGGCATTTACCACTCATTTGCTAAGGGTGAATCTTCTTTTCTGAATCCTCTCTTTGGTTAATTGCTTTTTTGGGGGGGTGGGGGGAGTCTGTACGGGGGGAATGCCTGGCTCAGTGAGATGCTGGAGTCCACAGTCTGCAGGGGTGGAATTCTAGCAGGAGCTCCTTTGCATATTAGGCCACACACCCCTGATGCAGCCAATCCTCCAAGAGCTTACAGGCAGGGCTCTTTTTTGTAAGCTCTTGGAAGATTGGCTACATCAGGGGTGTGTGGCCTAATATGCAAAGGAGCTCCTGCTAGAATTCCACCTCTGCCGACACCTTCCCAGGATCTATAGGGCTAGATCCTATTAGGGTTGCCAATCCCCAGGTGGGGGCAGGGGACCCCCCCAGTTTGGAGGCCCTCCCCCCGCTTCAGGGTCATCAGAAAGTGGGAGGAGGGGAGGGAAATGTCTGCTGGGAACTTTGTTATTCCCTATGGAGATTTATTCCCATAGAAAATCATGGAGAACTGATCCGTGGGTATCTGGGGCTTTGGGGGGGCTGTTCTTTGGGATGGGGGCACCAAATTTTCAGTATAGCATCTAGTGCCTCTCCCCAAAATACCCCCCACGTTTCAAAAAGATTGGACCAGGGGGTCCAATTCTATGAAGGTGCCGCTATCCTTCATTATTTCCTATGAAAGGAAGGAATTGAAAAGGTGTGCCGTCCCTTTAAATGTGATGGCCAGAACTCCTTTTGGAATTCAATTATGCTTGTCACAGCCTTGATCTTGGCTCCACCCGCAAAGTGTCCTGGCTCCACCCCCAAAGTCCCCAGATATTTCTTGAATTGGACTTGGCAACCCTAGATCCTATGGATCATCTCGGGTGGGTTATGTGCGTGATGCAATCACAAGGAAGAGAAGAAAAATCCATGCAATTGGCCTTATGTAGGGGGCCAAGTAATTTGCACATGGTCCTGGCCCCAGGGAAGCATAGCGGGAAAACTGGTTCTTGCCTGGCCCATCAGAGTTGGACTTTCCATTGCCTAGGTTTTGTCACACCTCCCTCTCATCCTGCGATCTGGCAGAACTTTATTTTTAGATATTTATCTCTCTTTCCTTCCCAACGGAGGCCCAAACAATGTTCCCTCTAAGCCAAGGGTGTCAAACATGTGGCCTGGGGGGGGGGGGAATCAAGCCCTCAGAGGGTTCCTATCAGGCCCCCAAGTAACTGGCTGTCATCTGCTTCCTTCTCCCTCTATCTTGCTTCCTTCTGCATAACAGATTGCTTTCCCAGGCTTGCTCAATAGCACAGAAGCTACAGAGCAAGGTCTATTTTCTTCACTGGCTGAGGCTCCTCCTTTGGGGAGGAATAGCTTGCTTTGCCAGGCTCTCTCAATTGTACAGAAGAGCTACTGAGCCAAGCCTCTCTTCCTTCAATTGGCTGAGGCTCCTCCCCCTCCAGGCCCCCTGAGGAAGGAAGGAAGGAAGGAAAGAGCCAGAGCTTCCTTTGCCCAGTTCCCTGGATCCCATGGGAGAGATACAAAGAAAGCACCTTTAAGACCAATGAGTGCTAATGTTTTAAGCATGTTTTCAGGTTTGTTTGTTTTTTTAAAAATCTTTAAAGTGTGTCTGTGTGCTTTATAATGTGTAGGTAGCAGAGATATAATGTTAAATAGGTACACACACAGCCCAGCCTGACATGGCTCGGCCCAGCAAGGTCTCATTTATGTCAGATTCAGCCCTCATAACAAACGGGTTTGACACCCCTGCTCTAAGCTGAGTGAGTGTGAACTAGAACAGTTTTTTAGCCTCCAGATCACACATTTTTGTCTTTGTTCAGGGAGGATGACCCCAGAGCAAACCAATTAATGCAGTTGCTCACAACTTTAGTGTCAGTAGCTCATGAAGTAGAATTTTGGCTCACAAGACTGTAGCTTAGAGTAGGCTTCCCAATCCTCCCGCCCTGGCGGGGGACCCCAGGATTTACAGCCTCTTCCCTCGCTCTCCAAAAAAATGGAAGCGGGGTGGAGGGGGAGAAACGGCTCCAAGGAGCGCGGCGAGCCGCCCCATCTCAGAGGAGCAGCTAAGGTGAACCAGAGAAGAGGCGGCAGCAGCACAGCGGCATCGCCCGTTCCGCTCCGCCTCTGAGGTAAAATCAGAGAAGGGGAGGGTGGAGGCAGGCCAGGAGCGTGGCGAGCCGCGAATCTGGGTCCTTCTGAGACCCGGACTCACGGCTTGCCACGCTTCTGGCCTGCCTCCATCCTCCCCTTCTCTGATTTCACCTCAGAGGCAGAGCGGAGCGGGCGCCGCCGCTGCGCTGCCGCCTCTTCTCCGCTTCACTATAGCTGCTCCTCCGAGATGGGCTCAGCTTGAGCCCATCTCAGAGGAGCAGTTACGGTGAAGCGGAGAAGAGGCGGCAGCTGCACAGCAGCATCGCCCGCTCCGTTTCGCCTCTGAGGTGAAATCAGAGAAGGGGAGGGTGGAGGGAAGGAAGACATTTAAAAAGGTGTGCCGTCCCTTGAAATGAGATGGCCAAAACTCCCGTTGGGGTTCAGTGATGCTTGTCACACCCTTGCTCCTAGCTCCACCCCAGTGTCTCCTGGCTCCACCCCCAAAGTCCCCAGAGATTTCTTGAATTGGACTTGGCAACCCTAGCTTAGAGGGAACATTGGTCCCAAAGCAGCTAACAGCATCTTTCTCCCCTTACTATCATTTACAACAACCTACCTGTGAGGTAGGTTAGATGAAGAAAGAGCAGGGCTTTTTTTGTAGCAGGAACGCCTTTGCATATTAGGCCACACACCCCTGATGTAGCCAGTCCTCCTGGAGCTTACAATAGGCCCTGTACTAACAGCCCTGTAAGCTCCAGGAGGACTGGCTACATCAGGGGTGTGTGGCCTAATATGCAAAGGCGTTCCTGCTACAAAAAAAGCCCTGAGAAAGAGTGACTGGCCCATGGAGGAAGGGTCTGTGGTTCAGTCGCAGAGCATCAACTTGGAATGCAGAAGGTCCCAGGTTCCAACCCTGGCATTTCCAGTTGAGAGGACCAGGTAGGAGGTGATGGAAAGGACCTCTGCCTGCGTCCCTGGAGAACATGGCTGCTTTGGAAAGCGGAATTTCTGGCATTGTGTCCTGCTGAGGTTCCTCTCCTCCCCAAATCCTGCCTTCCACAGAATTCACCTCCCAAAATCTTCAGTTTTTTCCCAATACAAAGTTGGCAACCCTATGTGATGTGGTGGTGGGAGCATTGGGCTTGAATCTGGGCCGACCAGGTTTGAATCCCAGTTTGGTGGAGTGGTTAAGTGCACGGACTCTTATCTGGGAGAACCGGGTTTGATTCTCCACTCCTCCACTTGCAGCTGCTGGAATGGCCTTGGGTCAGCCATAGTTCTCACAGAGTTGTCCTTGAAAGGGCAGCCGCTGTGAGAGCCCTCTCAGCCCCACTCACTTCACAGGGTGTCTGTTGTGAGGGAGGAAAATAAAGGAGATTTGCAGACATCCCAAGGATATAGAAGGCCAGGGGAAGAACAACGTGGAAAAGCCTCTTTGAGTCCTAATCAGGGCGAAAAGAAGGATATAAATAAGTGTTTGAAACCAGGTGTTAAGAAGGAAGAGGGAAATAAAGACCCAAACCATCTCCGTTTGCCAGATGACCTTGGACTGGTCTCTTGGCTTTTTATTAAAAAGTACAGACATCAGCTGCAAGGAGATCTTTTGAAAATCACTTTTCCGTGTCCGTGCACCAATCTGCTCTGAAAGGCACAACACCGCTAATCCCAAACCAGACGGGCACCTGGGAGAGATTTTCTTCGAGAGACCACGGGTTGCGTTCCACCTGACAGGCGGGCAACTTGGCCTCTTCCGCTGCAACCCTGCTCTTGGAAGCGTGACGCTTTGGTGCTGCTAGTGGCAAGAAGAGAGAGAGAGAGAGAGGGGAAGCGTGGCCGTGTTTTGCACGCCAGATCAATGACAAAGCCCGGCCGACGTGTATGGCTGCAGGGACAGCTGCTATCTCTGAAGATGTGAGCAGAGATCTCTTTCATACCACCGAAGACATCTTTATTCTGCCTCTAATACAAATTTCTGCCCCAGGAGAAAGAAGTCACCTGCAGGCCTCCAAAGCCCATCCGGTGGCGAGACTCCCCATTTTCAATCATTGCATAACGAGTCTCTTGGGGAGGAGGAAAACCTTTATATATATATATATATATTAATATATATATTAATCTAGCCAATCATTATTCTCATCTCTCCTCTTCCAGTGGTGAAATTACCCTGTCTCTTAAAAAAAAAAAAATCCTAAAGAGTCAGTGACTAGTACTGTGACAGGTTTCTCTAAGTATGGGCTAATTAAGACAGATATTTGCATAAGTGGGTCCAGTAGTACCAAAAGAGAGAGGAAAAATGCTTTAGCGATCTAAGGGTGCCAATTTAGATCCTAGCAGAGAGGACGCAAAGAGGTTTATCAGCCTCTATCTTCAAGGTGAAACTGCGACGTATTTTATGAGTACGTCTAGTGGTTCTATATTCTAAGATATCTATATGCTAGTACATCTATATTCTAATAGTCGAGTAGGCGAAATTTGCCGATACTTATCTGGTTACTGGTGCTGTGAACAGGCAAGAAAGATCTTTCTACAGACCTGAAAAATGCCCCAGATTTTAGAAAAGTCGGGGGGGGGGGGAATACATTTGGGGTTTTTAAAAAGCCCCAAATGATAAAAGGAACACCTGTAGCTTTAAAAAAAAAAATGGAAGCCCTCAGTGGCAGTTGCTAAGCAACCACAGGATTCTAGGCCTGGTTTTTGTCAGTAAAATGAGCAGAGGAATGGGCAGGGTTAGGGTTGCCATATCCCCTTTGGCTCCTGGTGGGGAAGTTTTTCTCACACGTGTGCAGTGAGATGAAGTCACCCAGAAGTGACAGATCACACTGGGCATGTCACGCAGGACACTCTCGGAATTAACTTGCAACTCTATGATTTTGCTTGGGGATGCTCTAGCAATTTGGGGGGGAACTCATCGTGTTTTCCCTAGAGCATCCCTGCGCAAAAACATAGAGTTTCAAGCAAATTTCTGGAGTGTCCCGCACGATGTGCCTGGCACGATATGTCACTATTGGGTGATGTCATCATGCTGCATGGCGATGGGCTCTTTGGAGGGTGGGGATCCCCCCCCCCCCGGCGGCCTCCTCCCTGCCTGGTGGGATCTTGGGAGCCTTAGGCAGGGCCCTTTCCAAGGTTTTTTTTTGGCCTTTGAAGGAAAAGTTCCCAGGGCCAGACCTGGTGGCAACCACTGGATAACACCATCCAACTGCATGACACACCTAGGCTTGGTTGTTTGCTGTTGTTCAACCACAGCCACCCTACAAAAGCCGGTGCGGTGTAGTGGCTAGAGATTCAGTGTAGGATCTGGGATAACTGGCTTTAATTCACCGATTTGCCATGGAAGGTCACTAGGTGATGGTGTGTCTGTCACATGCTTTCGGCCTAGGCTACCTCCCAGGGTTGATGTGAGGATAAAAAGGAGTAGAAGAGGACAATGTAAGCAGCTTTGGTCCTCACTGTGGAGAATCATGGGCTATAAAAGAAGTAAATCATAGGATATGAATGAAGTAAATACACAGAGCTGAAGGTGGGAGGGAGAGCAGGAGAAAGGGGGTGTGGATAAATGTGAGTTGGCTGTCGGATGGGAAGGGGAGAAGGAAGCAGGAAAAGGCGATGGGGCTTTCAGACCCAGCCTGGCAACCAGCTGGAGGATTCATGGGCAGGGATGGGCTGTGTGTCGTATTTCTGCCATCACCTTGTTACTCCTGGGTAGCTCTAGGAATCATCAGAAATTCTATGGTTAAAATCTGAGCAGAGGCCTACTCTCATGCATACACATGCTGTCTATATGCACAAACCAGACACTGTACTTTGCATGTTCAACGTCTATGTGCTTGCACTTGTACATGCAGAGAGCTCTTCTCCGATCATCCGCTGGATGCATTGGCGGCTGAAGCTATTTGGCACAATCCTACAACCCTCTGTTCATGCTCACTCGATCGAACACGAAACGTCTGAGCACAGCTCTGGCTGAGAGAATGCGCAGGTGAAGAGACCAACCTGTGAATCAAGAAGTCCCAGTCTAACTTTTAATTTAATTTTAATTTATTTTTATTTTATTTTATTTTTATACCTCGCCCTATCCCGCAAACAGGCTCAGGGCAGCTTACAGCAGTAAAAGCAAACATTAGAATTAAAACAGCATAAAACAGTTTCAATAGTCAAAACAGCATATTCAGAAAAGACAGACATTATTTCAGGCATAAGTGGCAAACATATAACAGCACGTATGGCCAATGACTAGGCTTCCCAATCCCCAGGTCCCAACGGGGGATCCCCCAGTTTTACAGGCTTCCCCCCTCCCCCAGGCAGCTGGCCAGCGAGGGAAGCCCCGCCCCCACAACCATCATGCACCTCCATGAACGATTCCCATAGGGAATGATGGGGAATTGATCCGCAGGTATCGGGGGCTCTGGGGGGGCTGTTTTTTGAGATAGAGGCACCAAATTTTCAGTATAGCATCTAGTGCCTCTCCCCAAAATACCTCCCAAGTTTCAAAAATATTGGCCAAGGAGGTCCAATTCTATGAGCCCCTATCTTTCATTATTTCCTATGGAAGGAAGGCATTTAAAAATTTGTGCAGTCCCTTTAAATTTGATGTCCAGAACTCCCTTGAAGTTCAATTATGCTTGTCACACCCTTGCTCTTGGCTCCACCCCCAATGTCTCCTGGCTCCACCCCCAAAGACTCCTGGCTCCACCCCCAAAGTCCCCAGATATTTCTTAAATTGGACTTGGCAACCCTACCAATGACTGTCAGCTCCGTATAAGCACCATGAGTGTAAAATGGTGTGGGGAAGTGATGACGTTCAAAGGGGCGCTCGCCAGATCAATTAAATGCCTGGTGGAAGAGCTCTGTCTTGCAAGCCCTGTGGAACTTTGACAAGTCTTGCAGGGCTCGAATCTTCAAGAAGAAGAAGACTGCAGATTTATAGCCCGCCCTTCTCTCTGAATCAGAGACTCAGAGCAGCTTACCATCTCCTATATCTTCTCCCCCCACAACACACACCCTGTGAGGTGGGTGGGGCTGAGAAGGCTCTCACAGCAGCTGCCCTTTCAAGGACAACTCCTGAAATAGCTATGGCGAACCCAGGGCCAATCCTGCAGCTGCAGGTGGAGGAGTGGGGAATCAAACTCGGTTCCCCCAGATAAGAGTCTGCACACTTAGCCACTACACCAAACTGGCCCAAGAGGAGCTCATTCCACCAAGTAGGGGCCTGGACCAAAAAGGCCCTGGCCCTTGTTGTTTAGCATTGTTGTGGCATTTTTTGTGTGCGTGTTCAGAGTGCCAAACGTACTCTGTTTTCTTGTAAGCATTGTAAAGAAAATGCTTCGGAAACACTCCAACCCATTGTATAACTCCAAGGTATTATTAATATTTACAGTTGAAGTTAAAAGTTCTAAAGTGAGATTTGGGGGACAACCTATATTCTTGATAAATCTTTTGGGCAAGCAGCAGTTTTCCTTTCCTACCATAGTAGGTAGTGCAAGCTGAGCAGACAGCAGCCTTGAGAAATGTTACTCGTTTTCTCCAGATGATTCTGGACTTCCCCTAGATGTGCCAGCTAAGAAGGAAGTCCCAAAATGCACTGGAGAGTCAAAATTTCGGTAGTGGCCGGAGCAGTGTCGTAATATTATTCAACGTGGTGGACTGGAGATCTAATCCACATATCCCACACAAATCCTAGCAGAAGGAAGCATTTCTCAGTTGTGCTAAATGAGTGCAAAGAATACATTCTTGCTGTCAACAAATGCATCGCAGTTACATTGTCCGAGAGAACGAAAACAAGACGGGGAACATCCCAAGTGCACACAGAAGTCTCCCTTTCTCCAAACATTTTCCATCCTCACTCTCCGTACAATTTTTGTCAGAGAGCAATTCCTTTTTCTTTTCTTCCCCTGTTGACATTTCTTCCCAACGTCCACGATAACTTGTCTCTGTCTGTACCTCCCCCATCACGTACCTTCACTTGCTAGGTTCTGCTCAGATTTTTTACCAATCGCCTCTGGCATCGCTGTCTGCCGCTCTACGGTCCCCGATCCCTCTAACGAAGAAAGGAGGTGACGTATTACTTTTTAAAACATAAACCACACATGACTCGGGCCCAATAATTCCCTCGCTCCCCTTCTAACCCTGAATGATTAAGTCTGACATCAGTCAGTGCCAGTAGTGGATTTTTGATAAACCACAGTTGTCTGCTGTATCCCGCAACATCTGTATTTTCTCACACCAGGGGCATATGTCTTCCTCCGGAGAAAGAGAGATGTGAACGCCCACTGCTTGAGCATGAAGAACTATCCCTGTGATTTCTCTAAATTGGTATTGCTTTTTTGTTGATGTTGTTCTCCCCTTTGGCAATAGCAGATGGCAGATTGGGACCATTTCTTAGCTAGTGTAAGGACTTTCGGGCCGTCTCATGACTTTGCAGGACGTGCCGGTATCAAAGTGAGAAAGTCCACAGTCATGGAAAAGGTGTTTTTTTTTTTTTTGTAGCAGGAACGCCTTTGTATATTAGGCCACACCCCCTGATGTAGCCAATCCTCCAAGAGCTTACAGGGCTCTTCTTACAGGGCCTACTGTAAGCTCCAGGAGGATCGGCTACCTCAGGGGGTGTGGCCTAATATGCAAAGAAGTTCTTGCTTCAAAAAAAAAAAAGGCCTGGTCATGGATGATGAGAGACCAGGTTACCTCCTGACAAAGGAGTGAAGCACTGTGATTGATTTACCTGCTTCATTTATACCTGGCCTTTCCCCACAACAGGTACCCAAGTACCCCTTTCTTCCATTTTGCCTTCACATCAGCTCTGTGAGGTAGATCAGGCTGTGATTTATGCACCTCGCCTCAGGTCACTGAAGAAGCTTCCCTTTCAGAGTTTGTGAGATGCCTTACAGCAGGGGTGGCCAACGGTAGCTCTCCAGATGTTTTTTGCCTACAACTACCATCAGCCCCAGCCATTGGCCATGCTGGCTGGGGCTGATGGGAGTTGTAGGCAAAAAAAACATCTGGAGAGCTACCGTTGGCCACCCCTGCCTTATAGGGGTCATTTCGTAGAAAAAGAGGTGCCAGAGCTCATTAGCACAACTCATTTGCCTATGCCACAATCCTCTGACATCACCGGAAGGTGTACTAAATTAGATCAGCTCAGCATCTACTTTAGCATAGAAAGAAGGAGGGAGAGTCAGTTTGATGTAGTGGTTAAGTGTGCGGACTCTTATCTGTGAGAACTGGGTTTTATTCCCTGCTCCTCCACTTGCAGCTGCTGGAATGCCTTGGACCAGCCACAGCTCTTGTAGGAGTTGTCCTTGAAAGGGCAGCTGCTGGGAGAGTTCTCTCAGCCTCACCCACCTCCCAGGATGTTTGTTGTCGGGGAAAAAGATAAAGGAGATTGTGAGCAGCTCTGAGACTCTGAGATTCAAAGTGGAGGGTGAAATATAAATCCAATGTCGTCATCATCTTCTTCTATTATAATTGTCATGAGAAAACCTTACTCCCATCCTGCTTTTTAAATTACTTTCTCATATGTGGCCCCAGTGGCATGATGATTTCCATCTGTCCGCTTTATATGCTTTGGTTATTTCCCCTTTTTTTTGTGGGGAAAAATATTAGAAAGTTTGTCAAATCTTAAGAGTTCAACAACATTCTCACAGGGGGGGTTGGAGCCCAGAAGCAAGGTTTTTTGTTTTGTTTTTGAGAGGGGCTAAGAAAGAAAGAGCACAATACAATTTAGATGTTCCGGAGCTCTGCTCCTGTGAGCTCCTGCCCATAATGAGGTCTGCAAATATATATACTTTGGTGGTGAATAAAACCTCGAGTCTACTTTCCAAATATAGATATGAAGAAAGGTTTGGTTTATACCCCACCCTTCACTTGGAGTCTCAGAGCAGTTCACAATCTCCTTCCCACAACAGTGAGGCAGGTGGGGCCGAGAAAGCTCTTGAGACAACTGCTCTGTGAGAACTGTGAGCGAGCCAAGGTCTCCCAGCAGGCTGCATGTGGAGGAGGCGTGGGGGATCAAACCCAGTTCTCCCAGATTAGAGTCTGCCGCTCTTAAACACTACACCAAACTGACTCTGTGTACCTCAGTGGGGTATAAAGCCATCAGATCCAAAGCAGGCATTTTCTCCAACTGCTTTCTGTCATCTGGAGATTAACTGTAATTCTGGGAGATCTCCAGGCACTGCGAGGAGATTTATAACCCTCAGCTTAGATAAACATTAGAACGGATAAAAGAAGGTACTTCTTCACCTAAAGGGTGATTAACACATGGAATTCACTGCCACAGGAGGTGGTGGCGACTACAAGCATAGCCAGCTTCAAGAGAGGGTTAGATAAAAATATGGTGCAGAGGTCCATCAGTGGCTATTAGCCACAGCGTGTATATATATATGTAGGTATGTATATATATAATTTTTTTGGCCACTGTGTGACACAGAGTGTTGGACTGGATGGGCCACTGGCCTGATCCAACATGGCTTCTCTTATGTTCTTATGTGACACAGAGTGTTGGACTGGATGGGCCATTAGCCTGATCCAACAGGGCTTCTCTTATGTTCTTATGTGACACAGAGTGTTGGACTGGATGGGCCACTGGCCTGATCCAACAGGGCTTCTCTTATGTTCTTATGTGACACAGAGTGTTGGACTGGATGGGCCATTGGCCTGATCCAACCTGGCTTCTCTTATGTACTTAGATCGTATGTTCCCCGCAGAGTACTCCGTTCAGGAACTCAGAACCTTCTATCGATCCCCAGGCCGAAGAAAGCTAGGCTGAATATAACTAGGGCCAAGGCCTTCTCAGTTGCAGCACCACATTGGTGGAATGAGCTCCTGGAGGACATCAGGGTCCTATGGAATCTTTCTCAGTTCTGCAGGGCCTCTAAGACCAAGCTCCTTCAACCAAGCATTGGACTGTTGAGATTGGAGAAGCCTGCATGAATGCCAAGGAGCTGACCACCTGAGGCCTGCACCTGCGCTTTAATGCCATCCGGATAGGGTTGCCAAGTCCAATTTAAGAAATATCTGGGGACTTTGGGGGGTGGAGCCAGGAGCATTAGGAGTGGAGCCAAGATCAAGGCTGTAACAAGCATAATTGAACTCCAAAGGGAGTTCTGGCCATCACATTTAAAGGGATGGCACACCTTTTCAATGCCTTTCTTTCATAGGAAATAATGGATAGGGGCACCTTCTTTTGGGGCTCATAGAATTGAACCCCCTGATCCAATCGTTTTGAAACTTGGGGGATATTTTGGGGAGAGGCACTAGATGCTGTACTGAAAATTTGGTGCCTCTACCTCAAAAAAAAAAAAAAAACAGCTCCCCCAGAGCCCCAGATACCCACAGATCAATTCTCCATTATTTTCTATGGGAATAAATCTCCATAGGGAATAATAGAGTTCCCAGCAGACATTTCCCTCCCCTCCTCCTGCTTTCTGACTACCCTGAAGCGGGGGGAGGGCCTCCAAACCGGGGGATCCCCTGCCCCCACCTGGGGATTGGCAACCCTACATCCGGACCACTTGGATATAACTTGTGATGATGCAGAAGACCAAGAAAAGTTGCCTCGTTACTCTAATATACTAATATAATACACTAACACAGGAGGTGGTGGCAGATGCAAGCATAGACAGCTTCAAGAGGGGATTGGATCAACATATGGAGCAGAGGTCCATCAGTGGCTATTAGCCACAACGTATTGTTGGAACTCTCTCTGGGGCAGTGATGCTCTGTATTCTTGGTGCTGGGGAGGGCAACAGTGGGAGGGCTTCTAGTGCCCTGGCCCCACTGATGGACCACCCAATGGCACCTATTTTGTTTCTGTTTTGTTTTTTGCCACTGTGTGACACAGAATGTTGGACTGGGTGGGTCACTGGTCTGATCCAACATGGCTTCTTTTATGTTCTTACTAATTCTGTGGTATAGGTATTATATAGCACTCACTATGTTTTACTGTTTTTATAATGTCCCTGTGTTTTAAATTGCTGTTGGCCTGTGAGCCGCCCTGAGCCTGCTTCGGCGGGGAGGGTGAGATATAAATCTAATAAATAAACAAGTAAATAGATGAAACAGTGGCCCGTTCAAGGGAAGGGCTGCTGTATAGAAGCTGATTCCAGAACAGGTCTTATAAAATGCACTGTAGCAGCTCAGTATCTGGAAGAATTGCTAGAAAGAAGCGCTAAAATAGTTAACAAGGGGTTGCAAGCACCGCTTTAAAGAATGGACTGGAAGAAGAAGAGGAGGAGGAAGAGGAGAGGGAATAGATGATAAAAAAAATTGAAGGATATTTTTCTCCTTTCTTAAAAAAAAAAAAAAAAGAGGCAGAGGAATGCAGCTTGGGAATAATAAAATAAGAGAGAGAAGTTAAACCGGTGACCCTTGTCAGCAATGAAAAGCCGGAGATTAGAAAATGTTTCATGCTAATTTCCATGGAGATTTCTTTAATTTATCGAAAATTACTTTCTTCTGCTTTGATTTGTCCGGCCGCCTGCCCCCTCACCGGTTTCTCGGGGTGGTCCTCCCCGTCAAGGCAGCCGGGAGACAGGCCTGGCTTGCCCCCACCCTGGGCCCGGGCTTCGTAAGATTACTGAAGCGGCTCTGACGTCTCTATCAGCTTCTGCCACCACAATGCCCTCTCTCCGTCTCCCTCCCCCGCCGCCACCCTCCTCCTCCTCCTTCTGCTCTGTCTTTTTCACAGCAGGTTCTTAGGATTCGCCTCACATGATGGCTTCATTGTGGGGGCTCCCACGCTAAAGCGATGGTTCGTCTCCCTCTCCCTGTCTCCCCTCCTCTCATCCGTTCAGCTTGGCTTTCTCTGATGCTTGGAATTATCAAAGGAGATTTGCGGGTCATTGGGCCGCGGACGCGGAATATGGAGTCATCAAGACCGTTTGGCAGATAGGTGTATAAATACTGGCAAATGTATATATTTGGCAGCGATATATATTCCTATAGTTAATTGTTGTGGACGGTAAGTGGGAAGGAAACATTGGCTGAGGGGTCCATTTTAGCACGTTTCCTGTCTACTGTTTCCGTAATCGATTTATTATTGTTGTTGTTATTTTATTTATTTATTTATTTTAGTAAATTTCTCTTCCGCCCATTCCCCGTTCGGGCTCAGGGCGGAGTACAACATATGATAAAACAATAAAATACAATAAAACATTTTTAAAAAAAAAAACAGACAGCTCAACAGCACTCCGAGAAGTTACCCAGCCTGGCCGTCTCCCGTCATGATATCTCATAGAGATGGCAGAGGAGAATCCATTTTACAGCACAGGTGACGGCGCCGATAGGGGAGGTCAACCAGATTACAATGTTGTTGTTGTTGTTATTCCGCCCATGGGGGTCAGAGGGGAGCATATCATAAGAAGTAATAAGACCACAATAAAATCACAGTAACATCACAATAAAAAGCAGTTACAATAAAAACCAGTTACAATTCGCCTCACATGATGGCTTCGTTGTAGGGGGGCCCCCACGCTAAAGCGATGGTTCGTCTCCCCCTCCCTGTCTCCCCTCCTCTCATCCTTAGGATACAATATTTAGCAAAATATTTAGCAAAAGTACAATATTTAGCAAAAGTACAACAGGATGGTCCAGCAAGACGGTATAACAAAATGGTGCAGCAGGACGGTACAGCAGAATTGTAGAGTAGAATAGTGCGGTAGTACAGTAAAGCATTTACAATCCTGTGGCATTTATGATTCCTCCTTGTGAATATGAGGCTGGTTTCCACACACACACACCCAACCATTGGTCTCCTCAGGGGTCATTTTGTAGAAAAAAGAGGTGCCGGGGCTCATGAGCACAACTCATTTGCATCTGCCGCACACCCCTGACAGCACCAGAAGGGGTACTCAATTCTATCAGCTCAGCATCTACCTTCAAATGCTTCTGGAATTAGAATTGTCATCATAAAAACTCCCGTCAGACTTTTAAATTACTTTCTCCTACGTGGCTACAGCAACATGAAGAAAATTTCCATCTGTTTGCTTTATATGTTTTGGATATTCCCCTATTTTATTTGTGGGGGAAAAAATATTAGAAAGGTTGTTTGAACAATGGAGCCCAGAAGCATTTTTTTTTGGGGGGGGGGAGATAAGAAAGAAAGAGCACAATAAAATTTAGAGGTTCTGGAGCGCCGCTCCTGTGAGCTCTTGCCCAGAATGAGAACAGCTTCTCTAACTTTGTATTCCAGCTTTATTATTCTGTTGATGGACAGGCCATCGAAGAAATTAACAGAAACTGAATTGGCCCACTGAAGAAATCATGAACTGCCATAAGAAGGTGTAAATAGCACACTTATGTAATATTTATAATTTTATATTTTTAGCGTTATATTGTTTTATTGATTTAATATGTAATTCTTGTTGTTAGTCGCCGTCAGTCCATTTGCGGAGAGGGCAGGATAGAAGTTTAAAGTAAATAAAAGTGAATAAATAAAATAAATAAATTGTATATAATATCATGTTTTGGTGCATTATTCTTCAGTGTTTGTAATTTATGCTTTCCTGTCAATGTCATACTGTGGTTTGGTTTTTTTGCCCCCCCCCCCCCCCCCCCGGTGTGTGTGTGTGTGAGAGAGAGAGAGAGAGAGAGAGAGAAAGACATTCTCCAGTTTTGTTGGTGGCTATGCATTGTTCCATTCTTACGGTGTTTTTGTTGTTGCTGTTTTGTCGGAATCCACCTCAGGTCTCAGCGAGAAAAGCAAACATTTAGAAGTAATATAATGCTCAGTACACCAGTGGCAGTGGGAATGCAGGAAAAAAAAAAACACATCGTTTTGATGGTGTGACCTCATTTCCAGGGTGAACCTGGAAGTGATGCTTACACCGCTCTAGGATTCAGTGAAAACTCTATGGTACCAAGGCAGACATTTAGAAGTAATAAGCAGGCCTCAGATTCAGCAGGAGCTCACAGGAGCACAGCTCCTGAACCTTTCTGAGGGTTCCCCCTCTTCCTCCTCACCTACCTTGTCCATTGAATAGTAGGTGCAACTGCATAACAATCCCTAGATTAGGACAGCGGGCAGCCAGCCAGCCACCAGGGGCTTTGCCACACCCCCAGCAGCCCTCATTAACCCCTGGAGAAGCCCACACCACCATTTTCCCACTTCTTATGTGATTCTGGGCAGCGGGTGGCTTGCTGGCCTTTTGACTGGGGGGAGTGGCCAAGGAGAGTCCCAGGTGAGCGAGACCTGCTTGGGCTGCTGGATCTCTAGCCAGCCCAAGCAGGCCTCATTTGCCCGGGGCTCTCCTTGCTTGCATCGGGTTGCTTTTGGCTGGGGGTGGTGGTGGCATATGCTAATTAGTTATGCTAATGAACTCAGCCACCTATTTCTCGACAAAATGACCCCTGGTGATAAGTATGGCATTGATCAGTAAGTAAATGTTCACCTTTCTAGCGATCATGAGCTTCTTTTCCAGGGTTTCATTTCTAAAGCTCTAGAAGGCCATAAAGAGTCCGGCTGCTTAGAAGGCCCATTTGCTTTACAGAAAGCAAGAAATGAAGGGACTAGTGAGAACTGTGTGGGGTGATGTAGGTGTGTGTGTATGCGCGGGCATGGATGCAGTTAGAGACGCTGACTGATATTAAAATGCCGTCTGGTCTTTTTGAAATATCATCCTGGTATTTCTGAAGCATTAAATTGTTATGGCTTCGGCAGCCTTCGGCTTTTTTTTCAGCACAGAGAAGTTCATTCAAAGAGTCCAGACCCTCCAATTGATCCTACTTAATAGATCACGTTTTCTCACTGCATCAAACACATTCCTAATCAAAGGCGCTTCCCTAATGAGGAGACTACCTTTCGGGCTGACGGAGTACAGTCAATCTGTTCTGAAAACCGGTCTGTGTGCAACTCAGTTACGGTATAGGGAATTATAAACGTTATACTGTTCTGGTTGTTAGAATAGTTGTTGCTACCAAGAATTATTCCACTGTGGCCAGCTCAATTGTGTACTAGGGAATTCCTAAGGGAGCACATGATAGAAGTTGATGAAATCATGCACGGTGCAAAGAAAGAAGAGATAACTTTTTTCTTCCTCTCCCTAAATACTAGTCAAACTAGAGGAATGACTGAAGCAGTTATTAGCTCCAGCACAAACCAAAGAGAGTGCTTCTTCACTAGGACTGTTAACTAGTGGCCAAAGAGAAGAAGAAGACTGCAGATATATACCCCGCCCTTCTCTTTGAATCAGACTCAGAGCGGCTCACAATCTCCTGTAACTTCTCCCCCAGCAACAGACACCCTGTGAGGTAGGTGGGGCTGAGAGGGCTCTCACAGCAGCTGCCCTTTCAAGGACAACTCCTGCAATAGCTATGGCTGACCCAAGGCCGTTCCAGCAGGTGCAAGTGGAGGAGTGGGGAATCAAACCCCGTTCTCCCAGATAAGAGAGCCATGGCTGACCCAAGGCCATGCCAGCAGCTGCAAGTGGAGGAGTGGGGAATCAAACCCCGTTCTCCCAGATAAGAGAGCCATGGCTGACCCAAGGCCGTTCCAGCAGGTGCAAGTGGAGGAGTGGGGAATCAAACCCGGTTCTCCCAGATAAGAGAGCCATGGCTGACCCAAGGCCTTTCCAGGAGCTGCAAGTGGAGGAGTGGGGAATCAAACCCGGTTCTCCCAGATAAGAGAGCCATGGCTGACCCAAGGCCATTCCAGGAGCTGCAAGTGGAGGAGTGGGGAATCAAACCCGGTTCTCCCAGATAAGAGAGCTCTGGCTGACCCAAGACCATTCCACAGCTGCAGGTGGAGGCGTGGGGAATCAAACCCGGTTCTCCCAGATAAGAGTCCGCACGCTTAACCACTACACCAAACTGGAGAGACATAGGGGGCGGGCACCATTGCATCTATGGCATGACATGATTTCCAGGTTGAACCCCGAAGTGATTGTCACACCTAGGATTGTCTAGGATTCAGGAGAAACTCCGTGGAAACGGGAGGATGTGTTGTACCATAGAGTTTTCACTGAATCCTGGAGTGGTGTAAACATCACTTCCAGGTTTACCCTGGAAATGAGGTCACACCATCAAAATGATGGGATTTTTTTTTCTGCATTCCCACTCCCACCGGTGTACTGAGCAGCAGCTGGGGGAAGAGGGCCAATGTCAGGAAGTTTCCTGCAGTGCTCCCCCTAAGCTGAGCTAGTGTGAGCAACTCACAGTTCTTTAGCCTCAGGTTCGCACATTTTTGTCTTCGCTCAGGAAAAATGGCCCCAGCGCAACCTAATTTATGCAGTAGCTCACAACTTTAATGCCATGAGCTCACAAAGCAAAATTTTTGCTCACAAGACTCCAAAGCTTAGAGGGAGTATTGGTTCCCTGGTATAGCTAAAGCAAGAGAGCTGGCAAATCTATTTGTGACATGGTGCATAATTATCCCGGGAAACTTGCAGGAGGTATTAATGGACATTGGCATGAATGTTTATAAAAGGAGACAACTTCATGGGGGGGGGGGGGTGACTAAATGGAACATCAGTTTTCCAAGACACTAGGCATACCAGTTCCAAGGAAGCAACAATGTAAGGAGACCTGAGACTCCATGTTTGTAGACCAGGGGTGGACAAACTGAGGCTCGGGAGTCACATGTGGCTCTTTCACACATATTGTGTGGCCCTCAAAGCCCCTGTCACTGGCTTGGAGAAGGCATTTGTCTCTTTAAACCACTTCTCCAAGCCAGCTGGTGGTTTGGAGAATGCATTTAAAGTTAAAGTTGCTTTCTTTTGACCTCCCCCTCCCTCCCCCATCTATTTTCCTCTCTCTCTCCCTCCCTTCCTTCTTCCCTTTGGTTCTCAAACAAGAGTTCCCAGTTAGAAAGGTTTGAAAAGTGTTACAACAAAGTTGGAGAGGGGAGGACTTCCCGGTTATTTAGCTACCTTCGATTCCATCTTTCCGAAGTGCTATGGATGGCAACATGAGGAAGGATTTGGGGTTGCCTTCAGGCCCTCCGAAGTCCTCGCTCCACCACGGAAGCTTGTGGGGTGCCCTCAGACCAGTCCCCTAACCTACCTCACAGGGCTGCTGTTCTGAGGCTAAAACGGAAGCAAGGAGAATGACGTCAGCTGCTTTTGAGTCGCCATTTGGGGAAAAGGTGGAGTGCCATCTAGGGTTGCCAATCCCCAGGTGGGGGCAGGGGATCCCCCGGTTTGGAGGCCCTCCCCCCGCTTCAGGGTTGTCAGAAAGTGGGGGGAGGGGGGGAAATGTCTGCTGGGAACTCTGTTATTCCCTATAGAGATTTATTCCCATAGAAAATCATGGAGACTCTGGGGGGGGTGTTTTTTGGGATAGAGGCACCAAATTTTCAGTATAGCATCTAGTGCCTCTCCCCAAGATACCCCCCAAGTTTCAAAAAGTTTGGACTAGGAGGTCCAATTCTATGAGCCCCAAAAGAAGGTGCCCCTATCCTTCATGATTTCCTATGGAAGGAAGGAAATGAAAAAGTGTGCCGTCCCTTTAAATGTGATGGCCAGAACTCCCTATGGAGTTCAATTATGCTTGTCACAGCCTTGATCTTGGCTCCACCCCTAATGTCTCCTGGCTCCATCCCCAAAGTCCCCAGATATTTCTTGAATTGGACTTGGCAACCCTAGTGCCATCAAAACAAACAAACAAACAAAAAAAAAAACGCCAAATCACGAAATGTCTGTAAACCAGCTTTCTCCTGCCTTTAATAGGATCTGCCATTGTAAAAGCCTTTCTAAAGCCATTCAAACCAGGAAGAACTTGCTCATTCTAGGGGAGTTTTTCCCTTCCTTCTTAGGCGTAACCCAGATTCAACCCCACGTCTCCTGTGTATTCGCCTAGATTTCGTGCCAAGAGCAGGCTGGCTCACCTGTACTGCTGATTGAGAGGTAATGTGATCCAGGTCTATTTAAAATGCATAGGACACCGTTCCTCCGGAACGTCAAGACGGGATTGGCAGGTAGAAAGCACCTTGCAGGAGCCTAGCCGAGCTTTGCGGGCTACTGCGTAACGGCAGGGTAGCACCTCGAGGCTACGTTAGGAATGGGACTTGGCGAAGGTTAATGCCATCACTTCCTGAAATCAAAAGACTTTTGTATCTCGAACACAATTCTTTTAAAAAGAAAACTTCCTTCCCGTGACAATTTGCCTGCTGAAGGAACTCTGCGTCTTGCCGAGGTTATTCTTGAAGGAACGTGCAAGCATACAATAGTTTTGTCAGTTTCCTTTCTAAGAGTAGGTTCTATTTGTAGGTGTCTGCTTGGTGCCTTAGGAATGCTGGCTGTGACTCTTAGGCCTCACTCTTTCCCAATGCGGGCTGACTAATGGCCAGGAAAACTTAGGAAGGGGGCATCCACACACTATGGGATATTTCCCTATTGTTGCCTTAAAGCTAGGGTTGCCAACCCCCAGTTGGAAAACCAGAAAGCTCATGGGCATGAGTAAGGTTTATAACTTAGAACACTCCGCGAGAGCTTTAACTAATACATATATTGAAAACAACAATTTCAACCACAATATGTTTCACATTAATTTAGAATCGTTTTACTGTCCATTTTCCAATATGCAATTTCTTTTTTTTTTTCATTTGTAGGACTTCCTGAAGTCAAATGCAGGTGTGATTGTAGTTCCCAAACTGGTGTGGCTGCAACTGGACTGCTGTGTTCCATCCACTTTCAGATAAACCTTCTTCAGGCAGCTCAGCAAGGGATACAATTCCAATTTTGACACTGCTCTGCATATCTCCAAGGATCATTTCTATCTGTTCTTAGAGATCTGTTCTCTTGCCCGTCAAGAGAAGCTAAGGACAGATAGAAACGTGGAGCCGGGCTTGATCTTCCTGTGGCAGTGAATTCCACGTGTTAATCACCCTTTGGGCCAAGAAGTACTTTTTATCCATTCTAACCCGACTGCTTAGCAATTTCACTGAGGGTGTGGTCAGACGGAACATTAACTGCGACTCACCCACGCCCCCCATGCGGAGTTAAAGTGGACGTCCAGACATTCACATCTGTCAAACAATGTGGAGTCGTTATCATCCCGACTTGCTCCGCATGAATGGCGCATTAATTTGACAGTACATAAAGTCCGTCCCTTTTTCAAAACAGCGACACAAGATCGGCTTTTTGTTGTTTGGACAGCTCACACGCAATACTGCCTCCCACCCAGCAGACATGCGCATTGCCAGATCATCCGGGAATCTGAGATGACGCTTCTGCTTCTCCAATCAACACAGGATCGGAGGGGGGGGGGAACGTTATCCCACTTTTCAGAACAGGAAAAAAAACCTTTCTTTTCAATGTGAGGATTTCAAGATATCATTGTCACTGCCAATTTCTAGGAAAATAATTCCTGCCAGTGCCTTGGTTTGGATCAGCAACGTTAATTCCGGAGACTTTCCCCCTTCTCCCCCTGCCGCTGAAGCAATGTTTGATTTCCCAGCTCCAAGCAGTTGGGCGCATGCTCAATGGACCCCCCCCCCTCCCAGAAATCACCATAATCCTGTAAACCTCTATCATGTCACCTCTCAGTCAACATTTCTCCAAGCTAAAGAACCAAAAGACTCCCAGAAGCTCCACAAAGTTTCACCTCATGGGGTTTTCAAGGCAAGAGATGAGCAGAGGTTGTTTGATATTGCCTTCCTCTGCATAGCAGAGTTGGGTCTTCATTGATGGTATCCCATCCAAATACCAAACCAACCATTGGGCTCCAATGAGATCGGGCTAGTTTGAGCTACCGGGCAAACTTCATTTGGAGTACCGTGTACAATTCTGGTCACTACACCTCAAAAAAGATATTATAGCATTAGAAGAAGTCCAGAAAAGGGCAACTGGAATGATTAAAGGGTTGGAACAATTTCCCTATGAAGAAAGGTTAAAACACTTGGGACTCTTTAGCTTGGAGAAACGTCGACTGCGGGGTGACATGATAGAGGTTTACAAGATTATGCGTGGGATAGAGAAGGTAGAGAAAGAAGGACTTTTCTCCCTTTCTCACAATATTAGAACTCATGGACATTCGATGAAATTGTTGAGCAGTCGGGTTAGAATGGATAAAAGGAAGTACTTCTTCACCCGAAGGGTGATTAACACATGGAATTCACTACCACAAGAGGTGGCGGCAGCTACAAGCATAGACAGCTTCAAGAGGGGATTGGATAAGCATATGAAGCAGAGGTCCATCAGTGGCTATTAGCCACAGCATATTGTTAGAACTCTCTGTCTTGGGCAGTGATGCTCTGTATTCTTGGTGCTTGGGGGGGCAACAGTGGGAGGGCTTCTAGTGTCCTGGCCCCACTGATGGACCTCCTGATGACACCTGGGTTTTTTTGGCCACTGTGTGACACAGAGTGTTGGACTGCATGCGCCTTTGGCCTGATCCAACATGGCTTCTCTTATGTTCTTATGTGACACAGAGTGTTGGACTGGATGGGCCACTGGCCTGATCCAACATGGCTTCTCTTATGTTCTTATGTGACACAGAGTGTTGGACTGGATGGGCCACTGGCCTGATCCAACGTGGCTTCTCTTATGTTCTTATGTGACACAGAGTGTTGGACTGGATGGGCCACTGGCCTGATCCAACGTGGCTTCTCTTATGTTCTTCTGTGACACAGAGTGTTGGACTGGATGGGCCTTTGGCCTGATCCAACATGGCTTCTCTTATGTTCTTCTGTGACACAGAGTGTTGGACTGGATGGGCCTTTGGCCTGATCCAACATGGCTTCTCTTATGTTCTTCTGTGACACAGAGTGTTGGACTGCATGCGCCTTTGGCCTGATCCAACATGGCTTCTCTTATGTTCTTATGTGACACAGAGTGTTGGACTGGATGGGCCACTGGCCTGATCCAACATGGCTTCTCTTATGTTCTTATGTGACACAGAGTGTTGGACTGGATGGGCCACTGGCCTGATCCAACGTGGCTTCTCTTATGTTCTTATGTGACACAGAGTGTTGGACTGGATGGGCCACTGGCCTGATCCAACGTGGCTTCTCTTATGTTCTTATGTGACACAGAGTGTTGGACTGGATGGGCCACTGGCCTGATCCAACATGGCTTCTCTTATGTTCTTCTGTGACACAGAGTGTTGGACTGGATGGGCCTTTGGCCTGATCCAACATGGCTTCTCTTATGTTCTTATGTGACACAGAGTGTTGGACTGGATGGGCCACTGGCCTGATCCAACGTGGCTTCTCTTATGTTCTTATGTGACACAGAGTGTTGGACTGGATGGGCCACTGGCCTGATCCAACATGGCTTCTCTTATGTTCAAATGTGACTCAGAGTGTTGGACTGGATGGGCCACTGGCCTGATCCAACATGGCTTCTCTTATGTTCTTATGTGACACAGAGTGTTGGACTGGATGGGCCACTGGCCTGATCCAACATGGCTTCTCTTATGTTCTTATGTGACACAGAGTGTTGGACTGGATGGGCCACTGGCCTGATCCAACATGGCTTCTCTTATGTTCTTATGTGACACAGAGTGTTGCACTGGATGGGCCACTGGCCTGATCCAACATGGCTTCTCTTATGTTCTTATGTGACACAGAGTGTTGGACTGGATGGGCCACTGGCCTGATCCAACATGGCTTCTCTTATGTTCTTATGTGACACAGAGTGTTGGACTGCATGCGCCTTTGGCCTGATCCAACATGGCTTCTCTTATGTTCTTATGTTCTTACATACATCTGTCAAGTTACAACCAGGGCTTTTTTGTGTCAGGAACTCCTTTGCTTATTAGGCCACCCCCCCCACACACACAATGTAGCCAATCCTCCAAGAGCTTACAGAGCTCTTAGGACAGGGCTTACTGTAAGCTCCAGGAGGATTGGCTACATCAGGGATATGTGTCCTAATTTAGTTCCAGCTATTAAAAAAGCTTTGGTTACAACCAACCAACAAATCACAGCCATCATGGCCAATTGGCCATCCCAGCAAGGGACTTTCAAGGCAAGTGAGAAGAGGCGTCTTTCCATTGCCTTCTTCTGCAGAATTTTCCTTGGTGGTCTCCCATCCAAGCACTAAGCCTGCTTAGCTTCCAAGATCTAACAAGATTGGGCTGTACTATACTGCCTTTCTTCGTAGGCAACCTTCATTTTCAGTTGATAGTCTCACTAAGGAACCCTAAGTAGGTTTCTGAGGAACTTCAGGATTCTCCAGAACATGGTTTGGAAAACAGCATGTACAAAACCATGCAAAGGCTGTACAAAATTACAGAATTGGTTGCTGCTTGTAATATTTCTATCCTGCTTTCCCATGAAAACATGTCACAGCAGGGCAGACCCCAAACAGCCTTCACCTTCCCCAGCTATTTGTGTATTGTGTTCTCCTTTCAATGATTCTCTGGGGGAATAGAATGTCCCAGACCAAAAATATTCCCCTCTCACACCCCACGCTACAAGCAAAGAGAAAGGAAGATGGACAAACCTCACTAGGTTTGCCAGGTCCAATTCAAGAAATATCTGGGGACTTTGGGGGGTGGACTCAGGAGACATTGAGGGTGCGGCCAGGAGCAAGAGTTCGACAAGCATGAGTGAGCTCCAAAAGGAGTTCTGGCAATCACATTTAGAAGGTCCGTGCTTCTTTTAAATGCCTTTCTTCCATAGGAAGTAATGGAAGATAGAGGCACCTTTTTTGCGGGCTAGAAGAAGAAGAAGACGACGACGATGATAATGGATTTATATCCCACCCTATACTCTGAATCTCAGAGTCTCAAAGTGGTCACAATCTCCTTTACCTTCCCCCTCCCCCCACAACAGATGCTCTGTGGGGTAGGTGGGGCTGAGAGAACTCTCACAGAAGCTGCCCTTTCAAGGACAACTCTGCCAGAGCTATGGCTGACCTAAGGCCATTCCAGCAGGTGCAAGTGGAGTGGGGAATCAAACCCGGTTCTTCCAGATAAGAGTCCGCACACTTAACCACTACACCAAATTGGCTCCCTGTTTCAATTTTTTTGAAACTTGGGGAGTATTTTGAGGAGAGGCACTGGATGCTATGCGGCAAATGTGGTGCTTCTATCTCAAAAAACAGCCCCCCCCCAGAGCCCCACATACCTGCTGATCAATTCTCCATTATACCCTATAGGAAGCGGTCTCCATAGGGAATAATGGAGTGCCCAGCAGACATCTCCCCCCCCCCGTTTTTTGATAACCCTGAAGCGAGGCAAGGGCCTCCAAACTGCCCCCACCTTGGGATTGGCAAACCAGGGGGAGGGGAGTGTCCTAGACCAAAAATGCTCCGCTCTCACATCTAGTGCTGCAAGCAAAGAGAAAGGAAGATGGATGAACGAACCCCACTGAATAAAAGCCCATTTGGAGCAAAGGCGTATAGGAAGTCTGAAGAAGCGAAGTTGGAGAGAAAACATCATATTGAAACAGGTTTGTCTGCAGAGCCCTTCGGTGCAAAGGGAAAAAAAAACTGGGGCAAGGAACTCCAGGCTAGCCAAAGAAATGGAAGATTTATTGCGTTGAACTCTGATACTCTTTGGCTGGTGCTCCTTATCCCTGGCTAGGTGAGTGGAGGAACAGCCATAAATCAGCTGTTACGATAAATCCTTGAAGGTCGTGAACTTTTGTGCTAACAATAGTTCTCTCTATCTAGGACTAAATCTCACAGCGGCCCAGATAACCTTGATAGGAACGGCTTATATTGCCCACAAGCCAACTCCAGCTCTATCCTGAGTGGCAAAACACAGATTATTCTTCCCAAGGCTTTTTTTTTTTTTGAGCAGGAACTCCTTTGCATATAAGGCTACACCCCCCTGATGTACTCAACCCTCCAAAAGCTTACAGAGCTTTTCTTACGGGGCCTACTGTAAGCTCCAGGAGGATTGGCTACATCAGAGGGGTGTGACCTAATATGCAAAGGAGTTCCTGCTACACGTACACACAAAGAAGCCCTGATTCTTCCACTGTATTTGATATTTCGTGGCATTTGAGATGGATATTTGGTATTCACAGGGCTTTTTTTGAGCAGGAACACACAGGTATGTCACCGGTGTGGTCTAAGGCTGCCAAGTTCCCGGTCCGGTCCGGGATTACCCCACCTGGGAGGTTCCCAACCCGCTGGACCACATTGGGCTGGCAGGGGGGAACCTCCCCCTGTGTAGCTGGCATGATAACGTCACCAGGAAGTGATGTCATCAAAATGGCGGCACGCACATGGGCAGCTCTAGGCATTTCTGGGGAAACTCTATGGGTTTCCCGGACGCTGTAGCCATTTGGGAGGTAAAACTCTATGGTACAATAGGTACTTGAAGAGGATTTGGCAACCCTAGTGTGATCTAATATGCAAATGAGTCCTTGCTGGGCTTTTGTACATAAAAGCTGTTGCAAAACACCTGTGCAAAACAATGGTGACATTGGAGGGTGTGGCCTAATATGCAAAGGAGTTCCTGCTGGGCTTTTTTCTACAAAACAAGCCCTGAGCATGTGGCAAGTATTGGATGGTTGGCATGCCGGCGTATTTTGCACATGGCTGCATTTTAGAGCTGGCATGCAATGGTATTTAGCACATGATGTCATCAGGTGGAAGGCATGCAATGGCATTTAGTATCTGACAGCTGCTGAGATTTCACACGGAGTTCCTGCCAAAAAAAAAGGGAGCTGTTGACAGGGATGCCGCCCTCCAAGTTTCAAAATGCCTCAGTGGAAATGCCAGTCTGGATATGGAATGCAGAATATTCAATTCGAAACGTAAGTGGTGTAAATAGAAATCCGGAGCCAATTTGAAATATTTTGGTTCATCTGTAGTGCAAATGGATTGATTTCCAGTTCTTATCTTATGCCTTTATTTAATATGTTTGTTGATTTTGTCTCTAAACTCTTCTGTCGTTTCACAAACCGTATCCAGAATTGTGGTTGTTTTAAATAAAGAGGATTGTGCAATACTGTAGGATAGTATTAGTAACCATAATGGTGTGCCATTCAATCATAACAGACTCATGGTGACCCTGTAGGGTTTTCAAGGCAAGATATGAGGAGAGGTAGTTTCAGGGGTGGAATTCTAGCAGGAGCTCCTTTGCATATTAGGCCACACCCCACTGATGTAGCCAATCTCCCAAGAGCTTACAAAAAAGAGCCCTGTAAGTTCTTGGAGGATTGACTACATCAGGGGTGTGTGGCCTAATATGCAAAGGGGCACCTGCTAGAATTCCACCCCTGGGTGGTTTTGTCATTGCCTACCTCTGCGTAGTAATTTATGGCTGTAATGTATGGCTAGTAATGTATGGCTGCAAGAGCTGGACCATAAGGAACGCCGAGAGCAGAAGAACAGATGCTTTAGAGCTGTGGTGCTGGAGAAGAATCTTGAGAGTTCCTTGGATTGCAAGAAAATCCAATCAGTCAGTCCTAAGGGAAATCAACCCAGACTGTTCCCTGGAAGGTCAGATGCTGAAGCTGAAGCTCAAATACGTTGGCCACCCAATGAGAAGGGAGCACTCCCTGGAGAAGATCCTGATGCTGGGAAAGACCGAAGGCAAAAGAAGAAGGGGACGGCAAAAGATGCGATGGCTGGACAGGGTTACTGATGTAACAAACATGAATTTGAGCAGACTTCGGAGGATGGTGGAAGACAGGAGTCCATGGGGTCGCAAAGAGTTGGGCTCAACTGTGCCATTGAACAACAACACCTTTGCATAACAACCCCGGGCTTACTTGGTCTCCCACCCAAGTACTGACCAGCAGTGCCGGATTAAACCCTGTGGAGGGCCCTAGGCAGTCAGCATCTCGGGGGCCCCTTCACAAATTATCTCAGAGTCGGAGCCCTGCTGCAGCCTGCAGGCACCTTCTCGAAAGCCCCTTTGACAAAGCTGTGGGGAAGAGGCAGAGAGAGGCAAACTTGGCGATGACGCCAGCAGCAGCTGCACCAGGCAAGTCGGGCAAAGAGTGGCTCAGTTGCTGGCTGCGCATGCAGGCTGGGAGGGCTGCAAGAAGGAGGGGAAACCAGCGGGGAGTGCCTACTTGGCCTAATTGCTAAGCTGGCTCTGTTGACCAGGCCCAACCCTGTTTAGAAGAAGAAGAATTGCAGCTTACAATCTCCTACATCTTCTCCCGCCACAACAGACACCCTGTGAGGTGGGTGGGGCTGAGAGACAACCTTTCAAGGACAACCACTGCCAGAGCTATGGCTGACCCAAGGCCATTCCAGCAGCTGCAAGTGGAGGAGTGGGGAATCACACCCGGTTCTCCCAGATAAGAGAGCTCTGGCTGACCCAAGGCCATTCCAGCAGCTGCAAGTGGAGGAGTGGGGAATCACACCCGGTTCTCCCAGATAAAAGAGCTTTGGCTGACCCAAGGCCATTCCAGCAGCTGCAAGTGGAGGAGGGGGAATCAAACCCGGTTCTCCCAGATAAGAGAGCTCTGGCTGACCCAAGGCCATCCCAGCAGCTGCAAGTGGAGGAGGGGGAATCAAACCCGGTTCTCCCAGATAAGAGAGCTATGGCTGACCCAAGGCCATCCCAGCAGCTGCAAGTGGAGGAGGGGGAATCAAACCTGGTTCTCCCAGATAAGAGAGCTATGGCTGACCCAAGGCCATCCCAGCAGCTGCAAGTGGAGGAGGGGGAATCAAACCCGGTTCTCCCAGATAAGAGAGCTCTGGCTGACCCAAGGCCATTCCAGCAGCTGCAAGTGGAGGAGGGGGAATCAAACCCGGTTCTCCCAGATAAGAGAGCTATGGCTGACCCAAGGCCATTCCAGCAGCTGCAAGTGGAGGAGTGGGGAATCAAACCTGGTTCTCCCAGATAAGAGAGCTCTGGCTGACCCAAGGCCATCCCAGCAGCTGCAAGTGGAGGAGTGGGGAATCAAACCCGGTTCTCCCAGATAAGAGAGCTCTGGCTGACCCAAGGCCATCCCAGCAGCTGCAAGTGGAGGAGTGGAGGATCAAACCTGGTTCTCCCAGATAAGAGTCCACTACACCAAACTGGCTTTTTCAATCTCTTATGAGATTGGTCTAGTAAGGGTTATTCGGCCTGCTAAGAGTAATATAGAAGAGGAGGAGGATCCTATGTGGAATGCCCTCCGCAAAAACATCAGAGCCCTGTAGGACTTATCACATTTCCTCAGGGTCTGTAAGACAGAATTGTTTAAACTAGCATTTAAACAATTGTTTAAACTAGGCGACCACTATTCCACCATCCCACAGCATTGACACCTGAACCATTCCAGTACAAATCCAGAGTGCCAAATAACATCTCATAATTTTAAAGCTTAACCAGATTTTAATTAAATGCTGATAATGTTTAATGTAGTTTTATTTACTTGTATAATTTAACTCTGAACCATGTTGTTAGCCGCCCTGAGCCTGCTCCGGCGGGGAGGGCGGGATACAAATAAAATTTGTTGTTGTTGTTGTTATCATTACATGCAGCACTCAATAAGAATTAAAACCTGCCATCTGGATCCTGGCGAGTGAACCTGGAATTGCACTACGTATTATAAACTGTGCGAACTGTTAAAATGTTTTTAATTATTTTATTGTTCTTTGATTTTAACACTCTGTTATTTTAACTATAGTTAGCAGCCCTGAACCTATTAGGGGAGCGCAGAATATAAATGCAATAAAATAGATAGATAGATAGATGATAGATAGATGATAGATAGATAGATGATAGATAGATAGATAGATAGATAGATAGATAGATAGATAGATAGATAGATAGATAGATAGATAGATAGATAGAGAGGCAGACAGACAGACAGACAGACAGACAGACAGACGATGATAGACAGACAGATAGATAGACAGACAGACAGAGACAGACAGATGATAGATAGATAGATAGATAGATGATAGATAGATAGATAGATAGATAGATAGATAGATAGATAGATAGATAGATAGATAGATAGATAGATAGATAGATAGATAGATAGATAGATAGATAGATGGATGGATGGATGGATGGATGGATACGGGGAGGGGAAAAGAGAGGGAGGGGGGAGAGAGAGAGATTGACAATTTCCAAGAACTTGGCTCGATCTCAAACTGCAGAACACCGTCTACCAGTCAAATGTCTGATGGTGACAATTCATATTAATAATAATATAACCCTGTTTGAAGAAAATACTTTTATAAAGGGAACAGGACTGTAGTCTAGTCCACTGTTAAATGTATGCATGATCTCACTCCTACTGTATTTTATTTTGCACTACTGTGCAATTTGCCTTGAGGCTTCCCAAGAAATGTGGGATATAAATAAAAACAAGCTAAATAAGTAAGGGAACCGCTGAAGGCAGGGGGGCAT
Source organism: Heteronotia binoei (assembly GCF_032191835.1). Taxonomy (NCBI): domain Eukaryota; kingdom Metazoa; phylum Chordata; class Lepidosauria; order Squamata; family Gekkonidae; genus Heteronotia; species Heteronotia binoei. The sequence continues at coordinate 10,149,287 of NC_083241.1, forward strand.
CAGAAAACTCTGAGCAGTCTCTGTATAATTTAGTTCCAGGTGGGCAGCCGTGTTGGTCTGAAGCCATGGTACAAAGTTAGAGTCCAGCAGCACCTTTGAGAGCAACAAAGTTATATTCAGGCTGTGAAGTTTTACTGCAAAGGAACTTCAAGATCAGACTGGAAAGGGAAATGGCTGAATTACAAATTATTATGACACCTGTACGATGTATAACATCAAGATTTTAATATTAATCTAATCTTAGACGGCTTTTAATTACAATGATGATTAATTTTATAAATGTTTGATTTAGAATATGGATGTACGTATAATATGTATTGTTTTAATTGTTGAAGTGCCTGTGCTGTGAGTTGCCCTGAGCCTGCTTTGGCAGGGAGGGAGGGATACAAATTAAATATTATTATTATTATTATTATTATTATTATTATTATTATTATTATTATTATTATTATTATTATTATTATTATTATTATTATTATTATTAATACCTCTCCAGGGTTCAACAGTGATACTGGGTTTTTTTAATCTCACTACAAATACTAAACTCATTCTGTCCTTACATCTGTATCCCCACCATATAGGGCTAGACATCCTCTTTATTTTAGTGCATTTCATATTTGAAATCGCAGAATACTGATTGTAATTGTAATGCAATGGCTCAGGATGGTATTTTGGAATGTACTCCTCCGGTCTGGCAGAGAAGAACATCACAGCTAAGAAAAAGATGGTATCCAGGGCTTTTTTTTTGTTTGTTTGTTTTTTGTAGCAGGAACCCCACTGCGTTTTAGGCCACACACCCCTGATGCAGCCAATCCTCCAAGAGCTTATGGGCACAAACTCAGAAATTGAGGTTTGGTTCGTGGTTCAGCCATGAACTAAATCACAAACCAAACTACTCATTTATGAACCCAACCTGCTACAAAAAAAAAAAAAAGAAAGAAACAGAAAAAAGCCCTGTGCTCATCCCTATACTAGGAGGAGAGAAAACATAAGAATGTAAGAGAAGCCCTCACACTGTTGTCCCTCCCAAGTATCAAGAATACAGAGCATCTCAGAGGAGACCCATCTGGAATCACAGGCACTTTTCAGGGGTCTCCATCACATGCTCCTTGGGTTCCAGATTGATTTGGGATTTTGCCTGTTTAGAAAATGTGTCTACTGCCTCCCTGAACACCTGCCTAAGGAAGTATGACAAAGACATCGTAAAGGTAGCATAAAACCAGTAAAATTAACAAACCATGACTCATCCATCCCACCCTTAAAAATCATAGCATAAAAGCAGTGTGAAGGATTGGGCAACCTTGTAAAATGGCCCTCCGGCTAGAAACAGACTATGAAAAAGAATTTTAAAAGACCAGGCCTCTTTGTTAAAAGCCTGGTGCTGAAAGGAAAGTAAGGGAGGTGTCAGGCGATACTCAAGGGGGAGGGCATTTTCAGATGAGGTTCTACCACTAAAAAGGCACCGTTTCTTGAAACCATCTTCCTCATCTCTACAGGAGGGGTCGCAGGGAGCAGGGCTTGTGAGAATGATTTTCATTGGTGGAGTGGGTATCAATCTCTGACTGATTTGTCAGGTGGGACTGGCCTTGCACCTAGCTTTTTTTTAAAAAGTGACATGGTGGGTGCGGCTGGGCATAATTGATTGTGCGCACTGTCAACTTGGTAATGCAAGTACCCCGCCGCACATGACTGAAGCTACATCTACACGTTTCAACCTAGAGATCTCTAGGGCTGCCAAGTTCCCAGGCTGGGCGGGGTTTCCCCCACCCCAGAGGTTCCCAAACCGCCAGCCTGCATTGAGGTCATCACAGTGACATCATCGCACTGGCGATGTTGTGCACCGGCCACTCTAGGAGCTTCCAGGAAAACTTTATGGTTTTCCTAGACACTCTAGCAATTTGGGAAGGAAAACTCTATGGTATATATTGTCGGAGGCTGCGGGGGACTTGACAACTCTAGAGATCTCCCAGAATTAAAACTGACCTCCAGGCAACAGAGATCAGTTCCCCTGGAGAAAATGGCTGCTTTGGAAGATGGACTCTCTGGTGCTATACCCTGCTGAGGTCCTTCTCCTCCCCGTACCCTGTCCTCCGAAGGCTCCTCACTCCAAATCTCCCGAAATTCCCTCAACCTGGAATTGGCAACTTTATTTGAGGCCCTTGGGGTAAGAGACTTGCATAAGTTCTTGTGAGTCAGTGGTCACTTCATCAGATGAATGGGAGTGTTCATCCAAAGCCGCTGAGCATTCAAGCAGCCATTCAAGAAGAATGAGACCCATCTGGAATTACAGGCACTTTTCAGGGGTCTCCATCAAAGTATTGGCAGGCAGGGCTTTTTTGGTAGCAGGAACTCCTTTGCATATTAGGACATGCCCCCCTGATGTAGCCAATCCTCCAAGAGCTTACAGGGCTCCTAGTACAGGGCCTACTAGAAGCACCAGGAGGGTTGGCTACCTCAGGGGAGTGTGGCCTAACATGTAAAGGAGTTCCTGCTACAAAAAAGCCCTGCCGCCAGGCTACTTATCTTCTTGTTGTCTGTATTTTTCATCCTGGGTTCAATCAGATTGATTTCCCTGCTAGTTTTGATTCTGTTTGTTTGTCACATTCTGGGCTGTGATCACACCCACTAAATCAGGGGTGTTGAAGTCATTTGTTATGAGGGCCGGATCTTCACCTTGTTTGGTTGGGCCATGGGTGTCATAAAATGTAATGCCAGGTAGGGGAGATATAAACTTTATAAAGGACACAGACAAACACACACACTCAGCCTGATCCACCTCACTGGCTTGTTGATCCTCAGCCAACAGAAGGAAGAGAGGCTTGGCTCAATAGCTCTGCTGTGCAATTGAGAGAGCCTGGCAAAGCTAGCTCTCCTTCCCCCACTTCTTCCCCAAGGGAGGAGCTTTGCTCTGTAGCTCTTGTGCGATTGAGCAAGCCTGGCAAAGCAAGTTGCGATGCAGAAGGAAGCAAAAGAGGGAGAAGGAAGCAGATGACAGCCAGTTGCTCGCGGGCCTGATAGGTGCCCTCCAGGGGCCTGATTCAGCCCTCGGGCCTCATGTTTGACACCCCTGCACTAAATAATGTACTTTCAATCCACTTTCAGTGCACTTTCCAATTGGATTTAACTGAGTGAATGGTCAAAACCCAGCTGGGAAGTGGATTGAAAGTGGATTGAAAGTGCATTATTTAGCATGTGTGAGGTCAGCCTAGACTTCGCCTCCATCCTTCTCTTCTCCCTCTTACGCGAGGAGTTTTAACTTTACTTCCCCTGACTGGCTTGAACACGCTGTTGTGTCTTTTTAATGGATTATGCCGTATCGTCGTTTGTGTTATCTGTTTAGAGCATTTGCTTCTGTCGGCAGCTTGCTTAGTCGTCGTCTACCATCTCGGGAACCTGCCGGTTGGTGGGCGGCGTTGGAAACGCCTCAAATAACATAATATCTGGTTTTAGAGATGACGCTACCTCAGAAAAACCAGCTTCGGCCATTAAGAAGCGGTGTCGTTGATAAGCATCATTGAGCGGCGGCTCAGCCAAAGTCTCAGCTCCGGTTCCGTTTAAGTACAGGTTTCTAATGCCTCATTTTGTTCATTTCTGTTTTCGCTCTCCTGCCTTGACTCTCCAGCTCTCTCTCTCTTTGCAATTTTCATATGCTCTTGCCTTCAGAGGGAGATTGCTATATGGGAAGATTAAGATGAATCTGATTTTATGTTTCAGATCCACACAAAACGCGGATAGTTATGGAAGCTTAGACTCATTTTGACAGCAAATTCAGCTCTGGATGCCCCGCAGGCTATTGTGTCTTAACATATTGCGTCTCCTCTCTCTCTCTCTCTTTTTTCCCCTCCAGTGGCTGCAAGCTTCCTTTTTATCACCATGTAACCCGCATGGTGGGCCAGCCAACAAGAAAAGGGAAGGGGGGTAATGTATGTGTGTATATGTTTGTGTGAGAGAGAGAGAGAGAGAAGAAGAAGAAGAAATTGGATTTATATCCTGCCCTTTACTCTGAATCTCAGGCCGCAATCACACACATTAAATAATGCACTTTCAATCTACTTTCAATGCACTTTCCAAATGTACTTTCCTGTGTGAACTGGCAAAATCCAGTTGTAAAGTGGATTGAATGTGCATTATTTAGTGTGTGTGATCACAGTCTCAGAGTCTCAGAGCTGTCACAATCTCTTTTACCTTCCTTCCCCACAACAAACACCCTTTGAGGTAAGGGGCCTGAGAGAACTTTCCCAGAAGCTGCCCTTTCAAGGACAACTCCTACAAGCGCCATGGCTGACCCAAGGCCATTCCAACAACTGCAAGTGAAGGAGTGGGGAATCAAGTCTGGTTCTCCCAGATAAGTGTCCACACACTTAACCACCACACCAAACTGACTTCCACATGAGAAAAGAGCTCTGAGAGAGAGAGAGGGAGAGAGAGAGAGTTAGTTTAGAAGTGAACACTAGGGGGGGTTAGCAGGATCGCACAAGAACGCAGTTCTAGCTGGCTTGGTGTCAGGGGTGTGGCCTAATATGCAAATGAGCTCCTGCTGGGCTTTTTCTACAAAAAATCCCAATGTAAAACAATGGTGACTGTGGAGAAACGCCATCTTAGTCAATGTTGGTGCTTCATTGGAAGGGAACATTAAACTACTAAAGTAGGCTTTGGCCTAGCCTCCCTCCATCCCCTCCTCCCTTCCAGAGTTAAACCATCAGCTCTAGGGGGAAAGCCTCCTAGAGGGGCAGGAAGTTCTTTAGCCTTCCCCTCATTCCCTCCTCCCTTCTGGAGTTAAACCAGCAACTCTAGGGGGAAAGCCTCCTAGAGGGGCAGGAAGTTCTTTTGTTCTGTTATTTGAGTTAGGCGGGAAAAGGCCAGTTCGCAGCTGGCCCTCAAAGAAAGAGGTTGTGAGTCTGTGGGCTCCTGACTGTGGGAGAGGCCTACTCAAGAGGAGGAGGACCCCAGGCAGTCAGACCGAGTAAGTAATTCACAAGGTAGACCAAGTTTACACCAGGGACAAGAGGATGCGTTTAAACCCACCTTTTATTTGCCCTTCTTGTTGCTGATCAGGTGCTGTGCTAAACTTTTACATGTAACTGTTTTTGTTTTTGTTTGTTTTTTTTATTTTCTTTCTCTTCTTATTAAACATTTTTTCTGTTTTGAATGCTGGCAGTCAAACTCTGTACCACATAGATCCCGACCGCTTAGACCACACTGCTTTATGAAGGCGGCCCCGGGGAAGGGGGAAGGCATGCAGTTGGATAAGGTGCCAAACCTCCAGGGGTTCCCCGAAGAAGTGCTGTGGTCTCTGTGATACCCAAGTACAGGGCGGCAGAGGACCTTGAGGCCTGGCCTCAGAGCTGGAGAGGGGGATTGGGAGTCCTGTCCCTCTCAATCCGAACCCCTAGACTGAGCAGGTGGTGGCAGCGAGCCCAAGTGGCCGGAGGAGAAATAGCTCCCTCCAGGAGTTGGCGACTCAATAGGGAGTTGACGGGACCAGGTCTGAAGGCAGAATCGAGCCGGTTCCATCACAGTGACATCAGGAGGTACGGCCTAATATGCAAATGAATTCCTGCTGGGCTTTTTCTGCCCCCCCCCCCAAAGCCCTGGTGAATACACTGACAGAAGTAGCCCCAAGAGATCCAAAGCCCCCCCCCCTCCCATGGACAGACTATGGTTGTTAAGGGGGATTTTCTTAATTGCTCTTCATCCAATTTCTTCCTGAAATGCAACAATCTGTTTCTTTTCCTCGTTTCTGGATTTCATAGAATCATCGAGTTGGAAGGGACCTCCGGGGTTATCTAGCCCAATATTTGGATTTGGAGTCTGCTTCAAATCAACTCCCTTCCGATCAAAACAGAACTGTAAAGACAGCAGGAACAAGAAGGGAGATTCTACAGAATTTCACTTTGCACCTGGTCAGAGGCAGGCAATGTCTCCCCCAGACCTTCCTACCCTCCTGGTAGAGCACTACCTTTCGGTGTGTAAAATAATAATAACAAAAGATCTCCGCAAGGACTGACATTACAAAAGGGTGCATAGAGGTGTAACAGTGAACTACAAAGAGAAATCAAAGAGAAATTCTTCTTTCGAAAGAGAAAAAAGGAGCAAGAGGGATCAATGGCTATATCTGAAAGAACTGGATTTCTGGGGGAGGGGGACTCCACTAGTGCTAACACCAGTTGTTTCTGACTCTGGGGTGACATCACATCACACAGTTTTCACAGCAAACTTTTCACGGGGTGGTTTGCCATGGCCTTCCCCAGACATCGCCACTTCCCCCCCAGCAATCTGGGTACTCATTTGACTGACCTCGGAAGGATGGAAGGCAGAGTCAACCTCGAGCTGGCTACCTGAACCCAGCTTCCACCGGGATCGAACTCAGGTCCTAAGCAGAGAGCTCAGACTGCAATGCTACAGCTGACCACTCTGCACCATGGGGCCACTAAGCCAGACCAGAGCAGGCTGAGAGAGATGGTTAGTGTGAATCCAAATGACAAAAGAGCTAAGAGGACATCCAGACCCACCACAAACAGCGATTAGTGCATGGAATCCACTGCCATAGGAGGTGGTGGCAGCTACAAGCATAGACGGCTTCAAGAGGGGATTGGATAAAAGTATGGAGTAGAGGTCCATCAGTGGCTATTAGTCACGGGGTATAGATGGAACTCTTGGTCTGGGGAAGTAATGCTCTGTATTCTTGGTGCTTTGGGGGGGGGGCAGCAGTGGGAGGGCTTCTAGTGTCCTGGCCACACTGATGGACCTCCTGATGGCAGTCTTAAATTCTAAAAGCAACATCGCTCCAAATGAAAGCCAGTGTGGTATAGACAGCCAGTGTGGTGTAGTAGTTAAGAGCGTTGGACTAGAATCTGGGAGAGTCAGGTTCGAGTCCCCTCTTGTGCCATGGAAGCTGCTGGGTGTCCTTGGCCAGTCACACAGTCTCACCCTAACCAACCTCATGGGGTTGTTGTGAGAATAAAACGAAGAAAAGAACGATTTATGCCGCTTTGGGTCTCCACTGGGAAGAAAGGCAGGGTACAGACAAAATAAAGAAGCAAATGCAACCTGGAGTTTGGGGTAGGGGGGAGGTTTTTTTTCAAAGAATTGCTTGGCCACAAAACCAATTTGTTTTTTAAAAACACACACCAATTATAGGAGGAAATGGACTTCCCGTCCAACTTCCTCCTCAGAGATCTGTTTGTCGAGTGCTCTCTGACGCTCGCAAAACACCCTTTGTATTGATGCTCTGAAAACATGCAAAAATCAGGATATGGTGGGTTTTTTTAGACTTTCAGCAAGTGTCACTTAAAAGTATTGCAGATAGATCTGGAGTCAAAATGTCTCAGAGTCCAAGTCTTCCCACCAGCTGGCTTAAGTGCAGCTCATTTCCATTTCATCACGAGCCACACCCCCCCGGGCAGAAACTCTGACTCCATCCTCTTGTATGAGCGCTAGATGTTACTCACGAACTGGGATGTGAACACTCAGTATCACCAGGGCTTTTTTTTTTTTTAGCAGGAACTCCTTTGCATATTAGGCCACAGACCTCTGATGTAGCCAATCATCCAAGAGCTTAAAGGGGTCTTCGTAAAGGGCCTACTGTAAGCTCCAGGAGGATTGGTTACATCAAGGGGGTGCAGCCTAATATGCAAAGGAGTTCCTGCTACAAAGCCCTGAGTGTCACAATGCAGGGAGTAGGGTTGCCAGGTGCAGCTTAAGAAATATCTGGGGACTTTGGGGTGGAGCCTGGAGACTTTGGGGCTGGAGCCTGGAGACTTTGGGACTGGAGCCTGGAGCAAGGGTGTGGCAAGCAGGATTGAACTCCAAAGGGTGTTCTGGCCATCACATTGAAAGGGACTTACACACCTTTTAAATGCCTTTCCTCCATTGGAACTAATGAAGGATAGGGGCACCTTCTTTGGGGGCTCATAGAATTGGACCTCCTAGTCCAATCTTTTTGAAACTTGGAGGGTGTTTTGCAGAGAGGCACTGGATATTATGCTTCAAATTTGGTTTCTCTGCCACAAAAAACAGCCCCCCGAGAGCCCCAGATACCCGCAGATCAATTCTCTATTATACTCTATGGGGATCGGTCTCCATAGGGAATAATAGAGTGCCCAGCAGACATTTCCCTCCCCCCCACCGCTTTCTGATGACCCTGAAGTAGGGGGAGGACCTCCAAACCAGGGGATCCCCTGCCCCTACCTGGGGATTGGCAACCCTAGCAGGGAGTGACTTGGGCTTTTCACATTCCGTTGCCTGCAAAAACAAAACCCCAGAAGCGAAGGTTTTTTAATAAATAAATAATCTGTAATGTTATTGAGGTTTCAAACAAGATAACATTAGATGAGACTTGATTACGGTTGCCACCAGGTCTGTGTTGGAAAATACCTGGAGACTTTGGGGGTAGATCCGGGAAAGGGCGGGGTTTGGGGAGGGGAGGGGCCTCAGCCTGGGACAATGCCATGTAGTTCCCCCTCCAAAGCAGCCCTTTTCTCCAGTGGAGCTGATCTCTGCCAGCTGGAGATCAGTTGCCAAAGTGGGAGATCTCCAGGCCCCACCTGGAGGCTATCAACAACACAACCAAAAGGTTATAGTGACAAATAACTAATGATTTATAACAAAAACAAGCAATAAAGAGACATAAGTCCCTAATAAAGTCCCAAAGGAAGAATAGTTCACGTGTTCAGAAAGTCCAAATGCAGGAAGTCTTCACATTGTAAATGTTTCCTTCGGTGAAATCAGCGTCCAACTTGGATTTCCCCGGACAGGTCGTCGACTTCTGCCCCAACTGTTTCCAATCCTTGTTCAACTGGGGATATTCCATAGATTAGAAATAATGAATATTAAATACTTAAACAACACTAATAGGGGCCCATCGTCTCCACTGTAGTCTATCGCTTGCGGTAAATGCTCAAAGATGGAGGCTGGCAACTCTAGACGGATCAGACCAATGATCCATATGGTTGCCATCCGTGGAGATTGGAGGGGTGGAGCAAAGGGGTTTGAGAAGGGCTGGGACTTCAGTGGGGTATAATTCCATAGCACCATCCAAAGCAGCCATTTTGTCCAGGGGAATTGATCTCTATCAACTGGAGATGAATTCTAATTCTGGGAGAACTTCAGGTTGCATCTTGTCCAGCATCTTGTTTCTCCCAGCAGCCATTCGGTCACCCTAGATGGTTCAACAAATGGGGCATACAGGCTAAAGTCTTCCCCAGTGTTGGGCTGATGGCCTCCAAATGAGGCTCGGAGAGAACTAGGGTTTAGACACGGGCATGAACCAAACCACGAATCATGATTCGTGAATGAATTGGGTTGATTTGTGGTTCATTACGAACCGGTCTGGACCTTGGTACAGTACGTTTTCCCATACAGCCTGGCACTGATTTATTCAATTCCAAGCCACATTGGGGGTGGACTTCTGGGAGCCCCAGAAACACCCATAACAGCTTGATTGGCAGCTCCAGGAGCCAATCACAGAGCTCCCATTCTGCAGCATGAAGAGTTGTTGTGAGAGTTGAAGCTGAGTTTTTCTGGAGGCACATGCTATCGCAGGCTATAACGCGAACATTCCAAATCTAATCTTCACCAAACTTGGAGGGTGTGTGGAGGAGAGGCTGCTGAAGACTTGCAGTGAGTTTTACACCTCCTGAACCAAATGAACCAATGAAACACAAACTGGGTCAGAAATCAAACAAATCATGAAATGAAAGGAACCACCATTTTTCGCCAGTTTGTGCCTTCCCTACCAGCTCCGGGGAGAGTTCGGGCTTAATTTGATCTCAATCCCACTTATTTCTCTTTTTGGTACTCCACAAAACTCTTCTCCAACACCATATTTCAATTACTGCTTGAATAGTCATGAGTTAATCACTGTGCACATTTGTGGTTACCAACCATATACAAGGAAAAGCCAGCGATACTATTCTGGTCTGTGCCTTCATCAAGAAATCCTGACCAATGTTCCCTCTAAGCTGTGGAGTCTTGTGAGCAAAAATTCTACTTTGAGAGTTACTGGCATTAAAGTTGTGAGCTACAGCATAAATGAGCTTGCTCTGGGGCTATTTTTCCTGAGCTGAGACAAAAATGTGTGAGCCGGAGGCTAAAAAACTGCACTAGTTCACGCTAACTCAGTTTAGGGGGAACACTGGCTTGACTAGTTGGCTCTTGCAGATATAGCATCTAAAATACTTTCTTCTTGGATAAACATATGGAGCAGAAGTACATCCGTGGCTATTAGTCACAAGGTATCGATAAAACACTCTGTCTGGGGCAGTGATGCCCTGTATTCTTGGTGATTGAGGGGCAGCAGTGGGGGGACTTCTGAATTTCTGGCCCCTCTGGTGGACTTCCTGATGGCACCTGGGTTTTGGCCATGATGTAACACAGTGTTGGACTGGATGGGCCACTGGCCTGATCCAACATGGCTTCTCTTATGTTCTTATGTGACACAGAGTGTTGGACTGGATGGGCCATTGGCCTGATCCAACATGGCTTCTCTTATGTTCTTATGTGACACAGAGTGTTGGACTGGATGGGCCATTGGCCTGATCCAGCATGGCTTCTCTTATGTTCTTCTGTGACACAGAGTGTTGGACTGGATGGGCCATTGGCCTGATCCAACGTGGCTTCTCTTATGTTCTTATGTGACACAGAGTGTTGGACTGGATGGGCCATTGGCCTGATCCAACATGGCTTCTCTTATGTTCTTATGTGACACAGAGTGTTGGACTGGATGGGCCACTGGCCTGATCCAACATGGCTTCTCTTCTGTTCTTCTAATGTCTACATTGGATTGGGACTCGATTATTTTTGAGCAACCACCCATTGTTAGAAAAGAAAATTCTTTTTAAATATTTTCTTGTTCCTCAGTAACCTACCACAAACAAAATAGCTTCACTTTCTCACTTCCCACCCATGTGAAGTATGCTCTTAACCATTCCACTTTTCCAACTTCAATTGACCTTATCAATGATTTTGGCTTCACTGATTACTCAGAGTAAGTTTCAGTTGACTAATTAATCCACTAATTATGATTGACCACAGACACCTTGATCCAATGACTTTTATCAAAACATCAAACTGTTTTTTTTTATTTTACATTGTTATCAAGATAGGGAACGCCAAGTGGGGTTAAAATAAGTTTCGTTTTAATCTATCTAGTTTCCACAAAGTGATTGATTTTCAAAAAGTTGAGGAGCGGCAGAAGATTTGGGTTTTCAGGGGCTATCTGCCCCCAAACCCTGATGCTTTGCTTCCATTTCCTACGTTGCTCCACTCAGTGAAATTTGGTCTGCCTTTTTCTCTCTTTCATTTCAGCGTCAAGGTGAAAATCAAAAGCTTCAGCGGAGATACTTGAATCGTTCGGGAGTTCACTGCCCTTCTGGGGATTGGCTTTGTTTCAGTGTTTGAACACGATTGGTTTTTATTATCCCCATCCAGGTATGGCAATGATTCCCATTCTGCAGTCTCTGAGTAGTCACTAGGGAAGCTGAAAGAGAGCTTTAATTTGGCAGCCTTCAGATAAACGTATGGAGAGAGAGGGAGAGAGAGAGATTACAATGACTTTCTGGTGTCATTTTTGTTAAACCTGTTCTGCTGCCAGAGCATGTTTTTGGGGATGGTATAGTAGGGTCTGAGAGACCCAGCTGTGAATTGTCATTAAATTATCATGAAAGCTTACTGGGTCACTTTGCCCTACTCCAGAAACCCCGGCTCTTTGTTCAGGATCCTTATCACTGAGGGAGAACTCTCTAGCAGTTGCAAAATTTGTCCCAGTCCTTTTAGCCAGGGGTGGAATTCTAGCAGGAGCTCCTTTGCATATTAGGCCACACACCCTTGATGTAGCCAATCCTCTAAGAGCTCACAAGGCTATTTTTTGTAAGCTCCTGGAGGATTGGCTACAGCAGGGGTGTGTGGCCTAATATGCAAAGGAGCTCCTGCTAGAATTCCACTCCGGCTCCAGTGTTCCCTCTAAGCTGGGTTAGAGTGAGCTATCTCACAGTGTTTTAGCCTCCAGCTCACACATTTTTGTCAGGATAAATAGCCTCTGAGCACACTAACTTATGCACTAGCTCACAACTTTAATGCCAATAGCTCACAAAGTAGAATTTTTCTCACAAGACTCCATTGCTTAGAGCAGGGGTGGGCAAACTTGTTTAAAATAAGGGCCACACAGAATAAACGTCAGATGTTTGAGAGCCACGAGGCATGAATGTCAGATGTTTGAGAGCCACAAGGAAGGAAGGAAGGAAGGAAGGAAGGAAGGAAGGAAGGAAGGAAGGAAGGAAGGAAGGAAGGAAGGAAGGAAGGAAGGAAGGAAGGAAGGAAGGAAAAGCAAAGAGATGTTGGAGGGAAGAAGAGGTGGAAAGAAAGCAACTTTAACTTTAAAGACATTTTCCAAGCCACCGGCTGACTAGGCTTGAAGAAGTGATTTAAAGAAAGAAACACCTTCTCCAAGTTGGCTGATGGGGCGGTGGGAACTTTGAGAGCCACACAATATGTGCAAAAGAGCCACACGTGGCTCCTGAGCCACAGTTTGGCCACCCCTAGCTTAGAGGGAGTATTGCCTGCCTCTGAAAACGGATCTCCTCTTCCTGCCCAGATCTTGCCCTTCCATTGAGATTTGAAATAACGCTCCTGGACTGTGGGGTGACTGGCCTCTTCTCAAATTTAAGCCCTGGTAATTTATAAAGTTTTGTCTGCAGAAAAGTTTTAAAAAATCATCCTCCCCCCTCAGTGTGTGCGTCTGTGTGTGTGTGTGGTGGGGGGGGGAGCGATGCAGAAAGATCCTTTCCGCAGGGCTGTTTCCCCACCCCCGCCCCCTTCCTGGTTCCTCCTCTGAAGAGTGCCCGTGCGGTTTTGCTGCTTCTGAGCAGAGCAATGTCTCCGAGTCGCTTTAATGACCTCCGAGAAACTGCATCTGGACCTATTTGCGGAGCTGAGGTTGCTTCGCCACAGCCCTGTCTCCTTTCGCCTGCCCCAGATATTGAACCTTCCCGTAACAGCAATTACAACATTAACCACAAAATGGAGATTTACAGATTGTTTTCAGCAACACCCATTCAAATTTACTTATATTTACACTCAGGAAAAAAAAAAAATGAGGGTAAGTGCTGTTTGTGACCAAAGGCAAAGAGACCCAGATCGATAACCAACTAGGCCTTGGCTAATAAAGTACTCCTCTAAGGTCTATGGTTGCTTTATTCTGACTATTGAGGCTGGCCTCTAATGTCTCATCCATTGACTTTTCCCGTAAATATGTCTAAACGAGACCAGGCTGAGCCCCGAGAAGGAAAGAGACACTCGGTTTGGTAAGAATTGCTAATTAACAAAGTATGTTAAACTTCTAACTGCCACTCTCTGCGTTCTCCCAGAGAGCAAGGACCTCGGGCAAACATTTGTTCTGCACCGGGGGTGTACTATGTAAGCGCCGCATAGAATAGTCAGTATCATTGGAGAATCGTAAAAAGTAGATGTTTGAAAGCAGCAGGGAAGGAAGGAAGGAAGGAAAATCAATTAGAGGAAGGAGGGAGAGGCAGAAAGAAAGCGACTTTAACTTTAAATGCATTCTCCTCGGAGAAGTGATTTAGAGAGACACATGCCTTCTCCAAGCCAGCTGACAGGGCAGTGGGGGGGGGGGCTTCGAGAGCCACACGATATATGTGAAAGAGTCACATGTGGCTCCCAAGCCACAGCTTTGCCACCCCTATTCTCTATACATGAGGGGGAGGGAGGGAGGGGGAGGATTGACCCCACCCCCTGGCGATCTTGACGGATTCAAAACATTATGCCTTATAATGAAGAAACAGATTCTTGGTGTGGATGACGCTGAAGTCAAGAAGAGGGCTGTGGAATATTCATGACATTCCAAGTTTGCTCCAAAACATAAGGCGTTTGGCACAGCGAATGTTTCCATTGCTGGAGTCGTTCTGTGCCCTTTTGTTTCCCTGAACGCTGCTTCTCCCTGACAACATTTGCCTTTCTGCCCTTTTGCCCTCACTGTCCTTGACCTCACTTGCCCCCACTGCCATTTAATCCGACTGACAGTGGCAACTGACACCATTTTCTTTGCACGGATCTGAGCTATCAGTATAGCGTTGCGATGCAACCGTTGGAAGGAATGAAAAGAATGGAAATTGGCACCAGGAAACCAAGCACAGAGGGCTAGCTGTGTCACGGGAAAAACCAGCAGGGGTCTGGTGTGAAGTTGCCAACCTCCAGGCAGGGCCTGGAGATCTCCCACAATCACATGTGCTTTCCAGACTACAGAGATCAGCTCTCTTGGATTGAGCCCTTGGACAAAATGGCTGTTTGAGAGGTGGACTCGTTTCAGTGTCAGCTTCAAGGCAAGTGGCTGAAGCTCAATCCAGCCAGTTTGGTGTAGTGGTTAAGTGTGCGGACTCTTATCTGGGAGAACCGGGTTTGATTCCCCACTCCTCCACTTGCACCTGCTGGAATGGCCTTGGGTCAGCCATAGCTCTGGCAGAAGTTGTCCTTGAAAGGGCAGCTGCTGTGAGAGCCCTCTCCAGCCCCACCCACCTCACAGGGTGTTTGTTGTGGGGGAGGAAGGTAAAGGAGATTGTGAGCCGCTCTGAGACTCTTCGGAGGGCGGGATATAAATCCAATATCTTCTTCTTCTTCTTCTTCTCAACCCTAGTTAAAACACACAACACCCAGACAGCTAAAATCACATGCAGCCCGAAGAGATTGAATAGCCGCTGTTTTCTTCTCCTAATACAAACATAAATGTTTGTCTCTCTAAGTGCGCCAAACAGGTAAGGCACCCTAAACATGTCACACCTGTGGACATTTTGGGGATTTCAAGTAAAGCTAGTCAATCAATATTAATATCCGACAAAGACCAGCCCAACGAAAATAGATCGAAGTAGGCAGCCGCGTTGGCCTGAAGCAGTAGAACAAAGCAGGAGTCAAGTGGCACCTTTAAAACCAACCAAGCTTTATTCAGAACGTCAGCTTTCGTGTCCTCTCTAAGCACGCTTCATCAGACGAGGGGATCAGGTATAGTGGGCTGAAATACGTGCAGTTGGTTGATTAAAGTTTCCTGCCAGCTGGTGTTTCTGCAAATCTAGGTAAATCACAAAAGGACATGTATTTCCTAGTTGTAGTCCACCTAATTTACTTATCAACATCAATCTATGCCTGCCTTTTATTACCTTTTATGCTATCCAGACCAAATGGCCAAGCCGCACTGTTTTACCATGAGATCACAGTCAGTTTGCCCTCTTAATCAACAGGCTGCATGTATATCAGCCCACTATACCTGATCCCCTCGTCTGATGAAGTGTGCTTAGAGTGCACATGAAAGCTGACGTTCTGAATAAAACTTGGTTGGTCTTAAAGGCGCCACTTGACTCCTGCTTTGTTCAAGAACAAAGTGAAACTAGTGAGCAGAACAGAGTACTTGTATTTCCGGATCACTGTCCCTGAAATGGCTGACCAGAAGCCATAGACCTGAAGTTGAAGATCTCCATTCTGTGTAGAAATAATCTGACCTCGCATTTCCCCTCCAGTTTGGTGTGGAGAGCCAGTTTGGTGTAGTGGTTAAGTGTGCGGACTCTTATCCGGGAGAACCGGGTTTATTCCCTGCTCCTCCACTTGCACCTGCTGGAATGGCCTTGGGTCAGCCATAGCTCTCACAAGAGTTGTCTTTGAACGGTCCGCTTCTTTGAGAGCTCTCTCAGCCCCACCTACCTCACAGGGTGTCTGTTGTGGGGGGGGAGAAGATAAAGGAGACTGTAGGCGACTCTGAGACTCTGTCCTTGAAAGGGCAGCTTCTGGGAGAGCTCTCTCAGCCCACACACCTCACAGGGGGGAAAAAGATAAAGGAGATTGTAAGCCGCTCTGAGACTGATTCAGAAAGAAGGGTGAGGTATAAATCTTCAGTCTTCTTCTTTTTTCCTTTTTATGATAGGAAAGCAGCTGGAGGAAATCTCAAAAATCACGCAACAAGCAAACAAAAGTGGGGAAAAACTGCCTGCTAAGATCAGGCGTCTGAAGATGCTTGTTAACTGTTTGCAACGTCCTCATCAGAGAACAGGTAATACCACTTAACATTCTGCAAAGGGCGCCTGATGTTTTGACATATAAGCAGGTCACTTGGAAAGGTGCCATTAGACGGTGTAATGATATGATGTGCTAAAGTGGCAAATCACTGGTTGCCTTCGGCTCAGAATTTATTTATTTATCTTAAACCATCCGTGAGAAGAGTTAGCAGCGGCAGGGTTCCCTTCGGGTGAAACTGGCTGGCATTTGGGTCCATTCCTTTAGTCCTTACTCGATTCGGGCAATCTCATAGAATTATAGAAGGCTGCTAACATCCCAAACAGGTATGAGTTGTTGTTATCCTTCCTTTCATCCTTACTAGGTATAGCCTTTGCTGCTGTTGCCTGGTCTCTTGAGGTGGGAGTTGCCAGGCTGAGTTTGGGGGAATAACATGGGCAGTGTGTTGCTGATGTCACTTCCAGGTACAACCTAGTGAGTGGCTCTAGGAATTGCTGGAGACTCTATAGTAACCAGAATTGCTGGAGACTCTATATTAACCAGTAAGTGGCTCTAGGAATTGCTGGAGACTCTATAGGAAGTGGAGTGGTTAATTGCGCAGACTCTTATCTGGGAGAACCGGGTTTGATTCCCCACTCCTCCACTTGCAGCTGCTGGAATGGCCTCGGGCTAGCCATAGTTCTCACAGGAGTTGTCCTTGAAAGGGCAACTGCTTTGAGAGCCCTCTCAGCCCTACCCACCTCACAGGGTGCCTATTGTGGGGGGGGAGAAGATATAGGAGATTGCTCTGAGTCTCTGATTCAGAGAGAAAGGTGGGGTATAAATCTGCAGTCTTCTTCTTCATAGTTTCTGAAAATTTCTGACGCTACCCATTATCACTTCTGGATTGTGTCTGGAAGAAATGCACTGGCATAGAGGCCAGAGTGTTTTTTTCTTCCTCTGGCTACTGCTTGGTATGGTTTGGACAACAGAAACCATTAATGGGAGACCTTCTACCATAGCAGGGAAACTGGCACCCCTTACTTGAGGACCTGTTCTTTGGCTTTAATACGCTTATATAGGTAAAACTCTGCGTGGGACGGATAGTAGATTCCACTGCAAAAAAGGCCCTTATTATTTAAAAGATTTGGGTGTGCTCCCACACACGGAATAGATTGCATTGAACATATGAAGCTGCCTTCTACTGAATCAGACCCTTGGTCCATCAAAGTCAGTATTGTCTTCTCAGACTGGCAGCGGCTCTCCAGGGTCTCAAGCTGAGGATTTTCATGCCTACTTGCCTGGACCCTTTTTGGAGATGTCAGGGATTGAACCTGGGTCCTTCTGCTTCCCAAGCAGATGCTCTACCGCTGAGCCACCGTCCCTCCCCGAATTAAGCATTATGCCTCTATATCCAATTCACCTTATATCCTGTATCAAGGCAGGAATTTTGGCCATTTGTCTGCAAGAGGTGTCCTGACAGAAGCGTTCTGTGGTTCCCAAAGCCAGAGAGACAACGGCATGACTTGCCCGCAGA
Source organism: Heteronotia binoei (assembly GCF_032191835.1). Classification (NCBI taxonomy): domain Eukaryota; kingdom Metazoa; phylum Chordata; class Lepidosauria; order Squamata; family Gekkonidae; genus Heteronotia; species Heteronotia binoei. The sequence continues at coordinate 10,166,814 of NC_083241.1, forward strand.
GGATGCTACTTGCTGCATCTCTGCGTGAGTCACAGATCTGCACCTAGCAGCATGCTTAGAATGAGCAGCTCATAACACACAGGAGGAGGGCTCCCCAGAGGGCACCAGGGTTGCTGCTTCTCACACCAGAAACAACCCTTTTCGGAGGCCTCCATTTTCAAATTTATTTTTATTTTATTTATTTAAAAAAAATATTTTAACCGTATTGACAACCAGACAGCTGTTTACATACAAAAAAAAAATTAACAACTACAAAAAAGGCGGGGGGAGGCTACATCTGTCAGACATTCAGAAAGCACTGACTCAGAAATAAGGGGGGAAACCTTGGGTGTGATTGTAATGTATACTTGCTTAGAGATTTTTTGGTTGGCGGGGGTGGCGGATATGAACCCTCAGCTTCTATGCATTCTCTGATTCATTTTGTTTTCATTTTTGAAAGCTAGCTCAGGTTGTTTGTAGAGAAAACGAAATAATGTGGAACATATTGACTTTTTACTGTCGCTGATTCCTTTCGTTGATTAGCCCACACATGGTTTAGTAATAGCAAGGAAGGAAGGAAAGATCCAGTGAGGGCAAGCTGATGGGCAATAGGTTCAGGACAGACAAAACGAAATACTTCTTTATACGACAAGTTGTCCAAATGTGAAATTCACTGGCTAAGGATGTAGTGATGGCCACGGTTTTAGAAGGGGGATTTGACAGATTTAGTGGAGGAGAGGTTTATTTGTGGCTGCTGGCCGTGGTGACTAAAGGAAACTTCCACATTCACAGGCCTTCAAGTTCCGAATAGCAGTTCCGGGAGACAACATCAGACATCTCGGCCTCTCTGCCCTGTTTGATCGGATCGATTTGATTTTAGCGTGCCCTTCCCGCGAATGGACTCAACAAAGTCATAACAAGACATATTAGATTTAAAACATAAGAAGACGGATTTTAAAAGAAGTTAAAAACTATCAGCATTTAAAACAATAATCTAATATACAGGTAAAAAGAGCCCCGTGGCGCAAAGTGGTAAAGCTGCAGTACTGCAGTCCTAAGCTCTGCTCACGACCTGAGTTTGATCCCGGCAGAAGTTGGGTTCAGGCAGCAGGTTCGAGGTTGACTCAACCTTCCATCTGTCAGGCTCTGTAACTTTATCATACTGAAATTATAGAATACTAACCAAACGGACTCTCCATACTAACCCACAGCCTTTTGTTATATTGTAGCTAGCATGCATATTAAAGGGGGGACGTTTGAAGTGTTAACTATGGGCGTTTTCACACAGGGCTTACCCCGGAGCGACGTCCCTCTTCACCGCGCAGCGACTGCGCGGATTTCGCACCAACTGCTCCGCAGAACCCGGAAGAGCCGCGTAGTGCCGCGGCTTTTGCGTCGCAAATGTAAACCGCCAAAAACCAACTTTACATTTGCGACGCAAAAGCCGCGGCTCTTCGCAGCTCTTCCGGGTTCTGCGGAGCAGTTGGTGCGAAATCCGCGCAGTCGCTGCGCGGTGAAGAGGGACGTCGCTCCGGGGTAAGCCCTGTGCGAAAACGCCCTTTGTTTAGGTTGTAAAGGGAGCAAAGGAATGTGACTGTTAATAGATACCACTGCTGGCCAGCATCTTCCCAGAGGCAAAGAGATAAGCAGAAGCTCTCGTGTGAAAGTTTGCACCTTCACTCCCTGTTGTTTTGAGAATGGTGTCTTTGTTTAGATATCGCTTGGATGTAGATTCCATAAGACTAAGAGACACCCATTCCCAGGTATTAGTCTCAACTTTTGTTTCCAGCTATGAGTTTCCAATAAAGTATAACATTGTCTCAATGAATACCGCCTTGAGTCCCCATCGCCTGACACCATCCTTTCGAGGTTGGTAAAAGGAGTACCCAGCTTGCTGGGGGGAAAGCGTAGATGACTGGGGAAGACAATGGCAAACCACCCCATTAAAAAGTCTGCCGTGAAAATGTTGTGAAAGCAACGTCACCTCAGAGTTGGAAATGATTGGTGCTTGCACAGGTGACTACCTTTTACCTTTTTTAAAAAATATACAGCTAGACAAAGATGGTGACCAGAAAATATTTCAGTTCTTGGACCTCCAATGGGAACTGTTTGGCTGTTGTGTGACACAAGATGCTGGACTAGACAGACACCCAGCAGGGTTCAGCAGGGCTCTCCTTATGTTCTTAACTTGGAGTTGGTAGCCCTGCTACTGATAGACTTTCACAGAGCTTTTTGGGTAGAAAAAGCCCAGCAGGAACTCATTTGCCTATCAGGCCACACCCCCTAATGCCATCATTGTTTCACACAGGGATTTTTTTGTAGAAAAAGTTCAGCAAGAAATCATTTGCATACTCCCTGATGCCAACCCAGCTGGAACTGCGTTTTGATGCGTTCCTGCTAAAAAAAAAAAACTCCTGGACTTTCATGCACCCAGGGGTGGCCAAACTTGCTTAATGGAAGAGCCACATGTCAGATGTTTGAGAGCCACAAGACATGAACATCAGATGTTTGAGAACAGGCAGACTGGCAGGAAGGAAGGAAGGAAGGAAGGAAGGAAGGAAGGAAGGAAGGAAGGAAGGAAGGAAGGAAGGAAGGAAGGAAGGAAGGAAGGAAGGAAGGAAGGAAGGAAGGAAGGAAGGAAGGAAGGAAGGAAAATGGATGGAAAGAGGTGGAAAGAAAGCAATTTTAACTTAAAATACATTCTCCAAGCTTGGAGAATGGCTGGTTTTGCTTGGAGAAGTGATTAAAAGAGACAAATGCCTTCTCTGTGGGGACTTCAAGAGCCACACAATATGTGTGAGTCATATGCGGCTCCCGAGACACAGTGTGGCCACCTCTGGGCTAACCCCATTTGCCAGGTAAAAGATGCTAAAGGATCGAGATTCGGTCCCAGGCATCAACAGCAAAAAGTCTCTCGGGTACCAGTGTTAGCAGGTACCTTTTTCTGCCTGAGAGATGCTGCCAATCAAAATCAGCAACACTGACGTCGGTGAACCTGGAACAAGGCAGCTTTCTATGTTTACTGCATCCTTCTACGAGTCTCACAGAACCAACCTCCCCCACCCCCAAATTTCCACCTCGTTTGGGCCTTTCTCACAGCCATCCCCAGTGAAAAATGGGAAACAGTTCCTTGTTAGTTCCACAAGGCTCGTTTAGGGGGCCAGCCATCTTTTCCCAGGCGATGGGACTTCGACAGATTTCATCTCCCTCGCCTTTGTCTATTTCAGCATTGTCACGCGGAACAAAGCAATTAATATGTCTTTAATTTGCACCTAACGAAACAGAAAGGCGGCATTTAGGCTGTGTGACATGTAGACAATTTTTCCCCCCTCTTTAAAACAAAGTTTCATGCTGTGACTACAATTAGCGTAATTGTCAGCTCCTCTCTTAAAAACAAATATGTATTAAAGGAAAAGCCAGCAATGTTCCCTCCTCTGGTGTGAAAATGAGACAATCAAAATCTATTGTAATTACCACAGTGATATTATAATTAGCAACGATTAAGTTATTCCATGCTGGGTTTTTTTTCCTCTTGGCAACAATTAAAAAAGTATATATCTTCTTTCTGCACATTACCGCTGATCATATTACCTCAATACATGTCGAGGAAGTAGATAAATTAGAAGTAATTTTAAAGCAAAACTCTGTTTAAAACATATATCTTGCTATATAATGGTTTTAATCCTTCTTGTGGCTCAGAAACCCCCCCCCCCTTAACATCTGTGTAAGGAAGATCTGTTAAAATATCAGTTTGGGCCATAGAACAGAATGCTTTTCAAAGAGGAAAAGACACCGGTTCCACATGGTTTTAATTTACCTGTGCTTCTTTACTTACTAGGTGAATTATTTAGATTTATGGATAAACAATCATGGGCTTTGGTTATTCAGCTTCTGCTCCCTAGTAGAGAGAGCCAGTTTGGTGTAGAGGTTAAGTGTGCAGACTCTTATCTGGGAGAACCGGGTTTGATTCCCCACTCCTCCACTTGCAGCTGCTGGAATGGCCTTGGGTCAGCCAGAGCTCTCTTATCTGGGAGAACCGGGTTTGATTCCCCACTCCTCCACTTGCAGCTGCTGGAATGGCCTTGGGTCAGCCATAGCTCTCTTATCTGGGAGAACCGGGTTTGATTCCCCACTGCTCCACTTGCAGCTGCTGGAATGGCCTTGGGTCAGCCAGAGCTCTCTTATCTGGGAGAACCGGGTTTGATTCCTCACTGCTCCACTTGCAGCTGCTGGAATGGCCTTGGGTCAGCCATAGCTCTCTTATCTGGGAGAACCGGGTTGGATTCCCCACTCCTCCACTTGCAGCTGCTAGAATGGCCTTGGGTCAGCCAGAGCTCTCTTATCTGGGAGAACCGGGTTTGATTCCCCACTGCTCCACTTGCAGCTGCTGGAATGGCCTTGGGTCAGCCATAGCTCTCTTATCTGGGAGAACCGGGTTGGATTCCCCACTGCTCCACTTGCAGCTGCTGGAATGGCCTTGGGTCAGCCAGAGCTCTCTTATCTGGGAGAACCGGGTTGGATTCCCCACTCCTCCACTTGCAGCTGCTGGAATGGCCTTGGGTCAGCCAGAGCTCTCTTATCTGGGAGAACCGGGTTGGATTCCCCACTCCTCCACTTGCAGCTGCTGGAATGGCCTTGGGTCAGCCAGAGCTCTCTTATCTGGGAGAACCGGGTTTGATTCCCCACTGCTCCACTTGCAGCTGCTGGAATGGCCTTGGGTCAGCCATAGCTCTCTTATCTGGGAGAACCGGGTTGGATTCCCCACTGCTCCACTTGCAGCTGCTGGAATGGCCTTGGGTCAGCCAGAGCTCTCTTATCTGGGAGAACCGGGTTGGATTCCCCACTCCTCCACTTGCAGCTGCTGGAATGGCCTTGGGTCAGCCAGAGCTCTCTTATCTGGGAGAACCGGGTTGGATTCCCCACTCCTCCACTTGCAGCTGCTGGAATGGCCTTGGGTCAGCCAGAGCTCTCTTATCTGGGAAAACCGGGTTTGATTCCCCACTGCTCCACTTGCAGCTGCTGGAATGGCCTTGGGTCAGCCATAGCTCTCTTATCTGGGAGAACCAGGTCTGATTCTCCACTCCGCCACTTGCAGCTGCTGCAATGGCCTTGGGTCAGCCATAGCTCTCGCAGGAGTTGTCCTTGAAAGGTTAGCTGCTGTAAGAGTTCTTTCAGCCCCACCTACCTCACAGGGTTTCTGTTGTGGGGAGGGGGAGGTAAAGGAGATTGTGACCACTCTGAGACTCTGAGATTCAGCGTATAGGGTGGGATATAAATCCAATATCATCTTCTTCTTCCTTGGTTTACCCAACTGTAATGCAGCCTATTTTGAGGACATAGCTGGACATGAATGGAGGTTTAGATTTGTCTGAGTAAATGAAGATGGCCTTCTCAAGAGTAGCTACTCGTGGCCATCAAAAGTGCTGCCAAGTCACAGCTGATTTGCGGTGACCCTGTAAGATTTTTAAGGGAAGAGGTGATTTGCCAGTGGCTGCCTCTGCATAGTGACCCTGGACTTCCTTGGTGGTCTCCCATCCAAATACAAACCAGGGCAGACCTTGCACAGCTTTCAGGATGTGATGAGATTGAGCTAGCTTGTGTCATTCAAGTCATGGCATAAATATTAGGGTTGCATGTATTTTTTTTTAAATGCTTTATTAACTTTTTTCAATCATTTACTTCTATTCAATTTCATTTTGGCATTGGTTTCAGTGACAAGACCCAATTGTACATTTGCCTCTGTCCCCCACCCCAGAGTGTTTGCTGCCTGTGGTAAAAAGGGAAATGTTTGCCTCCGTGCCTAGAAAGCCAGCAAACTAGAAATGTTGTTAGTGTAAACTCTTTGTAAAGACAGGCCTGTCAGGGTAATCCTGTCTGGTGGGCAAGATCTGTCTGATGTACTGATTGGAAAACATCCTTGTCAGTTATATATTCAATGACTCCATCTTCTCGCTGTACACCAAGCCACGCAGGCAGGCACCAGAACAACGAATAGACCAAAAGGTTAGATGAGTGTTCCTCTTTCTCATGGGTGTTGTTCTCTTCTGCAGTGTACATCTCTATTATTAGGTATCCATTTATGAAGTAAACTGTTCAGATTTATGAACTGATGAAGTGGGAAAGCTGCAGTACTGCAGTTGGAGCCCTCTGCCTGAGTTCAATACCAGCGGTAGCTGGTTCAGGTAACCGGCTCCAGGTAGACTCAGCCTTCCATCCTTCCGAGGTTGGTAAAATGTGTACCCAGCTTGCTGGGGGGAAAGTGTAGAGGACTGGGGAAGGCAATGGCAAACCACCCCGTAAAAAAGTCTGCCGTGAAAACATTGTGAAAGCAATGGCACCCCCAAGTCGAAAACAACTGGTGGTTGCACAGGGTTGGCTTTGTTACCTAACTAATGATTTGCTTACTAATTTATAAGAACATAAGAGAAGCCATTTTGGATCAGGCCAATGGCCCATCCAGTCCAACACTCTGTGTCACACAGTGGCAAAAAAAATTATATATACACACACACTGTGGCTAATAGCCACTGATGGACCTCTGCTCCATATTTTTATCTAAACCCCTCTTGAAGGTGGCTATGCTTGTGGCCGCCTCTACCTCTTGTGGCAGTGAATTCCACATGTTAATCACCCTTTGGGTGAAGAAGTACTTCCTTTTATCCATTTTAACCTGTCTGCTCAGCAATTTCATCAAATGCCCACAAGTTCTTGTATTGTGAGAAAGGGAGAAAAATACTTCTTTCTCTACTTTCTCCATACCATGCATTATCTTGTAAACCTCTATCATGTCACCCCGCAGTCGACGTTTCTCCAAGCTAAAGAGTCCCAAGCGTTTCAACCTTTCTTCATAGGGAAAGTGTTCCAGCCCTTTAATCATTCTAGTTGCCCTTTTCTGCACTTTCTCCAATGCTATAATATCCCTTTTGAGGTGCGGCGACCAGAACTGCACGCAGTACTCCAAATGAGACCGCACCATCGATTTATACAGGGGCATTATGATACTGGCTGATTTGTTTTCAATTCCCTTCCCTTCTTGGTTTCCTCCTCTATGAAGCAAACAAGAAATGGCTCCTGTTTACCTTTACGTATCCATTGATGAGGTAATCCATTCTGATTTACTAGCTGATAAACTATCCACCTATCTAGCGAACACAAAAGCACCTTAGTTGGCCTTTACATATTTACGAGATAAACTATTCCCATGTACGAACTGACAAGCAATCATGAGGCTGCTGCTGTTTAACTAACGCTTGTGAGTTTATCATGGGTTGCCCATTTATGAGGTAAATGTTTATGAGATTTTAGCCATCCAGTTAACATGAAAGGACCTTAGTTTACCTGTATTTATTTATTTATGAGGGAAACCTAGCTGGTCTCTTGACTGTAATGAACCTGATTGATTGTGAGGAAAACTGCTTTGATTTGCTGACTGATCATCAATTATGAGATTTCTGCTATCTAGCAAGCTTACGGTTTACACTGGACTATGGGGTAACTAATATAAGGTTTTATCGAGCGAACATCAAGACACACGTGTGTGAGGGGGGTACTTTTCATGTTGTAGCTTCCCAGCAGGGCAAACATTTTCTAAAAGCTCTAATACCGTATGGCTGAAAATCTCTTCTTGATCCTCCTTCGCCCCCCTCCCGAATGTGAAGTGCTTGGTTTGGCAGCCCTCCAGGACTAAATATGGCAAGACCTATACCCTGGACTGCTGTAATTTTCATTCCCTGCTAAGTGCCTACTTTTTAAAACCATGCCGCGGCAGGGCAGCGCGTCTCCCGTTCCCTTTGTGTGCATGTCAGCAATGTTAATCACGTCTCCGTTGGTATCTTGTCTCTGAAGCGAACTCCAGAGCCTTTTCATTCGTGGAAGCCTTCCTTCAAAAAAAAAAAAATTAAAGAAAAAAATCTGCCTCCTTCTCAGGCCACTGCATGGGGTGTTTCAGTTGAATCTCATTACAGATTCAGAAAGGCCAGGTGAGAAAAGACCAGGCCTCATTTTGGGCAGGAGCTCACAGGAGTGGAGCTCTGGAACCTCTACATTTTATTGTGTTCTTTCTTTTTTAAACCCCCTGCCCCCCAAATGCTTGCTTCTGGGCTCCATTGTTCAAACCCCCTGGGAGAATTTTGCTGAACGGTAAGATTTGACAAGCTTTCTAATATTTCTCCTCACAAAAAAAATGTGAAAATAACCAAAATATTTAAAGCAGAAAGATGGAAATCTTCATCAAGCCACTGTGGCCACATAGGAGAAAGTAATTTTTAAAAGGATGACGGGAGTAAGGTCTATTCCATTTCATTTATTAGCTTCTATGACCAAAGGTCTTAAGCTCAATCAGGATGTAACAATCATCAAAACATGCATTGGTACACAACAGAACTAACCATATTCACAGAATTCAAATGTTACAGTCAAAATATTCAAATTTAAAAGCGAATAAAATGTTAAAACAGGAATTTCTAACAAAACCTATTGTACAGTTAAGCAAACCTAAAATTGTCATGTTAACCACATATATGGCAGATACTGGGGGCGTTTTCGCACTGACCTTAATCGGCAGCGACGCCCCTCTTCACCGCGCAGGATCTGCGCGGATTTCGCACCAATTGCCGCGGAGCACCCAGTAGAGCCGCAAAGTCCTGCAGCTTTTGCGGCGCAAATGGAAACCGCCAAAAACCAGTTTCCATTTGCGCCGCAAAAGCCGCGGGACTTTGCGGCTCTTCCGGGTGCTCCGCGGCAATTGGTGCGAAATCCGCACAGATCCTGCACGGTGAAGAGGGGCGTCGCTGCCGATTAAGGTCAGTGCGAAAACGCCCAGAGAGTAAGGTTTAAGTGTGGCAATTCTAATTGAAGAAGCATTTTAAGGTAGATGCTGAGCTGATATAATTGCGTACACCTTCCAGTGATGTCAGGGGTGTATGGCATATGCAAATGAGTTATGCAAATGAGTTGTGCTAATGAGCTCCTGCACCTCTTCTTCTATGAAATGACCTCTGGATAAGACAACAGGGAACTGCATTGGTTCTAGCTTGACACTCTCACAGACAAAAAAAAAAGCCGTTTATTGAAGATATGTCAGAACGGAGTGAACGGGAAGAGAGGGAGAAACAGTGTCGTGACTATGATGCCTCAACAGAAGGGAATAGAATTCAACAAACAGGGTAACCATATGAAAGGACGCCAGGAGGACTCCCATATTTTGAGGTAGCTTTTAAGTAGACAGTGCACAAGATGCCCATTTGGATGGGGACAGCATCAGACATGCCAGGCAACCCCCTGGCAACTGGTGGCACCGCTGAAGGAGGGACAGCATCATGGGAGTTCTTTTTTTTTAATGCAGCCTCATACTTTACTAGAAGTTGTTACTGGCAATTATAGCAATCGCCAGAAACTCTTTTGTAAAACCATGGAGTTTCCAGTAATTTTTTGAGCAGGAACACACAGAAACGCAGATCCGGCTGGCTTGGTGTCAGGGGGTGTGGACTAATATGCAAATGTTGTCTCTTCCAGAGAGTCAGTTTGGTGTAGTGGTTAAGTGCGTGGATTCTTATCTGGGAGAACCGGGTTTGAATCCCCACTCCTCCACTTGCACCTGCTGAAATGGCCTTGGGTTAGCCATAGCTCTGGCAGAGGTTGTCCTTGAAAGGGCAGCTTCTGGGAGAGCCCTCTCAACCCCACCCACCTCACAGGGTGTCTGTTGTGGGGGGAGAAGATACAGGAGATTGTAAACTGCTCTGAGTCTCTGATTCAGGGAGAAGGACGGGGTATAAATCTGCAATTCTTCTTCTTCTTCCAGGTGGATCTTACAAACGAGTACATGAAGTAGATAGATGGATGGACAGACAGACTGACAGACAGATGATAAATAAAGGGGGGGGGGGTTGAGCAGGAAAGCAGCTCCGGGTGGCTTGGTGTCAGGGGGTGTGGCCTAATATGCAAATAGTTCCTGCTGGGCTTTTTCTACAAAAAGCCCTAGATAGATAGATAGATAGATAGATAGATAGATAGATAGATAGATAGATAGATAGATAGATAGATAGATAGACAGACAGACAGACAGACAGACAGACAGACAGACAGACAGAGAGATGGATGATAGATAGATAGATAGATAGATAGATGATAGATAGATAGATAGATAGATAGATAGATAGATGATAGATAGATAGATAGATAGATAGATAGATAGATAGATAGATAGATAGATAGATGATAGATAGATAGATAGATAGATAGATGATAGATAGATAGATAGATAGATAGATAGATAGATAGATAGATGATAGATAGATAGATAGATGATAGATAGATAGATAGATAGATAGATAGATAGATAGATGATAGATAGATAGATAGATAGATAGATAGATAGATAGATAGATAGATAGATAGATAGATAGATAGATAGATGATAGATAGATGATAGATGATAGATAGATAGATAGATAGATAGATAGATAGATAGATGATAGATAGATAGATAGATGATAGATAGATAGATAGATAGATAGATAGATAGATAGATAGATGATAGATAGATAGATAGATAGATAGATGATAGATAGATAGATAGATAGATAGATGATAGATAGATAGATAGATAGATAGATGATAGATAGATAGATAGATAGATAGATAGATAGATAGATAGATGATAGATAGATAGATAGATAGATAGATAGATAGATAGATGATAGATAGATAGATAGATAGATAGATAGATAGATAGATGATAGATAGATAGATGATAGATAGATAGATAGATAGATAGATAGATAGATAGATGATAGATAGATAGATAGATAGATAGATAGATAGATGATAGATAGATAGATAGATGATAGATAGATGATAGATAGATAGATAGATAGATAGATAGATAGATAGATAGATAGATAGATAGATGATAGATAGATGATAGATAGATAGATAGATAGATAGATGATAGATAGATAGATAGATGATAGATAGATAGATAGATAGATAGATGATAGATAGATAGATAGATAGATAGATAGATAGATAGATAGATAGATAGATAGATAGATGATAGATAGATAGATAGATAGATGGATGATAGATAGATAGATAGATAGATAGATAGATAGATAGATAGATGATAGATAGATAGATAGATAGATAGATAGATGATAGATAGATAGATAGATAGATGATAGATAGATAGATAGATAGATAGATGATAGATAGATAGATAGATAGATAGATAGATAGATAGATAGATGATAGATAGATAGATGATAGATAGATAGATAGATAGATAGATAGATAGATGATAGATAGATAGATAGATAGATAGATAGATAGATAGATAGATAGATAGATAGATGATAGATAGATAGATGATAGATAGATAGATAGATAGATGATAGATAGATAGATGATAGATAGATAGATAGATAGATAGATAGATAGATAGATAGATAGATGATAGATAGATGATAGATAGATAGATAGATAGATAGATAGATAGATAGATAGATAGATAGATAGATAGACAGATGATAGATAGATAGATGATAGATAGATGATAGATAGATAGATAGATAGATGATAGATAGATAGATAGATAGATAGATAGATAGATAGATAGATAGATAGATGATAGATAGATAGATAGATAGATAGATGATAGATAGATAGATAGATAGATGATAGATAGATAGATAGATAGATAGATAGATAGATAGATGATAGATAGATAGATAGATAGATAGATAGATAGATAGATAGATAGATGATAGATAGATAGATAGATGATAGATAGATAGATAGATAGATGATAGATAGATAGATAGATAGATAGATAGATAGATAGATAGATAGATGATAGATAGATAGATAGATAGATAGATAGATAGATAGATAGATAGATAGATGATAGATAGATGATAGATAGATAGATAGATAGATAGATAGATAGATAGATAGAACATAGATAGATAGATAGATGATAGATAGATAGATAGATAGATAGATAGATAGATAGATAGATAGATAGATAGATAGATAGATAGATAGATAGATAGATAGATGATAGATAGAGGCAGTGGCAGGCAACCAGATCTGAGGGCAGGGCATAGGGGCTGGCAGCCCTAAAACACATAATGGAGAAGGTCTATAAGACATCCCATGAACAGTTTCCCTGATCGGAAAGGGCCCTGCAAATATTGCTGTACTGATACAGACCAGGATTACAGAATGAGAGAACAATGCAAATAGCAGACTATCCAACAAAGGAGCCTCTAACTTTTTTGAGCCTACAACCATCTGCGGGCTTTTGAGAAGAGCTGGTGAGCACCACTCCAGAATGGCCGCCACAGGAGGCAGAGACAAGATTTCACAGAAATATGTGTCCAGCCACCTTTATTATTATTACTTTGTATACATGTGATGCTTAGCCCCAATTTTCTCTAGCACTGGCGTCTCCTTCCTCTTTCTTGGCTTAGATATATGAGTGATTACTTCAGTCAATCAAAGGGCGATGTGGTTCAATAAGATGTCATCACTATTCTACGTAGCCAATCGTATTTGACTTTGCAATTGTATCACTGAAGACAAAATCAAATGAAGAAGCAAACTTTTTTTTTTTTTGCAAACTACAAAAAATATATATTTTAAAGGGGCAGCATTTCCTGGCATTAGTGACGATATTCACAGAAATGGCAGGTACTTTCATCTCTATTCTAGCCAGAAGTCAATTTCTGGGGGTGGAGGATGGTGCCAGGAGGCCGTTCTAATGATCAGGAGTCTTTCCCTTTGCTAGCTGGAAGAAAAATGTCTTTCTCACCTGCCAAAATCCCCTGTAATGAAATAAATATGTCATTTTTGAAGAATATTGGGCCAGCACTCTTCCATTTTATCTCTCAGGATGAAGTGAAAACCTCTTTGCCAACTTGAGAGCAACAATGCTTACTGGGTTTTCAGACATCCTTTCATTTAAAGTCCCCGTTCCCTTTGAAAAAGCCTCCTCGGTAATTTAACAAAAAGAAATGCACTCAAAACACAACAAGCCAATGTTTTACTGTCATTTTCTAACACAGCCCTATTGCCGCTAAAACAGGCCCCTGCTTGCTTTGAACTCGCGTCACCGCCGATTCGAAAGGGAATATCTTCGTGCTACAAAACCCATCGCATCCTCACTTTCAACTGCAAAGAAGCCAGCTGCACTTGCCTTATGTGGCTGACAAACTCTTTTTCTTACCTTTGCTAAATTCAGAAGGTTGGAAGTTGAGAGGCGGTGGCCCGGCTGGAAGAAGCACAAAGGTAACAGGAGCTGAACACCACCGTTAAGAAAGAGAACAGGAGTTCTATTAATTCCCCCCCTCCCTCCCCCCCCACACACAGAGTAAAAATGGGCTTAGGGTTGCCAGGTCTGTGTTGGAAGATACCTAGAGCAGGGGTGTCAATCAGACCCTTGGAGGGCTCCTGTCAAGCCCCTGAACCGCTGGCTGTCATCTGCTCCCTATATCTTGCTTCCTTCTGCATAACAGCTTGCTTTGCAAGGCTTTCTCAATTGCACAGGAGCTACAGAGCAAAACCACTATTTTCTCCATTGGCTGAGGCTCCTCCCTTGGGGAGGAAGGGGGGGAGGAATAGCTTGCTTTGTCAATTCAACAGCAGAGCTACTGAGCCAAGCCTCTCTTCCTTCTACTGGCTGAGGCTCCCCCCCCCCCAGTCCCCTGGGGATGGAAGGAAAGAGCCAGAGTTTCCTTTGCCCAGGTTTCTGGATCCCATGGCAGAAATACAAAGAAAGCATCTTTAAGACCAATTAATGCTAATGTTTTAAGAATGTTTTAAATGTTATAAATATATATATATATTTATGCGATCTAAATATATATATATGTATATATATATATATATATATATATATATATATATATATATATTTATAAAATTTAAAACATTCTTAAAACGTTAGCATTAATTGGTCTTAAAGATGCTTTCTTTGTATTTCTCCCATATTTGTGTTTTCCTGTGTTCGGTATAAAATTTATATCTCTGCTACCTAATCTATATCTCTGCTACGTAATAGCCGCCCTGATCCTGCCTTTGGCGGGGGAGGGCGGGATATAAAAATATTATTATTATTATTATTATTATTATTATTATTATTATTATTATTATTATTATTATTATTATTATTATTATTATTATTATTATTATTATTATCATCATCATCTTAAATTAGCATACATAGGCCTGGCCCGACATGGCCCAGCCCAACAAGGTCTCATTTATGTCCGATCTGGCCTTCATAACAAATGAGTTTGACACCGTTGACCTAGAGACTTTGGGGGTGGATCCAGGAGAGGACAGGGGAGGAGGAGGGGCCTCAGCATGGTCCAATGCCACACGGTCCACCCTTCAAAGCAGCCATTTTCTCCAGGGGAGCTGGTCTCTGCCAGCTAGAGTTCAGTTGTAAAAGTAGGAGGTTTCCAGGCCTGAAACTGGAAGTAGACTCAAAAACTGGGGGCGGGATTTCCCCTTGCCGACCATCTGGCTGGCGGCGGGCAAGGGCCCTTGAAATCAGGGCTTCCCCTACTTCCACTGTAGGGCTGGCAACCATACATTTCCTCCAGTGGAACTGAGGTAATTCAAGTGGTACCTGGATAATTCCAGGTCCCATCTGAAACCTGGTAATGCTGTGGTTGTTCTGTTCCTAGGCCCATTCCTCCTTAGGCCCATCTCTTCACTATTTGGTAGGGTTGCCTGGTCCTTCTCTGGGAATATCTGGGGACTTTGGGGGAGAGCCAGGAGATTTTGGGGGTGGAGCCAGGAGCAAGGTTGTGATAAGCATGATTGCACTTCCAAGGGAGTTCTGGCCATCACATTTAAAGGGGCCGTGTTCCTTTTAAATGCCTTCCTTCTTCCTTGGGGGGTTCAATGCAAAGAGGAGATGTGGTGGGAGTGATCATAGCTCTTTATTGAGTTACAGCGTGGTAATGGCTGAACTAAGAAGACTGGTTAACTGGGCCAACTGGATACAGTTCAAGGTTCCCACACTAGGACGCCATTGGATCATTCAGACCAGCAGGGGGCCCGTGATTGGAGCAGGGCAGCAGGAATTTGGATCCTACTGCACATTGTTCCTGAGTCCCCGAGCTCAGTCCTAAAGGCTCCAATGAGCCAGACAGGGACACTAGTGAAACAAACTTTAGTCCACATACACAACGGAAATAATGGAGAATGGGGGCACCTTCTTTGGGGCTCCTAGAATTGGACCCCCTGATCCAATCTTTTTGAAACTTGGGTTCTTGCTGTTGTTATTATTTTCGGAATGACACCAGATGCCATGCGGAAAATCTGGTGCCTCTATCTAAAAAAAACCCAGCTCCTTGCGAGCCCCAGATACCCACAGATCAATTCTCCATTATACACTGTGAGGACCAGTCTCCATAGGATTTACTGGAGTGTCCAGCAGACATTCAATCCCCCCCCCAGCTTTCTAATAACCCTGAAGTGGGGGGAGGGCCCCCAACTGGGGATTGGCAACCCTACTACTTGGGCCATTTGGATTGTGGCAGCTAGAGACCTACTGTCAAACCTCCCAGCTCTAGGAGGCCAGAGCTTCTCAACCAAACAACCTTTCTGCCTCTTTCCCTCTTCCTTCTATGCCTCTTTGCCTTGGAAGTCCAGACCTCAGCTCACTCTTGAAGCTGCCTTGAATTGTTCCTTCTGCAGAGCTGCCCTACCATTCCATCTAGTTCCCAATCTATGAAGACTTGTCTGTCTGTCTGTCTGTCTGTCTGTCTGTCTGTCTGTCTGTCTGTCTGTCTGTCTGTCTGTCTGTCTATCTATCTATCTATCTATCTATCTATCTATCTATCTATCTATCTATCTATCTATCTAGGGGGAAATGCGCAGACTCGGAGAGAGGCAGACACTTGTTTCTTCGCTCCTAAAAACACTAAGTTGTTTTCAATCTTCTAATATTTATCTTGCCTTGATAGAAGGAATTGTTTTAAATTGTTTTTAGAAGCTGCCTTGAATTGTCCCTTCTGCAGAGCTGCCCTACCATTCCATCTAGTTCCCAATCTATGAAGACTTATCTGTCTGTCTGTCTGTCTGTCTGTCTGTCTGTCTGTCTGTCTGTCTGTCTGTCTGTCTGTCTGTCTGTCTGTCTATCTATCTATCTATCTATCTATCTATCTATCTATCTATCTATCTATCTAGGGGGAAATGCGCAGACTCGGAGAGAGGCAGACACTTGTTTCTTCGCTCCTAAAAACGCTAAGTTGTTTTCAGTCTTCTAACTTTTATCTTGCCTTGATAGAAGGAATTGTTTTTAAATAGCCTTATTTTATCACCTCACTTTTAATTTTTGGTGCAGCTGTTTCGTCTTTCTCAAGCTCTGGCTGTTTAATCAGTTAAGAAGCTTCTGCTTTCGCTTTCTGACTCCGAAGCTGCTGCAGCTATCGAACTACAGCTGATGTTTTAGAAAGTTTTACAAAGTCTTACGTTGTCCCTCAAAGACAGGGGTTTTTTTTAGAGTCTCTTAATTTGAACTGTGAATCTAACTGAAGCTTGAAATTAAGTGAAGAAATAGATAAAATGCAGCCCCACAAATGGAGGAGGGAGGGTGATCAATCTGTACTTCCTGATTCTAAACAAATTAAGATTGAGGACTTTTTTTCCACACCTACCCTAGAATCAGCAGATGCCTTCCAAATACCTCTTTCCAACCACTTTTCCTTTCTAGGAGAGGACACTGTTGACCTTTCTGAGAGTATATACTTTGATTTACCACCTGTAACACCCAGCAGTGGTTTAATTAACAGCGATAATAAAGCTCCTGACTCCTCTGTTATCCACCCAAGGCACCTTCTCTGGTCAACAAAACTCCTGCAGACTTGCTCCTCTTGGTGGCTAAATCAATGGACTTTATCTGTGGAAGACTAAATTCCCTACATTCAAAACATGAGATTGTTGCTGAGTCACTATCAAGTTTAGTCAGAGACAAGGATGCCGGAAGTAAAAACAATTCAACTGATAAGCCCTCGCCTCCACAGACATCGAGTTTGAATCATCTTAAGCATGACCTGGATAGTCAAGCTACTGCAGATTTGAGGTCATTTAGTTTTTATCATCAACAACCCAAGCAAACAACCCAAGACACATGGCGGCTGACTCAGCAACCTTATTCAGTTTGCTTGACTGTTTATAAATTCAGAGGAGCGCTCCTGTCATGGAAGACCCCTATCCTGGTCAGGAAACATTTACATAATTTATTTGGCTCCCAAACTGGAATTGTGGACTTAAGGTCGGTAGAATTGCTACATAGCCTATTTCCAACTCAAAGGGTCCTTTTATCGTTTAACAGTTCAACCTTACCTAACTTAATTTTTAAGGAAAAAGCTTACCTAAAGTCAAAAGAGATTTTTCCTACACGGGTCTTTCACAATGCAAATATTGTGCCACTCATTCCTGTGGGCACAACTGGGAATTTTCCAGCTAGTCCCAATGTCGTCCATAAGAAGTTGCTGCTGTTTCCTGAGACCCAACTCATGGATATCAATCCTTCAGATCAAGAAGCTGTTGATCAAGCAGTTGATTATATGACATCTCTCTTTCTTCATCGGATTCAGCTGTTATTTTTATTACTTCTGCTGGCACTATCCATAGCGGTTTTTTCTCATCCCCATATTTCTTATATTTTATCCAAGTATTTAGTAAGCTATTTCTGATATAATGGTGAGAGAAAAAACCGTCCATTTTATTCTTCCCGTAGCACATGTACGCGTGCCAGTCGAATTTGTTCCCATGGGCTTCTAACCATAAAGGTTTTTTATCTAACAGCATTATCCAATCTTTGATCCATGTCAAACAAACTGTATCATGATACAATCTTAAATCCGGAAGTTGAAAACCACCTCTCTCTTTAGCATCTATTAAAATCTTCATCTTATGAAGCTGTTGATCAAGAGGTCCGGAATTTCTTTATTGGGCTCCCTATATCTGAAAAGGCAGCAGTAGTTGATAGACTGGAAACAATGGCAGCCTGCCTGCGAAGGAACATTTTGGATGTTACAAGCCACTCGCCCATTACACCATCATCCCCAGCAGACACCGCTAAGGACCCCCAACAAGCCCCTGAGAGGATCATTCATCTTTCAACTCAAGCTGAGATACATACTACTATCTTGGGGACCAACAATTCCCTCCCCTAGAGAGGGGTTTAAAGTAACTCAGCAAAACCTGCAAGAAACAATCTCCAACCTTCAAAGTGGTTCAGCCTATGGCTGCGTATTCCATGATACGAACCACTCTCTTGACCAAGTTTCTGCAGCAAACTGACTTTCAATTACTTCTCCTCCGACTACATTAAAAATAATTTCCTGGAACATTGCAGGATGGAGGAGTAAGGTTAACGATGCGGATTTTCTTAAGTTATTTAAAAAGTTTTGATAGTATACTTTTTAACTCTTCCCTTCTTCCTTCCTCCCCCCCTTCTTCTTATCCTTCCCCTTTTACTTACTTCCTCTCCCTCTTTTTCCCTTCTTAAGTTATTAAAAGTTTTGATAGTATACTTTTGCAGGAAAGGTATGTTACTATCAGATACTTATTCAGAACAAGTTGTCAAACTTGATTTTGAAAGCTCCATTTTGATTATTGTTAATCTGTATGTGTCCCCTGCCCTAGATAGCCATGCCCTTTCACAACATTGGGAACATTTGTCTATTTTTGTGGGAACATTAGAATGGAAATTTCCCTCTGCTGAAATTATTCTGGCCGGGGATTTTAATGCGAGAGTAGGCGGGGACCACCTGATATTTTTCAGAGCTCTTGAAGTCAATCCGAATGACACCCTTCCCCCTCTTTATTCCTCAGAGAGATTATCTAAAGACTGCTACATAAATTCGGCTAGCCTACATCTCACTAAATTTTGCCTTCAGTTCAATAGAGTATGGCTGGATGGACTTACGTGTTTCCCTAACGTCAGCGAATTCACTTTTGTTTCTATAATAGGTTGCAGCTAATTTATGGTGACCTCCTAGGGCTATCGAGGTAAGAGACAAACAGTGGTGGTTTGCCTCTGTGTAGCAACCCTGGACTTCCTTAGTGGTCACCCGTCCAACTACTAACCTCAGCCAACCCTGCTTAGCTTCTGAAGTCTGATGAGACCAGGCTGGATGGGTTCTGCATCTTAGCAATGGCACCTTCCAATTCCAGCCCTCCTATTGTGGATCCTCACAAGAGTTTGCGCTGCTGAGCCGGAGCGTCAAGCGTTCTGTCCTACACGCTGTCTTCCGTGTTACAAACAGACACCTGAGCTTTCAGCAAATAATTTAATTCCGCCATGCAAATTATGCTTATTCAGGCCCTACTGTTCCCAATTGATTAGCGCATTAGCATTGATTGCTAGTGTTCTTGGCTTCCCCCTCTGTGATATTGGAAAGTGAGTTGACAGTGATTAAATAATCATTTCATCACCAGGAGTGATTGAGTTTACCTAATGCGGCGGCCCTCTTATGCAACTAGTATTGAAATCTGAACGCTTATAGAATTAGCCTGATGGATGCCCAAAGCTCTGAGAGAGACAGCGATCGCAGGTGGGATCTTGCATTCGAAACACTGCCTCGGCTGCCCAAGCACAATGTTTACATTGCCTTCGGGGTAAAGAGCACTTGCCCCAGAGGCAGCACTGGGGAAATTGTGAGGAACAGAGATGCTGGCTAGAGCCTGGGTGCAAATTCAGCCTAGAAATGGACTGGGGATGCTATGGGTCCCTATAGCTTTATTACTGTTCATGGTATCTAAATTCACTTCATTGTTTCCCAATCTGATCTCTAATAATAAAAATAATAAAAACAAGAAGAAGAAGAGGGTTTTTTTTTTTTTTTGAGCAGGAATGCACAGGAACACAGTTCCAGCTGGCTTGACACCAGGGGTGTGTGGCCTAATATGCAAACGAGTTCCTGCTGGGCTTTTATTACAAAAAGCAATACTGTAGCAGCAGCAGCAACACAATAACAATAACAATAGGAGGAGGAGGAGGTTTGGATTTATACCCTACTGGTTAAGCTGCAGTTCTGCAGCCCTAACCTCTGCTCACAACCTGAGTTCAATCCCAGCAGAAGCTGGGTTCAGGTAGCCGGCTCAAGGCTGACTCAGCCTTCCATCCTTCCGAGGCCGGTAAAATGAGTACCCAGCTTGCTGGGGGGAAAGTGGAGATGACTAGGGAAGGCAACGGCAAACCACTCTGTAAAAAAGTCTGCCATGAAAACATTGTGATGTGACATCACCCCAGAGCCGGAAACTACTGGTGCTTGCACAGGGGACTACCTTTACCTTTTTTATTCCCTCAGAGTCTCAGAGTGGCTTACACTCTCCTTCCCTTTCTCTCCAGAGAACAGACACCCTGTGAGGTAGGTGGGGCTGAGAGAGCTCTGAGAGGACTGCTCTTGAGAGAACAGTTCTGTGAGAACTGGGCCTGATCCAAGGTCACCCAGCAGCTGCATGTGGAGGAGTGGGGAAACCAAACCCGGTTCTCCCCGATAAGAGTCTGCCACTCTTAACTGCTTCACCAAACTGGCGAACCGACTCCTGAGGTGCCGTCCCCGAGATTCTCAAATTAATTTCAGTTTCCTTTAGAAGCTGGTGAAGTTTCTTGGGTTTTAGTCGAGCAACGCTAGAACCCTGCCTGTTGGAATGCTCGCTTGTTGGAATGCTCGGTGATGAATCGATATGGACAAAAGCAGTTCTCAACTGGGTCTATGAATTTTCATCTCAGCCTTCATGACAGAGATAAAGTGCTGGAGCTCTGTACTGTGGCTTTCTGTTGCCACCCTGGCCTTATTATGCACAGCAAAGGGGACTGTATTCGATAAATTCTAAATCACCAGCCCATTTTCAGTCTCCATTAATGTCAAAATTACAGGAAAAACTCTCACGGAAAATATGTGCGCTGACTCCATGAACGACAAAAGAATAAATTGTGATTGATTTTATTAATTAAGTTCGGTAGCTAATGTCTTTACAGTAATGGGATGCTTAAAAGACAGAGTTGGGATTTAAAAAAAAAATCACACCTCGAGGTTAGAGGACTAGGTTCATCACAATGCTGGAAGCTGACTCCCAGAAGCAAAGGATTTTGATGTATTAGGCCGCATTTCACGGTTCACGGGTGATCTCTACTTAACAAAATGTTTAGCAGACCGATCTAACCCTTCGTTCTCAGGTATGGCTCACTTAGATTACTTTAAAAGGTTCTTCCACTGCCACCCTGAGAGCCCTTTGGGTGGAAAGGTGGAGCTGAAATGAAGGAATGAACAAACAAGACATTACTTATTCACCTTCAAAAACTGAAGTCCAACAGTGTGATAAATGTTGCATGGTTCGCCTCCTTTTTCTTAAACTTTGCTCATAGGCTAGTTGTCGCTCGTGTTGCTCATAGGCTCTGTTGTTGACCCTACCACCATTGATCCATGCCACTGGAACATTCAGGCTGGACTACTGTAGGGATCTCCATGTGGGGCTGCCCTTGAAGACAGCCAAAAAAGCTTGGAATATATAGCAGCTATACTTTGGTGGACAGCCCTGTGGCGCAGAGTGGTAAAGCTGCAGTAGAAAGGAAAAAGGAAAGGTCCCCTGAGCAAGCACCAGTCGTTTCCAACTCTGGGGTCACGTTGCTTTCACAACGTTTTCACGGCAGCCTTTTTACGGGGTGGTTTGCCATTGCCTTCCCCAGTCATCTACACCTTCTCCCCAGCAAGCTGGGTACTCATTTTACCAACCTCAGAAGGATGGAAGGCTGAGTCAACCTCGAGCCGACTACCTGAAAACTCATCTTCCACTGGGGATTGAATTCAGGTCATAAACAGAGCGTAGGACTGCAGTACTGCAGCTTTAACACTCTGTCCAAACTCTCTGCTCATGACTTGAGTTTGATCCCAGCAGAAGCTGGGTTCAGGTAGCCAGCTCAAGGTTGACTCAGCCTTCCATCCTTCCAAGGTCAGTAAAATAAGTACCCAGCGAGAGTGGGTACCCAGGGAAAGTGTAGATTACTGGGGAAGGCAATGGCAAACCACCCCATAAAAAGTCTGCCATGAAAACGTTGTGATGCAACATCACCCCAGAGTCGGAAATGACTGGTGCTTGCACAGGGGACTACCTTTACCTAGGATTGCCAACTCCCATTTGAGGAATTCCTGGAGATCTGTTTCCTTCTCCCTCTCTCTTGCTTCCTTCTGCATAACAGCTTACTTTGCAGGCTTGCTCAATTGCACAAGAGCTACAGAGCAAAACCTCTATTTTCTCCACTGGCTGAGCCTCCTCCCTTGGGGAGGAAGGGGGGAGGCAGAGCTTGTTTTGCTAGGCTCTCTCAAGCAGAGCTACTGAGCCAAGCTCTCTACCTTCTATTGGCTGAGGCTCCTGGCCCTCTGGGGAGAAAGGAAAAGAGCCAGAGCTTCCTTTGTCCCATTCCCTGGATCCCATGGGAGAGATACAAAGAAAGCACCTTTAAGACCGAGTGCTGATGTTTTAGGTGTGTTTTATTTTATTTTTTAAAAAATCCTTAATTGTGTTTGTCTGTGTCCTTTATAAAGTTTATAACTCTGCCACCTGGCATTACATTTATGACGCACACGGCTCAGCAAAAGCTCATTTATGTCAGATCTGGCCCTCATAACAAATGAGTTCAACACCTCTGAAACAGAGGCTGTCTTGAAACAACGCTAACTTCTTCACTTGCTTACAATGATCCGGCAAATGACAGAAGAAAGACAATTCTTTGGGCACTGGCTGAGATTCAACAGGATCCTTGTGTTGTTTTGTCATGTTATTGTTGCAAAGTACTTAGAGCATCGCGGGCGACACAGACAAGTGACAAAGGAATTGACATCCTTTTCCGAACGGCGCCTTTAGCAGAGAAGCCTCAGCGAGCGGGTGGCATTGCTTGTGCCACCTTCAATCTCGTAAGGAGCATCCGAGTCGCCCCCACGTCGGGTTGCCAAGTTCTTGTTGACATTTCCCGCAAATTTCAATCAAGAGATAAAAATTTAAAGCGCAAAAGGGCAACTAAAACGAGGCAAAAACACGAGGAAAGGACACTGGAAATGTCTCTCCCACACACCCTTGTGATAATTTGCTTGTCCAAACTCTTCAGGCTTTTTGCAAAATCCCTAGATGTTTTTCATCGAAAGGAACCTCAACATTCAAATTTAATTTTAGAAAAACCCAATGAGATCTAATGGAGGGGACTCACTCAAATCCAAATATTTTGCAATTGCTTGCAAGTGTCCAAAAAGACACTCACCAAAGCCACATGCAGGGGTGGAATTCTAGCAGGAGCTCATTTGCATATTAGGCCTGTGACGGAACCAGCCCGATTCTGCCTTCAGACCCGGTCCCGTCAACTCCCTATTGAGTCGCCAACTCCTGGAGGGAGCTATTTCTCCTCCGGCCACTTGGGCTCGCTGCCACCACCTGCTCAGTCTAGGGGTTCAGATTGAGAGGAACAGGACTCCCAATCCCCCTCTCCAGCTATGAGGCCAGGCCTCAAGGTCCTCTGCCACCCTGTACTTGGGTATCACAGAGACCACAGCACTTCTTTGGGGAACCCCTGGAGGATTGGCACCTTATCCAACTGCATGCCTTCCCCCTTCCCCGGGGCCCCCTTCATAAAGCAACGTGGTCTAAGCGGTCGGGATCTATGTGGTACAGAGTTTGACTGCCAGCATTCAAAACAGCAAAAATATTTATTTAAAAGAGAAAAAGAAAAGAAAAGAAAAGAAAAGAAAAGAAAAGAAAAGAAAAGAAAAGAAAAGAAAAGAAAAGCACAACGAAAACAGTTGCATGTAAAAGGTTAGCACAGCACAGCACCCGCACAGCAAACAGCATGACAAAGAAAATGTGGTTATAAACGCATCCTACTGTCCCTGGTCTAAACTTGCCCTGCTTTGTGGATGACTTACTTGGTCTGACTGCCTGGGGGCCTCCTTTTCCTGAGTAGGCCTATCCCACAGTCAGGAGCCCCCATGCTCACAACCTCCTCCTTTGAGCGCCAGTTGAGGACTGCTTCTCTTCCTGCCTAACTCACATACCAAGAACAAAAGAACTTCCTGCCGCTCTAGGAGGTTTTCCCCCTAGAGTTGTTGGTTTGGCTCTGGAAGGGAGGGGGGAATGAAAGGAGGGCTAGGCCCCAAAGCCTGCTTAGCAGTTTCATGTTCCCTCCCAACTAAGATGGCGTTTCTCCACAAGGCCACACCCCAATGATGTAGCCAATCTTCCCGGAGCTTACAGCAGGCCCTGTGTTAAGAGCCCTGTAAGCTCTTGGAGGATTGGCTACATTGGGGTGTGTGGCCTAATATGCAAAGGAGCTTCTGCTAGAATTCCACCCCTGGCCACATGTAAGCACACACTGCGGTTCCAACCTCTAGCTGATGCCTGACGTTTCCTCAGAATCCCAATTGATCTACTGATGTATGGCGACTCTGTAGGGTTTTCAGGACATGAGGTGAGCAAAGGTGGCTTGCCATTGCTTGCCTCTGCGTAGCCACCCTGGACTTCCTTGGTGGACTCCCATCCAAATACTAACGAGAGCCAACCTTGCTTAACTTCCAAGAACTGACGAGAGTGGGGCTAGTCTGGGATGTCCAGGTCAAGGCAAGAGACATTCAGAGGCGGATTGCCATTGCCTGCCTCTGCACAGCAACCGTGGACTTCCTTGGTGGTCTCCCATCCAAAGACTAACCAGGGCCAACCCTGTGTAGCTTCCAAGAACTGACAAGAGCGGGGCTAGCCAGAGCTAGCCAAGTCAAGGCAAGAGGCTTGCCATTGCCTGCCTCTGCTTAGCAACCCTAGATTTCCTTGGTGGTCTCCCATCCAAATACTGACCAGGGCAGTCCAAATAATATCTGAAAGCAAGACTAAGATTTTTTTCCCCTCCCCTGGTGTGCCATCAAGAAAAATATGGGTGGAGGGGTTCGTCTTAAGGTTACCAACACATTACAGCTCTAATGTCTGGTAATAACAAGGTGTTGTTGTTTTTTTGTAGCAGGAACTCCTTTGCATATTAGGCCACACACCCCTGATGGAGCCAACCCTCCAAGAGCTTACAGGGCTCTTAGTACAGGGTCCAGAGATAGAATTCTAGCAGGGGCTCCTTTGCATATTAGGCCACACACCCCTGATGTAACCAATCCCCCAAGAGCTTACAGGGCTCTTAGCACAGGGTCCAGAGATAGAATTCTAGCAGGGGCTCCTTTGCATATTAGGCCACACCTCCCTGATGTAGCCAATCCCCCAAGAGCTTACAGGGCTCTTAGTACAGGGCCTACTGCAAGCTCTTGGAGGGTTGGCTACATCAGGGGGTGAGTCCTAATGTGCAAAGGAGTTCCTGCTATAAAAAAAAAAAAAGCCCTGGGTAATAACAAAAACATCTGTGCATAACCACTGGAAGGGATCATCTTACATTTAGAGTTATCTTTCGTTGGGGTAAATTAGGATTGTCAGACCCTGCCAGTGGCAGGTGAAGCCCCACTTTTGTGCGATGCTTCCTGGCAGCTGGCCAGCTGGGGGAAATTCCATCCCCAATTGACCCAAAAGGTGCTATGATGGCATCACCTGGAAGTGACATCATCACATAGCCAACATAGTGCAGCAATGCTCTAGTTTTGGGGCAAAACTCTATGGTAGTTTTACTCTATGGTAGAATCAGCTACAAACCACAGAGTTCTACCCCAAAGCTACAGTGTCACCCCAACAATGTCAGTGACATGATAATGTCAATTCCGAGTGATGTTGTGGCAAAAGATCCCAGGATCCCCCTGCTGGCTGGTAGGTAGGACCTGGCTATTGTACGCTAAATGCAGTATCTAGGCAGCCTTCAACAATTACTATGCCAGTCTAAGCAAGTTTGGAAGGCTGTAACTTCTTCAAGAGGGGATTAGATAAGCATATGGAGCAGAGGTCCATCAGTGGCTATTAGCCACAGAGTATCGTTGGAACTCTCTGTCTGGGGCTCTGTATTCTTGGTGTTTGGAAGGAGGGCAACAGTAGGAGGGCTTCTTGTGTCCTGGCCCCACGGATGGACCTCCTGATGGCACCTGGGTTTTTTTTGGTCACTATGTGACACAGAGTGTTGGACTGGATGGGCCATTGGCCTGATCCAACATGGCTTCTCTTATGTTCTTATGTGACACAGAGTGTTGGACTGGATGGGCCTTTGAACATAAGAACATAAGAGAAGCCATGTTGGATCAGGCCAACGGCCCATCCAGTCCAACACTCTGTGTCACACAGTGGCAAAAAATTTTATATATACACACATACTGGCTAATAGCCACTGATGGACCTGTGCTCCATATTTTTATCTAAACCCCTCTTGAAGGTGGCTATGCTTGTGGCCGCCACCACCTCCTGTGGCAGTGAATTCCACATGTTAATCACCCTTTGGGTGAAGAAGTACTTCCTTTTATCCGTTTAACCTGTCTGCTCAGCAATTTCATCGAATGCCCACGAGTTCTTGTATTGTGAGAAAGGGAGAAAAGTACTTCTTTCTCTACTTTCTCCATCCCATGCATTATCTTGTAAACCTCTATCATGTCACCCCGCAGTCGACGTTTCTTCAAGCTAAAGAGTCCCAAGCGTTTCAACCTTTCTTCATAGGGAAAGTGCTCCAGCCCTTTAATCATTCTAGTTGCCCTTTTCTGGACTTTCTCCAATGCTATAATATCCTTTTAGAGGTGCGGCGACCAGAACTGCACACAGTACTCCAAATGAGACCACACCATCGATTTATACAGGGGCATTATGATACTGGCTGATTTGTTTTCAATTCCCTTCCTAATAATTCCCAGCATGGCGTTGGCCTTTTTTATTGCAAACGCACACTGTCTTGACGTTTTCAGTGAGTTATCTACCACAAGCCCAAGATCTCTCTCTTGGTCAGTCTCTGCCAGTTTACACCCCATCAACTTGTATTTGTAGCTGGGATTCTTGGCCCCAATGTGCATTACTTTGCACTTGGCCACATTGAACCGCATCTGCCACGTTGACGCCCACTCACCCAGCCTCAACAGATCCCTTTCGAGTTCCTCACAATCCTCTCTGGTTCTCACCACCCTGAACAATTTAGTGTCATCCGCAAACTTGGCCACTTCACTGCTCACTCCCAACTCTAAATCATTTATGAACAAGTTAAAGAGCATGGGACCCAGTACCGAGCCTTGCGGCACCCCACTGCTTACTGTCCTCCACTGCGAAGACTGCCCATTTATACTCACTCTCTGCTTCCTATTACTCAGCCAGTTTTTGATCCACAAGAGGACCTGTCCTTTTACTCCATGACTCTCAAGCTTTCTAAGGAGCCTTTGATGAGGAACTTTATCAAAAGCTTTCTGGAAGTCAAGGTAAACAATATCTATCGGGTCTCCTTTGTCCACATGTTTGTTCACCCCCTCAAAGAAATGTAACAGGTTAGTGAGGCAAGATCTTCCCTTGCAGAACCCATGCTGAGTCTTCCTCAATAACCCGTGTTCATCAATGTGCCTACTCATTCTGTCTTTGATAATGGTTTCTACCAACTTTCCCGGTATTGAAGTCAGGCTGACTGGCCTGTAATTTCCCGTATCTCTTCTGGAACCCTTTTTAAAGATGGGGGTGACATTTGCTACCTTCCAGTCCTCAGGAACGGAGGCAGATTTCAATGAAAGATTACAGATTTTTGTTAGAAGATCCACAAGTTCAACTTTGGCCTGATCCAACATGGCTTCTCTTACATTTCTATGTTCTGCTTTGTATTGCATTCCTGGTTTCTTTACTAGACAGGACAAAGTTTCTTTAAAGCGAAGTTGCCCTTGTGATTTCTCTCTCTCTCTTTGCCCAAAAGGATTTTCATTTATTTCTTGTGGAATTATTATTATTTATTGTTGATATTTTTTTTCCTTCTTCTCTCCAGAGACAAAGGCCAGCGTTTGCTCATTTTTTAACTTCCCCTCTATAACAGTGATGGACTTCACAGTTGAACAGGTATTAGGTTTTAGTTAAACGCGACAAGGGAAGAGATTTATGGGTAGAGGCCGCAGAGGTAGTTTTAAAGGGCCTACTAAATGCTTTGGCGGGCAGCCGTGTGCTTGGGGTGTCCCTGTGTGGTGAAGAACCCCACCCCCCCCATGGGCTCTGTGTACACTCCACCCTCCTAAGGGCCTGGTTCTCCATGAAAAGGAGTGTTAACAATGATCTAAGGTTTATTTCTTTGGCATTTCAAAGTAAACAAGAGTCAAAAAGCAGAATTGTGTCAGGAATGGCCACACTAATGAGGATGAATTATATTCTAATCAGGTCTCCCCTGTTCTAAACTCCCCTCAGTCAGCTTTGCCCCCCCAAACCCAGGGTCTCCCCTCTTTTTGTCCCACTGAAAGTTGAAAAAGAAACACAAGAGGGGGAGTGGGTCTCTTTTCCCCTCCTGGCATTTGTTATCCCCACGAAATACTTTTTTTCTCTGTTTAATGTGGGGCTAGGTGTTTAAATTCCACCCTTTTCCCACAGCTACAGAATTAATGGCCAATGCAAGCACGGTTACCAACCAGAGTGAGGCCTATAGGGTAACGGCGATCTTTTATTCACGCTTTGTAGCTTGATTTGACAATTTCAGTGGGGCACTTGCTGATGGGGAGGATCAAAATCCATTTTTTTGCTCAGTTCCACAATGCAATCGGTGTCGGGTTTCAAAAGGCTTCTCTGTTCAGTTGAAATCTCTTATTCCTGTTCCTTTTTTCAACTGAGAGAGATAAATGCATCTTATTGCGTGATAACGGATGGGCAGTTTGGGGGTGGTTGGGAGGTGTCCCGAATTGGGCTGGCTCAAAAAGAGCTGTCCTGAATCCTCCACACACTCCCCAGCCAAGCGCCTGCATCACATCTGCTGGGCGGCCGGTGGTGCCTCAGAAGCTGGACCGCTCTTTCTTCCCCCAACCAGTTACGTGCTCCAGCGCTCATGCGCTCAACCCCTTCCAATAGTTTTTGTAATGTACTGATGTTGGAGACGTTCAGAGGGCAACATGGGCCATTTTCCCACTGAGCTTACCTCGGAGCGACGTCCCTCTTCACTGTGCAGCGTCTGCGCGGATTTCCCACCAACTGCTCCGAGGCTGCTCCAAGTAACCAAGTAGAGTCGCGGCTTTTGCGTTGCTAACATAAACTGGTTTTTAGCAATTTCCATTTGCGACGCAAAAGGTCGGGAACTTCCTGGTTCCTCGGAGCAGTTGGTGGGAAATCCGCACAGATGCTGCGCGGTGAAGAGGGACGTCGCTCCGAGGTAAGCTCAGTGGGAAAACGGCTATGGTTTATTAGCGAGTACATCACAAAGACAACATGGCAGGGCCGGGTCTCCTGTTATATACATTTCCCAGAACAACCTTCTTCCTGGTCAGCTCCAATCCTGGCCAGTTAAACTTCCTGCCACTGATCGTGATAGGTGGGCTGCATTCATCCCTTCCAGGCACTGTGCTGTACTTCCTGGGATGACACCAGACACAACACTCCTCCCCCCCTAGTTCAAGATACATAGTCTTTCAAATGAGCAGGTGGCTGCTGCTCTCTGAGCGACCGCCAAGGTTCGATCTGGGGAGCTGGGGCTGCTGCCTGGGGTTCTGTAACCGCTGGTTCCTTGCTTTGGGCTGTGGTCGGCAGAGTGTTGTCTTGATCCTGCGGAGGTATCTCCCCCACCCTGTAAGGCTCCTCTGTCAGTGACCCCAACGAGCTCAGCAGGGTTGCTTCTTGTGGCAGCCCCGTGCTCTCCCCATTCCCCACTCCCCCCCGGCCCTGCCAGTTCCCCCAGCAGGGGGGGGGGGGCAGAGTTGGTCTATGTGTCTGCGGAGGAGCTGCCCTCATAAGAGCAGGACCTGATGAGCTGCAGCACCCGAGCTGGTATCCACTCCGGCCCACTTGCAAAGTTCTTGGCATAGACCGGATCCCCCTGAAAGAACCCCCTAGTGGCCTCCCTGGTTTCGGGGGAGCTGCAGAGGTCCGGGGCCTGGTCGGGGTGTAACCTATCTAGCTGGGTGATTAACCGCCTGCCCATGAGTAACTCGGCAGGGCTTACACCCGTAGTTGAGTTGGGGTTGATCCTGTTCTCAAACAGGAAGGCAGACAGTCGGTGGTCCCAATCCCCTTGGACTATGTGACCCAGGGCCTCCTTGGCTATGCGAACCATGCACTCCGCTTGGCCATTAGTGACTGGGTGAAAGGGAGCGGACCATATGTGGCAGATGAGGTACCTATTCAGGAATTCCTGGAACTCCCGGGAGGTAAACGCTGTGTCGTTGTTCATCACTACGGTGTCAGGGATTCCATGGGTGCAAAAAACCCTCCATAAGGCTTTGACTGTGGCCGCGACGGAGGTGGAAGTGACTGGGATGACCTCCAGCCGCTTTATGTAAGCATCCACCAAGATAAAGAATATTTGCCCCTGGGTATGACCCCGCAAAGTCTAAGTGTAGCCAGGACTATGGCACCCAATTGGATTCCCAGTGGTGAATGGGGGAGCTGGGCAGATTCAGCCGGGACTCTTGGCAGGGTGGGCACCTCCTAATCCATCCTTCAGTCTCTTCATCCATTCCCGGTCACCATACATAGCTCCGTGCCAGAACTTTCATACACACTATCCCCCAGTGTGTCTTGTACAAGACTTCGAGCACTTGCTTCCATAGTGGGGGAGGGACCACCACTCTGCTGCCCCAAAGAATACACCCTTTGTGTAAGGAGAGTTCTTCCCGGCGAGAAACAAACGATCTGAATGCAGCGTCCAATTTGCCCATGGGCCAACCCCTCCCCACCCAGTCCGAAACGCGTGCAAGGATGCAGTCTCTGCCCATGGACATGGCTTCTTCCGCTGCGTGGAGGGGTCGCTCTGGCAGAGACTCCAGGAGCATCACATGGTGGGCCGGGGCTGGATCTGGGTCCATCTGCGGCAGCGGAAGGCAGCTGAGGGCATCTGCGTGGCCCATTGCCTTGCTGGGGCGGTAGATGAGCTTGTAGGTTTATGAGTTAAGGAACTCATTCCACCGCAGGACCCGCTGTGACAGGATCTGCGGTGTCTGGCAGTCTGGGGTGAGTAGGCCGAGCAATGGCTTGTGGTCTATGGCAATCGTGCAGCGCCCACCATACAGGTAGTCATTGAATTTGCATACACCCACCACAATTGCCAATGCCTCATCTATTTAGGTGTAGTTGCGCTCAGCCTGGGTCAAAGTGCGAGAGTAATAGGCCACGGAGACCTCTTTCCCATCTGGGAGATGGTGGCCCAAGACGGTGCCCACTCTGTAAGGGGAAGCATTGCATGCTAAAATCACGGGGAAGGACTCATCAAAATGGTGGAGTACCTCATTTGAAACCAAGATGTCCTTGACCGCCTGGAAGGGCATGGCCTGCTTTTTTCCCCAGACCCATGGGGTGCCCTTTTCTAGGAGTCTGTGTAGGGGTTTGGCCAGGGCTGCTTTGTGGGGCAGGAATGAGTGGTAAAAGTTCAGGAGCCCCAAAAAACTTTGTAGCTCCACCCTGCAAGTGGGGGGCAAGGCCTGTACTCTCGCCCTGGTCTTGTTGGCCATTGGGTGAATCCCCACGGTGTCCACCGCAAACCCCAGAAACTCCACCCTTGGCACCCCAAGCAAGCGCTTCTCCTGCTTCACCTTGAGACCCACATTCTGGAAACTGCAGGGCACCTCTTGAAGGCGGCAGCAGAACTCATCGGCGTCAGGTGCCGCTATTAAAACGTCATCGAAAAAGGGTTGTACTCTGGGAATACCTTTAAGAAGAGAATCCATTAAGCTTTGCAAAATTCCCGAAGCCACACTGACCCCAGATTGTAGCCTCCACACCTTGAAAGCCCCCCTGGTGCATAACAATGGTCTGAGCCTCAGCTGTTTGCTCATCCACCGGAAGTTGTTAGTATGTTTGGGCCAAATCCAACTTCCTGAAAATCTTGGATCTGGACAGGAAGGCAAGGACATGGCTGACCACCAGGACGGGGTATGGGGGGTCCTGTAGTGCTTTATTAATTGTGCATTTGTATCCCTGTTCGGCTTGACTGGGGTGACTATGGAGGTTTCCCAAGTGGCAATGGAGATGGGCTCTAGCACCCCCTGGGCCACGAGGCGGTCCAGTTCGGCTTCCATTTTTGGCTTCAGTGCAAATGGAACCTGCTGAGCCTTCAGCCTTAAGGGCCTAACCATGGGATCCAGCTGCAATGCGATAGGTGGCCCCTTATACGTTCCCAGAGCCCCATTGAATACTTCTGGGAACTCCCGGCACACTTGGTCGAAACTGTGGGCCTGTATGTGGTCCGCCCCTACAATTTTGATGCCCAGGGGCTTAAACCAAGCCAATCCCAATAGGATGGGGAGCCGGCGCTTCACCACAAGAATGTCCAGGGCCCCTTTAAAATTTTGAACTCCACCCTAATTCTGGCCCACCCCATGATCTACACTGAATTCTTTTGAAAGTCCCGCAATATGAACTCTGCAGGCCACAGGGCCAGCCAGTTGTGGGGGCAGAGTTCACTGAGGGCCTCCTCCAAAATAATGGAGATGGAGGATCCTGTGTCCAGTTTCATCAAGCAGGGACCCCCCTCAATCAAGACCTGCACTTTGACCTTGTCGGGGGTGTCCTGGGGCAAGTTCATTACCTGGATGCTGTTTGCGGCCGTCGTGTGTGCATCTGTCGATTCATGGTGTGCGGACTGGAGCCTCCTGTTGGGTCTGGCCCTGCAAGCTCGGGAGATGTGGCCCACTTTTCCGCAGCTTCTGCAGTCTGCGCGATGGTAGGGGCAGTCTTGGTGCTCGTGTGGGTCCCCACAGCTGGCGCACTTGGTGCTTGGCTTCTCCACTGCCCGTGGTCGGTTTGGTGTTTTCAGCCTGCTGCATGGCTGGCTGCGAAGCTGATGTGCCCTTTCCTCATAGGAGCCGTCCGAGATCAAGGCAGCAGCAGCCTGGTTCGTGGAAGGGCTGGTGTGGGTCTGTTCGAAGGCAGTTGCCTGTCGGAGCACTTTCGCAAGGTCGATGTCTTTGTCCTCATATGCTAGCAACTTTCAGCACATTTTCTCCTCCCGGATGCAAACCGCGAAATTATCCAGCAGGATCTCTTCCAGGTCCCCTGTGAAATCACATCTCAGGGCTAATCCACGGAGCTCTGCAAGATACTTGACAGTGGACTCAGCTTGTCTCTGCTGTCTCATGTAGAACGCGTGCCTGCATGTGAGACGAGACAGCTGTGGCGCCATGTGGTTCGTCATCACCTTGACCAGCTGGTCGTAGGTTGCCCTTGTGAGGGTGGTCAGCATGATGAGTCACTTCATCAGCTGGATGGTCTCCACCCCACATGAACTCAGGAGAAGCGCCTTCTTCTCTGCCGCTGCCTCCATTTTGTGCAGCTCTATGTAGTAGTTGATCTGGTCCACCCATGATTCCCATAAGATGGACCAGGAGACATCGAATGCCAGTAGGATTTGTCTGGGAGCAGTAGCCATGACCTCGGCCACGGGAGCACTAGAGCTCAGATCGCAGGGCTTGCGGGTGGCTGGAGGCTGCTCTCCGCTCACCAGTATCCCACCTTCATTGACAGTGTAACATGCTGATGTCAGAGACATTCAGATGGCAACATGGTTTATTAGCGAGTACATCACAAAGACAACATGGCGGGGCTGGGTCCTCTGTTATATACATTCATACAGTCATAGGTGAGCTGCATTCATCCTTTCCAGGCACCACCCACAGGTATGCTGTGGATACTTTTTGGGATGAACGCCAGACACAACAGTCTTTAAGGGGGGAGGCGGAAATGGCTTGAGGCGGCTTGGTACTTTCACACAGTCAAGTTGCCTCGCATCAGAGGCATTGGTGGAATTCTAGAGGAGCTCCTTTGCATATTAGGCTACACACCCCTGCTGTAGCCAGTCCTCCAAAAGTTTACAAAAAAGAGCTTTGTAAGACCAGGGGACTTCCGGGGTTGGAAACTGGTGAGCTGAGTTGCTTTCCCTAACGGGTGCAGGCTGACACTTCTGTTCAGGGTAGTAAACGGCAAATTATGCCTTCTGCCTACATTTCTCAGCTAGAGAATTGTCCAAGATATGCACAGATACTTTGAGGAGACTTACCTTGGCTGAAAGGGAGTCCTGGGGGAGGGGCTCCTTTGAGAGATCTCTGGAGAGAAGTTGCATATTCATCGTCTGCAGAAGTTTCCAGAGTCATCAATTTAGCATAAGCTCGACAGGATCCAAACCTTCTTTTACAATTTTAAACATCTAATCTACAAAGGACTGGTGTTGATTTGGTTAAACTACGGAAAAAAGGTACTGATTGCTATCTCTTCATTCTGGGACTAATTAAAGTTAAACAAAACAAAAGTAAAAGGTGGGAGTTGGAAATACTGAAAGCCTGAAAGGAGAAGATAAGGGGCTAAATTTGAACTTTGTAAACTTAAAAGACAGTGTTAAAAGAAGAAAGGAATATATTGTTTAGTCTATTTGTGGTTGAGGAGGCAACTCCGGCATTACAGATCTGCAACGTTCACAGTCAACACAGGAAATACATCAAATATCGTGAGATTTCTCTACCAGTGAAACGAGATTTGAAGGCAAGAAAAGCAGGAAGTATTGGAGGAAGAAGAAGGAAGTCAACGAAGCAGCCTACTCTAGGATTATAATACCAGAGAGAAACATTGGTGGCCATTGTTGTTGGGAAGACTAAGTTTTAATATTGTTTTTAAAGTGATTGGGACATTAAAAATTGGTGGAGTTAACAGATTTGGCAATTAAAAAATTACTACTGTTGGATAGTAGATAAGAATTGAACTGGTAAAAGGGAAAAAAGTTTTTTTTTTTTTTAAGTGAAGCAAAAGTTGTGACTGCCATTTTGGGAGAAATAAAAACTTTAAAACATTAATATCTGAGCCTGGGAGGCTCAGAGGACAGCGAAAGGGCAAGCTTCACTTTATCAAACCTGATGGTTCAAATTTAATTTGGTGAGATCAAAATTTTTGATTTTATTTTACATGTCAGACCCGATACAAACTCGTGCTAGGTCTACTTCAATAGAGAAAATGCAAGCCCAATTAGATGCAATGGAAGCTGGGATAATGAAGGGGGTGAAAGAAATGATAACTGCCTCTAAAAAAGAAATAAGAAAGGATATTGAGGACACAAAGAAAGAATTAAAGAAAGAAATAGAGAATCTCAGAAATGATACTGTGGTAATAACAAAGAAAGTACAAGAAGTGGAAGAGAGAGTGAAAACACATGACTCCACCTTGTTAAAATTACAAGAAAAAGTGACAATTCATGACTGCAAACTGATGGAAACTCAGATCCGTCTGAGAGGTGTACCTGAAGATGAAGAATCAGAATTGAAAGAATACATAATAAAAATAATAGCAAAATTTTTGGAGGAAGATCCTGAAGGAAATAGAAATATGTATGACTATATGTATAGAGTAAATTCACTCTATGCAAAAAAGAATAATCTGCCAAGAGATGTGGTCATAAGATTTATGACAAAAGAAATGGTGGGAAAGATCATGAATAAAAACTTTGAAAAATCATTGACAGTGGGAGGCAGTGGAGTAAGAATTATGAAAGAACTGCTGAGACAAGTGTTAAGTGACAGAAAGGCATATAAAAAATTGACAGAAAAACTACGTGACAATGGAATGAGGTATAGATGGATAATACCTGAAGTTTTGAGCTTTGAACTTCAAGGGAAAAGGATTACAATCACAAATACACAGGAACTGTGTAGATTTTATGAAGAAAATAAAGAATTTGCACCATGATGGATTACAAATTGATATCTTGGAATGTAAATGGACTAAATTCACCCCAAAAATAAAGGCAACAATTCATTGGATAAAAAAACCAAAATTGTAATATAGTATGTTTGCAAGAGGTGCACATTAGACAAAAGGATTACACATTTTTATGGAATAAACAGTTGGGACTAGAATTTGTTACACTGGCTGAACAGAAGAAGAGAGCAGTAGTCTTTTATATTAAACCAGAATTAGACCCGAAATTGGTATTTAAAAATAAGGATGGAAGGTATATAGTGGTAGAAATTACTTTGAATGCCAAAAAAAGTTGTTGTTGGGACTTTATGCTCCAAATGGTGCTAAAGATGTTTTCTTTAAAAATATCACACAACATCTTGATGAAGTGACCTAATGTCAGAACTTGGATGAACTTCAAGCGATTCCAATACTTGTAGCAAGTTAGGATCTTTATTTGAGGAACAACAGTACTATAGAAGCGAAATAACAGTAATGGCGCATCTGGGCAGTTGGTTACATTTTATGCCCACAGCAAAGCATAATAAAACAATAAGTCACACGAGATCAAGTGAGAGTCTCTTCTTCCCAGCCATCGTTATCAGCAAAGGAGGATGCCCCCCTATTGCGAAGGCCAAACGGCTTGGCTTCAAAGCGCACCTGTGATGTTGAGCAGAGACTTTCTGCCGCCTGTCTTACCCCCTGAATATTTTGCATAGCAAAGGGCCTTGGGTCAATGACCGCTGTCAGGCACTCTAATTTATAACATGGAGTCAGTTCAGTCAAGCAAAGCATGTAAAGTTACAAGTTCTGACACCTATGAGCAAATTTTATTGATGGGGGACTTTAATGAAACAATTCAGAATACGATAAATAGATCTGGGAAGAAAAAAAAATGATAAAGAAGGGAAATTGCCAAAGTCTTTTTTTTAATTAGTTAAACGGGGGAGTTTGGAAGATATATGGAGGAAGTTTAATCCTGAAGTATGGGACTCTACCATTTTTTCAGCCAGACATAGCTCTTTTTCTAGAATTGACATGCTGTGGGGTGCTAAAGATTTGAGACTTATAACAAAGAAAATAGAGATATTACCTAAAATAGGAGCTGATCATAACCCAATAATGTGGATTACAAAATTGTCAAAAAAATCAGGAAGATGGAGATTAAATGAAGATATACTACAAAATAAAGAAATAGTGACATCTCTAGAAAATGAAACCAAAGTGTACTTCCAAGTAAATGACAGAGAGGATATAGAATTTCAGACGGTATGGGATGCCTACAAGGCAGTAATGAGAGGATTATTAATAACATTGAATAATAAAGACAAGAGAGCAAAAGATAAACAGATGTTGGACATTCAAAATGAAATTTAAAAAAAAGAAGGTGAATTAAGGAAAAGTCCAGGAAAAAAAAATTATAAGGGAGATTACAATATTGCAAGAACAAATGAGACATCTGTTAAATAAAGAATTGGAATAGAATTTGAAAAAATTAAAATAGAAATCTTTTGAGGGAGTGAATAAACCTGGAAAATATTTGGCCTGGTTATTGAAGAAAAAGAGAGAAAGTAAAATTATTAATAAAATTGTGGCTGATGGAAGAGAGGTGGTAGATCAAGAAGGAATAAAGAGAGATTTTTTAAAATATTATGCTAAACTACTTAAAGGTGTTAAAGTAAAGAAGGAAAAGTTGGAAGCGTATTTGCAGAAGATTAAAATAGCTCCCTTAACTGATTATATGGAAAAAGTTTTGAATGATCCAATTGAAAAAATAGAAATTGAAGTAGCGATTAATGCAATGAAAATTGGAAAGGCTCCTGGACCAGATGAATTTATGGCAATTTTTTTTAACACCTTTAAAGAATTAATACCGAAACTTCAAAAATTAATGAATGTGATCAGAATAAATGGGAAAATACCAAATACATGGAAGGAAGCAGTAATTTCGTTGATTCCAAAGGAAGCTAGAGATGTCACTAATGTAAAAAATATAGACCGATCTCATTATTAAACAACGATTATAAGATATACACAAGAAGACCAAGTGGGTTTTCTCCCTAAAAGGCAAATAAGAGACAATATTAGAACTGTTGTAAATATAGTAGAATACTATGAAAGACATCCAGTGAAGGAAGTTGCATTATTCTTTGCAGACGCAGAGAAAGCTTTTGATAATTTGAACTGGGACTTTATGTTTGCAGTAATGGAGAAAATAAAGTTGGGGGGAAACTTTATAAGAATGATAAAAGCAATTTATACTGAACAACGTGCAAGGTTATGTATAAATGCAGATCTAACAGAAGAAATGATAATCAGCAAAGGTACAATGCAAGGTTGTCTGCTTTCACCATTGTTGTTTATAATGACTCTTGAAATCTTATTGATGCAAATACAAGATGATGAAGAAATTGAAGGAGCGAGAATTAGAGGATTTTCCTATAAATATAGAGCATTTGCAGATGATATAAATGTTTATAAATGAAAATCCTACGCAAGTAACACCTTTGTTGTTAGCCAAAATACAAGACTTTGTAGAATTGGTGGGACTTTATGTTAATAAAGAAAAGTCAAAAAATTTGTGTAAAAATATGCAAATGAGTAAACAAAAGGAATTGCAGAAATGAACGGGATGTGAAGTTACCCCTAAAGTAAAATATTTGAGCGTGGAAATAACAATGAAGAATATTGATTTGTTTAAAAACAATTATGAAAAGTTATAGCGTAAAGTGGACGAAGATATGATAAAATGGAACAAGCTTAATCTGTCACTGCTTGGTAGAATAGCTGCAATTAAGATGAACATTTTGCCGAGAACAATGTATTTGTTTCAAACTATCCCAATTCTGAAAGACAGTAAACAATTTAATAAATGGCAAAGAAAGATTTCAGAATTTGTATGGGCTGGGAAAAAACCAAGGATTAAAATGAAAGTTTTAACAGATGCTAAAGAAAGAGGAGGATTTCAACGACCAGATTTAAGATTATATCATGAAGCAGTTTGTCTAGTGTGGATAAAAGATTGGATGACGCTGTTGAATAAAAAACTTTTAATGTTGGAAGGTCATGGAAATAAATTCGGCTGGCACGCTTATATGTACTATGGAAAGAAAAAGTCGGATGGTTTTTTTTTCTCACCATTATATAAGAAATAATCTACTAAATATTTGAATGAAGGACAAGAAATATGGCGATGAGAGAAAACCAGTATGGATAGTGCCAGCAGAAGTAATAAGAATAACAGCTGAGACAGGAGAGGAAAAAGGGATGTCATATAAACAATTACTAAAAATTAATTTCGAAAATATATAAGTTACTTTTAAAATGTTCTATGGAAGATGAAGTAGTGAAATCTCAAATGATTAAGTGGGCAGTTAATGTAAATAAAGAAATACAGATGGACACATGGGAATATTTAAATTAATTAAATTAAGATGTAATTAGTGAGTTAGCAGCCAAGAATAGGAGGAGTTGGTAGGGGGGGGGGACAAGTTAAACAACAGGTAGGGATAGATTAGGAGATCAATCGTAAGAGGACATACTGTGAGCTATCCGGACAAGTGCGGATGTCTGCCCAAGGGATTCCAGTGCTCCTGGGGAGGGGAAGATATGACGGTGGGAATAGACAGATACACAAGAGAAGGAGACAGAGACAAAACGGTGCTCGGCCACCTTCTAGTCTACTTCCCATCCCAACGGTGGTAGGTAGTGGGACCAAGAGGAAATGCCCGTCTCCGTCACTGGTGTTATGCAACGCCAGGTCTATTAACAACAAGACCTCGACCCTCAAGGAGTTTCTACTCCAACAGGATGTGGACCTGGCTTGCGTGACCGAGACCTGGGTGCGGGACGGAGAGACAGTAGCTCTCTCCCAGATGACCCCCCCAGGCTACTCGGTCTTTCACCAGTCACGGAATAACGGGCGGGGGGGAGGGGTAGCGTTGTTCATACGGGAGGATTACACCTTTCGGGCTCTCCCGGCTCCAAGGATCGATGGCATTGAATGTGCCGGCCTGACGTGGGATGTTGGAGAGGGGTTGGCGATCTGGCTGGTGTACCGTACGCCCAACGCACCAGCCAGCGCCTTACCATCACTATTGGAGGCAGTGGCGGGCTGGGCATTGGAGTTCCCGGGGCTTATGGTCCTGGGTGACTTCAATGTCCATGCCGATGACACGGCCTCCACTCAGGCGATGGACCTAGTGTCTTCCATGGCGACACTGGGGCTCTCTCAATTTGTCACAACTCCCACGCATCAGGCCGGGCACACATTAGACCTGATCTTTGCATCCGGGATTTTGGTGAACGATATCGCGGCTGAAGCGGTTCCATGGTCGGACCACCTAGCCCTTAAGGCCCGTATGGAGACGTTGCCCCAACCCTGTATGGGCGGAGAGCCTATTTTGGCTCGCCCCCGGGGCTTGATGGACCCGGAACGGTTCCAAACAGCCCTGAGGGATCCCTGGCCCACTGGCAATTCTCTCGATGACCTGGTGGAAGTCTGGCAGGGCCAGCTATCCAGGGCTATCGATGAAATTGCACCTCGGCGCCCTCTGCGCCCTCGCAAGAGGCTGGCACCATGGTATACCTTGGAGTTACGCCAGCTGAAACAAGGGCTCAGACGACTAGAGAGACGGTGGAGGCATACTCGGGACGAAGCGACGAGAACATCCTATAGAACGCTTATGAGGTCTTATGAGATGGCAGTCAAGGCTGCAAAGAAAGAATACTTCGCAGCCAAGATTGCATCTGCAAAATCGCGCCCAGCACAATTGTTTAGAGTAATTGGAGATCTTATAACATTGCCACAAGGCAAACCAAATATTAGGGAATTAGAAATAGGCTGTGAGGCATTTGCGAAATATTTTGCAGATAAAATCTCATCGCTCCGCCAAGACCTGCCTATCACATTAGACACAGTAAGTGAAACTGAGGCTCCGCGCCTGTCTTCAGATTTAGTACTGGACCACTTCGACCCACTCAGCCTGGAGGAAGTCGATGGAATTCTCTCTGCTGCTCGCCCAACAACATGTGATTTGGACCCTTGCCCCTCTTGGCTGATTAAATCCTGCCAGAGGGAGCTTAGATGTCCTCTACGGGACATCATAAATAGATCCCTCTTAGAGGGGCATTTTCCAGCGCCTCTGAAAGAGGCCTTGGTCCGGCCCCTCTTGAAAAAACCTACAGCAGACCCGGCCGAATTGGCAAACTACCGACCGGTGTCCAATTTACCATTTTTAGGTAAAATTATCGAGAGGGCAGTGGCGTTACAGCTACAGAGATTTCTAGATGACGCTTCTGTCTTAGACCCGTGCCAGTCTGGCTTCCGACCGGGCCACGGGACGGAGACGGTCCTGGTCGCCTTGGTGGACGACCTCCAGCGGCAACTGGATCGAGGCGGTGCGGCAATACTGATGTTACTAGATCTGTCGGCTGCGTTTGATACAGTCGACCATCGGTTGCTGATCCACCGCCTCGCCGACATAGGGGTTGAGGGGCTAGCCTTACAATGGCTTTCCTCCTTCCTC
This sequence comes from Heteronotia binoei, assembly GCF_032191835.1. NCBI lineage: Eukaryota > Metazoa > Chordata > Lepidosauria > Squamata > Gekkonidae > Heteronotia > Heteronotia binoei. Next base: position 10,208,102 of record NC_083241.1, read on the forward strand.
ATGGGTCGGGGACAGAGGGTGGCGATTGGGGGTGAGCGATCCCAGAGGCGCACACTAGACTGTGGGGTGCCCCAGGGAGCAGTTCTCTCCCCGATGTTATTCAACATCTATATGCGCCCCCTCGCCCAGATTGCCCGGAGATTTGGGCTGGGTTGCCATCAATACGCAGATGACACCCAGCTCTATCTACTAATGGACGGCCGGCCCGCCTCCGCCCCGGGGAACCTGGATCGGGCTTTGCGGGCTGTTGCAACGTGGCTTAGACTGAGTGGGCTGAAGTTAAATCCAGCGAAGACAGAGGTTCTCCATGTGGGTCGTGGCACTCTGGGGAAGGAAATATCTCTCCCGGCCTTTGACGAGGCGCCGCTGAAGACGGCGCAGCGGGTAAAGAGCCTGGGCGTCTTACTGGAGCCTTCATTATCAATGGAGGCCCAGATAACAGCCACTGCCAAATCAGCCTTCTTCCACCTGAGGCGGGCGAGGCAGCTGGCCCCTTTCCTAGAGCGTCAGGACCTAGCAATGGTGATCCACGCGACGGTCACCTCAAGATTGGACTACTGTAACGCTCTCTACATGGGGCTGCCTCTGTACCGGACCCGGGAGCTGCAGCTAGTGCAGAACGCGGCGGCCAGGCTGCTACTTGGTCTCCCAAGATGGGAGCATATACGGCCAGGGCTGCGCGGACTGCACTGGCTGCCAATCGTATACCGGATCCAGTACAAAGTGCTGGTCATAACCTTTAAAGCCCTATATGGCCAAGGACCGACCTACCTGAGGGACCGTCTCTCCCCATATGAGCCCCAGAGAGCACTGAGGTCAGTGGGGAAAAGCAGACTGAATATCCCTGGGCCAAAAGAAGTTAAACTTCAAAGCACCCGCACCCGGGCCTTTTCTGTTGCGGCCCCACAACTCTGGAACCAACTCCCAGAGGAGGTGCGGGCCCTGCGGAACTTAGACCAGTTCCGCAGGGCCTGCAAGACCGCCCTCTTCAAACAGGCGTTCACCAATAACTGAATTAATGTTTACCGCCAGATTAGTAACGTTTACCGCCAATGTTGACTTAGGAATGTTTTAATTAATTATTGATTATTGACTGATTTTAATGTGAATTTTAATGTGAATTTAATGTTTTTATTACTATTGTTTACCTGAAATGCTGTTAGCCGCCCTGAGCCTGCTTCGGCGGGGAGGGCGGGATATAAATAAAATTTTACATTACATTACATTACAATATTTGTGGAAGAACTCTATGAAACTCTCAACATGTCAGAGTATTAAAGAAAATTGTTTTAAAATGATGTACAGATGGTATATGACTCCTAAAAAGTTGGCAAAGATGAACAATAAGATGCCAAATAGATGTTGGAAATGTAAAAAACATGAAGGTTCTTTCTACCATATGTGGTGGACTTGTGAAAGAGCGAAAAAGTACTGGCAGATGATTCAACAAGAGATTTCTAAGATCTTGGGATATGAATTTAATAAAGTTGCAGAGACTTTTCTGTTGGGATTACAAATGGAAAAATTTCCAAAAGAAGATAGAACTTTAATTTGGTACTTGCTCTCAGCTGCTAGGACATTGTATGCTCAGTTGTGGAAGCAAGAAAAAATACCAGAGAAATGGGATTGGATTTTAAAAGTTATGACATGGAGTGAAATGGACAAGTTGACAAGAACCTTAAGAGACTATGATTTAGAAGTATTTAAGATGGAGTGGGAAAAGTTCAGAAGATATGTAGAAAAAGAGTGGAAAATAAAAGGACATTGTACAATTTTTAATAATGACGAAGTACAAGAGGGAGGAGGATATTAATTTTGGTTCTTATTAATTAAGGGTACCTTTAATATTAAGATTTTAAGTATATAACACCGGCGGAGGTCAAGTACCGAGGGGAGGGGTGGGTAGAAAGTAATATATGGGATAGATTAAAAAAAAAAGTAATTATTAATGAAGTAAGAAATTGAAATGAAGCCGCCCTGAGCCACTTGTTGGGAAGGGCGGAATATAAATCATAAAATAAATAAATAAATTTATTACCATATGTTACTAATAAAATTGTTTAAAAAGAGCTTTGTAAGCTCTTTGAGGATTGGCTACAGCAGGAGTGTGTGGTCTAACATGCAAAGGAGCTCCTGCTAGAATTCCACCCCTGTTTAAAAGTATGAAGGTTAAGAACTCGCACCTTGAATTGTGTTTGGAACAAAGTTGCCAGCCCTGGCTTGGGAATTTTATGTAATTTGGGTGTGATCCCTGGAGAATGTAGAGTTTGGGAGGGAGCTCAGTAAAGATGGAATGTTATTGAGTCCATCCTACAAAGCCGCCTTTACTTCCAGGGCAATTGATCTCCATAGCCTGGAAATGAGTTTCAATGCCTGCAGACCTTTTGAAGAGATACTTGGAAGCATTAGAGGTGTCAAACATGCGGCCTGGTGGTCGAATCAGGCCCTCGAGCAATTGGCTGTCATCTGCTTCCTTCTCCCTCTCTTTTGCTTCCTTCTGCATCTCAGCTTGCTTTGCTAGACTTGCTCAATCGCACAGGCGCTACAGAGCAAAGTCTATTTTCTCCCCTGACTGAAGCTCCTCCCTTGGAGAGGGAGAGCTTGCTTTGCCAGGCTCTCTCAATTGCACAGCAGAGCTACTGAGCCGAGCCTCTCTTCCTTCTATTGACTTAGGCTCCTCCCCCTCCTGGCCCCCTGAGGAAGGAAGGAGAGAGCCAGAGCTTCCTTTGCCCAGTTCCCTGGATCACATGAGAGAGATACAACGAAAACACCTTTAAGGCCAATGAGTGCTAATGTTTTAAGTGTGTTTTATTTTAGTTTTTTTTAAAAAAAAACTTTAATCATCTTTGTGTCCTTTATAACGTTTGGGTAGGCCTTTTGGCTAAGATCAAGCGTAGTGTAGAGATATAATCTTAAATAGGTACACATACAGCCCAGCCCGACACGGCCCGGCCCAACAAGGTCTCATTTATGTCAGATCCAGCCCTCATAACAAATTAGTTTGACACCCCTGATGCTTCTTTACATTCTTGCCATGTCCTGAGAAATATTTTTTGTAAAAGCTAGAAGTGAAACGAGGAATCAGAGATTTTGAAGATTTTCATGCTTGCTGCACATCTTGGAGAATTTTACTGGCCTTAGTGGCTTCCTGAAATTTGATTTGCCAGTACAGCTTATAGGAAATGGATTCCGGCTCTTATGGACATTATTAGCATGAGTTTGCTATTTGCATGTATGTAACATTTATGGGTCCAATTTGTGCTATTTCTAGCCACTGTGCTATGTTGTTATTTAATTATTTGTAATATACCCTTTATATTTATAATTCCTTCGTTGTGCTTTACGTACAATGAGGCTGGATATTTATGGAAACCTCTGGGGTTTTCTCCAATCCACATTGAGTTTGTAACCCTTCTTTGGAAACAAGTGGACCGGTTGGAAATCGGGATGTCGAAATGAGGCAATTGATCTAAACTGTGCTCAACAAATAGGTAATATTTATCACTCTAAAACTTGATTGTCTGAGCACATCCACTGCATGTCATACACAGACCTTTCCCAGTCCCTCTACTCAAGAAGTCAAATTGGGCCATGTAGAAAATGGATATTTTTTTTTTTTTGAAAAAAGGTTTTCTTTCATGTATCAATGGCATGGTATACAAGGGGTGGTACAAAGTGCAAAAAGGGAAGGACACAGAACGATTGTGTTTGTGCTTAGAAATATCTGCACAACCTCGGGTTGTTTTGACCTCCTCTGAACCATATTTGACTTCCAAGGTCAATTAAGGCAGCTAAATGTTGTATTGATGGCCCTGGAAATCATTCCGGCTGGGAAAACCGATCGATTGGTCCATGGGCTATAACTAAATTTGGAAAGATCTCTTTCTTCTGCAGAACGGTAAACCAGCTATGATTTGTGTGATCTCGTCGAGTGGCTACAGGGTTTTTTAATCACCTCTTGAACAGCCATGGCGCTTCAAGTCATCAAAGGGACTCAGACCTAAGTGCTCGGACTTGAGAAATCTGAAGATCACAGCCCTTGAGCGTGATGGCTTTTTGGTATTCTCATCTCTCAGGGTGGCTCTGTTACATATTCACTATAGTTCTCCTCATTGCAGATGCATTAGCTATCATGCTTAGCAGGGGTTGTTTTGTAGAAAAAATAGGTGGTGGAGCTCATCCAGGGATCGTTATGCAGCTGTACCTACTATTCAATGGACAAGATAGGCAGGTGGGGAGGAGGAGGAGGAACCCTCAGAAAGGTTCAGGAGCTGTGCTCCTGTGAACTTCAGCTGAATTCAAGGCCTGATGCTTAGTACAGTATAGAACAGGGGTGGCCAAACTTGCTTAATGTAAGAGCCACATAGAGTAAACATCAGATGTTTGAGGGAGGGAGGGAAGGAAGGAAGGAAGGAAGGAAGGAAGGAAGGAAGGAAGGAAGGAAGGAAGGAAGGAAGGAAGGAAGGAAGGAAGGAAGGAAGGAAGGAAGGAAGGAAGGAAGGAAGGAAGGAAGGAAGGAAAATAGATGGGAGGAGGGAGAAGAGGTGGAAAGAAAGCAGCTTTAACTTTCAAAAGTTAAAGCTACATTCTCTAAGCCACTGGTTTGTTTGGCTTGAAGAAGGGATTTAAAGAGAGAAATGCCTTCTCCAAGCTGGCTGACAGGGTGGTGGGGGCTTCAAGAGCCACACAATATGTGTGGAAGAGTCACACGTGGCTCCTGAGCTACAGTTTGGCCACCCCTGGTATAGAACATGGACCCCTTCCAGCAAAATGGCAGGTTTTCTGTGGTGTAATTATTGGAATCAATGCTGTTTTGAAATTGTGATACAGAATCTGGTTGAACTGGATGATCTTTTTTTGGTTGCTGTTGATTCTGTAGCTAACATAGAGTAGCCAACCTCCAGATGTAGCCTGGAGATCTTCTGGAATTGCATCTGATCTTCAGACTGCAGAGAACAGTTGCCCTGGAGAAAATGGCTGCTTTGAAGGGTGGGTGCTATGGAATGATACTGTACTGAGGCCCCTCATGTCAAGAAACTCCACCTTCCTCAAGCCCCATCCCCACATCACGAGGAATTTCCCAGCCTGACGCTGGAAATCCTAAACTAAAATTACAAGACCATTGCAGTGTGTTATGACCAATGTTCCCTCTAAGCTGCCGAGTCTTGTGAGCAAAAATTTTACTTTGTGAACAACTGATATTAAAGTTGTGAGCTACTGCATAAATTATTGTGCTCTGGGGTCATCCTTCCTGAGCTAAGACAAAAACGTGTGAACTGGAGGCTAAAAATCTGTGAGTTAGCTCATGCTAACTCCATTTCTATTTCTCCCCACCTCACCCTTGTCTATTACCAGAAGTGGCAGATATGAGTGGGACCCAGAAACCATATTGGTTTGCAGATCTGCTTTAGAGCTTGAGTATCTCAAATATGAAGCATCCCCATAGCGCAAAGTGGTAAAGCTGCAGTACTGCAGTCCAAGCTCTCTGCTCACAACCTGGTTCAATCCCAGCAGAAGCTGGGCTCAGATAGCTGGCTCAAGGTTGTCTCAGCCTTCCATCCTTCTGAGGTCGGTAAAATAAGTACCCAGCTTGCTGGGGGGAAAGTGGAGATGACTGGGGAAGGCAATGGCAAATCACAATGGCAAAGTCTGCTGTGAAAACGTCGTGATGTGATGTCACTCCAGAGTCGGAAACAACTGGTGCTTGCACAGGGGATCTCAAATGTACAGTGTCAGTAACTGAGAGCATTTTCGCACTGACCTTACTCAGGAGCGACGTCCCTCTTCACCGCGCAGCGTCTGCACGGATTTCGCACTAATTGCTCCACAGAACCCGGAAGAGCCGCAAAGTCCCGTGGCTTTTGCACCGCAAATGTAAACTGGCCAAAAACCAGTTTACATTTGCGACACAAAAGCCAAGGGACTTTGCGGCTCTTCCGGGTTCTGCGGGGCAATTCGTGCGAAATCCGCGCAGATGCTGCGCGGTGAAGAGGGACGTCGCTCCTGAGTAAAGTCAGTGCGAAAACGCCCTGAGATTGTGAGAACAACTGCTCAAATAAATAGGAAGGTAAGCCCATATTCCCAGCAAAAAAGAAAAAAGAAATCATTCTGATATTACAAGGTTTTGAAAACCTAATGTCTGCCTCCATCAAAAGAAGACGGTGTGATGTTTCCGAAATGTGTGTCGACTGCCTAATACGCTCCTTCCACTGTTACTGAAATGTCACTGGACTTTTTCCAGTTCCCTGGCATGGATTATTTCCACAGATCATCTGGATATCAAATAGACTTTGATGATTTCCCATGATGGTTAAATGTCCACATGTGGGACCCTTCAGACATCACGTCCGTCTGCAGTGATTGAGATGAGAGTTGATAGCCATTAAATGTGACTATTTCCTTTTCCTATAAATGAGAACATGCGTACCTCCTGAATCTTGCAAGAAGAAAAACAGACTCCGTTATGAAGAAGGGATGCTAAATCACCCTAACAAAAAAAAAATAAATCCACTCAGGCTCCTTACAGCTGTACGTTACTACCTTTTTATATGCAATTTTACTTCATTTAGTCTTTAAGGTTGTGCCTGAGGTTAGTTTAAAAGGTTAGTTAAATGTTAATGGATGTTAATGCTGCAATTAAATTGTTAAATCAATTGAAAACGGTGGCTCTGTCTCTATCAGTGTTACTGCCGGCCCGAGTTGCGCTGGCGTAGAAATTAAAAGCTGTAAATCTAGTGAAGTCTAATTAGAGACCAAATTTCTCATTTATCTTATTTTCACAGGATTGTAAGCACTGATAGATAATCAACCAAGGGCTAAAACTTTTTAACATTAAAAAAACTATTTTATCTATTTCAAGACTCAGGTGACTGATTATAATTCAGATCCAATTACGGGGAAAGGTCACATGTGAAATGAAGTTCTTACCGACACTCCAAGTTTTCTTCCGTAAGTTTGCATACAAGTCGGCAATATCTCTGTCCCCCAAAGCAAATATAAATAGAAGATACAAGACCGTAAACATAAAATCATTGGAACGTCCCCTTCCTTCCCTAAGCCCAAAGGAATGAAATAATTAATGCATACAGATCTCTGTATCACCCAAAGTAGCAGAAGAAGAAGACTGCAGATTGATACCCCGCCCTTCTCTCTGAATCAGAGACTCAGAGCAGCTTACAATCTCCTATATCTTCTCCCCCCCACAACAGTCACCCATTTCGGCAGTTGTAAGTGGAGGAGTGGGGAATCAAACCGGGTTCTCCCAGATAAGAGTCCGCACACTTAACCACTACACCAGATTGGCTCTCATGCTTGCTTGTCAGAAGGTGGTCAGTTCCCACAAGACTACTGCTTTTATGGTCTGATCCTATATAGATAGACTTCTGTGATCTGAAGAGAAACCAGAGTTTGATCCTATACAGATAGATTTACAATACAAACAGTCAACTCCTGCAAGTTTTTCTCCATTAAATGACTCAAGTGGGTTCAAGAATCAGTTTATTCGGGGCTTTTTTTGTAGCAGGAACTCCTTTGTATATTAGGCCACACCCACCTAATGTAGCCAATCCTCCAAGAGCTTACAGGGCCCTTAGTACAGGGCCTACTGTAAGCTCTTGGAGGATTGGCTACATCAGGGAGGCGTGGCTTAATATGCAAAGGAGTTCCCGCAACAAAAACAAGCCCTGAGTTTATTTGGATACCGACATGATGGACTAGAGGAGTGTTGCTAAAACTGGCTTTGGCTCAGGAGCCAGTGTGGCTCTTTCACATATATTGCGTGGCTCTCAAAGCTCCCTCCGCCCGTTTAAAGTTAAAGTTGCTTTCTCCCCCCCCCCCTCTGTGCCCTTCCCCTTCTATTTTCCTTCCTTCCTTCCTTCATTCCTTCCTTCCGCCATTTTGGGGCTCTCAAATATCTGGTGTTCGTTCTGTGTGGCTCTTACGTTAAACAAGTTTGACCACCCCTGCCCCAGAGGAAATGGCACCTTCACAAGGCAGACTCAGTGGCGACACAGCCCCACTGAGCTGCCTCACGCTTAAATTTTGCCCTCCCAAGGCAGGAGAGTGCTGTCTAGTCACTGCTGACTCATGGCAATCCCGTAGGGTTTTCTAGCCAAGAGGTGATAGGACATTGCTGGCCATCACTTGGATCAATGTTGTCCAGTCGCAGCCAACGTTTGGTGACTCCAGGGGGTTTTCAAGGCAAGAGCCAGTTTGGACTAGTGGTTCTGGCGTGCAGACTCTTATCTGGACGAACCAGGTTTGATTTCCCACTCCTCCACTTGCCCCTGCTGATGCGACCTTGAGTCAGTCACAGTCACAGTGCCGTTCCTCTCAAGAGCAGTTTCTGCAAGAGCTCTTTCAGCTCCACCTACTTTGCATAACTCGTGTTACACTGGCCTGCCCTTGAGACTGACCTGGAAGCTCCAGTTGAGATCCCGAATGCGGCTGCATGAGTTCTGACAGGAAAATAATGGACAGCACATACACAACCTGTGCTGCACCTGATGCACTGGTTCCTAGTGGAGTACCAAGTCAAGTTACAGTAGTCTAGCCTGGAGGTGGCTGTTGCATGGATTCCTGTAGCTAGGTCAAGGCACCAATGTTCCCTTTAAGCTGCGGGGTCTTGTGAACAAAACTTCTATTTTGAGAGCTGTTGGCGTTCACGTTGTGAGCCGCTGCATAACTTAGTTTGCTCTGGGGCCATTTTTCCTGAGCTAAGACACAAATGTGTGAGCTGGAGGCTAAAAAAAACTGTGAGCTTAGACCGCACTAACTCAGCTTAGAGGGAACGCTGCAGGGCATAACAGGAAAGGGGCCAGTTGTCGAGCCTAATGCAGGTGGGAAAAAAAATGCCAGAGGGGCAACGTACATGACTTGAGCCTCCATCTTCAAGGAGACACCCAGTCTCTTGGATTACATCAGTGTCCATGGAGCCCCGTCAAAAGTGGGAAGTCTGTGCCTCGTCCCAAACCCACCCACCCACCCCCCCAGCCATAGAACCTCTGTCTTAGTCGGATTCAGTCTCAGCATTAAAAGTGTTAAAAAGTGTTCAGTGTTAAAAGCGCCCAAGAACTAACTCGTTTGTTTATGACAAAGGAAGACCCCACTACGAACGCATGCGGGAATGTCATTCATCTCTTCTTTCAGGCAGCTTCATGCTTTTAGGGATGTCCTTAAACTAAAAGATGTGCCTTTCAAATAATGTATACTTTAAAGCCAAAAATTGGTTTCTTTAAAAGCAAATCTCTCCCCCCACACACACACACTCCTTTCTGGGTCAAAGCACAGGACTGAAAACTGTGGAAGAGCCCAGCAACGGCTTGTGAATTCTGCTCCAGGGAGGAACATCAGTGCCCATTAATTTACAAACAAGCTGCGAGACAAATGTTTGTATGTCAGAAACCCACAGTTCTGGGGTTTTTTTTTTAAAAAAAAGAAATTGTCAGCCTCTTCATGGAGTTGATACAACATCTCTGTTTGCTGTTTTACATTTTGCTCTGGAAGGCAAACGAATGGTCACTCTAGGAACAAGTACAGGGTTGAAGGAGAGGGATATCTTCTGCCCGGACTAATTATGACTTCACTAGGAGCAGTCCAAGTTCTCTGCTCACGACCTGAGTTTGATCCTGGCGGAAGCTGGGTTCAGGTAGTCAGCTGAAGGTCGACTCAGCCTTCCATCCTTCTGAGGTTGGTAAAATGAGGACCCAGCTTGCTGTGGGGGGGGGGAGTGTAGATGACTGGGGAAGGCAATGGCAAACTACACCACCAGGTGGTGAGCAGAGATCTCCTGGAATTCAGTTGCTCTGCAAGGTTACAGAGGTCAGTTCTCCTGAAGAAAATGGCTGCTCTGGAAGGTGGACTCTATGACGGTGTTATACCTCACTGAGGTCCCTTCTCTTCCCAAACCTTGGCCTCCCCAGGGGTCACCTACAATATCTCCAGGAATTTCCTAACCCAGAGCTGGAAACCCTAGCATGCGCCCCAAAGCAAGCAGGAAAGAATCTTCCTTATTTGTCTTTTTCTTTCTTTCCAAAGTGAGTGATTTAGATGTTAAAAAGTGATGCTTTCTTTCCTATTAAAATTATTATTTTGTAAAATATGACCGTCTCAAATTGTCTCCTGAAGCTCTAGTCATTATACCAGACCAGCTCCCTCATTTCCCCTCAGGGATGAGGAATTCAAAGTCATGCTTTAACCTGGGGTGCGTTCACACTCACCATGAAACCCATCCGCAACGCGCCTCTATTATAATCTGCACAACCAATTTCCCCATCAGACAACAGCCAGGCTCCCGTTCTATCCCATGTGGGTCCCGTCGCTGGTCGATCAGAGTGCTCAACCGGACCTCATTTTTTGAGATGACAAGTACCGTGGGATAACGAGCTTGGCTTTTTTTTTTTTTAAAGGTGCCAGAAAAGGTGGGCGATCTGCCTCCCCCCCCCCCCACTTTAAGCACCCAGAAAGGAAGGGGAAGACCAGGAGTTCTCTTTTCCCTAACATTTTTAAGGAAAAAATGTACAGGGTTGAAGGAGAGGGGTATCTTCTGCCCGGACTAATTATGACTTCACTAGGAGCAGTCCAAATTCTCTGCTCACGACCTGAGTTTGATCCCGCCTGGCAGGGAGACAGCAATAGTGGGTCATCTTCCTCCCCCTCCCCCATTTAAACATCCCGCCGTGGTGTTTAAATTGTGGAGGGAGCACGGCAACTCTCTTTGCTGTCTCTCCACCTAGCGGGGAGATAGCAAAGGTGCAGGATCTTCCTCCTCCCCCCATTTAAACACCCCACCATGGTGTTTAAATGGGGGGGCACGGCAACTCTCTTTGCTGTTTCTCTGCGTGACAGGGAGACAGCAAAGGTGGGTCATCCTCCTCCCCTGGCAGGAAGACAGCAAAGATGGGTGATCTGCCTCCCCCCCCCCCCATTTATGAAAGGTCCCCTGTGCAAGCACCAGTCGTTTTCGACTCTGGGTGACGCTGCTTTCACAAAGTTTTCACGGCAGACCTTTTACGGGGTGGTTTGCCATTGCCTTCCCTGGTCATTACACTTCCCCCCCCAGCAATCTGGGTACTCATTTTACTGACCTCAGAAGGTTGGAAGGCTGAGTCACCAATTGCTGGCGCAATGATATCATTTGGAGTGGGCTCTCGCAGGGAAGCGGATGTGTGCTTGCAATGAGTCGGCTACAATGGAGCGTTCAAACATAGAAAGTACGCACGGGAGTCATCAGAAGCATTCTTATCCCGGATTTAATGTACTATCAAAAAAGTCCGCATCTCAGTCGTGGCAGTTCGGGACACGAACGAGCCAACGACCATTGCCAGATACTGATGTTTGGACAACTGCATAAAATCCGACATGCATCTGGCTTTCATCCATGCCCATCTCGTCAGTTTATGTGTGTCTGACCTTGGCCCTGGAGAGGAGATGACTAAGACATGATATAACCACCTTCAAGTACTTGAAGGGCTGTCCTAGAAGACAGTGTGGAGTTGTTTTCTGTTGCCCCAAAGGTTGGACCAGAACCCATGGGTTGAAATTGAATCAAAAGCATTCTTGGCTAAACATTAGGAAGAACTTCCTGACAGAGCAGTTCCTCAGTGGAACAGGCTTCCTCGGGAAGTGGTGGCCTCTCCTTCCTTGGAGGTTGTCAAACAGAGGCAAGATGGCCGTCTGACAGCAATGCTGATTCTGTGGACTTAGGCAGATCATGAGAAAGAGGGCAGGAAGGATTGCATCAGTGCTTAGTTCTCATGGCCCTTTCTTACACACCCAGGGAAAGGCTGATGGTTAAAACAATTTTATTTGGTACCATATGGTAACAAATTATATTTCTTGCATCATTGATAACTTCTTTTATCTATCCCATATATTACTTTCTACCCACCCCTCCCCCCGTTACTTGACCCCCGCTGGTGTTATTTACTTAAAGTACTAATGTTTAAAGGTACCCTTAACTAATAAAAGCAAAAATTAATATTCTTCTTTTTTCTAAGACTTAATCATTATCAAAAATTGTCCAACGTCCTTTTATTTTCCACTCTTTTTCTACATATCTTCTGAACTTTTTCCACTCCATCTTAAAAACTTCTAAATCATAGTCTCTTAAAATTCTTGTTAATTTGTCCATTTCACTCCATGTCATAACTCTTACAATCCAATCCCATTTCCCTGGTATTTTTTCTTGCTTCCACAACTGCGCATATAATGTCCTAGCAGCTGAAAGCAAGTACCAAATTATAGTTCTATCTTCTTTGGGAAATTTTTCGATTTGTAATCCCAACAGAAAAGTCTCTGCAACTTTCTTAAATTCACATCCCAAGATCCTAGATATTTCTTGTTGAATCATCTGCCAATACTTTTTTGCTCTTTCACAAGTCCACCACATATGGTAGAAAGAACCTTCATGTTTTTTGCATTTCCAACACCTGTCTGGCATCTTATTGTTCATCTTTGCCAACTTTTTAGGAGTCATATACCATCTGTACATCTTAAAACCATTTTCTTTGATACTCTGACATGTTGAGTTTCATAGAGTTCTTCCACAAATATTCCCAAGTTTCCATAACCAAGGAAGCAATTTTTCTCCAGGCCAGTTTGTTACTGGGGGTGGGGAAGTAGTTGTGAATTTCCTGCATTGTTCAGGGGGCTGGACTAGATATCCCCAGAGGTCCCTTCCAACTCCGTGCTTCTGTTATTCTACTTCCATTGTGTAATGAGCAGTGTTCTCTCTAAGCTAGCCCTCCGCTTTTTAGCCTCCAGCTCACACATTTTTGTCTTAGCTCAGGGAAAATGCCCCCAGAGCAATCTAATTGGTGGGGTAGCTCACAAGTCTAATGCCACTAGCTCACGAAATGGAATTTTTGCTCACAAGACTCCTCAGCTTAGAGGGAGCATTGGTAATTGGTGTTCACTATTCCCTGGATGCTTATTAGCATTTCTGTATGTTTCCCTCTTCTTGCTCTGTTGAAAGAGGTTTCTTGAAGTTCAACCATGAAGTGCACCATTGGGTAGAGAAAGGATATCAAACATGTCGACCTGGGGCCGGATCAGGCCCCTGGAGGGCTCCAATCAGGCCTCAAGCAACTGGCTGTTATCTGCTTCCTTCTCCTTCTCTCTTTCTTCATTCTGCATAACAGTTTGCTTTGCTTGCCCAATTGCACAGGAGCTACAGAGCAAAACCTCTGTTTTTTTCCATTGGTTGAGGCTCCTCCCTTGGGGAGGAAGGGGGGGGGGAGAGCTTATTTTTCCAGGCTCTCTCAATTGCACAGCAGAGCTATTGAGCCAAGCCTCTCTTCCTTCTATTGGCTGAGGCTCGTCCTCCTCCCAGTCCCTTGGGGAAGGAAGGAAAGAGCCAGAATTTCCTTTGCCCAGTTCCGTGGATCCCATGGGAGAAATACAAAGAAAGCATCTTTAAGACCAACGAGTGCTAAGGTTTTAAGCATGTGTTAAGCATGTGTTTAATTGTGTTTGTCTGTGTCCTTTATAAAGTTTATATCTCTGCTACCTAATTTTAAATAGGTACACACATGGCCCGGTGCGACTTGGCCCGGCCCAACCCAACATAGCCCGGCCCAACAAGGTGTCATTTATGTCAGATCTCGCCCTCATAACAAATGAGTTTAACACCCCTGGGGTACAGTTTGTAAAGTTTTTTTTAAAGGTCAAGGTAGTCCCCTGTGCAAGCACCAGTCATTTCCGACTCTGGGGTGAGGTTGCTTTCACAACATTTTCCCAGCAGACTTTTTACGGGTTGGTTTGCCATTGCCTTCCCCAGTCATCTACGCTTTCCCCCCCAGCAAGCTGGGGACTTCAGCCTCGGAAAGATGGAAGGCTGAGTCAACCTCGAGCCAGCTACCTGAACCCAGCTTCCTCCAGGATCTAACTCAGGTCGTGAGCAGAGAGCAGAGACTGCTGTACTGCAGCATTACCACTCTGCGCCAAAGTTTCTTTAACCGAGGTTATTTTGGCCTGATCTTGTAAGTTGTTGTCAAACTGGGGAAGCTAGCAATTTTGTTGCACATTTGATGGATTTACTAAAATTCTTTTTATTCCACCCCCCCAAAAAAGATGATGTACACTTCAATAAAATTGGCTACCAGATGCGAAGGGAAAACTCCACTCCTTGTGTCTCGGTCGTCACCGGGTTGCACCAGTCTGCATAGCAGTCACAGGTGAGACCTGAAGATTCATTAATGGTGTCCCGCACCGGGGGAGAGACAAGTATTCGTTTTGTTTTTTTTCCCAGAGCATCTAACACGTACTAAGCAGTGAAAACAAAGTGCACTGGGAGGAAAACCCTTTCAGGCCTTTGAGCGGTGCGTTGCCTCTCCTGACATTAGCCATGACAACCTCCTTGTCAGAACGACCGTACCCATTTTGTTTCGCCGCAGCAATTACTCGAGAACCGAGAGGACAAAGTGCGTTCAAAACAGAAGCCAAGTACAGTGACAACTTCCATTAGGAGCGGCTACAAAGGTGACTCTTGGGAGAGACTCTCGCCTGTGAGTGCCCAGCTGTTAACAATGAAGAGCGGCAGAAACACAGATATCCAGACGGCTGACATCACTGTGCAGTGCTCAACGCACACACACACACACAGCCTCCTGGCTTGAGGGAGACTTGTGATGGGAGGAGGGGAGAAGAACTGCCTCCATTTTAAAAGTTTCCCAGTGGTCCCCCCCCAAACTTGAGAGGAAAATCTACATTTTCTTTGCAATTTCATTTCTTTCTTAGCCAACCGTAGCAAAATACTTTTGACTTCCCTCAAAATTCTTCTCAGGTCCAGTCTGAGGTACCTCCCCATTTCCTTGTAAGTTTTTTGTGTGTGTGTCAAGAAGAACCCAGTGACAATCTAGGAATAGCTGTAGGGTTCCCAACACTCCCTAGGAAAGTGGCAGGAGATTTGGGGGACAGTTCCCTTAGAAAGTAAAATTTGGGGAGGATATGATGTCACTTCTGGGCAGTGGTAGAATTCTAGCAGGAGCTCCCTTGCATATTAAGGCCACGCACCCCTGATGTAGCCAGTCCTCCAAGAGCTTACAAGAAAGAGCCTTGTAAGCTCTTGGAGAATTGGCTATGTAATGTACTGAGTTCCGAGACGTTTAGAAGGCAACATGCTTCATTGGCGACTACATCACAAAAAGAACATGGCAGGGCCAGGTCCTCGATTAGATACATCTCCTGGAACAACCGCCTTACCTGGCCAGGTCCAATCCTGGCCAGTTAAACTTCCCACCACAGATCTTCATCGGCAGAGTGCATTTTTGTCCTTACATCCGGCAACCTGTGGTTTCCCACTGGTCACCTCTGCGCGTGCACACTCACACTGTGTTGTAAATTCAGGGACCAAATTGCAAGACATAACACTCCTCCCCCCACCCAGTTTAAAAAACATAGTCTTTCAAATAAGCCTGTGGCCTTTGTTCCCTGCTCGATCCCCTAGGTTCAATCTGGGGAACCAGAGCGGCAGCTGTTGCTGCAGGGGCCGCTGGTTCCTTGTTGTGGGGCGAAGCCAAAAGAGCGCTGTATGGTGCCTGCAGCTCCCCTTTGGGGGACAGCTCCCCTTTCTAAGGGAACTGTCCCCTGAATCTCCCCTTGTCCCCCCCACTGGGGAGAGGTCCTTCAGCTGCTACGGGGCCCCTCCACCGGCAGGGCCCGGCTGGGTGGCTTCTGTGGCGTTACCGCTATCACCCTGCTCCCCGCTCCCCTGGCTCTTCCAGCAAGGGGCAACAGCACAGCTGATCTGTGTGTCTCTGGAGGATCTGGCCCCCTTCTGACAAGACCTCGTAAGAGCAGGACCTGGTGACCCACAGCACCTGGGCTGGTAACCACTCTGGCCTGCTTACAAAGTTCTTTGCATAGACCGGGTCCTCTGGAAAGAACCCCCTAGTGGCTTCTCTTGTCTCGGGGGAGCTGCGGAGGTCTGGGGCCCAGTAGGGATGCAACCTATCTAGCCTAGTGGTTAACCTCCTACCCATGAGCAGCTCTTCAGGGCATAAGCCGGTGACTGGGTTGGGGGTGATTCGGTTCCCAAAAAGGAAGGTTGCCAGGCGGTGGTTCCAATCCCCCTGCACTAATCGACCCAGGGCCTCCTTGGTGGTGTGCACCATGCACTCTGCTTGGCCATTGGTGGCTGGATGAAAGGGGGTGTGTGCCGGATGAGGTACCTATTCGGGAACTCCTGGAAGTCCCGGGAGGTAGAAGCGGTACCATTGTCCATGACTAAGATCTCGGGGATCCTGTGGGTGCAAAAGACCACTTAGGGCCCTGACCACGTCTGCAGTGGAGGTTGAAGCTACGAATCACCTCCAACCACTTCATGTAGGTGTCCACCAGGATAAAGAATATTTGGCCATGGTATGGCCCCGCGAAGTCTAGGTGTAGCCGGGACCATGGCACACGATTGGACTCCCAGCGGTGGACAGGGGCGCTGGGCAGATCTGGCCAGGATTCTTGGCAGGGTTGGCACCTTCTAACTAGGGGTGTGCATTCGGTTCGGCCGAACCGCACAGACCAACGAATCACCCCTGATTCAGAAGTATACGGCACCATATACTTCCAATTCCATTTTCAGGCCATTAAATGGGAGCCGTATATGGCTCCCTGTATACTTCCGTATAGATATTCGGAAGTATACGGAAGTCAATGGAAAAGGCAAGAAAGGAGCTTCTGCAGCCTCAGGGGAGCTGCTTGCTTCCTTTCCCGTCTTTGGAAGCCTTTTCCCGCCTCTCCCATAGCCTCCCTGGGATCAGGGAGGGGGGGGGAGGGGGATAGGAGCCCCAGCAGCCAATCCAAAGCATGCATTTGCAAAATGCATTGCAAATGCATGCTTTGAAGGGCTTTTGTGTAGCTGATGGCTGGGCTAATCCCTCAGCCATTAGCTACATTGTTGTTCTTTTGTTTACTTGGGTATCCAAGTAAACAGTGTTCTCTGGCCAATCACAGAGCAGTGCTATTTTTTGAAACTGCTCTGTGTAGGGTCAGAGTCTGTCTGGCTGGACTCCATTCCATTGCTGTTGTGTTTTGTGTTGGTGTGAGAGAGATTGTGCTGCGCTGGCCCTTGGCCTCAGCTGCTGCTGCTCTCTCTCAGCCTTTCCTGACCTGCCTGGAGAAGAGAAGATGTCTAAGGTAAGACAGTCTTGGGGTTCTTGTTTTTATTTTAGTTAGTAAAAGGACTTTTTAAGACTCAGAGTCCCTTTACTTATCCAGATTTGGGTGGGTGAGTACTGGGTAGCTTATTTGGGGTTAGGGGGTTCTGCTGGGAGTGGGGGCCTGGGGTGGGGTGGGGGGGTTGCCAATTTGCCTGTATCTTACTTTAGTGAGAGGACTTTTAAAAGTGCAGTGTCCATTTACTTTTCTTGATTTGGGTGGCTTGGATTTCTTGGGGTTAGAGTGAAGGGGTTTTTTAGGGGGGAGGGGTTGGTAAAGTTCCTGTATTGTTAAAAGTTAAGTTTTTTACTGTTTTAAAAGGATTCTGTGTTTGATTTGTTGCTGCTGTGTTGTGTTGCTGTTGTTCCTTTTCTCTTCTGGTTCTGGTTCTTGGGGGCCGCTGTTTGCCTAATTTTCATTGTTTAAAAGGCCACTTTTTTAACAGTTGAGTTTCTTGGCCTTCTCCTGTTGTCCCTTTTCCTGGTTTTTTTTTTTGGGGGGGGGGGAGCTGGCACCTGGGTGAGAGACCCAGAACCAGCAGGCTTGTTGTGCTTGGTCAGCTCTTCCCGTGTTATTTGGGGCAGGGCTGGAAAGCTGGCATCTGGGTTTGCTGCAGCCAGGTCTGCAGAGCAGACCTTGAGCAGATTGTGTTTTGTGTGGCAGTGACGTTGGCAACTGGGTTTATATTGGTTCCACTCCTGCAGGGTTCATAGAGTAGATAGAGGGATGTAGTGCATTTGGGTCCTATAGAGATTATTTGGTGTGAAGTTAGGTTTGGCTTTGGGTGCCCCAGGAATTGGACCCCCTAGTCCATTTTTTTTTTGCCTTGTGGGTTTTGTGTGGGACAGTGCCCTGAAGCTGCACAGCAGTTTGAGGGGCTCCCCTCAAAACCTCCTGCTCCCCAGAGCCACTTTTTCCATGACAATTACAGTGAGGAAGTGGCTCTAATTGGTTTTTTCTCAACATTGGGAGCAGTGTTCCTTTTGGGGTGCCCACTGATGGGTGCAGTCTTTTTGGGCCAGGGGGGTTTCATGCTGGGGAGTCCTCTAAAGCTGCCGTGCAGTTTTGGGGCCTCTCCCTCAAACCCCACTCTGGCCAGAGCCACTTTCTCCACAGCAATTATAGTGGAGGAAGTGGCTAATTGGGCTTCCCCAGCATTGGTGGCAATGGGCCTTTTGGGAAGCCCAAAGACAGGGACCCCCCTGGCCCAATCTTTCTGGGACTTGGGGGTTTTATAGGGGAGAGTTCCCTGTGGGTTGCCTGCAGTTTTTGGGGCTCTCCCTCAAACCCCCTGCCCCCCAAGAGCCTCTAATTATGCCCTATGTTGCCATTGATTTCAATGGCCCATAGGGTATAATGGTGGAATAGGGGCACCCTCTTTGGGTGCCCCTGGAATGGGACCCCCTGGCCCAATCTTTTTGGAACTTGGTGGGTTTGTAGGGGAGAGTCCCTTGAAGGTCTCCTGCAAATTTGGGGGCTCTCCTTCAAACCCCCTCCCCTCCAGGTGGCTTCCAATATGCCCTGTTTTGCCATTGATTTCAATGGCCATAGGGTATAATGGGGCTGTATATTCAGCAATAGCCGCGCATCTACCATATTTGCAGCTATTCCAAGTATGGTAATAGGAAATACACGGTATTCCGTATCTTTTTGGCCCCGTGTATTTCCAAATCCGTCTAATTCCATATTTTTTTTTTGCACACCCCTACTTCTAACCCATCCCTTTATCTCTTTGTCCATCCCCAGCCACCAGACATAACTACACTCCAGGGCCTTCATGCTCACTATCCCCAGGTGCATCTCGTGCAAGGCTTCGAGCACTTGCTTCCGAAATGGAGCGGGGGGAACCACCACCCTGCTTTCCCAGAGAATGCACCCCTTGTGTATGGACAGTTCATCCCGGTGGGATGCAAATGGCCTGAAATCTGTGTCCAGTTTGCCCGTGGGCCACCCTCTCCCCACCCAGTCCAAAATGCATGCGAGGATGCGGTTTCTGCCCATGGCTCGAGCTACCTCAGCAGCATGGAGGGGCCTCTCTGGTAGAGTCTCCAGTAGCATCACGTGGTGGGCAGGGGCCATGTCAGGGTCCATTGAGGGCAGTGGAAGGCGACTGAGGGCGTCTGCATGTCCCATTGCTTTGCTGGGGTGGTGAACTAGTTTATATGCGTATGGAGGAACTGATTCCACTGCAGGATGCGCTGTGACAGGATTTGTGGCGTCTGGCGATTTGAGGCGAGGAGGCCCAGCAGCGGCTTGTGGTCCGTGGCAATCGTGAAATGCCTGACGTACAAATAATCGGTGAATTTGTACATGCCCGCCATGATTGTCAATGCCTCCTTGTCGATTTGGGCACAGTTATGCTCCGTGGGGGGTCAGAGTTCGAGAGTAGTAGGCCACGGGGACTTCCCTTCCATCTGGAAGTTGGTGATCCAGGACAGCACTCACTCTGTACGGGGAAGCATCACAGGCTAAAATCACTGGAAGGAACTCATCAAAATGGTGGAGCACAGCATTGGAAACCAAGATGTCCTTGACTGCCTGAAAAGCAGCAACCTGCTTTTTTCCCCAGGCCCACAGGGCATGTTTATCGAGGAGCCTATGTAGGGGTTCTGCGAGGGTGGCTTTGTGGAGCAAGAAAGAATTATAAAAGTTCAAGAGTCCCAAGAAACTTTGTAACTCCACCTATCGACTATCGTCCTGGTCTTGTCAGCCGTTGGGTGTATTTCCACGGCGTCCACTGCAAACTCCAAGAACTCCACCCTCGGCATCCCGAAAGAGCACTTCTCCCGCTTTACCTTAAGTCCCGCAGTCTGGAAGCGGCGGAGCACCTCTCGCAGATGGCAGCTGAACTCTTCGGCATCCGGGGTGGCGATCCAAACGTCATCGAAAAAGGGTTGTACTCCAGGAATCCCTTTGAGGAGAGAGTCCATTATGCTTTGAAAGATTCCCGGAGCCACACTAACCCCAAATTGTAACCGCCGCACCTTGAAAGCTCCCCTGTGCATCACTATTGTTTGGGCCTCAGCAGTCTCAGCATCCACTGGGAGCTGCTGGTATGCTTGAGCCAGGTCCAGCTTCCCAGAAACCTTAGAGTTGGCCAGGGATGCGAGGACCTGGCTGACCACTGGGAAGGGGTACGGGTTGTCCTGGAGTGTTTTATTTATTGTGCATTTATAGTCTGCACATATGCGCACGTCCCCGTTTGGCTTCACTGGAGTGACTATGGGGGTCTCCCATGCAGCGTGGGATACCAGCTCTAGCACTCCCTGGGCCATGAGGCAGTCCAGCTCCACTTCAATTTTTGGTTTTAAAGCAAATGGAACTTGCCTTGTTGGTCTCACGTGGGGGGCGAGCTGTAAGGTGATGGGAGGGCCCTTGTAGCACCCCAGGGTCCCATCGAATACCTCCAGGAATTCCCGGCACACATTTTCAAAATTGTGCGTTTGTGTCTGCTGCACCCCGACTATTTGTATGCCCAGAAGTCTGAACCAGGCCAGACCCAGTCATGTGGTAAGCTGGCGCTTGACCATGAATATGTCCAGTGCACCCTTCAAGTTATTGAACTCTACCCTCACAGTGACCCATCCCAAAATAGATTAAAATATGGAGCAGAGGTCCATCAGTGGCTATTAGCCACAGTGTGTGTGTGTGTGTGTGTGTATAAAAAAAAATTGCCACTGTGTGACACAGAGTGTTGGACTGGATGGGCCATTGGCCTGATCTAACATGGCTTCTCTTATGTTCTTATGTTATACTGTTTTTTTCTGGGAGTCCCGCAGTATGAAACCAGCAGGCTGCAATGGGGGCCAACTACGGGGGCAGAGTTTTCTTAGGGACTCCTCTGATATTATGGGGATGGAGGATCCCGAGTCCAGCTTCATTATGCAGGGAGCACCCTCGATTTGGACCGACACCTTGACCTTATCGGGAGTGTCCAGGGGCAAATTCATTACCTGGATGCTGATCAATGCGGTCATGTGAGCATCAGTTGAGTCATGGTGTGTGGGCTGGTGCCTGCGGTTGGTCTTGGCCCTGCAAGCATGTGCAATGTGGCCCACTTTTCCGCAGCTCCTACAATCAGCGTTCCGGTAGGGGCAGTCCTGTTGCTCGTGTGGGTCTCCACAGCTTGCGCACTTGGTGCTGGCAGGCCTCTCTGTAGCTCACAGCCAGGTGGAAGATTTCGGCCTGTTTCCTGGTTGGCAGCAGAGCTGGTGTGCCTCTTCCTCCTCATGGTCGCCCGACTCTATCTCCTCGCGGTGGATGGCTTCCGCCCGAGGGCTGAAATGAGCCTTGGCGGCTCTCTCAAAGGCAGTGGCTTCACTGAAGGCTAATTGGAGGGTCAGCTCATCCTTTGCGAAAAGCTTTTGCTGTAGCCTTTCATCCCGGAGGCCCCAGACAAATCGATCCCACAGGGCTTCCTCCAGCTTGTCAAAGCTGCAGTTTCCAGTGATTTGGCAGAGAGCCACCAGGTAGATGGCAGCCGTCTCTCCCGCCCCCCGATCCCTCTTGTGGAACAGGAATCGGCGGGCGATGATGGATGGCTGGGGTGAGAAATGCCTGGTCAGGAGTTTGACTACCTCCTCGTAGGTTTTTGCAGTGTCTTTCGCGAGGGCAGAGAGACCTTTGGCGATCTCGAATGTGGCATCCCCGCAGATACTCAGGAGCACATCTCGCTTCTGACTGTCGTCCATAATCACGTTCGCCCGTAGGTACCAGTCGACACACTCTGCGTAGGTCTCCCACCTTTCGGGTTTGGCAAGGTCGAACTCTGCGATGTGGCCCGTCATCCCGCTCGGGGTTGCCATGGTGGCGGCAGGCTCTCCGGCAGCGGTGGTTGCACAAGCGGCGGCGGGCACTTCTGCCCCTCTGAGCTGCATGCCTTTTTCATCTCCAGTCAGGTCAGCGATTTCCCGACAGGGGGAACTAGCTGCCCACGGACCTGGGTAGGATCCCATCCTCGTCGCCAGCGTAATGTACTGAGTTCTGAGATGTTTAGAAGGCAACATGCTTTATTGGCGAGTACATCACAAAGATAACATGGCGGGGCTAGGTCCCCAAATATATACAACCGGAAGAACCCCCTTACCTGGCCAGGTCCAATCTTGGCCAGTTAAACTTCCTGCCACAGATCTTCATAGGTAGAGTGCATTTTCGTCCTTACGTCCGGTGACCTGCAGTTTCCCACTGGTCACCTCTGCACGTGCACACTCGTGCTATATTGTAAATTCAGGGACCGAATTGCAAGACACAATAATAATAATAATAATAATAATAATAATAATAATAATAATAATAATAATAATAATAATAATAATAATAATAATAATAATAATAATAATAATAATAATAATAATAAATTTATTTTTATATCCCGCCCTCCCCCGCCAAAGGCAGGCTCAGGGTGGCTAACAAGACATGGTATGCACCATGATTACGGTAAAATACAATCATTCCTATAAAATAATTAAATAGTTAAATTAAAATCGTTAAATTACATTCATAGATTAAGTTAAAATTAAGTAGACAGTTAAACCATTATAAATTATGAATTTCGGTGCTACAGTTCAGACTATGTGTGGGATGGCTAGATGTCATTTCCCGGGTTTCATCTTAAAGCGAGCTGAAAGAGGACAGTTTTGCAAGCCCTGCGAAACTGATTTAGGTCTCGCAGGGCTCGCACCTCCTCTGGTAGTTGGTTCCACCATTGGGGAGCCATTGTTGAGAAGGCTTGCTCCCTCGTTGTTTTCAATCTAGCCTCCCTTGGTCCAGGGACTTTCAAAAGATTTTGAGAACTAGATCTCAGTGCTCTCTGAGGAACATATGGGGAGAGGCGGTCCCTAAGGTAGGCAGGTCCTCGGCCATATAGGGCTTTACAACAGGTTATATCAGGGGTGTGTGGCCTAATATGCAAAGGAGCGCCTTCTAGAATTCCATCCCTGCCTCTGGGAGATGCCAGGAATTTCCCCTAATATCTATGTCAGACCACACATACTAGGGGAAATTCTTGGAGTGTTGCCATGGGTGCCATTTACCCCCTGTTCTTCAGTTTTGTGAGGACAGGAGATTGAGGCGTAAGGTGGTAACAAAGGAAATGAATTCCTCACCAGACTCTGGCAATTGGGAACACTTGATGTCCAAGCTCTCTCTGAGACATTCCACCAGTCTGGTGTAGTGCCAGTTTGGTGTAGCGGTGAAGTGTGTGGACTCTTATCTGGGAGAACCGGGTTTGATTCCCCACTCCTCCACTTGCAGCTGCTGGAATGGCCTTGGGTCAGCCATAACTATGGCAGAGGTTGTCCTTGAAAGGAGTGGAGGGCAGGATATAAATCCAAGATCTTCTTCTTCTGATTAAAATTCCTCCAGTGTCCTTTGATAGTCTTCACATATTTTGCTTGAAGAAACTGAATTTTCCTGTGGACCGGCATGTCTGCCCACTTTTTTCTGCTGGAGAGGAAATCTCCCATTTTCTCCTCAGAGTGCACACGAACAGAAACGTCTATGGTGCCTTGGCCTGGAGAAGGCTTTGTTTTCATTTTAAAAATTATGCTGCATCTGAGATTACCAGGACTTTTTTTGAGCAGGAATGCACACGAACGCAGTTCCGGCTGGCTTGGTGTCAGGGGTGTGCGGCCTAATATGCCAATGAGTTCCTGCTTGGCTTTTTCAACAAAAAAAAGCCCTATGTGTAACAATGGTGATGTAAGGGGTGTGGCCTAATGTGCCAATGAGTTCCTGCTGAGTTTTTTCTACAAAAAAAAAAAGCCTTGGAGATGACAACCATTTCTGCCATCTTCCCCCATAGCTCCACCTTCCCTTGTCCTCAAGAAATATGGCTTCCAGTTTGTTGTCCATACACATTAGGGCTTCCAAGCCCCTGAATCAGGTGAAGGTTCTCCTGGCCTGGAGGTTCTCAATTCACCGGCCCATATTGGGCCGGTGGGGAAAACCTCCCCTGACGTTGCCAATGCAATGACGTTACTCGGAAGTTTCTGGCCACTCTAGGCATTTCCGGAAAAACTCTATGGTTTTTCCAGACACTCTAGCAATTTGAGAGGGAAAACTTTATGGTACAATAGGCCACGGGGGACTTGGCCACCCTAATACACTTACAGAGACCATATGAATGGAACATTGCAAACAATGTCAGTTCTTCTAGGCATTGCTAGTTTACAAATAGTATTTTTGAAGGGGGAAAAATAGTATAGGAGAAGTAGGGAGAGCAAAAGCTTTCTGGACCTATAGGCTTCAGACAGGCAGCCCCCAGGGAAAACAAGAGAAAGCCATTAAGTAACCACAGTATTATCTTTATTCTCTCTGAGAAACGAAGTAGGGATGGCTAATGAACTAGTCTTAACGTTTCAAACTGAACACACCTCTGGGAACTGTGCTAGAACAAACAGTATGACCGATCAATACCTGAATCCTGTACCAAGAGAAAAGGTTATTCACTCCTCTAAGGAATAAGAAGAGGACTGGTGAATAAGTCCAGTGCTCTGATATGCTCTTCTTTTAAATAAGTACAAAATTGGCTTCTGCTTCTTCTTCCTTCAGTGAAGAAAGGTCCTTAGACCAAGAGGTGACTATAAAATGGCAAAAAAATTAAAATGGCCATGAGGAAAATCACAGGTGAACAAACTGATTCATGTTAAGAAGAAGAAGAAGGCTGCAAATTTATACCTCACCCTTCTCTGGCTTACAATCTCCTATATCTTCTCCCTCCACAACAGATACCCTGTGAGGTGGGTGGGGCCGAGAGGGCTCTCACAGCAGCTGCCCTTTCAAGGACAACTCCTACGAGAGCTATAGCTGACCCAAGGCCATTCCAGCAGCTGTAAGTGAAAGGGTGGGGAATCAAACCCAGTTCTCCCAGATAAGAGTCCGCACACTTAACCACTACACCAAACAGTTCAAGACACCTCCCATTCACAACTGGTACAATTTATGAAGAAGAGAAGAGATTGGATTTATACCCTATCCATCACTCAACGCCTCGGAGCAGCTTACAATCTCCTTCCCTTCCCCTCCCCAGAACGGACACCCTGAGAGATAGGTAGGGCTGAGAGAGCTCTCTGAGAACAGCTGTTGAGAAGAACAGCTCTCTGAGAACTTGTGAGTGACCCAAGGTCATACCAGCAGGTGCAGGTGGAGGAGTGAGAAATCAAACCTGGTCCTCACATTTAACCACTACACCAAACTGGCTTTTAGAGTGAAGATCCCTGAGACATTGATATGTTCCCATCATTTTCACTGGGGCTGGAGCTAGAGAACTTCCTGGTAGGCAGGACTTTCAAGGTTTCGTTTAGATGTTTTGCAGTCAGGAATCTGAAGTAGGATTAGGGCTGTCAGGCTTCCAGCTGTGGTGGGAGATCTCCCACTGGCAGCCAATGTTCCCTCTAAGCTGCAGAGTCTTGTGAGCAAAAATTCTACTCTGTGAGCTACTGGCATTAAAGGTGTGAGCTACTAGCTTTAAAGTTGTGAGCTCCTGCATCAAATAGTGTGCTCCGGGGTCATCCTTCCTGAGCTAAGACAAAAATGTGTGAGCTGGAGGCTGAAAACTTGTGAGCTGGCTCACGCTTACTCAGCTTAGAGGGAACACTGCTGGCAGCCACCTTTGCCTGCCGCCACTCTGAGTGGAAGCAGGAGGGGGGGCGGGAATCCAAATTGGTACAGGGTAACTCTAGTAATTACTAGAAATTCTACAGTTGCCATAGAATTGCTGGCAATTCCTAGACCTATCTTTTGTCAGTTCTGGTTTTCCCCCAGAAGTGACATAGTGACCTCTGCAACACTCCATGCCCTCCATATCCCTGCCTCCAACCCTCCTGTTTGTTGTGAGGCTCAGCCTGGAAACTCTATGCAGGACTTTTCTGAGTTTCCTTTCTGTGCATAGGTCTGCCAAGCTCCTGGGGGTGAGGGATCCCCTGGCTTGGGGGGCCCTAATCTGCCAGCATGGAGCAGGCCACGAGGGGGGGGGTCCCTGCCCCCAAAGACCCCCATCATCATGCAACATGCCCTGCATGATGACCTCACCTGGAAGTGACATTATCACACGGGATTCTCTAGGATTCACATTAAAACTTTATGGTCACACCAGGACGCTCTAGGATTTGTGTTAAAACTCTGTGGTAACCACAGATCCTACAGTGTCCCCAGCGTAATGTGCCATGTGCGATGATGTCATCTCTGGGTGACATCATCGTGCTGAGAGGAGGGAATAGGAGACTGTAAACTGCTCTGAGACTCCTTCAGGTAGTGAAGAGCGGGATATAAATCCAATCTCCTCCTCCTTCTTTTTCCTCTCCCCTTCCTTATCATCCCAGCACAAAAAGATGACAAAGATTCCTGATCTGACTGAGGCCAATAAGGCTGCTGAAGTGAAGTCTTTAAGAGGGACTCACTGTAAGCCAAACAATACCCCCCAACAGGAGGAAATATTAAGGCCGATAGACTCAAGAGACTGGTTAGTGATAGGAACAGTGGAACAACTGAAAACATTTGCACAGCGTGAGAAGATACATGGGACAACACTTTTCCTATCAGTGCACTTGGTGCTGAAAGAGAGCGTCTAAAACTTTTTTCTGGCTTCCCTGAAATGGTAGATTTGTCCGGTTGAATCTTTTGTCATGGTCTGCTAATGGGGGTGGGTGGGTGTAGAGTTCAGCAAGATCATTGTCACAGGGCTGAAGTTGTAGGCACTGGCTATATTAGGAAGCGTCTCAGGAAATATTAGATGGGCCTCCAAGACAAGGCTCAAATTACCCAATGGCACATGATTAAATTGGATAAGGTCTCATTACTTAAGCTCGCCATCATAATGGAAAACGGGACACTAATGTGGAGTCTAGTCTTTCAAACTCACTCCAGCCATTAAAGGTGTACGGGGGGGGGGGGGGGGAAATCCTAATATCTATTATTAGGTCAACGGGACAAAGGAAACAAACCAAAGGACACAAAATTTGGATGAGGGAAAGAGTCACTTTAGCATTCAGTCCCCGTTGCATTCACCGAAGCTCCCGGTTTTGGGTTTCGTTTTCTTCTCGATAACCCAGATAAGGACAGGGAACTAAGCCTTAATGGTTTCAGTGTTTTCTATCAGCAGCGATAAAGCTGCCATTTACAAATTGGGAGCCATTGTTCAGCAGGGCTCCGGTTCCACTGGCTACCAGTCTTGCCAATAGGTAAAACCTACAACCAAAGGAGAGAATACAGACCCATAGACACACACAGGCAGGGCTTTTTTTTGTAGCAGGAACACTTTTGCATATTAGGCCACACACCCCTGATGTAGCCAACCCTCCTGGAGCTTACAGTAGGCCCTGTAAGAAGAGCCCTATAAGCTCTGTGAGGATTAGCTACATCAGGGGTGCATAGCCTAATATACAAAGGAGTTCCTGCTACAAAAAAAAGCCGTGGGCCACACACCCCTGATGTAGTCAGGACAGTGGGCGGAAAAGCCTGCTGGGAAGATGAGCTTAACTTCAATCCATCAAAGACATCCAAATGGAAGAGACTCAGGGTATACAACCATTTATATATAAAAAATGTATCCAGCTCAGTTTGTTCTTTAATAACATTCCTCTTCACTCCAGTTATTATCAGGGGTGGAATTCTAGCAGGAGCTCTAGCAGGAGAGCCAGTTTAGTGTAGTGGTTAAGTGTGCGGACTCTTATCTGGGAGAACCGGGTTTGATTCCCCACTCCTCCACTTGCACCTGCTAGCATGGCCTTGGGTCAGCCATAGCTCTGGCAGAGGTTGTCCTTGAAAGGGCAGCTGCTGTGAGACACCTCACAGGGTGTCTGTTGTGAGGGAGGAAGGGAAAGGAGATTGTGAGCCGCTCTGAGACTCTTCGGAGTGGAGGGCGGGATACAAATCCAATATCTTCATCTACCTCACAGTGTGTCTGTTGTGGGAGAGGAAGGTAAAAGAGATGGTGAGCCGCTCTGAGACTCTTCGGAGTGGAGGGCAGGATATAAATCCAATATCTTCATCTACCTCACAGGGTGTCTGTTGTGGGGGAGGAAGGGAAAGGAGATGGTGAGCCGCTCTGAGACTCTTCGGAGTGGAAGGCGGAATATAAATCTAATATCTTCATCTACCTCACAGGGTGTCTGTTGTGGGGGAGGAAGATAAAGAAGATTGTGAGCTGCTCTGAGACTTTTCAGAGTGGAGGGCGGGATATAAATCCAATATCTTCTTCTTCTTTTGCATATTAGGCCATGCACCCCTGATGTAGCCAATCCTCCAAGAGCATAAACCCTGGTTATTATATGGTGCGGCAGGCAACCTGGCAACAACCCATCTGGATGGGCAGGAGTGCAACAATTCATGGAACCCAAAAACTGGTTTCCTGGAAGCTGCCTGGTGGTTCATTAGAATAACACAGCTGGATTGCTAGTTTGCATCGTATAAGGTAAGAAGGAACGACAACAGTGGGAATTTGGAACTCTCTTTCCACTATCCTAGTGTGAAACTCTGAGCACGACACCATTCTAAGTTGCAGGCATATTATTATGTGGTTGTGGCAGCTACAAGCACAGACAGCTTCAAGAGGGGAATGGATAAACATATGGAGTAGAGGTCCATCAGTGGCTATTAGCCACAGCATTGTTGGAACTCTCTTTCTGGGGCAGTGATGCTCCGTATTCTTGTGCTTGGGGGGGGCACAGTGGAAGGGCTTCTAGCCCCACTGGTGGACCTCTTGATGCCACTTGGGGTTTTTTGGCCACTGTTTGAAAGAGTGTTGGACTGGATGGGCCACTGGCCTGATCCAACATGGCTTCTCTTATGTTCTTATGTGACACAGAGTGTTGGACTGGAGGGGCCATTGGCCTGATCCAAGATGGCTTCTTTTATGTTCTCATGTGACACAGGGTGTTGGACTGGAGGGGCCACTGGCCTGATCCAACATGGCTTCTCTTATGTTCTCATGTGACACAGAGTGTTGGACTGGAGGGGCCACTGGCCTGATCCAACATGGCTTCTCTTATGTTCTCATGTGACACAGAGTGTTGGACTGGAGGGGCCACTGGCCTGATCCAACATGGCTTCTCTTATGTTCTTATGTGACACAGAGTGTTGGACTGGAGGGGCCACTGGCCTGATCCAACATGGCTTCTCTTATGTTCTTATGTGACACAGAGTGTTGGACTGGAGGGGCCACTGGCCTGATCCAACATGGCTTCTCTTATGTTCTTATGTGTGTGTGTGCACGTGCGAATTGATACTCAGATGTTTTTAATTGTACTGAGAGCCAGGGAGAAAGGTGAAGGATAAATGTTTAAATAAATATTCAACATTATGATGTTATGCTGTTAGCCATCAGCCACATACTGTTGACCGCCTATGTCTGTAAGAAGGTTTCCTGTGCTGCTCCTGTTTTGTAATGTCTGTTCTTATGATATCGTTTTAACTCTATTGTTTTATTGTTGTAATCCGCCCTGAGCCTGCTTGAGGGATAGGGCGAGATGTAAATCTAAAATTAAAATTAAATAAAATGTCTCCCTGAGCTCCAGAGCTTTTTTTTGGTAGCAGGAACTCCTTTGCGTATTAGGCCGCACCCCCCTGATGTAGCCTATCCTTCTGGAGCTGACAGTAGGCCCTGTAAGAAGAGCCCTGTAAGCTCTTGGAGGAGTGGCTACATCAGGGGTGTGTGGCCTAATATGCAAAGGAGTTCCTGCTACAAAATAAAAAGCCCTGCCCGCAGGTATCATGACATATACATGAAGGAGAGTTACTCAAAGGCAGATGCTTAGAACAGCCGTCTCCTTCTTCAGCGATCTTAGGAGAGATTGATTAATGAATTCACTTGGGCAGCAAGAACTCCGTCTACTGATCCATGCCCTCAGCGCTGGTATTGATGTGTAACTAATGAGAAATGTGATGCTCACATGTGAATGTTGATTCCAATTACCCAACAACAGATCTAAAAAGTGTGTGTGTGTGTGCGCTTTTTCAAGAACAAAGGCATTACAATGCTAGCTTGCATTTCAGCCATAGGCTGCATGGCATCATGTGGTGCAAACCGCTATGAGATCCCCTGCATGGCTATAGTGGGTTAGAGAAAGAACATTCGCAATGGTTTGTTCACTTTGTGATGTGGTCTAGTGGACAAGGTATATCCTGTGATTGAGCCAGGTGGTCAGCTGATCAATGGGAGAGTCTCATGACCCAACTGTGAGATCAGCTGCCCTAAAGAAGAAGAGGAAGTTATTGGATTTATACCCCGCCCTTCACTCTGAATCACAGTCTCTCAAAGTGGTTTACAATCTCCTTTACCTTCTTCCCCTACAAGACACCCTGTGAGGTGGGTGGGGCTGAGAGAGCTCTCACAGAAGCTGGCTTTTGAAGGACAACTCTGCAAGAGCTATGGCTAACCCAAAGCCATTCCAGCAGCTGCAAGTGGAGGAGTGGGGAATCAAACCCGTTTCTCCCAGGTAAGCAGCACTGGCCCAAGGGCATATGGTGCCCCAAGTAGGCACCCCCGCCCCCCCACTGCTCCTCCTGCAGCACTGCAACATAGCACCCTGTCGAGCTGTGGCACCTGCCCACCCGCCTTCTCCTTCCCTTCCCATTGCCTCCTCCCACGTGATTAGAGCGCACCACCATCTACCCCTCCTTTCCCTTCCCTTCCCATCCCTTCACCTCCCCCCCCCCCTGCCCCGCACAATCATAGTGCATCGTGCCTGGGCCATACCGGCCTCAACGCGGCGTGTATCTTCTCTTTTAGAGGATGCGCTGGAGGTTTCTCCCCCCTCCTTTCAGGAACTGGAAGGGAGGGGGAGCTAAGCCTCCTCCAGCACATTCTCCAAAAGATAAGATGCATGCCGCATTGCAGCCTGTATGGCCCAGGTGCAGTGTGCTATGATTGCGTGGGGGGGAGGCAAAGGATGGGAAGGAAAGGGAAAGGAGGGGCGGGGGGCAGCGATGGGCAGGTGGGTGGAAGAGGCAGGCAAACTAGGTGCTTGCCTGGGGCACCGGGGGGGGGGAGCCCAATTCAGCACTCCCAGCCTCCTGGTGCCCTAGGCAGCTACCTAGTTTGCCTAGTGGGCGAGCCGGCCCTGCAGATAAGAGTTCATACACTTAACCACTACATTAAACTGGCTCTGCACCGCTACAGACACTACACCAAACAGAAGAACCAACTAGAGAACAGGCCTTCTCTATAAAAGCACCCCAATGGTGGAACCAACTGCCGGAAGAGGTGCGGGCCCTATGGGACATTAGCCAATTCCGTAGGGCATGCAAAACCGCCCTCTTCCGGCTAGCCTTCCAAGATGGAACCTGAAATGAACACCACGGCATCACTAACATCAGCAATCGAGATAGCAATATGATGAGATTATTTTAGATTGATTTTAGACTTTTATATTATGTAAATGTAATGGTAAATTTTAAATGTTATAGAAATGTATAACTGTTTCATTGTTTAACATGGCTCTTGCCACATTCTGTAAGCCGCCCTGAGCCTGCCTCGGCGGGGAGGGCAGGGTATAAATAAAATTTTATTATTATTATTATTATTATTATTATTATTGTTGTTGTTGTTGTTGTTGTTGTTGTTGTTGTTATTATATAGAAGAATACTCGTGCTTATTATTTTGCAGCACTCAAAGAACATCACGTGAATTGTTTTAGTCACTCTTACAATAGCCTTGTGGGAGGTATGCCAGCATTACCCAGCCCGCTAAAGGCTCAGAGCTAATGAAAGCTCACAACCAAATGAGTTAATAGCACAGGTGAGATTTGAACTGGGAACTTCTTGATACACAACAATGACTCTTTATCGAAGCTTGTGTAAAACGGTGATTAGATTATCTGATGGGAACCTAAGGCAACTGGGTTTGAAGCCCGGTGGAAAACAGAGATGTTCCACCCGGCTTTTGATGGAGGGCAGCGATGGTTTCCATCTTGGCTGGCACCTTCCTCTGTCCATCATGCATGCTTCACCCCCTTCTCCCCTGCTCGTGAAGTGGCCAGCAGTCTGTAATTTGGATAATTAGTGTATCTGTAGTCGCCATCCAGCAGTCTCCTGGCGCAGAGTCGTAAAGCTGCAGTGCTACAGTCCGAGCTCTCTGTTCATGACCTGAGTTCAATCCCGGCGGAAGCTGGGTTAAGGTAGCCGGCTCAAGGTTGACTCAGCCTTCCATCCTTCTGATGTCATTAAAATGAGTCCCCAGCTTGCTGGGGGGAAAGCGAAGATGACTGAGGAAGGCAATGGCAAACCACCTCATAAAAGATCTGCCGTGAAAGCGTCATGATGCGATGTCACCCCAGAGTTGGAAATGACTGGCGCTTGCACAGGGGGCTACCTTGACCTTTTTTATACTTTGGTCACATCACGAGAAGACAAGACTCACTGGAAAAGACAATCACACAATTTTTCTCCAGGCCAGTTTTGTCAGGGATCCTGGAGGATCGTTAAGATGCTGCCAACTTTGGTTTTTTCTTAGTATTCTGAAGAGGCCTATAGCATTTTTTAAGAGTTTTGGATGTTTTAAAATAACTCTTACTAGTTGTGATGGTTTGTTATTATGAGCTGCTGAAGAAGTTTGCTAAACGACTACATCAGTTTATAGTATACCCTACGCCAGGGGTAAGAGCCCCGTGGCGCAGAGTGGCAAAGTTGCAGGATTGCAGTTGGAGCCCTCTGCTCACGACCTGAATTCGATCCCAGTGGAAGCTGAGTTCAGTTAGCCGGCTCACGGTTGACTCAGCCTTCCACCCTTCTGAGGACAGTAAAATGAGTCCCCAGCTTGCTGGGGGGAAAGTAGAGATGACTGGGGAAGGCAATGGCAAACCACCCTGTAAAAAGTCTGCCATGAAAACGTGGTGATGCGACGTCACACCAGAATTGGAAACGACTGGTGCTTGCACAGGAGACTACCTTTACCTTTTAGTTGCCATCTGTTTTTCTACTGTAATGTTTACTGTTTGTTTGTTATCGGGCAAGTGTTCTAAAAGTTGCTGTACATTGCCCAGAGCCCTGAAGCATCAGGGACTGGCCAATCCAGAAATTAAATGGATAAATAAATAATCCCACCATGGTACGAAAGCTAACCAGGGGACCTTGGACCCTTCATACTCAGCCAGTTTGGTGTCGTTCTGGGAGAACTCGGTTTGATTCCCCACTTCTCCTCCTGCACCTGCTGGAATGATCTTGGGTCAATCACAGTTCTTCCAGAGCTGTTCAATCCAGAGTGGTTCCCTCAGAGCTCTCTCAGCCTCACCTACATCACAGGGTGTCTGTTGTGGAGAGGGAAGGGAAGCCACTCTGAGACTCTGAGTGAAGGGTGGGGTATAAATCTCTTCCTCCTCCTCTCAGTGTGGAGAACCAGTTTGGTGTAGTGGTTAAGTGCACGGACTCTTATCTGAGAGAACCGGGTTCGATTCCCCACTCCTCCACTTGCACCTGCTGGAATGGCCTTGGGTCAGCCACAGCTTTCTTATCTGGGAGAACTGGGTTTGATTCCCCACTCCTCCGCTTGCACCTGCTGGAATGGTCTTGGGTCAGCCATAGCTCTTGCAAGAGTTCTCCTTGAAAGGGCAGCTTCTGTCAGAGCTCTCTCAGCCCCACCCACCTCACAGGGTGTCCGTTGTAGGGGAAGAAGTTAAAAGGAGATTATGAGCCGCTCCGAGACTCTGAGATTCAGAGTGGAGGGAGGGACATCAATCTAATATCTTCTTCTTCAGCCTCACCTACCTCGCAGGGGTGCTGTGAGGATTGGATGGAGGAGGGCCAACAATATGATAGGCCACTTTTAGGTTCCTATTGGGGAGAAGAGCAGGACTTAAAAAAAAATATTCATCTAGGTAGGCTTTGGAGGTGTGGTAAGGGAAAGGCTGGATAAGGGATAGAATACGGGGGCATTCTTCTGTGGAAATTATCTCAGTCCATTGCTGAATGTACAACGGTTTGAGTCCAAGCACTGCCCAGCTGGAAGACTGCTGGAATCTTTGCAAAAGATCTAGTGGACTTCTTGGAGGAAACGTGAAAGAAGGATGACTAGTAATAAAGGGAGAGGGATATAATGCTAACATATCCGGTACATTTTCCAAGACTTGTCCGCAGATCCCTTCTCCCCACGTGCTTTGGCTTGTGGTCTCCATGGATTGCTGTTGGCTCTTTTCCTAGCTGAAGCTGATTGAGAATTGTGAAGCTGACTGCAGCATTTGTGAATTCCCTGCATTGTGCAGGGGGTTGGACTAGATGACCCTGGAGGTCCCTTCCAACGCTATGATTCTATGATTGGCAAAGAGACATATCTGTGGAGCGTTCTTTGAGGGAATTAAAGGGGTTTTGAGGTCTGTATGAGCTTTTGCAAAGAGAAAAGGGGGCCCTTTGAAGGGGGGCGGGGTCAAACGTTGAAAGGAAGTTATCCAGTCCCTTCTTCAGTTCACACTTCTGCGGTCAAAGAGCTCAGCTCTCTGCAGAGAGCCAAAGAGAGACTGAGCACCAGTCATGCGGAACCCCTTTGCTACCTTTTTAGGGGCACCATTCCCTCCCCCTTTCATCTTCCAGTGCAGCTGACAGGGCTGGGCTGGCAGCCGAAGAGGATCAGACCACTTTGCGGAGCACCTGCAAGCCAATGGCTCCCATCTGGTTGGATCAAGGCTCCGCACTTCAGTGAGTCCATTAGAATCCCACTTTCCTGTCTGTGGCAACAACCGGGGCCCATCTTACACCCTCCCTCCCTTCACTTCTCTGTCGCAAAAGTCTTTCTTCGTGCACTTTTGGTTAAATAGTAGGGTTGCCAATCCCCAGGTTGGGAGCAGAGGATCTCCCGGTTTGGAGGCCCTTCCCCCACTTCAGGGTCATCAAAAAGCGGGGGAAGGGGGAGGGAAATGTCTGTTGGGAACTCCATGAT
This sequence comes from Heteronotia binoei, assembly GCF_032191835.1. Lineage (NCBI taxonomy): Eukaryota > Metazoa > Chordata > Lepidosauria > Squamata > Gekkonidae > Heteronotia > Heteronotia binoei. Next base: position 10,243,117 of record NC_083241.1, read on the forward strand.
TCCCTATGTGGAGACCAATTCTCATAGGAAATAATGGAGAATTGATCTGTGGTATTTGGGGCCCTGGGGGGTTATTTTTTGAGGCAGAGGCACCGCATTTACAGCATAGCATCCAGTGCCTCTCCTCAAAATACTCCCTGAGTTTCACAAAGATTGGACCAGAAGGTCCAATTCTATGAGCCCCCAAAGAAGGTTCCCCTATCCTTCATTATTTCCTATGGGAGGAAGGCATTTAAAAGGTGTGTGGTCCCTTTAAACGTGATGGCCAGAACTCCCTTTCGAGTTCAATTGGGCTTGTCACACCTTTGGTCCTGGCTCCACCCCCAAAGTCCTCAGATATTCCTTGAATTGGGTTTGGCAACTCTATTACCTAGTCTTGACTCTGAGATATCGAAATCTCATAACAGTCAGGGATGACTGTAATTTATCCGAAGCGTCTCTCTGTGTGAATGCTATCAAATAGACCGGCCGACCCACTTCCAGGGGAAAAAACCAGAAGTGATAGCAGTAGCTCCAGGAACTGCTGGAAACTAGACTTGTCCAAAAAATCCCCCATGGAGGTGGGCATCTCTTGCTGCCAGGCCCCGCCTCTCCGCTGATCAGTGGGCGGGAACGTACCCCAACAAAAAGGGAGATCCATCCGATGTGCAGCGATGTGATCCCCTGTGACCCAGAAGTCACATCGTCACATCCCGGTTACTGAGGCAATGTTCTGGTAATTGGGCCAAAACTCTATGGTAGAAGCTGAATTTACCATAGAGATCTGGCCCAAATGCCAGAGCGGCACCTCAAAGGCCCCAGATGTGATGACATAACTTTTGGGTCATGTGGGCAATGATGTCGACACATCGCTGTATATGGAAAGGCCTGCTCCCGGTACGCCCTCCATTCCCCACCAGTTGCCGGGGGGACCTGGCAACCCTGTGGCTTTACCACAGGATTCTAGAAATTTCTACAGCTACTGCTGTCACATCCAGGTGTTCCCCAGAAGCGATGCCATCACACTCACAATGCTGACCCCTTTCCACCATGTCCCCATTCCCAACCCTCCTGCTTGGTTGGCAGGTGTGGCAACTTACTGTTGAATAACCTTGGAGGCCATAACTGGGTGGAAAGGTGGGATACAAATATGTTAAATAAAGGGACATAACCAAATGAACCTTTCCGTCTCTTACTACCAACTCTAGAGAGACCTTGGGCCTTTCATACTCAGCCAGTTTGGTGTAGTTCTGGGAGAACCGGGTTTGATTCCCCACTCCTCCACTTGCAGCTGCTGGAATGGCCTTGAGTCAGCCATAGCTCTTGTAGGAGTTGTCCTTGAAAGGGCAGCTGCTGTAAGAGGTCTCGCAGCCCCACCTACCTCACAGGGTGTCTTGTCGTGGAGGGGGAAGGTAAAAAGGAGCGTGTGACTGCTCTGAGACTCTGAGATTCAGAGTATAGGGTGGGATATAAATTCAATATCTTCTTCTTCCTGACCCCTAACCAAGGGGGAGAAAAAGGGAGTGGCAGGGAAAAATAAGAGGGGAAAGAAAGCAATACACTTATTTTATTTATTTCTCTCATATCTGACCTTTCCTCCAATGAGGATCCAAAACATCCTTCTCTTCGTCTTCTTTTTCTCCTCACAAGAAAACTGAAAGTGAAGGGCAGAACCTCCAACAGATAAGTATTATATCTGAGCGGTCAGGTTAGAATGGATAAAAGGAACTACGGAGAGCCAGTTTGGTGTAGTGGTTAAGTGTGCGGACTCCTATCTGGGAGAACCAGGTTTGATTCCCCACTCCTCCATTTGCACCTGCTGGAATGGCCTCGGGTCAGCCGTAGCTCTGGCAGAGGTTGTCCTTGAAAAAGCAGCTGCTGTGAGAGCCTTCTCAGCCCCACCCACCTCACAGGGTGTCTGTTGTGGGGGAGGAAGGGAAAGGAGATTGTGAGCCACTCTGAGACTCTTTGGAGTGGAGGGCAGGATATAAATCCAATATCTTCTTCTACTTCTTCACCCCAAGGGTGATTAACACATGGAATTCACTGCCACAGGAGGTGGTGGCAGCCACAAGCCTAGACAGCTTCAAAAGGATAAACATATGGAGCAGACGTCCATCAGTGGCTATAGATGAGGAGTGTCATTAAACTTCATAAAGGACACAGAAAACACAAAGATTTTTTTTTGGAACTTTTAAAAAACATGCTTAAAACATTAGCATTCATTGGTCTTAAAAGTGCTTTCTTTGTATTTCTCCAGTGTGATCCAGGGAACTGGGCATAGGAAGCTCTGGCTCTTTCCTTCCTTCTATTGGCTGAGGCTTGTCCCCCTCCTCATCCCCCCATGGAGGGAGAGAAAGAGCCAGAGCTTCCTTTGCCCAGTTCCACAAGAGAGATACAAAGAAAGCATGAAAAAGAAAGCACAAAAAAAGAAGAAGATAAGAAGATATTAGATTTAGGAAGGAAGGAAGGAAGGAAGGAAGGAAGGAAGGAAGAAAGAAAGAAAGAAAGAAAGAAAGAAAGAAAGAAAGAAAGAAAGAAAGAAAGAAAGAAAGAAAGAAAGAAAGAAAGAAAGAAAGAAAGAAAGAAAGAAAGAAAGAAAGAAAGAAAGCATAAAAGCACGCACGCATGCAAGAAAGAAAGAAAGAAAGCAAAGCAAGAAGGAAAGCAAGCAAGCAAGAAGGAAAACCCTTGTGTCCTTTATAAAGTTTATATCTCCGCTTCCTGGCATTACATTTTATGTCACACATGGCCTGGCCCAGCAAGGTCTCATTTATGTCATTTCTGGCCCTCATAACAAATAAGCTCAACACCCCTGTATACATTGTTGAACACTGAACCCAGCTTGCTGTATATCTTTAAGATATTTCTATTCTCCGTATAAAGGCTGAGAAAGCACGTTACAGAACTTGGAAGGAAGTTCAGAAAAAAAAAAAACTCTCATGTAAAACCCAACCATTCAAATAAGATTTACAGACACTCAGAAATGCAAGACGCACGCGCACTCCCCCCACTGTGGCTGTTTTGGACTCTGAGCACGGTGGCATGGTCAATGCTATGTAACAAAAGGAATAGAGATCTCTCTTAAGGATGCCTCCCTTAATGGGTCTCAAGTGTTCGGAAATGGTTTTCCTTCAAGTGCCCATCAAGGCTCAGGAGAGGTGAGCTTCTCGCCTCCTTGAAGGAGGGTAAGGCAGGTGCGCACAGACAGGTGTGCGTATGTGTGAAAAGAATGTGCAGTGGAGATGCTGGAACAGAGAGGCGGAGTCACACAAACACAGAGAGGGAGACAGTCGTTGCCAGAGCCGGTTGAAGAACCTTAAGGGTACATAGGCTTGCTAGGGCTGGATACAGACCGGCGGCTTGGGGTGGCCGTCTCCCATCCCGGAAGAAATCTGGCAGAGGAGCAGGGCTCTTTTTCTAGCAAAAGCTCCTCTGCATATTAGGCCACACACCCCTGGTGTAGCCAATCCTCCAAGAGCTTCCAGGGCTCTTAGTACAGGGCCTACTGGAAGCTCCAGGAGGATTGGCTACATCAGGGGGGCATGGCCTAATATGCAGAGGAGCTCCTGCTAAGAAAAGAGAAGGAAGCAACCCCGGGGTGGTCAGATGGCACAAGGCCCACTGGCGGGACAGGGATGGGCTGCGGATGTGCTGGAGGAGTGGTCGGTGCTCTGCAGGCTTTCAGATGGCTGGGAAAGGTGGCAGGGAAGCTGCATGGAGATTTTTGCTGCCACTTCGGAAGTGGTAACTTTTTCAGTTGCTTCAATGGTGCCGGAGGGCAGGGTGAGTAGGGGAGTTGCTTTTCTAATACATCTGGGGGCCGTCCCTGTTAGGGTTGCCAAGTCCAATTTAAGAAATATCTGGGAACTTTGGGGGTGGAGCCAGGAGACATTGGGGTGGAGCCAGGAGCAAGGCTGTGACAAACATAATTGAACTCCAAAGGGAGTTCTGGCCATCACATTTAAAGGGACGGCACACCTTTTCAATGCCTTCCTTCCATAGGAAATAATGAAGGATAGGGGCACCTTCTTTTGGGGCTCATGGAATTGGACCCCCTGGTCCAATTGTTTTGAAACTTGGGGGATATTTTGGGGAGAGGCACTAGATGCTGTACTGAAAATTTGGTGCCTCTATCTCAAAAAACAGCCCCTCCAAAGCCCCAGATACCCGCGGATCAATTCTCCATTATTTTCTATGGGAATAAATCTCCATAGGGAATAACAGAGTTCCCAGCAGACATTTCCCTCCCCTCCCCCCGCTTTCTGACAACCCTGAAGCGGGGGGAGGGTCTCCAACCCGGGGGATCCCCTGCCCCCACCTGGGGATTGGCAACCCTAGTCCCTGTGTCTCCTCGAACTGCCAATTTGGACCCAGCCAGTAATTGCTAGAGATAGTTGAAGAACCTTGAGTGTATGCAGGCTTACTAGGTCTCTCATGATGGTGGGAAGCCATCTGCCCTCTAACCTATTGTACCATAGAGTTTCCCTCCCAAATTGCTAGAACATCCAGGGAAACCATAGAGTTTTCCTGGAAGTTCCTAGAGCGGCCGGCGAGTAATGTCACTGGTGCAATTTCACTTGTGAGTGATGTCATTGGCGACGCTACCTGGAGATTAGTAGCCCGAAGCCCATGTGTCCTCACAGATGCTGAAAACTTTGAGGATGGGATGAAACTGAGTCGGAAATGGTTTCTTTAAGATATTTCTATTCTCCATATAAAGGTTGAGAAAGCAAGTTACAGAACTTGGAAGGAAGTTCAGGGGAAAAAACGCATGTAAAACCCAACCATTCAACTAAGATTTACAGACACCCAGAAATGTAACAGCACACACACTCCTTCCACTATTGCTGATTTGGACTCTGAGCACGGTGGCGTGGTCACCACGTGCGGTGGAGGGAATCTTTGAACTAAGAACGCAGAAGTCGGCTGGCTTTTGGGACCCTAATATTGGCTACTTAACAGAATGTGGTTCTTCTCCACCTCAAATGACCACTTGACAATTTTCTCAAGGGTGGGGGGGGGGGGAGACTAAGAGCCATGACTAATGAATCTTTGAACCGAAGGTAATGTATATTTTTAGCAGTTCTGGAAATCTAAGCTGCCCTGAGAGGAACTGAGGGTCTTTGGAAAGGACTGCCTCACACAGCTGTGCCTGAAAAAGGTGACGTAAAATCTTCAAAGGGTCAAAGAACAGGGGAGCGAGTAAAGGTATTCTCTTGCTTCTTAGGAAAGACGTCAGCCACGGAAGAAGAAACCAAACTGTGTTTCGTTCATTATATCATCCATCTCAGAGGGGCTCAGCGATATCAACAAGAGCTTGCCAGAGGATCTCCCAAATCAGTCTTTTCTGGTTTTCTGCCAGGGGTCATTTTGTAGAAAAATAGGTGGTGGAACTCATTAGCATAACTTATTAGCGCCCCACCAGCCAATAGCAACCCGCCGCAAGAAGGGAGAGCCCTGGGTGAGCGAGGCCTGCTTGGGCTGGCTAGAGATCCAACCAACCCAAGCAGGCCTCACTCACCTGGGGCTCTCCTTGGCTGCCTCCCCCAGTAAAAAGTCCAGCAAGCCACCTGCTGCCCAGAATCACATAAGAAGTGGAGAAAGAGTGGTGTGGGCTTCTCCAGGGGTTGATGAGGGCTGCTGGAGGTGTGGCAAAGCTCCTGGTGGCTGGCTGGCTGCCTGCTCTCCTAATCCATGGATTGTTATGCAGCTGCAGGTACTATCCAATGGAGAAGGTAGGTGGGGAGGAAGATGGGGAACCCTCAGAAAGGCTCAGGAGCTGTGCTCCTGTGAGCTCCTGCTGAATTCAAGGCCTGTCTATACCTATCCCACTTTTCTCCCCTAAGGGCATCCAGAGCAGCTCTCAACAGTTAGATTTCCACAACAACCCTGGAAGAGAGTTTAGGCTGAGAGCGCATGACTGGCCCAAGGTCACCCAGCAGGCTTCCATAGCAGAATAGGGATTCGAACCCGGGTCACCCAGCTCTTCGTATGATATTCTAACCATGGCACCATTCTTCAGCCTGCTTGCTAATCACACATATTAATTTGGGTCAGTGTTCCATTGGGCATTTATGAGTCTTACCAAGAACATAAGACAAGCCATGTTGGATCAGGCCAATGGCCCCTCCAGTCCAACACTCTGTGTCACAAAAGAACATAAGAGAAGCCATGTTGGATCAGGCCAGTGGCCCATCCAGTCCAACACTCTGTTTCACATAACATAAGAGAAGCCATGTTGGATCAGGCCAATGGCCCATCCAGTCAAACACTCTGTGTCACAGAAGAACATAAGAGAAGCCATGTTGGATCAGGCCAATGGCCCATCCAGTCCAACACTCTGTGTCACATAAGAACATAAGAGAAGCCATGTTGGATCAGGCCAGTGGCCCCTCCAGTCCAACACTCTGTGTCACATAAGAACATAAGAGAAGCCATCTTGGATCAGGCCAATGGCCCATCCAGTCCAACACTCTGTGTCACATAAGAACATACACTCTGTGTCACATAAGAACATAAGAGAAGCCATGTTGGATCAGGCCAATGGCCCATCCAGTCCAACACTCTGTGTCACATAAGAGATGCCATGTTGGATCAGGCCAATGGCCCATCCAGTCCAACACTCTGTGTCATATAAGAACATAAGAGAAGCCATGTTGGATCAGGCCAATGGCCCATCCAGTCAAACACTCTGTGTCACAGAAGAACATAAGACAAGCCATGTTGGATCAGGCCAATGGCTCATCCAGTTCAACACTCTGTCACACAGTGGCTAAAAAAATCAGGTGCCATCAGGAGGTCCACTAGTGGGGCCAGGACACTAGAAGCCCTCCCACTGTTGCCACCCCAAGCACCAAAAATACTACAAGAATCACTACTCTTGAGGCAGATCCTCAGATTTTCCTCAAGAGTAGCGCTATACCTGACTTGAATTTACCATTGGATTGTGATACACTGAGAAAGTGATTGTGCTCCGTCTATATTATTTTTGTCCTGCAGATACTGATGACTTAACTGATTCCATAATCGGATTTTATTTTCATCTCTTGTCAAAGAAATTTATCCAAAAGAGTTGCTATCAAACCACCGTAGAGCATTTTCAAGAGATTCTCATATTGTAGTTGGAATTATTGGCTCATATGCTTCTTGGAATCAGCTCTTCCTGATATTGTTATATGTACCACATTTTGCTGATAAAGACCTGTTCTATTTCTACAGTTTCTGGGAAATCCTTGAACATCGCTTGAAGTCATCTTCATGTGGATTCTGTTCTCAGAAGGCTTTCTTCACCTTGGCTGAGGTAGACTGAGTGGTAATTTATTGAATTCCATTTGGATTGTTTCTCTATCGGATGCTTGGACTGATTTTTTTTAATTGTGTGTTATATGTTTTTGAACTTGTGATGTTCTTTCACATTATTACAATAGCATTTATTCTTGGAGTGTTTGGGAATTTATTTGTTCTTTTCACTGGTTGAGTATAAGGCAGCTTCATGCATTCATATGACATAGGAATTTCATTGCTGAGCACCAAATGGGTCTGAGCACCAAAACACCAGATCTCCTTGGTCCAGAAACTCACCAAAATAGACCTCTAGGGTTGCAGCTACAGATGGGGCATGGAGATCTCCCAGAATTGTAAATTATCTCCAAATGAGAAAAGCTCAGTTCCCCTGGAGGAAATAGCAGCTTTGGAGAGTAGACTCTATGTCAGGGTTCGGTTCCTTCATCACCACCACCCAAACTCAGATGCAACTTCCTATCCTGCAGCCCACTTCTTCTGCACCTCGTGTTTGAGAGCTTCAAGACATGAACAGCAGATGTTTGGAAGCCAGAAAAAGGAAGGAAGGAAGGAAGGAAGGAAGGAAGGAAGGAAGGAAGGAAGGAAGGAAGGGAGGGAGGAAGGGAGGAAGGGAGGGAGGGAGGGAGGGAGGGAGGGAGGGAGGAAGGAAGGAAGGAAGGAAGGGAGGGAGGGAGGGAGGGAGGAAGGAAGGAAGGAAGGAAGGAAGGAAGGAAGGAAGGGAGGGAGGGAGGGAGGGAGAGAGGAAGGGAGGAAGGAAGGAAGGAAGGAAGGAAGGAAGGAAGGAAGGAAGGAAGGAAGGAAGGAAGGAAGGAAGGAAGGAAGGAAGGAAGGAAGGAAGGAAGGAAGGATAATAGTTGGGGAGAGATGTGGAAAGAAAGCAACTTTAACTTTCAATGTATTCTCTAAGCCACTGGCTGGCTTGGCTTGGAGAAGTGATTTAAAGAGACAACTGCATTCCCCAAGATGGCCAAGGGGGTGGAGTGGTGGGTTCAAGAGCCACACAATATGTGTGAAAGAGTCACATGTGGGTCCTGAACTGTGGTTTGGTCATATCTGGACCAATTTCACACTCAGCTTACCCTGCAGTCAGGTTCCTCTTCTCTGCGCAGCGTCCGTTGGATTTCCCACTATCTGCGCCGGAGTTACAGGAAGCATCGCAGCTTTCGCGCAGCAAATGGAAACCACTAAAAAACAGTTTCCATTTGCTGCGTGAAAGCTCCGACACTTCCTGTAACTCCGGCACAGATAGTGGGAAATCCGACGAATGCTGAGCAGAGAAAAGGAACCTGACCACGCGGGGCAAGCTGAGTGTGAAATTGGTCCTGCTCTATGTTGTTATACCTTGCAGCAGTCCCTCCCCTCCCTAGGCCCCACTGCCAAATCTCCCGGGGATTTCCCAACCCAGAGCTGGGAACCCTTTGTCGATGCCCCGTGCCACCTTTCCCACTAGGGTTGCCAAGTCCAATTCAAGAAATATCTGGGGACTTTGGGGGTGGAGCCAGGAGCATGGGTGTGGCAAGCAGAATTGAACTCCAAGGGACAGCACACCTTTTAAAATGCCTTCCTTCCATAGAAAATAATGAAGGATAGGGGCACCTTCTTTTTGAGGCTCATAGAATTGGACCCCCTGGTCCAATACTTTTGAAACTTGGGGGGCATTTTGGGAAGAGGCACTAAATGCTATACTGAAAATTTGGCACCTCTACCGCAAAAAACAGCCCCCCCAGAGCCCCCAATACCCGCGGATCAATTCCCCATCATTCCTTATGGGAATTGTTCATGGAGGTGCATAATGGCTGTGGGGGTGGGGCTTCCCCCGCCGGCCAGCTGGCTGGGAGAGGGGGAAAGCCTGTAAAACCAGGGGATCCCCCGCTGAGACCTGGGGATTGGGAAGCCTATTTCCCACACTGCCGATGTGGTGCACTCTGAGACGATATGACCACTCCACCTGCCGCCTTCGGTTCCTTCATCGCCACCACCCAAACTCAGACGCAACTTCCTACCCTGCAGCCCACCTCTTCTGCACCTCGCAAACACCAATGGCCGCCACCGCATTGCTTCGGCCACCATCGCATACCCATGCAAACGTCGGCTGGGGCCTGGAGACCCCGCGCTGTGCTGTTTCACCTCGTTGGAATCAGAGCTGGTGGCCTCGGCTCAGTGTTTATCAGCAGCTTACTTCTCAGGAACCGGGCCAGATCAATACTGTATTCTTTCGGTTCGCTCTCAGCCCAGCGGGGAAGGCAATCACAGCGGTACAGGACTCTGCACCTTATGGAATAGATCGATAGTCTGACAGTGCGGCTCTTTGTTCCTCCACCTGCCTTAAGATGTTCTCCCTGCTCTACATGATTGCTTAAAGGTTTGTTTTCTCTCCTTCCCATACGACATCACTTTTCCCTCCCCGATCTCTCCTAATAGCATCACGGTAATTGCCTTGACATGAAATAAGCAGCGTAAACACAAACGCTTCGCTTTGAGGTTGGTTTTTTTTTTTTAATCCTTCTTTAAGGGGGGAGAAAAAAAACCCCAACCACCGCCAAACATCTCTATTAGGAAGAGGGTGTTGATTTGGCTTTAATATAGATTCGGAGCTTTAATGTGCATCTGTGCCTATTTGCTTGGTGTTGAGGCCGAAATGATTTTCACCGACGGGAATCATAGATGGGGTGCGTGCGTCGGGGGAGCGAAAAGCGTATCGCAGAAACTAGACAAAGTGCAAGAAAATTAGCTGAAACGTTGCGGTGCTTCAAGTCTCCATTAGTGTATCCGAGCTGCTCGGCCCGATTGGTTTGTTTGTGTTCGGAGATACCGCGGTGCGCATTTACCTGTTAACGAGGGATAAACAGAACGAAATCAGATTTCATGTAATTTTTGGGGAGGAACGGAGGGGGGAGAACTCTGGCCGACTCCGAAATGCTCCTTTCATTTCGCTTTCATGGTCGGAGGACACAGCCGCAAAGGCAGATTGCCTCATTTGGACCCCACTGTTAACAGACCACGGCTTTCTTAGATGTTAAGCTTCTATGGTTTCGCACACCCCTTTCCTCAAGCAGTGGCAATTCAGGGTAGCCTTTTTAGGCAACATTTTTGTTCAGCATTAATTTACTTACAAAAACACTCTTATCTCACCTTTCCTCTTGGCTCAAGGTGTTGGCAGAGTAATGAACACAGCAACGGCGCACAACCTAATTAAAGAGTATGTTGCGTATGTGGACTATTGTTATGTTTCACTAGTGTCCCTGCCTGGCTCATTGGAGCCTTTAGGACCGAGCTTGGGGACTCAGGAACAATGGGCAGCAGGATCCAAAGCCCTGCTGCCCTGCTCCAATCACGGCTCCCCTGCTGGTTTGAATGGTCCAATGGCATCCTAGCGTGGGAACCTTGAGCTATATATAGTTGGCCCCATTAGCTCAGTTGAGCAGTCTTCTAAGTTCAGATATTACCATGCTGTAACTCATTGAAGAGCTATGATCACTGCAACCGCATCTCCTCCTTGCATTTAGGGTTGCCAATCCCCAGGTGGGGGCAGGGGATCCCCTGGTTTGGAGGCCCTCCCCCCACTTTAGGGTCGTCAGAAAGCAGGGGGAGGGGAGGGAAATGTCTGCTGGGAACTCTGTTATTCCCTATGGAGATTTATTCCCATAGAAAATCATGGAGAATTGATCCGCAGGTATCTGAGGCTCTGGGGGGGGGGCTGTTTTTTTGGGTAGAGGCACCAAATTTTCAGTATAGCATCTAGTGCCTCTCCCCAAAATATCCACCAAGTTTCTAAAAGATTGGACCAGGGGGTCCAATTCTATGAGCCCCAAAAGAAGGTGCCCCTATCCTTCATTATTTCTTACGGAAGGAAGGAATTGAAAAGGTGTGCTGTCCCTTTAAATGTGATGGCCAGAACTCCCTTGGAGTTCAATTATGCTTGTCACAGCCTTGATCTTGGCTCCACCCCTAATGTCTCCTGGCTCCACCCCCAAAGTCCCCAGATATTTCTTGAATTGGACTTGGCAACCCTACTTGCATTGATCCCACTATATTATAGAGTAGATAAAGGTTTATTTAGGAATTAGCATACTTGATAAGGAAAGAGGAGAGGCAGATGCATCTCTAGGTGTGAGAGAGGGTAAGACTGAGTGTGGCACTTCTGAGAAGATGGAGGAAATTGCCCTGACAGTAGCAATCTGGAGACAGACAAGGAATGACACTTGACAGGAGTGGAGATGCTGACTTCACTATCCCATCTAATTGTCTTCTTGCTGCCCCCTGCAGGGTCTTCTTCTCTTCTTTGTTCACCAGGCTTAGCCTTTTCCAACACCTCTTCTCAAGGTCTGGTGTGCGAAGTCCATAAGATTAATCTTCTTAGGTAAACTTCCAAACTTTTTCTCAAGAAAGTGTCTTGGCAAGGACATCTGCAATAACTTCCTCTGTAGGTCAATATTCCAAACTCAACAAGCCCTATTTCTTGCATGTTTCTTACTTGGTGATGTTTTATAACAATGTGTTTAGTTCTTGGTTTATCTTCTCTGTCTGTGCAAGTTTTGTGCACCCTTGGTTGTACTGCTTTGGGTTGCACTACACAAAATGGTTTTACAAACCTGAGGCTGTCTTATATTGAATCAGACCCTTGATCCATCAAGGTTGGTATTGTTGACAGCAGCTCTCCAGAGAAAGGTCTTTCACATAAGAACATAAGAGAAGCCACGTTGGATCAGGCCAATGGGCATCCAGTTCATCACATAGTGGCCAAAAAACAAACAAACCCAGGTGCCATCAGGAGGTCCATCAGTGGGGCCAGGATACAACAACAACAACAACAACAATAATAATAATATTAATAATAATAAAAAAATTATTCTTATATCCTGCTCTCCCGCCAAGGCAGGCTCAGGGCGGCTCACAGAGCATGGTATACCATGATTACAATAAAATACAATCATTACTATAAAAGGCAGTTAAAATATAATTACATTACATTCATCCGTTAAGTTAAATACACATTAAAATATTATAAATTATAAATTAAAGTGCTATAGTTTGATATGTGCATAAGATGGCTTGATGTCATTTCCCGGGTTCCATCTTAAAAGCAAGTTGAAAGAGGACGGTTTTGCAAGCCCTGCGAAATTGATTTAGGTCTCGCAGGGCTCGCACCTCCTCTGGTAGTTGATTCCACCATTGGGGAGCCATTGTAGAGAAGGCCTGTTCCCTCGTTGTTTTCAGTCTGGCCTCACTTGGTCCAGGGATTCGTAAAAAGTTTTGAGAACTAGATCTCAGTGCTCTCTGGGGAACATATGGAGAGAAGCCCTCCCACTGTTGCCTCCCCCCCCCCAAGCACCAAGAATACAGAGTATAAGAACATAAGAGCATAAGAGAAGCCATGTTCGATCAGGTCAATGGCCCATCCAGTCCAACACTCTGTGTCACATAAGAACATAAGAGAAGCCATGTTGGATCAGGCCAAAGGCCCATCCAGTCCAACACTCTGTGTCACATAAGAACATAAGAGAAGCCATGTTGGATCAGGTCAATGGCCCATCCAGTCCAACACTGTGTCACACAATGGCCAAAAAAAACCCCAAGTGCCATCAGGAGGTCCACCAATGGGGCTATATGACCTCCCCAAGCAACAAGAATTCAGAGCATCACTTGCCCCAGACAGAAAGTTCCATCTATACCCTGTGGCTAATAGCCACTGAAGGACCTCTGCTCCATATGTTTATCAAATCTCCTCTTGAAGCCATCTATGCATGTAGCTGCCACCACCTCCTGTGGCAGTGAATTCCATGTGTTGATCCCTCTTTGGGTGAAGAAATACTTCTTTTTATCCATTCTGACCCAACTGCTTAGCAATTTTCATTGAGTGTTCACAACGCCTACTGCTCAATCCTTTTAATTGAAGATGCCGGGGATTGAACCTGGGACCTTTCGCATGCTGAGCAGTGGCTCTATCACTGAGCCACAGTCCCTCCCCTCTCTTTGCTTGGATAAAATGATTAGGGACTGCAGTCTGTGCTGCCGTGCATAGCTTTTTGCAGGTAAGATCCTATTTATGTCGTTTCTGTTCTGCTTAAAGTGTGATGTGAATACTTTGCCTATAATTCAGTATTCTCTGGTGGTTCCAGAGTTCTAAAGCCCTAAAGCATTGCTCAATGAATGTCCCATTCTGTTGATTGACTCACTCCATGTTATCTGCTGTGAGTCCCAGGGAGAAAGACAGACTGCACAGAAGAAGAAGAAGAAGAAGAAGAAGAAGAAGAAGAAGAAGAAGAAGAAGAAGAAGAAGAAGAAGAAGAAGATGATGATGATGATGATGATGATGATGATATTGGATTTATATCCCGCCCTTCACTCCAAAGAGTCTCAGAGCGGCTCACAATCTCTTTTACCTTCCTCCTCCACAACAGACACCATGTGAGGTGGGTGGGGCTGGAGAGGGCTCTCACAGCAGCTGCCCTTTCAAGGACCACCTCTGCCAAAGCTATGGCTGACCCAAGGCCATTCCAGCAGGTGCAAGTGGAGGAGTGGGTAATCCAACCTGGTTCTCCCAGATAAGAGAGCTCTGGCTGACCCAAGGCCATTCCAGCAGGTGCAAGTGGAGGAGTGGGGAATCAAACCCGGTTCTCTCAGATAAGAGAGCTCTGGCTGACCTAAGGCCATTCCAGCAGCTGCAAGTGGAGGAGTGGGGAATCCAACCTGGTTCTCCCAGATAAGAGAGCTCTGGCTGACCCAAGGCCATTCCAGCAGCTGCAAGTGGAGGAGTGGGGAATCAAACCCGGTTCTCCCAGATAAGAGAGCTAAGGCTGACCCAAGGCCATTCCAGCAGCTGCAAGTGGAGGAGTGGGGAATCAAACCTGGTTCTCCCAGATAAGAGAGCTCTGGCTGACCCAAGGCCATTCCAGCAGCTGCAAGTGGAGGAGTGGGGAATCAAACCCGGTTCTCCCAGATAAGAGAGCTAAGGCTGACCCAAGGCCATTCCAGCAGCTGCAAGTGGAGGAGTGGGAAATCAAACCCGGTTCTCCCAGATAAGAGAGCTAAGGCTGACCCAAGGCCATTCCAGCAGCTGCAAGTGGAGGAGTGGGGAATCAAACCCGGTTCTCCCAGATAAGAGACCGCACACTTAACCACTACACCAAACTGGCCAACGAATAAATAAATAAAACAATCCCTCCCGCATGATGGGCCGAGGGTGGCTTGCTGCATTTTTTCCCCTGGTGCAGACTGTCCAGCGCCGATATTTCTCAATAACCAGTTCTTTGTTTTATTGTTAGCAACTCAGGAGTTGTACCAAGGACACAAGCCTTGGGAGTAATGACGTACACACAGTTACACAGTTGCTATATAGGATGTCATCAAAGGTTACCATACAGATGCATACTTGAGTCACGGGTTCAAAGGTTACTAAACCACTATCTATTTTATTACTAAGGAATTTTAGGCTATTGGAAACATCAAACATTCTCACACTAGTCTGGGAGAAGATAAGGGTTGTCTGTGTGAAACTGTGGGAGAGGTGACTTGAAGGTAATGCCAGCCAGGCTGTAGCATAAACATCCTAGGGCCAGATGGATATATTACTTGCCCACTGGTTGTCAATAACGGGGGGAGCAATAGAGAGTTGGTGACCTGTTCTTTCTCTAGGAAAAATGCATTACAGAAATGAGCACGCTTGACACAGACTCATCCAGTTGCTGATTTCATCCAAAGCATTCACCTTCAGCTGGCAGCTGAGGTCTCAAAACTAGGTCCCATCTAGAGATGCTCAAACATTCGCAGGTTCAGCTAATGTCCTGTTCTCTGGTTGTAAGCAGTGTAGTGAGTTTTTCAATGAGCAAAGAAACACGAATCAGAACTTGGAGAGTACTTGAAGCCGGCCACTTGACCTGGAAGCTCAAACCTGAATTCCCCAGAATGCATTGCTCTATTGACCAGGATGTTCCTAGGAAATGTCATAGAACCAACCAACCGGAGGGGGAGGGACTGTGGTTCGTGTCATCTGATCTGAAGGCAGGAGGTCCCAAGTTCAATCCTGGTCACCTCCAGTTAAAATAATCAGATATTCAGTAATAGGAAATACATTCTCGTGAGACCCTGGAGAGCCAGTTTGGTGTAGTGATTAAGTGCATGGACTCTTATCTGGGAGAACCGGGTTTGATTTCCCACTCCTCCACTTGCAGCTGCTGGAATGGCCTTGGGTCAGCCATAGCTCTCATAGTCCTTGAAAGGGCAGCTTCTGTGAGAGCTCTCTCAGCTCCACCTACCTCACAGGGTGTCTGTTGTGGGGGAGGAAGGCCAGAGAACTAAAGTGGGGAAGAGAGTGCAAGAGCCAAGGGGGTCACTGGAAGGAGGAATGGGATTAAAGAGGGTGGGGCAGGGTTCCCCCTTAGTTTCATAGTTCTTGTAGGAGCTGCATTTTCTTACCTTGGTGTCAAGGCAAAGAGAGATGCATAATAATGCAAATAGTAGTCAGGGATTTATATGTTACATGTGTGTTTCCTTGTCTCACTGATGCCAAAAAAATAAAAAAATAAAAATTCCTCATCTTTCCCTATGCTGATTTTATGGGGACTGTTATTCCCAGCTCAGTTTTTAAGTCTCCTTCTAGCATGGTCCTGCTGTAAAGTGCATACGTATGTATTTTATCTTTCTGTTTAAAGAAAGTTGTAAGAGTTTTAACCAAAAAAAAGGGTGGGTAATATTTGTTTGTGTCCTGAGGCTCTAAAACATCTGACATTTATTTTATGTGGCTGTTACATTAAGCAAGTTTGACCATCCCTGAGCTAGTCAATGATAGCCTCATGGAAGAACACTCTCTCAACACTGAGCTATACGTTGCCATTCTTTGGGCAGCCAATTCCCTTTCATTGACTTCTTTCAAGCATGAATCCTGTGAGACGCTCCTCCTTTGAAATGCCTGGCATGCTGCTTTGAAGGGGACAGGGCCCAAAGATGACCAAATGGACACTCCTTCCCTTCCAAACAACCACCCTCCATGGCTGCATGGGGTCAACGTGGGATAAGAGCTCTGATTGGTACCCATTGCAATTACCGACTTTTTGAAAAAGGCAGATCATTTCCCATCAGTTGTAATGCACGTTAATATAATCCAGCTCGAGCCCTTTTCTGCTGCATGGAAATTGGCCGTATCTGATGTATATTTCTTCATTTCCTTAATAAAGGTAAATCTTTCCTGCTCAGCTTTGAGGCTCCCAGAGACCAGATTAATATTAGAATTAAGTGGAGATATTCAAGCGCATAATGCTGCTGCTACATGGATGCTTATGAATTTATACAGGGGTGGAATTCTAGCAGGAGTGCCTTTGCATATTAGGCCACACACCCCGATGTAGCCAATCCTCCGAGAGCTTACAAAAAAGAGCCTTGTAAGCTCTTGGAGGATTGGCTACATCAGGGGTGTGCGGCCTAATATTCAAAGGAGCTCCTGCTAGAATTTCACCCCTGAATTTATAGGGACTGTGGTATACATACCACACATATTTTTTACAGTGACTTTCATTCTGAAAAGATTTCTTTTACTATTATACATTCGACTAAATATTAGGAAGAACTTCCTGTCAGTTAGAGCAGCTTCTCAGTGGAACAGGCTTCCTTGGGAGCTGGTGGGCTCTCCTTTGGAGGTTTTTAAACAAAGGCTAGATGGCCATCTAACAGCAAGGCTGATTCCATGAACTCAGGCAGAGCATGGGAAGGAGGGCAGGAAAGAAGAAGAAAACAATGACCACAGATTTATACCCCACCCTTCTCTCTGATTCAGAGTCTCAGAGCAGCTCACAATCTCCTTCCCCCACAACACACACCCTATGAGGTGGGTGGGGCTGAGAGAGCTCTCCCAAAGCTGCCCTTCCAAGGACAACTCCAACAAGAAATACGGCTAACCCAAGGCCATTCCAGAAGCTGCAAGTGGAGGAGTGGGGAATCCAACCTGGTTCTCCCAGGTAACAGTCTGAACACTTAACCGCTACACCAAACCAAGGTTGCTATTCAGAGGCAGGCATCAGCCAACCACCTTTGAACTTCCCTTGCCTTGAAAATCCTACGGGGTTGCCATCAGTCAACCACAACTGAACCGCACTTCCCGGCACCAACTGAAGCAGGACGCGGTCCGTCTGTAGAAGTTGGGAGACAATTTAGAAGTCTGCGAAAGCCCAGTTTGACCGATGGCTCCAAGCCTGCTAGAGCTCAATGTATTAGGCATATGATTAGTCAAATCTGGCAGATATCAGTTGCTTTTGAGGAGCAAAAGCTTTTGGATAGTACGCCCTTGGGAGTAGAAAGTCCCCCCTCCTCGTGTCTAGATTAAGTGGTGGTGACAGTTGATTTTTTTTTTCCTTCCTCATGTGATTGATCAAGGAAGGGTGCTTTCCTTCTGCTTAGCGAGGAAAGAAAGGATGATTGGTTGAATTACTTTGCTAAGGTCACCAAGTTCCCACTTGAGCTATTGATCTGGCCTTGTGGATACATGTAAGTAACAAAGAAGAGTTCTCTTGGCTTTTCTGTGTGTGTGTGTTTTTGAAGGTGATAAAGAGGTCAAAACTCAATCAAATCAAAAGCGGCTGTGTGCCACGCAATAGGTGGTAAAATTGACATCCCGACATGCCTCCGGATCGCGCGGCTTCAACGGTTTTGCAGCGACTGCAGTCGGCAAGCCCTTAACGACTGGAGATGGGTTACAGGCCCCAGGAAAGTCGGGGCTAATGAGCCGCCCCCGGTTGGAGGCACTGAATCCACTCGTTTCAGAGCAAGCCTTCCAGAGTCAACACAGTGGGATCATGTTTGCATCCCTGACCCGGCTTTCGCAGTGCAGGACCTGCATCTATTTTGGCCAGTTTGATGAAGTGGTTAAGTGGGTGGACTCTAATCTGGGAGAACCAGGTTTGATTCCCCCACTCTTCCACATGCAGCTTCGGAGTGGCCTTGGGTCAGTCATAACCAGGGGTGGAATTCTAGCAAGAGCTTATTTGCATATCAAGCCACATACCCCTGATGTAGCCAATCCTCAAAGAGCTTACAAAAAAGAGCCTTGTAAGCTCTTGGAGGATTGGCTACATCAGGGGTGTGTGGCCTAATATGCAAAGGAGCTCCTGTTGGAATTCCACCCCTGCTCATAACTCTCTTAGAGCTGTTCTCTCAAGAGCAGTTCTCAAAAGAGCTCTCTCAGGCCAACCTACCCCACAGGATGTCTGTTGTGGGGAGGGGAAGAGAAAGAGATGGTACGCCACTCTGAGACTCGGGGTGAAGGGCAGGGGGTATATATTCAAACTTCACTTCCTCCTTCTCCTCAGGTGTGATGCCAGCACTTCCTGGCTGGACTGGAAGTGACTTCATAAAGGTCACCTCCCCTGTAGTAAATGCCCACCTCCCCCCATCTCCTGCTGGTTTCCAGGTCATGCCTGGTAAACCCACAAATGAATTAATGGTGGAATATGTCAGAAGAAGAATGTGGATTTATACCCTGCCATTTTCTCTGAATCAGACTCAGAGTGGCTCACAATCTCCTATATCTTCTCCCCCCACAACAGACACCCTGTGAGGTAGGTGGGGCTGAGAGGGCTCTCACAGCAGCTGCCCTTTCAAGGACAACTCCTACGAGAGCTCTGGCTGACCCAAGGCCATTCCAGCAGGTGCAAGTGGAGGAGTGGGAAATCAAACCCAGTTCTCCCAGATAAGAGTCTGCCCCCTTACTACTACATCAAACTGGCTCTCATAGGCAGGTGTGCAGGGCCATGGGGGGTGACTCCGGTTTTACTTGTTTTGCAGTTTCGTTTGGAAGGCTGGTCTAAGGTTGCTTCTCAAGAGAGTAGTCAGCAGTGGACGATGCCACCCACCTTCGGTACACTCATGGGCGTTGCATTCAGAAAGTCAACAACAACAACAACAACATTTTATTTGTATCCTGCCCTCCCCGCTAGAGCAAGCTCAGGACGGCTAACAGCACAATTCAAGCTTCAATCATACAGGAATAAATAAAATCACATTAAACAGTTTAATTAAAATTCAGATTAAATTTTAAAAGTTAACTAATAAAAGTGCTAATGCTATATTTGCTTTTATGATGGCAGTTTTTCTTAACAATTTCGTTCTTCTTCAGCGAAAGCCAATCGGAAGAGGATGGTCTTGCAGGCCCTGCGGAACTGTTCAAGGTCCCGCAGGGCCCGCATTTCCTCTGGAAGTTGGTTCCATAGGCTCGGAGCTATAGAGGAGAAGGCCCGGTTACGGGTGCTTTGCAACTTCACCTCTCTCGGTCCGGGAATAGTCAACAAGTTTTTCCCGGCTGACCTCAGTGCTCTCTGGGGTTCATATGGGGTTCTTAGAGCTGTTCTCTCAAGAGCCGTTCTCAAAAGAGCTCTCTCAGGCCAATCTACCTCACAGGATGTCTGTTGACTTTGACCTCGCCACCAGTCACTACAAAAGGAAATCCGTAAGGCTGGGGAACATTTTTAGAAAGGGGGGGGGGACTTGCGAGCCATGAAATAGCATCATCCTGCTTGGAAATTAAATTAAGCAGCTGGAATTCTGTCTTGGTAACATCATTAGCAGTAGCAAAGGTAAACATGGCTTCTTCTTCTTCTTTTATTGCGGCTTCTTCTTCTTTTATCTACTCCAGATGATCACATCTCTGTTTTAGTCAATTGCAACTTCCAGATCAGAGCTGCCGGGCGAAAAGACGGACATTAAAAAAACAGATCCGGTTCCTTTGAAACGATAACATAAAGGAGCCTGCGGGGTAAATTTGGAAGAGAGGGAGGAAGGCTGGTGGGCATCATGGATGTCAGAACTCACAAGAAAGGATATTTGTTACTTCGTCTTTTTTTTTGCAATAAAACAGAAAGCTGCAATGCCGGCGTCGTTCAGGGTGGGAATTGATGTCATTATCTGTTTTGCACTTGTTAGCCACTCTGATACTTTGGTTTTCTTACTTTTCCCCCACATGGATCACAGAGAACTTTATTTCCCATTCTCCAGTCCTGAACATTATACGCAGTCCCATATCAGCCCAAAGCCCAAATGCCAGTTTGGTGTAATGGTGAAGTGCACGGGCTCTTATCTGGGAGAAACGGGTTTGATTCCCCGCTCCTCCGCTTGCAGCTGCTGGAATGGCCTTGGGTCAGCCTTAGCTCTCACAGGAGTTGTCCTTGAAAGAGCAGCTGCTGTAAGAGCCCTCTCAGCCCCACCCACATCACAGGGTGTCTGTTGTGGGGGGAGAAAATATAGGAGGTTGTAAGCCACTCTGAGTCTCTGATTCAGAGAGAAGAGCGGGGTATAAATCTGTGGTCTTCTTCTTCTATGGTCTTTTGGTAAATGGAATGCCCACCAAAGGGTGGGAAACATGGATTGGTATACACACATTCGTTCCTGACTTCTTCTTTTTTTCTAAGTCAACTTGTTTAAGATCACTTTGTTGGTTTAAGTGGGTTGTCAACCATGCAGCTAGGGCTGAGAGGAAGGTGAGGATTGGTGTGATTGGCTCTTGATGTCACAGAACCACCAATGGATTTGCAGAGAGCCATCACATTTCCTTACACGTTTTATGTGAGGCAAATGCACTGTGCCAACATGAAAGGTTTCTGGTTTCCCAAACAGATCGAAAAGTTGTGATCTTTGAAAGCTTCCATCCTTCTCCACTGGCCTGTTTTGCATGCCTCGATTGTTTTGAATATGTATTTTCTACTGGCCTGACATTTTGTTGGTCTTTTTTTTAAAAAAAAAAAAATCTGCTAATTATGCATTGCAGCAAAGCGCATCACTTAAATTATACAGCGACCCCAAAAGCAGAATAAATAATCCTCAACTACAGAAGAAGAAGTGGTAGAAGAAGAATGCTTGCACACAAAATCTTATATGTGGAATAAAACGTTGGTCTTAAAGCTGCCATGAGACTCCAGCTTTGTTTCTCTCTCTCTCTTTTCCCCCCCAAAAAGAGGAAGAGAAGCCCCTGAGAAGGAAGATAGGGTTGCCAAGTCCAACCCCAGAAATATCTGTGGACTTTGGGGGTGGATCCAGGAGACTTTGGGGGTGGAGCCAGGAGACACTGGGGTGGAGCTAGGGGGGAGCAGCCACGGCGAGCGGAGAAGAGGCGGCAGCGGCCTCACCCGCTCCGCTCCACCTCTGGGGTGGAATTGGAGGGGGTGTGGATGCGGGCCGGGGGCATGGCGAGCAGCGAGTCCGGGTCCAAGAAGGGCCCGGATTCGCGGCTCGCCATGCTCCTGGCCTGCCTCGCCCTCCCCTGCGCTGCTTCCGCCTCTTGGCTGCTCCTCCGAGATGGGCTCAGCCTGGGCCCATCTCGGAGGAGCAGCTGTGGTGGGCGGGGAGGGGGCGGGGAGGGGTGGCAGCGGCACGGCCCATGCTCCCCGGCACCGTTTCCCCCCTCCCCCGCTTCCTTCTTTTTGGGGAGCGGGAGAAGAGGGTGGAAATTCTGGGGTCCCCCACCAGGGCGGGAGGGTTGGGAAGCCTAAAGGAAGAAGAAGAAGAAAGAGAAGAAGAAGATGATGAAGAAGAAGATATTGGATTTATATCCTGCCCTATACTCTGAATATCAGAGTCTCAGAGCAGTCACTATCTGATCTACCTCCCCCACCACACAACAGACACCCTGTGAGGTGGGTGGGGCTGAGACAGCTCTCAAAGCAGCTGCCCTTTCAAGGACAACCCCTGCCAGAGCTATGGCTGACCCAAGGCCATTCCAGCAGCTGCAAGTGGAGGAGTGGGGAATCAAACCCGGTTCTCCCAGATAAGAGTCCGCACACTTAACCACTACACCAAACTGGCACAGAAGAAGAAGAGGAGGAGGAGGAGAATCATAGAGTTAGAAGGGACCTCCAGGGTCATCTAGTCCAACCCCCTAAGAAGAAGGAGCAGTGAGCAATGACTCATTAAATTCTTCCACAGATTCTGTTAGTCTTGAAGGTGCCACTGGACTCTTGTTCTTTTCTGCTGCTCCAGATGGACTAATACATCTACCCATCTATCTTGATTTACATAAGCTACATAAGGGTGGTTCCTGTGGGTATGTTGATACGACAAATTCATGCACAACAAATGGGTGAGTTTGTTAAGTGCGTGATGTGCAAAGCAAAGATCACAGCGTTGCTGTTGCTTGGGAATGCTGATCTTTTTATACATGCCTAGCCAGAGGCCAGTTCAGGGCTCTGCTACAGACGGGAGATCTGCAAGCAAAAACAAATGGGTGAGGAAGGTAGTTCACTTGGGAAGCGAGCATGCAGGCAGATACTTGAACCCGTTAGCAGGTAAATAAGTAAAGAGGGACATGCAACATGTAAGCACAGGTTGGCAAATATACGAGCAACAAAGTGCACAGACTATGGATCTGGTAGAATCAGGGCTTTTTTTGCAGCAGGAACTCCTTTGCATATTAGGCCACACCCCCTGATGTAGCCAATCCTCCTGGAGTTTTCAGTAGGCCCTGAACTAAGAGCCCTGCAAGCTCTCGGAGGATTGGCTACAACAGGGGTGTATGGCCTAATATGCAAAGGAACTCCTGCTACAAAAAAAAAAAAAAAAAAGCCTTGGGTAGAACCCTACTTGTGCTGGGATTAAATCACTTGACACCATCTGCAATACAACCTGTTGGCCATTTTTCAGTGACGGCGCTGCAGTAGAGAACAGGCAAGCAATTGCCTCCTGTACCCAACTCACATCACGAGGACAATGTCATGAATTACCATTAGGAGATCCTTGCTGCTTTCCAGATGTTCATTGCTATGCCACAACATCTTTTTCATGTCATATGCTTGCAATCAACATCTCAGCTGGTATCAGGGTCCTCTCCCTCCCCCTACCCACCCACACACCCTGAGCTGCTGATTTGCGTGGAATAATGGAGCACTTAATCTGATCTGGCTCACTCTGCTGTTTGGACAATGGCTCTCCTCCACCCCTTGTTTCAAACATCAACACAATGTGCCAAGCGCCTGATTATTGTATCGGGCTGTGTCATCCGAGAAACTCAAGATAGCCTGTTGCGATGCGAGTCACCTGCGTTCACCGCCCTTTCGCGTCCTTCCGAGTGCGAGTGGCATATCTTGGCGTTTCAACTTGTCTGAGAGCCTCTTATCTCTCCCGCTATGCGGCATCAGTTGCAAATTCTAAACCTTTCGGCTCAACTTTTATTTATCGCTCTGTTACTTCTCTCTCTCCCCCCCCCCCCGCCTTGCTCGCTCCCTAACAGCATTAATAGTGTTTTATTTGGGGGGCTACGCAGCTTGTTTTGGGTAAATGGAGAGGCTCCCTTGGAACAGTTGAGCTGAGGGTGATCAGATAACGCAGCATCCCAGACAGGTGGTCCTGATAATACCGTCTGGGGTCTGGGAGACTGTTGTTAAACAGGCGAGGCATTGGCGCCACATTAGACAGTTAACGCTTGTGTTCCGCTGCTGACAAAATCATTATTTCTCAGCCGTGGCCCTTTAAGGTTAAGGGTTCTATTGTGTTTTAGGTGTAAAGTTATTCAACAGGGAGACAATCATGGATACAGGAGATCAGACACCTCTTCAGAGAGCAAAGGGAAAAAAAAATGTGGACCAGGACAGTTAGGAATACAGGAAAGCATGTGACTCTGCGTTGTCAGACCAGGGATTTATAGATAACTAGACAGTGCAGTGCTCTCCCGAATTTCAAATGTGGGTCTCTATGCCTGCTCCAACACAGACCTTAAAGGCACCCCCTATTATGGCAGGTAGGGATACTCAAATGACCCCTGGTTTGGCTCATATCCCATTCACCAGTTGCAAACAAGGGACCAATTTTCCAAGCAGCTGTTCATTGATCTGTTCCCAGCGGGTTGCTTTACCATTTCCTTTCCTAACGGTGTGGTTGGTAAAGTGCAATCCCCTTTTTGTCCAGGCTCCCAATACTCCCTCTAAGCTGTGGAGTCTTGTGAGCTACTGGCATTGAAGCTGTGAGCTGCGGCATAGATTAGTTGGCTTTGGGGGCATTTTTTTTTCCTGAGCTAAGACAAAAATGTGTAAGTCGGATGCTGAAAAACTGTGAGCTAGCTCACACTAACTCAGCTTGGAGGGAACACTGAGTTCCATTCCCCACGCATACTGCACATCATTCTACTGAGTATTGTTTAAACACACAGTTAAATCATTTCAGGGGTGGAATTCTAGCAGGCGCTCCTTTGCATATTAGGCCACACATCCCTAATGTAGTCAATACTCCAAGAGCTTACAAAAAAAGAGCCTTGTAAGCTCTTGGAGGATTGGCTACATTAGGGGGGTGCGGCCTAGTATGCAAAGCTCCTGCTAGAATTCCATCCCTGCAAATGTTTGTGCAGCCCCTGACAAAAATCTCCGTAGAGTATTCAGTGATAAGTAAGTGAGATTTCTGTGCCCTCTATGTGACGAATAAACAAAGAACTATGCACATTTGCTTCAAAGATACACCTTTGCCTCTCACCAGCAGAAGGAACAGCAGCAGAGTTCTAGCCACTTATCTAGCACATTTAGGGTTGCCAAGTCCAATTCAAGAAATCTTTGGGGACTTTAGGGGTGGAGCTAGGAGACTTTGGGGGTGGAGCCAGGAGACACTGGGGTGGAGCTAGGAGCAAGGGTGTGACAAGCATCACTGAACCCCAACGGGAGTTTTGGCCATCGCATTTCAAGGGACGGCACACCTTTTTAAATGTCTTCCTTCCCTCCACCCTCCCCTTCTCTGATTTCACCTCAGAGGTGGAGCGGAGCGGGCGACGCTGCTGCACTGCTGCAGCCTCTTCTCCGCTTCACCATAACTGCTCCTCCGAGATGGGCTCAGGCTGAGCCCATCTCGGAGGAGCAGCTACGGTGAAGCGGAGAAGGGGCGGCAGCGCAGCAGCGTCACCCACTCCGCTCCGCCTCTGAGGTGAAATCAGAGAAGGAGAGGGTGGAGGCAGGCCAGGAGCATGGCGAGCCACAAGTCCAGGTCCTAGAAGGACCCAGATTCACGGCTCGCCACGCTCCTAGCCTGCTTCCACCCTCCCCTTCTCTGATTTTACCTCAGAGGTGGAGCAGAGCGGGCGATACCGCTGCGCTGCTGCCGCCTCTTCTCCGGTTCACCTTAGCTGCTCCTCCAAGATGGGGCGGCTCGCCACACTCCTTGGCGCCATTTCCCCCCTCCCCCCTTTCCATTTTTTGGGAGAGCGTGGGAAGAGGCTGTAAATCCTGGGGTCCCCCACCAGGGCAGGAGGGTTGGGAAGCCTAAGCACATTGTTATCCCATCTTCCCTTCAAGGATATTGTGGGGGAGGGGCGTAAATTCTTCTCCTGTGTAGGATGTAGATTCAGAATTGCTCTAAAACATGGACAGAGTGCCAAATAGAATTGCACTAATCATGATCATAGAACTCATTTGCACTAACTTGCCTTAACATTATATTCACACACAAAAAATGTGAATATTTTTACCATTACACTCAAAGTATTATATTTGCATAACTTGCCTTAAAGTATATAGTGCCTTTTTCTCTCTGTTCTAGGCCTCAAGTGGTCTGGGAAATAAAGGGCAATGGCTTCCATTGCTAAGCATATTAGATATGAAAGAATCTTCTTTAGCAAAAGCCTGTTATCGTAATTTGTTCTGTAAACATCTTTTAGTGGAGAGTAAGCTGTCTTTTCTACCTCCAGGAGAATCTGGGAGCCTATCTCTCAGAGAAGGTCAGAGCAGAAGCTCTACTCTTACTCATTCTGGAATTGGGCAAGGCGGCCTACACTGAAGAACAGAGAAGTAGGGAAAACCGCAGATATGAGACTTGGGGGTCTTGATTAGAGACCCCGGGTGATATCAATTTATCTGAGAGCCAGTTTGGTGTAGTGGTTAAGTGCATGGACTCTTATCTGAAAGAACTGGGTTTGATTCTCCACTCTTCCACTTGCAACTGCTGGAATGTCCTTGGGTTAGCCATAGCTCTTGCAGAGGTTGTCCTTGAAAGGGCAGCTGCTGTGAGAGCCCTCTCAGCCCCACCCACCTCATTGGGTGTCTGTTGTGGGGGGAGAAGATATAGGAGATTGTAAGCTGCTCTGAGCTTCTGATTCAGAGAGAAGGGCGGGGTATAAATCTGCAATTCTTCTTTCGCTTCTACGTTGGGAGATGGGATGTTTATTTGACCAATGAATATAATCAAAGTGTCAGAAGCGAAGCCAATCTGTAAACTGGCCTTTGTTTACAAAAGGTATAAATGTTATGGCTATGGGGGAATGATTTGGAAGGAAAATGGAGGAAGTGAAGGAAGGGTGAAAGAGGTTGTTTTCCTTCCCACATTGTGACGGAAAGCTAGGGGTTAACCAGAAACTGAAGACGCACAGGGCCTGCGTCAGGTGACCTGAGGGTGGGGGCAAAGTGCTCGGAGCTCTCAGGGAGGGAAAGTGGTTGAGGGACAGAAACGGCTGAGGCAGTCATTCAGTCAGTTGGTGTCTGACAGAGTTGGTGCCTGTCAGAAGTCTGTCAGAGTTGGGGCCTGACAGAGACTGAGTGGGTCAGTTTGTGCCTGACCAAGGCTGGGAGGGCAGCTGATCCTGTGAAGGAGCTTGAGACAGTGACGGGAAAGTCTTCCAGAGACTGCAAGCTCGACCAAACCAGCCAAGAGGGCTGTGTGTGAGGAACAAGAGTGAGTCAGTCAAGACCTGAACGGTCACAGACACCTATAGACAACTCAGAAGATCTAGTGAGGTGGTTGAGGGAGTGGATGTGGGTCTGAGACACCAGAAGGGCTGAGAGGAGAGACTCCAGTCGAGGGGTGAGACTTGGCACATCATTCCCAAGAGGCCAGACCTTGGCTAGAGGTGGAGAGAGCAAGTTATAGGGAAACTGTGAACTGTGTAACCGAGAGACTCAAAGAAGGAAGAAAAAGTGATTGTAAAGCCTGAAACAACTGAGTAACATGTTAGCCTGTGTAAATATCTCCCATATCCCCAGTTTAAGACTTTGTGTTATAATAAATCTGTGGTTTGAGTTAAAGTTCTTGAGAGCCTATATTTTTGGGAAAAAGTACAAAGCTGCTGTGGTCCCCTACGAAGAGAATTCTATTTCCATCAAATAATTAAGTAAAATACCCCGAAGAGACTGAGTAAAAGAGATCCAGCGAGGCCGTGAGGCGGGCGCTGCTATACACATTAATGTGAAAACAATAAAAATCTGCATATTCGTATCACTTCCACCTCTGTTGTTGAGTCTCTTGATTGGAGGAAAAGGGGATTCTGCTAGATGCAACACCTGTGTTCCAGTTTGCCTTAAAATCATCTCCATGAGACAGGTGAGCCTAAGAGTCAACATGTGGCCCAAAGTCATCCACTGATCTCTCAGATCCTATCCTGACCCTGTAATCCAGACACCCCCACTTTTTTAAGCCTGTGGACATCTTTGGCATTTTGGCACATGGTGGTGTGGGCACAACCACAAAATGGCCACCATGGTAGGAGGAACTGACCACAAAATGGCTACCACAGGAGGTGGAGTCGTACACAGAGGAAGCATAAGTGCAGGGGGAAACAGGAATAAGTTCAAAAATACACCAAGAAAAAAGAGTGAAAGAGAATAAAAGCAGCACTATGGTCAGAGCTCCGGAACCTCTAAATTTTATTATGCTTTCTTTCTTACCACCCCTACGCCCAGTAATTGCTTTTGCACTCCATTGTTCAAACCCCCTGTGAGAATTTTGCTGAACTCTAAGATTTGACAAACTTTCTAATATTTTTCCTCACAAAAAAAATGGGGAAATAACCAAAACACAAAAAGCAGACAGATGGAAATCTTCATCCTTCCACTGTGGCCACCTAGAAGAAAGTAACTTCGAAAGTATGATGGGAGTAAGACTTTATGATGACAATTATAATTCAAGAAGCATTTTAAGGTAGATGCTGAACTGATAGAATTAAGTACACCTTCCAGCGATGTCAGGGATGGGTGCCATATGCAAATGAGTGATGCAAATATGTGGTGCTAATGAGCTCCAGCACCTCTTTTTCTACAAAATGACTCCTGACTATGGTGGTAGTTGATTCCAAAACAATGGGCATTTTCGCACTCACCTTCAGCCGGCGCGACCCCCCTCTTCACCGCGCAGGATCTGCGCGGATTTCCGTTTCCGTTTGAGCGGCTTTTGCGCCGGGAGTTTCCGGCGCAAAAGGCTGCTCCACGGCGTTTAGTGCGAAATCCGCGCAGATCCTGCATGGTGAAGAGGGGGGTCGCGCCGGCTGAAGGTGAGTGCGAAAACGCCCAATGTCATTTTAATCTGTACAGACAATTAGCTGTCCAATGGCCAATGAGAAGCCCTGCTGGGCCACATCCCCATATGGCTCCACCCACATTCTAAAAACCAATTGGTGGACACCAGGCAAGGTACTGGCAAATGCCACAGTGTCTCTCCACATGCCACATTGTGCATCCTTGCCCCAAGCATTGCTCCATGCTGACTGTATTCAAGGCTCACACCATCCCTAAGCATCTAGGATTTCTGTTCAGTCGCCTTCCAATCTCTTTCAGTTCTATGAGATAAAGGTTCAGGTCATGATCATTTCATAGAACCATAGAACTGTAGAGTTGAAAGGGACCTCCAGGATCATCTATTCCAACCCCCACTCCAGACCATGATCATATCATAGACTCATAGAACCATAGAATTGAAAGGGACCTCCAGGGTCATCTAGTCCAACCCCCTCTTCAAACCATGATCATATCAAAGAACCATAGAGTTGAAAGGGATCTCCATGCCATGGTTATCTAGTCCAACCCCCTCTTCATACAATGATCATATCATAGAACCATAGAAACATAGAGTTGAAAGGGACCTCCTGTCAGGCTCTGTAACTCTATCATATTAAAAATGCAGAATAATAACCAAATGGACTCTTCATACTAACCCCAAGCCTTTCATTATACTGTAGCCAGTGCGCATATCAAAGGGGGGGACATTTGATGTGTAAACTTTGTTTAGGTTGTAAAAGGAGCAAAAGAATGCGACTGTTAATAGATACCGCGGTCGGCCAGCATCTTCCCAGAGGCTAAGAGATAAGCGGAAGCTCTCGTGTGAAAGTTTGCACCTTCACTCCCTTTTGTTTTGAGAATAGTGACTTTGTTTAGATACTGCCCATTCCCAGGCATTAGTCTCAACTTCTGTACCCAACTATGAGTTTCCAATAAAAGTATACATTGTTTCAATAAATACTGCCTTGAGATTCCATCGCTTGACATTTTGAGACTAATTTCTAAAAAGGGGTTTATCTGAACCGGCCACTTTGAAGTCGAATGGCTGAAAAAGTTCCGGATAACGGAGAACCTCCAAGGGAACCGAAAACTTAGAGGCGCTCACTGGGCACCGAAAATTAACCACCAAACAGATTAGGCGGGCGGGATTCTTCGCCAAATTTGATTTCACTCTACGACACATCCCCAGTTCAAAGAACTTTTTAGCAGATGCCTTCTCTTGGCTGCCGCAGCACGAAAGCCAGAGGGAGAAGACCATAGACTCTCTCATCCCGCTCTTGGCAGTCGCAGGGGGCGTAACTACCTGGTCAGGGAAAAAGACCGGGACACCAGAACCATGGGGAGGAAAACATACTAATCACAGAAACGGAGCAAGAAGGGGAGGAACGGCTGGAGGGGCTAGTGAAGGGAGAAGGAGGATTTTGGTATCATGAAGGGAAATTGTACGTCCCCAAAAGCCTCCACCAGGAAGTGCTACAGCACTGACACAACAGTAAATTAGCAGGGCATTTTGGCTATGTAAAAACACTGCACCTGGTCAACAGGCAATTCTGGTGGCCCCAAACGAAAAAGGACATTTCAGAATTTGTAGCTTCCTGTCCAACCTGCATAATGGCCAAAAAGAGGGGAGTTTTGCAAACTGACAGGTATTGAACAGGGGCTGAGTTCCACCTACCACTCGCAAACGGACGGACAGACGGAACGAGTGAACTCTCTTCTCGAACAGTATCTATGGTGCTTCAACAATTACCAACAAAACAACTGGGTGGAACTATTGCCCTTTGCAGAATATGGTTAGAACAATAGCTTGCATAGCTCAACAAAAACCTCCCCATTCCAAATTGTGAATGGATACAAAGGAAAGCCCTTCCCCAATTTGCCTGCCACCAACACTACAAGTTCCCCCACCTCGTGTCATCAGTGGTGGAAAACTCTCACCAAAGGGTGGGGAATAATCCAAGAAAACTTAGAAGTGGCCAAACGGGACTGTAAAGCACACTTTGACAAAAAACGCTCACCTGAATGGAACTTCAAAATAGGGGATACTGTGTTCCTTTCAACCAAAAACTTATCATTACCATAATCATCCAGAAAATTGGTATACAAATATTTAGGACCTTTCAAAATCAAAAGAGTGATAAATGCAGTGACTGTAGAACTAGAACTGCCTAAAATGTTTAGTAAAATTCATCCTGTTTTCCATTGCAGTCTTCTGAAAAAAGATCCTGGAGCTACGTCATGGCATCCACGCCCTACGATGCCCACCCCTATTCAAGTGAGGGGTCAGAGTCATCATGAAGTGCAGGAGATACTAGATGCCAAGCTAAAGCGAGGGGTACTGTACTTCCTGGTTCGGTGGAAGTACTTTCCCCCTTCCTGCGACAAGTGGGTCAAATCAACAGATCTACGGCTTAGAGTGGAATGTAAAAAGTCATTGGACAATTTTTTAATAATGCGTATGAGAAAAGGGAGAAATTGAACTTTGATTGGTTAAGGGTACCTTTATAAGTGAACTCAAGTATAGAACTTCGGCGGGAGTCTAGTAACAGAGGGAGGGGGGATCAGAAAATATCATATTGGTTAGGGATAGTAATGATATAAACAGGTACTGTTACCATATGTTATTAATAAAATTGTTTTAAACAAAAATCAACAGATCTACGGGCGTCTCTTCTTTTAAAAAGGTTTTACCTACTGCACCCAGACAAACCCCGAGCACGAGCTTAGAAGAGGCAGTATGTCAAGCTTTGTAACTCTATCATATTAAAAATGCAGAATACTAACCAAATGGACTCTTCATACTAACCCCAAGCCTTTCATTATACTGTAGCCAGTGCGCATATCAAAGGGGGGGACGTTTGATGTGTAAACTTTGTTTAGGTTGTAAAAGGACCAAAGGAATGCGACCGTTAATAGATACTGCGGTCGGCCAGCATCTTCCCAGAGGCTAAGAGAGACGCAGAAGCTCTCGTGTGAAAGTTTGCACCTTCACTCCCTTTTGTTTTGAGAATAGTGACTTTGTTCAGATACTGCTTTGATGTAGATTCTATAAGACTAAGAGATGCCCATTCCCAGGCATTAGTCTCAACTTCTGTACCCAGCTATGAATTTCCAATAAAAGTATACATTGTTTCAATGAATACTGCCTTGAGATTCTATCGTCTGACACCTCCAGGGTCATCTAGTCCAACCCCCTCTTCAGACCATGATCATATCATAGAACCATAGAGTTGAAAGGGACCTCCATGCCATGGTTATCTAGTCCAACCCCCTCTTCAGACCATGATCATATCATAGAACCATAGAACTATATAGTTGAAAAAACCTCAAGGGTCATCTAGTCCAACCCCCTCAGACCATGATTATATCATAGAACCATAGAGTTGAAAGGGACCTCCATGCCATGGTTATCTAGTACAACCCCCTCTTCAGACCATGATCGTATCATAGAAGCATAGAGCTGAAAGGGACCTCCAGGGTCATCTAGTCCAACCCCCTCTTCAGACCATGATCATATCAAAGAACCATAGAGCTGAAAGGGACCTCCATGGTTATCTAGTCCAACCCCCTCTTCGGACCATGATTATATCATAGAACCATAGAGTTGAAAGGGACCTCCATGCCATGGTTATCTAGCCCAACCCCCTCTTCAGACCATGATCATATCATAGAACCATAGAGTTGAAAGGGACCTCCATGCCATGGTTATCTAGTCCAACCCCCTCTTCAGACCATGATCATATCATAGAACTATAGAGTTGAAAGGACCTCAAGGGTCATCTAGTCCAACCCGCTCTTCAGACCATGATCATATCATAGAACCATAGAGCTGAAAGGGACCTCCATGGTTATCTAGTCCAACCCCCTCTTCAGACCATGATCATATCATAGAAGCATAGAGCTGAAAGGGACCTCCAAGGTCATCTAGTCCACCCCCCTCTTCAGACCATCATAGAACCATAGAGTTGAAAGGGACCTCCATGCCATGGTTATCTAGTACAACCCCCTCTTCAGACCATGATCATATCATAGAACCATAGAGTTGAAAGGGACCTCCAGGGTCATCTAGTCCAACCCCCTCTTCAGACCATGATCATATCATAGAACCATAGAGCTGAAAGGGACCTCCATGGTTATCTAGTCCAACCCCCTCTTCGGACCATGATTATATTATAGAACCATAGAGTTGAAAGGGACCTCCATGCCATGGTTATCTAGTACAACCCCCTCTTCAGACCATGATCATATCATAGAACCATAGAGTTGAAAGGGACCTCTAGGGTCATCTAGCCCAACCCCCTCTTCATACCATGATCATATCATAGAACCATAGAGTTGAAAGGGACCTCCGGGGTCATCTAGTCCAACCCCCTCTTCAGACCATGATCATATCATAGAACCATAGAGTTGAAAGGGACCTCCAGGGTCATCTAGTCCAACCCCCTCTTCAGACCATGATCATATCATAGAACCATAGAGTTGAAAGGGACCTCCAGGGTCATCTAGTCCAACCCCCTCTTCAGACCATGATCATATCATAGAACCATAGAGTTGAAAGGGACCTCCAGGGTCATCTAGCCCAAACCCCTCTTCAGACCATGATCATATCATAGAACCATAGAGTTGAAAGGGACCTCCATGCCATGGTTATCTAGTCCAACCCCCTCTTCAGACCATGATCATATCATAGAACCATAAAACCATAGAGTTGAAAGGAGCATCCAGGGTCATCCAGTCCAACCCCTGCACAATGCAGAAAATTCACAAATACCTCCCCCCTCACGCACCCAGTGACCCCTGCTCCATGCCTAGAAGATAGCAAAAATCCTCCAGGATCCCTGGCCATACTGGCTTGGAGAAAAACTGCTTCCTGACCCCCAAGTGGCAATCAGTATTTCCACAAGCATGTAAAAAGGTCACAAGAACGAAGACCTGGTGCAGCCCTTTCTGCTCTCCTTCTCATGATCCGCTGCAGTTCACAGAATCAGCATTGCCGTCAGACGGCCATCTGATACCAATCTAAATCCACCCATTTAAAATGAAGCACATTTTGAATCTGAAAACCTGTCTCCCACCCACACCCAGGCCCCAATTTCGGTTTTTGAATCTCGTTTTTTGCTTTATTTTTTGGTTCCGCCAGCTGAATTGTTCTCAGCAGAGCGAAGATTCGTATTGTCATCTCTTGAGTCTGCATCATCTGGCGATGGGGAAAGCATTACGTGAGCAGGCCCCATGTGACCGCCCTGGAGGAGAGTAGCAATCGATGGAGGTTCTGCATAGAGAATCCACGTTCTTCTCTCCTTGAAACTTGGTGGGTGGTCCAGGAGAGACAGAGGAAATGCTGAGAAGTGAGAAAATACACAGTTTAAGAAGGAGACATTGTTCACAAATAGACATTCTCAGAGCATGCTAATAAACACCCAACCTCCACATGTGTTCTGCATTACAGAAGTGATTATTCCATGGAAATTTTATCACAATTTATCTCCCTTAACTCAAGCAAACTGATGTTAAACAGGGAAGCTAATTTGACATTTATTTGAGTTATATTGATGGCTTTTGGAACAGTGCAACTAGCAAAAAAAAAAAAAAAATCTACGGGGGGGGGGGAGGTGAGGAGAACTACCGCTGAACATTTCTTCACTGAGCCAGTGTGGTTATAACGGCTACTGTCACACTAGGATCTGGGAGAATCATAGAATCAGAATCATGGAAGGGGCCTCTAGGATCATCTAGTCCAACCCTCTGCACAATGCAGGAAATTCACAAATACCTCACACACACACATACATCCCCAGTGACCCCTGTTCCATGCCCAGAAGATAGCAAAAAAAAAAAAAAACCCTCCAGGATGCCTTGCCAATCCGGCCTGGAGAAAAATGGCTGCCTGACCCCAAAGTGTCAATCAGCATTTCCCTGGGTATGTAAGAGAAGGTCGCAAGAATTAAGCACTGATGCAACCCTTTCTGCCCTCCTTCTTGTGATATGCCCAAGTTCACAGAAGCAACATTGCTCGTGATCTGCCTAATTCATGGAATCAGCATTGCTGAGAAGAAGAAGAAGACTGCAGATTTATACCCCGCTCTTCTCTCTGAATCAGAGACTCAAAGTGGCTTACAATCTCCTATATCTTCTCCCCCCACAACACACACCCTGTGAGGTGGGTGGAGCTGAGAGGGCTCTCACAGCAGCTGCCCTTTCAAGGACAACTCCTGCAAGAGCTATGGCTAACCCAAGGCCATTCCAGCAGCTGCAAGTGAAGGGAGTGCGGAATCAAACCTGGTTCTCCCAGGTAGGAGTCCGAACACTTCATCACTATACCAAACTGGCTCTCTTGGTCCGAGAGAGACCTGAGTTTGAATTCCCACTCTTTCATGGGAGCCTGCTGGGTGATCTTGAGCCTACTGCTTATACTTAGCCTGACCTACCTCACAACATTGGCGTGAGGATAAAACGGAGGAGAATGTTAGAAGTGGCTTTTGGCTCCCTTCTGGGGAGAAAGCAAATGAAGTAAATACATAAATATGATTTCCAGGGTATTGTGGATCAAATCATAAGAACATAAGAGAAGCCATGTTGGATCAGGCCAATGGCCCATCCAGTCCAACACTCTGTGTCACACAGTGGCCAAAAAAAAATTATATGTATATATATATATATATATACACACACACACACACACACACTGTGGCTAATAGCCACTGATGGACCTCTGCTTCATATTTTTATCTAAACCCCTGCATATTTTTATCATAATGCCCCTGTATAAATTGATGGTGTGGTCTCATTTGGAGTACTGTGTGCAGTTCTGGTCGCCGCATGTGAAATTCACTGCCACAGGAGGTGGTGGCGGCCACAAGCATAGCCACCTTCAAGAGGGGTTTAGATAAAAATATGGAGCAGAGGATATATATATATATATAAAATTTTTGGCCACTGTGTGACACAGAGTGTTGGACTGGATGGGCCATTGGCCTGATCCAACATGGCTTCTCTTATGTTCTTAATCACCCTTTGGGTGAAGAAGGACTTCCTTTTATCCGTTTTAACCTGTCTGCTCAGCAATTTCATCGAATGCCCACGAGTTCTTGTATTGTGAGAAAGGGAGAAAAGGACTTCTTTCTCTACTTTCTCCATCCCATGCATTATCTTGTAAAACTCTATCATGTCACCCCGCAGTCGACGTTTCTCCAAGCTAAAGAGCCCCAAGCGTTTCAACCTTTCTTCATAGGGAAAGTGTTCCAGCCCTTTAATCATTCTAGTTGCCCTTCTCTGGACTTCCTCCAATGCTATAATATCCTTTTTGATATTAACCAATTCTCAAGGGAAAGGCAGGCCAGCAGCAGCTAAACTAACAACTATAATACCTATTAGGGTTGCCAACTTCCAGGTGGGTAAAAAACACACACAACCCAAGGGTTATAGTGGCCAAAATTACTAAACTATAATATACTTCGAACAATTTATCAGAGGTGAAGACAAACATTACTACTAATCGCATCAAACATACAATAAAGTGTGCAAAGGCGAGCGTTTCTGAGCTAACGCCGGTTTGAAAATCATGGGTTTACTTCAGAACCTGTTGGTAAGCTTTATTTTAAGCAGAAGCAGAAGAAGAAGATTTATATCCCACACTATTCTCTGAATTTCAGAGTCCCAGAGTGGCTTACAATCTCCTATATCTTCTCCCCCCACAACAGACACCCTGTGAGGTGGGAGGCGCTGAGAGGGCTCTCACAGCAGCCGCCCTTTCAAGGACAACCTCTGCCAGAGCTATGGCTGACCCAAGGCCATTCCAGCAGGTGCAAGTGGAGGAGGGAGGAATCAAACCCGGTTCTCCCAGATAAGAGTCCGCACACTTAGCCACTACACCAAACTGCCTCTGAAGAATTGGGAACATTATTCATTGAACCTTTCTGTATGAAAATAAGAAGCTGAGTACCCCTTGCTGGTAGAATTTTCTAGGCAGGTGCATCAAGTCAACTACCTGCCCAATGGGACTCTACACCTTTGCACACTTTATTGGATGTGTGAAGTGATTAATAGTTATTTTTGTCTTCACCTGTGATAATTTGTTTGACGTATATTATAGTTCAGTAATTTTGGCCACCATAACCCTAGGATTGTATGTGTGTGGGTTTTTTTTACAGTCTTGAGTGACCTCTCTCTTGGTTTTCAACCCGCAGGTGGGGCCTGAAGATCTTTTGCAATGATGGCTGGTCTCTAGGCGAAAGAAATCCGTTTCCCTGGAGAAAATGGCTGCTTTGGATGGTGGACTCTAACAGGGGTGTCAGACATGCGGCCTGGGGGCCAAATCAGGCCCCCCAAAGGTCTACTATCAGGCCCCCGAGCAACTGGCTGTCATCTGGCTTCCTTCTCCCTCTCTCTTGCTTCCTTCAACATAACAGCTTACTTTGCAAGGCTCGCTCAATAGCTCAGGAGCTATTTTCTCCATTGGCTGCGGTTTGTCCCTTGTCCTGGCCCCACTGGTGGAGCTCCTGATGGCGCTTGGGTTTTTTTTTTTGCCATTGTGTAACACAGAATGTTGGACTGGATGGGCCACTGGCCTGATCCAACATGGCTTTTCTTATGTTATTATGTTCCCTTGGTGGGGGAAGGAGAGCTTGCTTTGCTAGTCTCTCAATCACACAGCAGAGCTACTGAGCCAAGCATTTCTTCCTTCTATTGGCTGAGGATCCTCCCCCTCCTGGTCCCCTGGGGAAGGGAGGAAAGAGCTTCCTTTGCCCAGTTCCCTGGATCCATGGGAGAGATACAAAGAAAGCACCTTTAAGACCAACTAGGACTGTTTTAAGTTTATATATATATAATTGTGTTTGTCTGGCTGATAAGAGACCGGCACTTTGGGTCAACTCAGAGATTCCTCTGAAGTCGACCCCAAAAAACCGGCCAAATGGCAACATCTGCTGGCCGCCTCCATCCCACACTTACCCCGTCCTGAAAAACACTCCAACCACCTCAAAAAGGAAAGTGCTCCCTTTTTGCTGGGGTGGCTCTGAGGCAGCGGCTGGCCGTCTGGAAGCCTGGAGAGTGCCTTACAAGCCCTCAGGGAGCCACAAGTGGGACATGTGAGCATTCCACGCACTCCCCGGCCGCCCAAGGCCCGGTTCTTCTTCCGGCGCTGTCCGGAAGCACTGGGGCGCTCTTCTTTTGGCCAGCTTTCTTCAGGGCGGCTGCAAGCCACCCCAAAACGGCCGTCTGTTATCAGCTTCTGTGTCCTTTATAAAGTTTATATCTCTGCTAAAAAAGAAAAAGGTAAAGGTAGTCCCCTGTGAAAACACCTCATTTTCGACTCTCGGGTGTGCTTTCACAACGTTTTCACAGCAGACTTTTTACGGAGTGGTTTGCCATTGCCTTCCCCAGTCATCTATGTTTCCCCCCCAGCAAGCTGGGGACTCCTTTTACCGACCTCGGAAGGATGGAAGGCTGAGTCAACCTGGAGCCGGCTACCTGAACCAGTTACCGCTGGTATTGAACTCAGGTCGCAAGCAGAGGGCTCCCACTGCAGTACTGCAGCTTGACCACTCTGCGCCACGGTGCTCTTTATATCTCTGCTACCGAATCTTAAATAGGTACACACATGGTCCGACTCAACATGGCCCGGCCTGACAAGTTCTCATTTATGTCAGATCCGGCCCTCATAACAAATGAGTTCGACACCCCGGCCCTGCAACATCATGTCCCACAGAGGCTCCTCCTCTCCTGAAACCCTCTCCTCCCCAAGCTCCACCCCCAGATCTGGAATCTATCAACCTGGGGTTGGCAACCGTAGAGCCTTCTTTCAGGTGTAGGATCTCTGAAGTTGTTGGCCGTGGCTAAAACCAGAGACAGAAAACTGCTAACCATAAAGTCTGGCTCTTGAAGGTCAACAACAGATGGCAGCAGGGCTTCTTTTGTAGCGGGAACTCCTTTGCATGTTAGGCCACATATCCTGAGGTAGCCAATCCTCTTGGAGCTTACAGTAGGCCCTGTACTGAGATCCCTGTAAGCTCTTGGAGGATTGGCTACATCAGGGGTGTGTGGCCTAATATGCAAAGGAGCTCTTGCTAGAATTCCGTCCCTGGGCCGCACACCCCTGATGTAGCCAATCCTCCTGCAGCTTACAGCAGGCCCTGTAAGAACAGCCCTGTAAGCTCTTGGAGGATTGGCTACATCAGGGGTGTGTGGCCTAACATGCAGAGTTCCTGCTACCAAAAAAAAAAAAAAGCCATGGATGGAACTACTTTGACAAAGGAAGAGAAGGTGTCCGGGGTCATAGTATTTATACCACGTATGGAGAAGGAGCTAAAATCTCATATTGAAGTTATCCAAGAACTGTAAATAATTATTCAGTATTAAAAAGGTAATGTTAAATATTAAGGAACAGTAAACTTTTCAAGGAGTGGTGGTGTGGTGTGCATTTTTATTTGCATGTGTGTCTGCACCTGGAAGTCATGGTGACTCTACTGGGGGCATGTAGAATGGCTGAATAAAGCCTGCCCCCGCCTCCAGTTCTGGTATTCCAAGGAGGTCTCCCATCCAAGTACTTAAGAACATAAGAAAACCCATGTTGGATCAGGCCAATGGCCCATCCAGTCCAACACTCTGTGTCACACAGTGGCCAAAAAAGAAAGGAGGTTCACAAGTGGGGCTAGAAGCCCCACTTGCCCCCCCACACACACACACACACAAGCACCAAGAATACAGAGCATCACTGCCCCAAACAGTTCCAACAATACGCTATGACTAATAGCCACTGATGGACCTCTGCTCCATATTTTTATCCAACCCCCTCTTGAAGTTGGCTATGCTTGTAGCCGCCACCACCTCCTGTGGCAGTGAATTCCACATGTTAATCACCCTTTGGGTGAAGAAGTGCTTCCTTTTATCCATTCTAACCTGACCGCTCAGCAATTTCATTGAATGCCCACGAGTTCTTGTATTGTGAGAAAGGGAGAAAAGGACTTCTTTCTCTACTTTCTCTATCCGATGCATAATCTTGTAAACCTCTATCATGTCACCCCGCCAGGGTAGGCCCTGTATAGCACTGTATTCCTGTGCGTTCCTGCTCAACACACACACACACACACACCCGCCGCGACTTTAATGCTAGCAGCTCACAAAGTAGTTTTTGCTCACAAGTCTCCACGGCTTAGAAGTAGCATTGGTTGGTGACTGTTGTCTAGGGCTTGGTGTTCTTTCTCAGGTTTTCAGTGAGTCTTTGTCATATTTATATAAGCCAGAAAGATTGAATATCAGTGTTTCTGACGTTAAGGTGGACGATTTAATTGGGAAGGGAAGAAGTTCACACTAGTGAAGGAATCTATGTGAATGTCAAAAGAAAAGAGTCCTTAGGCCATTAACTCATGGATTTATTGGCCCTTTGCACATGCCAGGTGCTGCAGCTGTGCATATGGAACAAATGCGCTGCACATGATGCTCCTGATACAAGCAATTGCTGTTTCTTCTTAAAGAGAGAATATAGACCAAGCATGGCCAAACTGCAGCTCGGGAGCCATGTGTGGCTCTTTCACACATATCATGTGGCTCTCAAAGCCCCAACTGCCCCATCAGCCAGCTTGGAGAAGGCACTTGTCTCTGAGAGCCCTCTCAGCCCCACCCACCTCACAGGGTGTCTGTTATTGGGGAAGAAGATAAAGGAGATTGTAAGCCGCTCTGAGTCTCTGATTCAGAGAGAAGGGCAGGGTATAAAACTGCAGTCTTCTTCTTCTTTGAATCACTTCTTCAAGTCAAGCCAGCCACAGGCTTGGAGAATGCATTTAAAGTTATTTTTTTCCACTTCTTCCTCTCCAATCTATTTGCCTGCCTTCCTTCCTTCCTTCCTTCCTTCCTTCCTTCCTTCCTTCCTTCCTTCCTTCCTTCCTTCCTTCCTTCCTTCCTTCCTTCCTTCCTTCCTTCCTTCCTCCCTCCCTCCCTCCCTCCCTCCCTCCCTCCCTCCCTCCCTCCCTCCCTTCCTTCCTTCCTTCCTTCCTTCCTTCCTTCCTTCCTTCCTTCCTTCCTTCCTTCCTTCCTTCTCTCAAACATCTGACATTTATTCTATGTGGCTCTTACGTGAAGCAAGTTTGGCCATCCTTGATATAGACCTTTTCTATCTTGGCAGGCATGACATTGGAATGCGTGTGTGGTCAGGAGAGACGTTGGACCGAGACAAACAACAATGGCTGGATTTGAATTTAGTACCACTTGAGAGACCAATTATTCCTAACTTTCCAAAGTTTATATCCCAAAAATTTTGTTGGGCTCTCAGATACTTCTGGATTCAAATTTAGGCGTTCCAATGCAGATCAACATGGTCACTCTCTGAAATGATAGACAAAAGTCACAAAGAATGTTCCATTTTGGTGATATTTGCAAACCAGATTGGCCCCTAAACTCTCAGCTGTCAAAAAAGTCAATTCATACTGCAAAATCGATGCAACAACAAAAGAAGACAACATTGGATTCATTGTCCAACTTCCACTCTGAATCAGATTCTCAGAGTGGTTCACAATCTCCTTTACCTTCCTCCCCCACAACAGACGCCCTGTGAGATGAGTGGGGCTGAGAGAGCTCTCACAGCAGCTGCCCTTTCAAAGACAGCTCCTATGAGAGCTATGGCGGACCCAAGGCCATTCCAGCAGGTGCAAGTGGAGGAGTGGGGAATCAAACTCGGTTCTCCCAAATAAGAGTCCACATGCTTAACCACTACATCAAATCGGCTACACCAAACTGGCTCAGTCTTAAAAATAAATAAATAAATCAGAGCATGTCTGAAAACCAGTCCTGTCACCTTCCCCTTCTGTTTCTCTCTTCCCACCCTATCCCATCACTAATTGATAAAAATAATTAAAAGTTTATGAAATATTTCAATTTACTTGGTTTTACCATTAGAAATGGAAATCAAGATGCATAATATTTTATACAGTGCCCAAGCTGAGTTGTACACCTTGGCTTTTTTAATGCCACTTGTTACTTATTTTTCTTTCTTTTTGGGATGGGTCTCTGACCGTATTAAAGTTGACTTGACTTGAACAACAACAAAAAATCAGTCTTATCTGTGCCTGTCCCTTAGTATCTAGCCTTAAACTTCCTTTCTGAAATTTGCAAACGACAGCCTTTACGAAACATCTATATTAACCGTAAAGGTTTATGCCGTTTGTGCCAGAGCTCGCTCGGTGTCACTCACTCCCCAAACAGGGACAAGAATCATCCTTTTTTAAAAAGAGGGGGGAGAGGGGGAGAATGAAAGAAAATCCTCTCTTTAGATGTCGACTTGATAAGCCGGTGAAATAGAATAGATACAAATAATGCCACTTTATCCCTAACAATTGATGGGGAGGATGCGTGGTGGAACGTTCGGCAAAAAATGCACTAGTTCTGCTTGTGTGACCACACCAGAGAGAGAGAGAAAGAGAATTGGTTGCTTCATCCCACCCTTCTCAACGACTTCCTGACACCTTGACAACTAAGAGGCAGGGGTGCCCGGGTTTAAGTTTGTGAAAGTAATTCTATGGCAGTGGAGCGGGGTTGGGGGGGGGGTGGAGAGAGAGAAATGCCCCACCAGAGGGAGGGAGAAAGAGATTAAGGGTGTCCACAGCTGTGATGTCATGGCCGCCAAGATGACAACACCTCCCAGCCCTTTGTGGGGGTCAACGACATCGTCTTCCCTTTGTCTTTCTTCCCACGTACAATTTTGTATCGGCGTGCGAATTGGCTCATTAGTGGCGGAGAGCGAAAATTGAGGTCAGGGTGTTTAAACCTGACCTGTATAGAAGGCCAGGAATGCCCCCCCCCATGGCCCACCAGGGTCTTTCACTCCCAAGTCTGGGACCACCCTTGAAGGAGACACCAATTCAAGGCATCCCCCCCTTTTTATAAAGGCCTTATTA
Organism: Heteronotia binoei; assembly: GCF_032191835.1. Lineage (NCBI taxonomy): Eukaryota > Metazoa > Chordata > Lepidosauria > Squamata > Gekkonidae > Heteronotia > Heteronotia binoei. Next base: position 10,285,496 of record NC_083241.1, read on the forward strand.
ATTATTGTCTTTGTGAAGGAGGAGAAGCAGCAGCTGAATAAAGAAATGTGTCATTCTTCAAGTCGGAGTAAGGGGGGGGGGAGAGAGAGAGAGAGAAAGAGGTGGGGGGAGAAAGAGAGAGAGAGAGAGAGAGAAAGAAACTGAAGATCAAAAGAGAGCTCCCCCCCACCCCTTTTGCTTTTCATGCTTCAGAACCTCAAAGGAGGTCGAAGAACAATCAGGTTTCGGGGTCTCGTGTGCTTTCTGGCAATTAGATTCAGCTGATAGGCTGAAAAGCTATGAATGGCAGGGTTCAAGGCCCTTCTCCAGAGCTTCAGAGGCCGGGCTTTTTTATTATTATTATTGCAAAGGAGCAGAACGGCAGGCAGACACTGCTGAAAATCATTTCAAATGGAGACTTACAGCCAGGGATCCATTAATTCACCGGCCTAAACAATTACTGGAACATATAATGTCTCTATATACACTTTGATAAGCACTGTCATACTGAGCCTTCATTCCCCCCCTTCCCCTTCCAATCACCCCCCCCCCCCAATAGGGCATTTATAATGCCGGGTTTGCAAAGAGGTTTTTTATCATCTGCAATTATCAAATTAATTTAAAACACACCCATCCACAGGGTTATATATATGGGTATGCGGTTTGCTCAAATATAACAATGGATCAGCTTCGATTCCAAAATTTTATTTGCGTCTCTTCCTTTCTTTTGTAGAGAAAAGGAAAAAAATAAAACGTAAAGTACCGATCTGCGGCTATTTTTATTGAGTAGCGCCGTAAAGCCATGTGCGAAAGGGAGGACAAGAAATCCTCGAGAAAATGTCAAGTGGGCTGTGAGGATTAATTAATTAAAAGCACAAATCTGGTGGACCCAAAGCACCAGGCCCAAAGAAGGCTGCATGCTGCATCTCTGTATGAGTCTCCAAACTAGTCTTGCCTCCTTTGGATTCACTGGGGTTGGCACTTTCTGTTAGTGTTGCCTATTTTGGACTGGGGATTGGCAAAGATGGACCCTGGGGAGTATTGGCATGAGAGAAGCACGGGAAGGAAAGTACACCAAAATAGAATACCGTGAGCAGATAACAATGTGAATGTAATTACTATGTTATATGTACCATTCAAGCACAATGTATATATTCGTCATGCAAAATTCCATTCTCTATGTTGTATATGTGGACTAATGTTGGGCATTATTAATACTGTTCCTGTTTGGCTCATTGGAACCTGTAGGACTGAGCTTGGGGACTCATAAGAACATAAGAGAAGCCATGTTGGATCAGGCCAATGGCCCATCCAGTCCAACACTCTGTGTCACATAAGAACATAAGAGAAGCCATGTTGGATCAGGCCAATGGCCCATCCAGTCCAACACTCTGTGTCACATAAGAACATAAGAGAAGCCATGTTGGATCAGGCCAATGGCCCATCCAGTCCAACACTCTGTGTCACACAGTGGCCAAAATATATATATATATATATATACACACACACAAATATATATATATATACACACACACACACACAAGCACACTGTGGCTAATAGCCACTGATGGACCTCTGCTCCATATTTTTATCTAAACCCCTCTTGAAGGTGGCTATACTTGTGGCCGCCACCACCTCCTGTGGCAGTGAATTCCACATGTTAATCACCCTTTGGGTGAAGAAGTACTTCCTTTTACTCAGGAACAATGGGCAATAGGATCCAAATCCCCGCTGTCCTGCTCCAATCACAGGTCCCCTGCTGGTTTGAATGATCCAATGGCGTCCTAGTGCGCGAACCTTGAAGTGTATATAGTTGGCCCCGTTGACCCAGTTCATCAGTCTTAGAGTTTAGCCGTTACTATGCTGTACTGAACAAAGAGAGCTACGTTGACTACAACCGCGTCTCCTCCTTGCGTTGAGCCCACTATATTATACTCTAACAAGAACAATATTCCCAATTTCCAATACAAACAATGGGGAAGCCCAACAGTCAACCGACAGCCCAATTCTTACTCAACTCTTTCAACGAATTAAAGTGCTCGCTGAAGGCTGAAATGCCCCCACCCCCCACCCCATTGAATCCATTGAAGGATTTGGATAAGAAGTGAACTATTGGTTGACTATTGGACATACCCGTTGTTTGTACTGGAAACTGGGATTATTGTTCTTGTTAGAGAATAGAATTTTGCATGAAGGATATATGAATGATGATTGAATGGTACATATAATATAGCAATTACATTCATAGTTATTTATTCACAGCAAACCTCACGTTGGGCAGAAGCTCACAGTAGCGGAGCGCCGGGACCTCTAAATTTTATGGTGCTCTTTCTTTCTTAACCCCCCCCCCCAATACTTGTTTCTGGGCTCCATCATTCAAATCCCGTGAGAATTTTGCTGAACTCTAAGATTTGACAAACTTTCTAATATTTTTCTTCACACACAGAAAAGGGAAAATAATCAAAACATATAAAGCAGCCGACATCATGTCACTGTGGCCACATAGGAGAAAGTAATTCAAAAAGCATGACAGTAAGGCTTTATTATGACAATTATGATTCAAGAAGCATTTTAAGGTAGATGCTGAGCTGATATAATTGCGTACCCCTTCTGGTGATGTCAGGGGTGTGTGGCATATGCAAATGAGTTGTGCTAATGAGCTCCAGCACCTCTTTTTCTACAAAATGACCCCTGATTCACAGTGTTATATTTTGGCATACCGGACCCTAGGAAGAACATGGTTTGGGAAGAGGAGGTGGCACAGTGGAAGATAATGCCACAGAGTCCATCTTTCAAAACAGTTGCTTTCTTCAGGGGAACTGAACTCTGTTTTCTGGAAATCTCCAGGAATTCTGGGAGATCTCTAGAAAGTTGGCCACTCAACATCTCCAGGAATTCTGGGAGATCTCTAGAAAGTTGTCCACTCAACATTGGGTATGGCTAGAACCCTTGAATGCCTCTGCCTGGCACACATCCAGAAAGTTATTCAGATTCAAGGAGAACTTCTCATCCTAGAGTAGGCAATTTCTATCTGAGAGTTGGACCATAAGGAAGACTGAGCGCAGAAGAATAGATGTGGTGCTGGAGAAGACTCTTGAGAGTCCCTTGGACTGCAAGAAGATCAAATCAGTCAGTCCTAAGGGAAATCAACCTTGACTGTTCCCTGGAAGGTCAGATGCTGAAGATGAAGCTCAAACACTTTGGCCACCAATGAGAAGGAAGCACTCCCTGGAGAAGCCCCTGATGCTGGGAAAGATAGAAGGCAAAAGAAGAAGGGGATGGCAAAAGAGGAGATGGCTGCACAGCATTACTGATGTAACTAACATGAATTTGAGCAGACGTCGGAGGATGGTGAAAGACAGGAGGGCCTGCTGTGACTTGGTCCAGGGGGTCGCAAAGAGTTGGAATCGACTGTGCGACTGAACAACAGAAATTTGCTAAAGCAAACAATTCAGTAGAGATTGAACGAGAACAGCCCTTGTCTGAGATGGCAAAAATCCATCCACAAATTCCCCCATTAAAACCAGCATTTATTCATTTATTTCTTTTATAACTCACTTTTCTCCCCAACTGGGAGCCAAAGCCGCTTACATCATTCTGAGAGGTGAAATGATCACTGCCTTCGAATCCTTGAAAGGCTGTCCTATGGAGGATGATGGAGAGTTGTTTTCTGTTGCCATACCAGAACCAATGGGCTGAAATTAAATCAGAAGAGTTTCCAGCATTAGGAAGAACTTCCTGAGTCATGGAAACCAGTCAATCAACCCTTTAAAAAACCAAAAAAAATTCTACCCTGGTGGCATCCTCCACTTATCCTTATCTTTGGGGTATATATGACTGATTAGTTGACTAACAGGTAGATTCCATCTTCACCTTCTTTCCCTACACTGAAATGGAAGACTCCTTCATGTTTTCGACTTCCTTTGACCCTGGGGTAGAAATCTAGCAGGAGCTCCTTTGCAAATTAGGCCACACCCCCTGACGTAGCCAATCCTTCAAGAGCTTACAAGGCTCTTTTTTGTAGCTCTTGGAGGATTGGCTACATCAGGTGGGTGTAGTCTAATATGCAAAGGAGCTCCTCCAAAACTGAGGAAACTCCTACCTCCAGTGGGAAGCTAGGAACCCTGCACTCCAGGCTCCACACCCAAAATCTCCAGGAGTTTCCCAACCCAGAGCTGGCAACCTTAAAAAACAAAAGCATTTTGGCCTGGAGTTTCAAAACAGCTTCCTAAGTGGAGGGCAGGCAATTAATTTCAGCTACATCTGTGCTTAATGGGGTGGGAAATTTAGCGAGTGCTCTGCGATGTATGTAAACTTTATCAGCAGGTGTCCCCCGCCTGTTCTTTTCTTCAGAGGCCTGCTGAGCAACTGGGAGGAAACCTTCTTCTGAAATGCCGTTCCCGTCTCAGTTCCTGAAGTCCTCCCATCCACCAGGCATATGGGCCACCTTCAACCAGCACCCCCCTTTCCACTTCCCATCCCCTCCTCAGCGAGCTCCTTTGTCCTTGCCCACAATCCGATTGCTCCACCAGCAATCCATCTTCATTGACTGATTGCTGTACATCATTAACTTGTCTTCTGGCAACCCACTTAACCCACTAAAAACCGGAGCCTATTTCTCACATCTTCCAATGGCTTGCTGCTGGCAGAACCTGAGAGCTATTCCACCCATGATTAGACGGCAGGAAGGGATGGACCTCCTAGTTCCCCATAGAAAAGGGAGATCATTTCCTCCTGGTTTCCGTCACCTGCTGCCACTCCAAATTGAGGGCATGGTGATGCGGTGACATATTCACTTCTGGAAAAAGACTGGAAGTGGCAGGGTAACCCTAGGAATTGCCAGAAACTCTATAGTAAATCACAGAATTTCTGATTATTCCTACAGCTGCTGTTTGTCACGTCCTGGTTGCCCAGATTGCCCGGAGGTTTGGACTTGGGTACCATCAATATGCTGATGACACCCAACTCTATCTGCTAATGGATGGCCGGCCTGGCTCCGTCCCAGAAAGCCTGGACCTAGCATTGCAAGCCGTGGCAGGCTGGCTCAGACTGAGTGGGCTGAAGTTGAATCCAATGAAGACAGAGGTCCTGTGCTTGGGTCGCGGTGCCTTGGGAGGGGAAATCCCCTTGCCAGTCCTTGACGGTGTGCAGCTTAAAGCGGCACACAGGGTCAAGAGCCTGGGGGTTCTTCTGGAGCCTTCATTATCAATGGAGGCACAGATAGCAGCCGCTGCCAAGTCCGCGTTCTTTCATCTTTGTCGGGCGAAGCAGTTGGCCCCCTTCCTAGAGCGCCGTGACCTAGCAACAGTGATCCATGCTACGGTCACCTCGAGACTGGACTACTGCAACGCCCTCTACATGGGGCTGCCCTTGTGCCGAATTCGGCGGCTGCAGCTGGTGCAGAACGCGGCGGCTAGGCTGTTGCTGGGGCTCCCAAGGTGGGAGCACATACAGCCGGGGCTGCGCGGACTGCACTGGTTGCCAGTGGCATACCGAGTTTGCTACAAGGTGCTGGTTATTACCTTTAAAGCCCTATATGGCCGAGGACCTACCTACCTAAGGGACCGTCTCTCCCCATATGAGCCCCAGAGGGCACTGAGGTCATCTGGGAATATCCCTGGGCCAAGGGAGGCCAGACTGAAAGCCACCCGGGACCGGGCCTTCTCTATTACTGCTCCACTACTGTGGAACCAACTCCCTGAGGAGGTGAGGGCCATACGATGTTTAGAGGGATTCCGTAGGGCCTGTAAGACCCACCTTTTCAAGATGGCCTTCAACTAGCGAAAAAATTAGTGAAAAAACTTGTGACAAAACTAGATATGCTGCTAGAAATGCTTTTATTCTTGAAATGTTTTTACTTCTGAAATTTATTGAAACTTGTTTATAACGCCATACTGTTATGTGAATTTTAATACTTTGTAATTGGTTTAACCGTGTTTTATAATTATGACTGATGTAATGTGTGTTTTATGTTGTGAGCCGCCCTGAGCCTGCTCCGGTGGGGAAGGCGGGATAGAAATAAAAAATTATTATTATATATATATTATATAGCTAACAGCTGCCATTCCAAAAGCAAAGGGACTTTCAGGAAACAACAACAAAAACTTCCATGGAGGTAGAGAGGAAGCAGGGTGGAAGCAAGAGATGTATTAAGCAGGCCCTGAACAGTACAGGCCCTGAACAGTACAGAAAATATGCCACAGCTTCCCTTAAAGTTCAAGAGGACTAAACACACAGGACTTTTTTTGTAGCAGAAACGCCATTGCATATTAGGCCACACACACCTGATGTAGCCAATCTTCCAAAAGCTTACAGGGCTCTTAGTTAGGATTGCCAAGTCCCACCGCTGGAAATGACATAATTGTGCTGGGGACGTCCCTCTGGGGTCACTCTAGGACTCATGATAAAACTCTATGGTACCATAAAGTTTTTAGCATGAGTCCTAGAGTATCCTCAGTGGCATGATGTCACTTCCGGTTGATGTCATCACACTGGGGATGGTGCGCAGCAGCCGGTGGGTTGGAGCCCTCCTCAGCAGGGGATTCCCCCACCCCCAGGGGGAGCTTGGGAGCCCTACTCTTCGTACAGGGCCTACTGCAAGCTCCAGGAGGTTTGGCTACATCAGGGGGGTGCGGCCTAATATGCAAAGGAGGTCCTGCTAGAATTCCTTACAGGGCTCTTTGTACAGGGCCTACTGGAAGCTCCAGGAGGATTGGCTGCATCAGGGGGGTGTGGCCTAATATGCAAAGGAGGTCCTGCTAGAATTCCTTACAGGGCTCTTTGTACAGGGCCTACTGCAAGCTCCAGGAGGTTTGGCTGCATCAGGGGTGTGTGGCCTAATATGCAAGGGAGGTCCTGCTAGAATTCCTTACAGGGCTCTTAGTACAGGGCCTACTGCAAGCTCCAGGAGGTTTGGCTACATCAGGGGTGTGTGGCCTAATATGCAAAGGAGGTCCTGCTAGAATTCCTTACAGGGCTCTTTGTACAGGGCCTACTGGAAGCTCCAGGAGGATTAGCTGCATCAGGGGGGTGTGGCCTAATATGCAAAGGAGGTCCTGCTAGAATTCCTTACAGGGCTCTTTGTACAGGGCCTACTGCAAGCTCCAGGAGGTTTGGCTGCATCAGGGGTGTGTGGCCTAATATGCAAAGGAGGTCCTGCTAGAATTCCTTACAGGGCTCTTTGTTCAGGGCCTACTGCAAGCTCCAGGAGGTTTGGCTACATCAGGGGTGTGTGGCCTAATGTGCAAAGGAGTTCCTGCTACAAAAAAAGCCCTGACCAAACATGCCCTGTATCAGTATTTATATAAAAGAAACTGTTCTCCAACAAGGTAAGAAAAAGGTGAAGGTAGTCCCCTGTGCAAGCATCGAGGTATTACTGATCCATGGGGTAACATCGCATCATGATGTTTTCTTGGCAGACTTTTAACAGGGTGGTTTGCCATTGCCTTCCCCAGTGTAGCTGTAAATCTCTGAAATGTGTCACCATGGACCGCATGGGGTGGTGGAGTGCTCCCTTTTTGTAAAGGAAGAAAATGTCAGTAATTAGAATTTTTCAAGTTTGCATTCTAATGGTGGCCACCTATCCCCCAAAGAACCTAGATAAACCTTCCAGTTTGAGCATCTGCTGAAAATCCCACAAAGCTTTGTGGCATAGCGGTTAATAGATCAGGCTAGGATCTGGGAAACCCAAGTCCAAATCCCCGCTCTGCCATATAAGCTTGCTGGGTAAACTTGGGACAGTCCCTTGGGAAAGGAAAGGATATTTTAAGGTGCTCTGAGACTCCTTTGGGTAGCAAAGGGCGAGGTATAAATCCAGTCTCCTCCTCCTCTTTCTCCTCTTCTTCTTCCACATGCAGGCTAACACATATTACAGAGTTGTATTAAAATGGAGGAGAGGGGGACTGTATGAGCTGTTCTAGGTCCCCATTGGTGAACAAAGCAGGATACAAATTCAATGAATGAAGGAATGAATGAATGAATGTTTTAAGTAAATAAACCCATTGTCATGTTGTATCATGTCCAACATCTTACCTAGAGATCTCTCCCTTACTTCTCCACAAACGAAACAGAAAAAGGGATCTAAATGAACCAGATGACTTCTTCTGTAGCACATAAGTTTCAGATGGCCAAAAGTCTTTCTGCTTTCTTTTCTTGAACAAACTTGCTTGGATAAGCAAAGCAGCTATCTGAATGGTCAAGAAGGAAAGGTAGTATATTCTGCTTGAGTGATCTTCAACCTTTCACTTGGAAGAGAGACACTGCCCTCCCCTCCCCGTCTCCCTTGCTCCTAGAAGTTGTCTCAGCAGAGCATTTTTGTCTCTTGTTTTAGGGGGTGCCTTCATGACATCAGAAGCCACCACACCAATCCTTTTTTTTCATTTTGGATGAACCAATGGCTCTCACATGAACAGAAAAGGGACAACACAAAGCTCATAAAACTCACTTATGAATGTAGCATATATACAGCTACACAGGACTTTTTAAAGCAGGAACTCATTTGCATATTAGGCCACACCCCTCTGATGTAGCCAGTCTTCCAAGAGCTTACAAGGCTCTTAGTACAGGGCCTCCTGTAAGCTCTTGGAGGATTGGCTACATCAGGGTGTGTGGCCTAATTTGCAAAGGAGTTCCTGCTACAAAAAAATGTCCTGCAGCTACATACAACTACACACAGGCTTGGGGAGAGCTTTAAAGGCAGATTAGACAGATTCATGGAGGACAGGTCTATCAGTAACCACTAGTCATGGTGACTAAAGAGAACCTTTGCATTTAGGCACAGTCCAACTGAATGCCAGTGCCAGGAGGCCTTGGCTTTTATGCCATGTTGTTGGCCCTCCAGAGGTATTGGTTGGCCAGTATGTGAGACAGGATGCTGATCTAGATGGATTAATGTTGACAAGGCATTCTGTTTAAGAACAGTGCTCATTCCCCCTCCCCCCTCTTTTTGTGAATGTAACAGACGGGCTTTTGAATAAACATACCCAAAGGTAAAAGTGTTACGACACGGAGCAGTGGACTAAATTAGTGGTGTCGATCTCATTTGTTATGAGGGCCGGACCTGACATAAATGAGACTTTGTCGAGTGGGGTCATGTATGTCATAAAATGTAATGCCAAGTAGCAGTAGGGTTGCCAATCCCCAGGTGGGGGCAGGGGATCCCCCGGTTTGGAGGCCCTCCCCCCGCTTCAGGGTCGTCAGAAAGCGGGGGGAGGGGAGGAAAATGTCTGCTGGGAACTCTATTATTCCCTATGGAGATTTATTCCCATAGAAAATCATGGAGAATTGATCTGCGGGTATCTGGGGCTCTGGGGGGGCTATTTTTGGGGGTAGAGGCACCAAATTTTCAGTATAGCATCTAGTGCCTCTTCCCAAAATACCCCCCAAGTTTCAAAAAGATTGGACCAGGGGGTCCAATTCTATGAGCCCCAAAAGAAGGTGCCCCTATCCATTATTTCCTATGGAAGGAAGGAATTGAAAAGGTGTGCCGTCCCTTTAAATGTGAGGGCCAGAACTCCCTTTGGAGTTCAATTATGCTTGTCACAGCCTTGATCTTGGCTCCACCCCTAATGTCTCCTGGCTCCACCCCCAAAGTCCCAGATATTTCTTGAATTGGACTTGGCAACCCTAAGTAGCAGAGATATAAACTTTATGAAGATTTAAAAAAAAAAACACTCAAAATAAAACATGCTTAAAACATTAGCACTTGTTGGTCTTAAAGGCACTTTCTTTGTATCTCTCTCATGGGATCCAGGGAACTGGGCAAAGGAAGCTCTGGCTCTTTCTTTCCTTCCCCAGGAACCAGGAGGGGGAGGAACCCTCAGCCAATACAAGGGAGAAAGGCTTGGCTCAGTAGCTCTACTGTGTGATTGTGAGAGTCTGGCAAAGCAAGCTTGCACCCTTCCTTCCAAGGGAGGAGCCTCAGCCAACAGAGAAAATAGAGGCTTTGCTCTGTAGCTCCTGTGCGATTAAGCGAGCCTTGCAAAGTACGCTGTGATACAGAAGGAAGCAAGAGAGAGGGAGAAGGAAACAGATGATGATGATATTGGATTTATATCCTTCCCTATACTCCAAATTTCTGAGTCTCAGAGTGGCTCACAATCTTCTTTATCTTCCTCCCCCACAACAGACACCCTGTGAGGTGGGTGAGGCTGAGAGGACTCTCACAGCAGCTGCCCTTTCAAGGACAACCTCTGCCAGAGCTATGGCTGACCCAAGACCATTCAGCAGCTGCAAGTGGAGGAGCGGGGAATCAAACCTGGCTCTCCCCAGATAAGAGTCCGCACACTTAACCACTACACCAGACTGGCTCTCAGTGATGACAGCCAGTTGCTCAGGGGCCTGATAGGAGTCCTCTGGGGGGGTCTGATTCAGCCCCAGGCCACATGTTTGACACCCCTGGACCAGTATCCAGCAAGGTTCTTCTTACGTCCTTAAAGTACTCAGTCAGCACAGAGAGCACCAATAAACCCAAATGGCTGCTCTACACATATTTCCCAACACGGGGGATTTTTTTTTGCCAGTTTAGCATAAAAAATGAATAAAGCCCTGCCAGCATTCATATTAACTGTTCCTCATTTGCAGCCTTCACCGTGAAAGGGAAGCGAAGGGTCATCCTGCCGGCACAGGAGCTGCTAAAATATGAACACTGTTGACCATTGTGGGCCGGGAGAGAAAGATGGAAGGAATTAAGCTTCTACAGCAAATTAATAGCTGGGATTACAGCTGCGGAATCCTGTCATGTACTTTCCTTCCTTAATAACGCCTTCGACAGCTTCCCCCTCTTTCCTCACAGTTTGACAGCCCAATTTTCTTTATCATTTTCTCTCTCTCTTCCCCCTCACCCCCCTCGTTCTTCTTTCATGTCAGCGTAGAATTTAGGGAGGAAGAATTGGCGGAAAAGGGTGAAGCTGCAGCAGGATTTCCTATTGCAAGAAACCCAGCTTTTATGGCCTGTGTTTTCCCGGCAGAAGACAGCCATCAGTCGTAACAGAAGAGAGACGGAGTCCTCGGAAGCCTTAATCAGGCTTAAGGTCATGTGATGGCTCTAGGAATAGGTTGGTTCGAACGAATGCGCAAATCCATCTTCTGATCTGGAGTCACCTAATTCCAGGGGGTTTGGGGCCACCAAGACCCTGGTGGGGCAGGGATGTCCCACTAGGTCTGCCACACACCCCAGCCGGGTGGAGGTTCTCCCCGCCTTCGAGGTTCTCAACTCGCTGACCCACATTGGGCTGACAGGGGAACCTCCCCCGATGTCACGATGAAGTCCCCCACAAGTGATGTCATCGAACCGGCAATTTCACACGCCGACTGCTCTAGGCATTTCAGGAAATTGTATGGTTTCTCCAGATACTCTAGCAATTTGGGAGGGAAAACTCTATGGCACCCTATTGTCCCTCACAGGACTCCACAATGGACTTGGCAACCCTATGTCCCACTCTGAGCTCTTACTGCTCCATGGAGGGAAAAACACTTTTTTTGGGGGGGGCGGAAATGGCAGCTGTGCCAGTGTGATGATATCACTTTCCAGGGGGAAAAACAGAAGTGCTGGAAGGAAAAACACCATAGAGTTTCTTGTGATTCCTAGAGCTACTCGCCATCACTTCTAGATTTCCCCAGAACTGATATTGTCATGTTCGCTATGCCACCCTGACCATGTCCCCGTTCCTAGCATTCCCACCAGTTGCTACATTCAGCCTAAGGGTTGTCTAAGGGTTCCAACCAGTTGCTAGGCTTGGCCTAAGGATGGTAAAAGAAGGTAGTCCCCTGTGCAAGCACCAGTTGTTTCCAACTCTGGAATCGTAAGCAAGGGTTTTTTTTGAGCAGGAACACACAGGAACGCAGTTCCAGCTGGCTTGGGCATCAGGGGGTGTGGCCTAATAGGCAAATGAGTTCCCGCTGGGCTTTTTCTACCCAAAAATTGCTCCATGGAAACAATGGTGACATCAGGGGGTGTGGCTGAATAGGCAAATAGTTTCCTGCTGGTAGGTATGGGCTCCACAGTGCCTGCAGATGTGTTCCAGTCCATAGGTATATGTTTCATTTCAATTCCTTTATAGCCCATCTTTCTCATTGAAGCTCAAGGCAGGCTACAAAATTTTAGGAAAGGAGCCGTGGCTTAGTTGTAGAACATCTGCTTTCCATGCAAAAGGTCCCTGGTTCAATCCCCAATGTTAAAAGGAGCAGGCAGTAAGTTATGGGAAAGATCTCTGCCTGACACCCTGGGGAGTGACTGAGTAGATGACACTGACCTTGGTGGATTGATGGTCTGATTCAGTATAAGGTGAAACTAAGAACATGAGAAGCCATGATGGATCAGGCCAATGGCCCATCCAGTCCGACACTCTGACCGATTTCGCACTTGAGCTTGTTCTGGGTGGAGAGTCCTTTTGCCCCCAGCGTTGTACCCCAGTGAGGTCCCTGTTCTCCCCAGACTCCATCCTCAATCTCCAGGAGTTTCCTAACCTTGAACTGCCTGACCAATCCTCCCCTCCCCTGGAGAGCAAGTTTGGTGTAGTGGTTAAGTGTGCGGACTCTTATCTGGGAGAACCAGGTTTGATTCCCCACTCCTTCACTTGCACCTGCTAGCATGGCCTTGGGTCAGCCATAGCTCTGGCAGAGGTTGTCCTTGAAAGGGCAGCTTCTGTGAGAGCCCTCTCCAGCCCTGCCCACCTCACAGGGTGTCTGTTGTGGGGGAGGAAGGTAAAGGAGATTGTGAGTCTATCTGAGACTCTGTCCTTGAAAGGGCAGCTGCTGTGAGAGCCCTCTCCAGCCCCACCCACCTGACAGGGTATTTGTTGTTGGGGAGGAAGGTAAAGGAGATTGTGATCCGCTCTGAGACTCTTCGGAGTGGAGGGCGGGATATAAATCAATATCTTCTTCTTCTTCTCCCCACAGCCCTCCAGCAGTAACCAGAGGGACTTGTCCCCTATGTAGATCAGCTAGGGTTGCCAATCCCCAGGTGGGGGCAGGGAATCCCCTGGTTTGAAAGCCCTCTCCCCATTTCAGGGTCATCAGAAAGCGGGGAATGCTGAGCATTCATTATTCCCTATGGAGACCAAGTCCCATAGAGTATCTCTCTCTCGGCTTGACTTCGCAAACCGAAGATTTAAGAAGGGTGCAGTAGTCCACGTCTGCTGCAGGCTCGCTGGTGGCTGACAAGACCCATAGAGTATAATGGAGAATTGATCCGTGGGTATCTACAGCTCTGAGGGGGCTGTTTTTTTTTTAGGTAGAGGAACCAAATTTTCAGCATAGTGTCCAGTGCCTCTCCTCAAACCACCCTCCAAATTTCAACAAGTTTGGACCAGGGGGTCCAGTTCTATGAGCCCCAAAAGAAGGTGCCCCTATTTCCAATGTAGGGAAGGCATTTAAAAGGTGTGTGTTCTCCTTTTAATGTGATGCCGCAATTCTCTGTGGAGTGCCATTATGCTTGTCACAAACCTTGCTCCTGGCTCCTCCCCCAATGTCTTCTGGCTCCACCCCCAAAGCCCCCAGATATTTCTTGAATTGACTTGGCAACCCTAAGATCAGCCATTTTAAATAATAGAGTTAAATGTGTGGGTTTGAAAAGGCATCTTGTGTCTTCATTTTGGAATGTTTCTTGGCAGGGCTTTTTTTAAAAAAACAGGAACGCACAGAGGTGCGGCCTAATATGCAAATGAGTTCCCTGCCCAGCTTTTTTCTATTAAAAAGCCCTGTGTGAAACAATGGTGAGGTCAGTGGTTGTGGCTTAATATGCAAAGGAGTTCCTGTTGGACTTTTTCCACACAAAAAAGCCCTGGGGACGAAGACGAATCGAGTCCAGAACAATTGAGGGGGGCGGGGTGGACCAGGCACAAACACATACAAGAGAAAGTAGAGAAAGAAGTACTTTTCTCCTTTCTCACAATGCAAGAACTCGTGGGCATTCGATGAAATTGCTGAGCAGACAGGTAAAAACGGATAAAAGGAAGTACTTCTTCACCAAAGGGTGATTAACATGTGGAATTCACTGCCACAGGAGGTGGTGGCGGCCACAAGCATAGCCACCTTCAAGAGGGGTTTAGATAAAAATATGGAGCACAGGTCCATCAGTGGCTATTAGCCACAGTGTGTGTGTATATATAAAATTTTTGGCCACTGTGTGACACAGAGTGTTGGACTGGATGGGCCGTTGGCCTGATCCAACATGGCTTCTCTTATGTTCTTATGTGGACACAGAGTGTTGGATTGGATGGGCCACTGGCCTGATCCAACATGGCTTCTCTTATGTTCTTATACAAAGTTTGCCCAGAAGCACCTTATTTATGCAGGTTTGCTCCTCAGACTTCCTTCCACTTCGAAGTTTTATTTATGCCCCCGTTTCCCTGTGCCACTTTTACCCAATGTTTCTCGACAACGCATTAACTTCCCTTCGCGGTACAATAATCGACTCCAATCTGCTATTATCACGGAAATAGAAGAGGTAAAGTGCTGGTAATAGGATCCAAATCAAATCACTTTCACTTCAGCCCAGCTTTTGCTGTGAAGGCAAAGATTCCCCAAGGAGATTCAATACAGAGAAACACCTGGAGACACGGGCTGAGGCCCGTAGATTAGATAGAACACGACAGGCCCTGGCTTTACAGTAGCATTTCCTTAGTCACAAGATGGTCGCATCAGCGGTAATAACTAGAGGCAGGACTTGATAAAACTGGGCCTCGTCTGCCACCGCTGGGGGTCTGAGTTTTAGTTGATTTGACCCCTTCCTGGAGCAACACAGCAGTTTACTGAAGAAACAGCTATATTTAAATTTTCTTTCCTGGAGCAACCACTGTGTCCACAATCTTTGCGGGGGGGGGGGGGGGAGGGATGAGATTACTGCTGTTTTTCTGGGTATTTTTTTTTAAAAACATGAAGCCATGTTAGTGTTTAAGAACAGGGCAGCCCGGAGTTTATAAAAGGAAGGAAGGGACGTTCCGTACATTCTGCCCCCAGCGGCTAGAAAAGGCCAAGTAAATTGAATTTAATAAGGTTCAGGCTTAAGGGGAAAGATGCTGAGAATCTTTTTTTTTCTTTCTTTCCGTGTGACCTAAAAGATATTGCATGGCGAGGAAGGGTTAGGAGAAGCGTCGAAAGCACCATGCGCAACTTGCTTCTTGCGAAGTTAGGTTATAGTTTTGAGGACCTCAGCCTGGTGGCGATTCACTTACCAGTTAAGGCATCCAATGGGGATGCTGGTTTCCCATGGAATGTGGGGGGGGTCTCCCAGGTGCAGTTTCCATTTGTTGCCAGTCCAGTGGCTGATGGGAGAAAAATAAATTTTAAAAATGCCCTCAGCATAACAGCCATAGAAACCCCAGGAGGCATATCATACCACTCTAGAAGTCATCCAAAACTCTATGGTTTTACAATAGATTTAGAGTAGCTCCTAGAGTGGCATAACGTCAGTTCTGGAGGTTCCCAGAAGTGACAGAATAACCATTGCACCAACTATATTCCCCCATATCCCCTCCCACTCCCCCCCCCAAACTGCCACCAGTTGCCTTGCTTCTGGTAGGGCCTGGAATACTCTGGAAATCACAAGTCTTCTGTAGTCCACACAACATCAAACATTGATGGAACTCTCTGTCTGGGGCAGTGATGCTCTGTATTCTTGGTGCTTGGGAGGTCAACAGTGGAAGGGCTTTTAGTGTTCTGGCCCCACTGATGGATCTCCGGATGGCACCTGGGTTTTTGGCCCCTGTGTGACATGGAGTGTTGGGCTGGATGGGCCATTGGCCTGATCCACCATGGCTTCTCTTATGTTCTTCTGTGACACAGAGTGTTGGACTGGATGGGCCATTGGCCTGATCCAATATGGCTTCCTCTTATAATCTTATGTGACACAGAGTGTTGGACTGATGGGCCATTGGCCTGATCCAACATGGCTTCTCTTATGTTCTGATGTTCTTATTTCCCTTGAAGGAAATGGCAACTTTGGATGGTGGGATATATGAAATTACATCCCTGCTGAGCCATCTTTGTGGTCCTCAACTCCACCCTCCTTGGCAGCAGCCCCATATCTCCTGGAAACCCTGTTATATGGTAGAATGTTCCAGCAACTGACAATGGGGAAAAAAGTATCTACTGTATGCACTGAGCGATTGTATCAAAAAACTAAACTTTAATAAGGTCAAAGAAAAATGTATGGAATTAATTTTATTGTATATTCTGTTTTTTGGGTTTTTTTAAATATTCTATGTGGTTTTTAAGCTGTTGTTAGCTGCCCTGAGCCCATTAGGGAGAGTGGGATATAAATTTGATTGATTGAATGAATGAATGGTCATTGCTTATCAGTCAGCAGAGGGACAACCATGTATGGCATTTTCCACATTCTGTGGATTCACTGTGCTCTGTCTTCCCTAGATCTGGAATTCCAATTTAACTAGAATATTTCTCAAGTATTTCCAAAAGTGGAGGTCTGTCTATCTCACCCTTCCTATAGTGGTTCAGCATATACGTGGCTCTCCCTTCTATTTCAATTTTATCTTCACAACAACCCTGTGAAGTAGGCCAGGCTGAAACCAAGTGACTAGTACAGCATCCCTCGGCCAGCTCGGTGGCAGAGTGGGCAATTTGAACTGCAGTCTCCTGCAGTCTAGCTCAATATTCTAACCATTACACCACTCTACCTCCCTGATGTGCAGTTTGCCACATCTATCAATCCCTTGGTTCAGAGCTTTCATTCTCCTTTACATAAACGCATGTTCACAAGCGTGACACATTGCCAAAAAAAGCAATCTTCGTATGATATATGACTGCATCTCGTGTTTTGTGTGTACATCTCGTGTTTTGTGTGTAACAGGAGAGCCAGTTTGGTGTAGTGGTTAAGTGTGCAGACTCTTATCTGGGAGAACCGGGTTTGATTCCCCACTCCTCCACTTGCACCTGTTGGGATGGCCTTGGGTCAGCCATAGCTCTTGTAGGAGTTGTCCTTGAAAGGGCAAGCTGCTGTGAGAGCCCTCTCCAGCCCCACCCACCTCACAGGGTGTCTGTTGTGGGGGAGGAAAGGAAAAGGAGATTATGAGCCACTCTGAGACTCTTCGGAGTGGAGGCGGGATATAAATCCAATATCTTCATCTACCTCACAGGGTGTCTGTTGTGGGGGAGGAAGGTAAGGAGATTGTGAGCCGCTCTGAGACTCTTCGGAGTGGAGGGCGGGATATAAATCCAATATCTTCATCTACCTCACAGGGTGTCTGTTGTGGGGGAGGAAGGTAAAAGGAGATTGTGATCCGCTCTGAGACTCTTCGGAGTGGAGGGCGGGATATAAAATCCAATATCTTCATCTTCTTCTACATGCTTTTTTTTTAACTGATGCTCATAAAAGCCCCTATATATTGATGGCATGCCAAACAAAAACAATCTTGATAAAATGCCTGAACTTTGGAATTTAAAAAAAAAAACAACCGAATCATGGGAGATGGGGTGGGGAAGAACAGGTTGTGAAGACATCATTCAGATGAAAAGAATTTTAGAAGCATTCTTCATTTTGGCTTTAGGACATAGCTGACATGGGTAGAAAAACTGGAGTTTGAGTGACCAGTACTTACTGAGATCTGAAAAGCTCCCTTGAAACTCTCAGCCTGTTATCTATTTGGCTTTACTTCTTGATATCCCCCAGTAATTCTGAAATTAGAAATGAGTCAGTCAATATAGCTATGATTCTGAGGTTTCACATGAAGAGATATTCCCCCCAAATTCCTCAGGTTTCGTTTTGAGGTGAAATCCAACAATAAAGGAAAGAGTGGCTGAAATTTCACGGATTTTATCAACAAATGTCTGGTTTCCTGTGGATTTCTGGAGCTTTGCCTGAAATCCATTTTACTTCCTTCCATTTAGATCTTGCCTTCTTCAGGACTCAAGGAGGCACACGGGGGCCTCCTACACAACCTACCATCAAGCTTTAGATCTGTCAGCATCATTTGGGGAGGAGCCGTGGCTCAGTGGCAGAACACCTGCTGGGCATGCGGAAGGTCCCAGGTTCAATTCCCGGCATCACCAAAAGAAGAAGAAGATTTTGGATTTATATCCCGCCCTATACTCTGAATCTCAAAGTCTCAGAGTGGTCACAAACTCCTTTACCTTTCCCCCACACAACAAACACCCTGTGAGGTAGGTGGGGCTGAGAGTGCTTTTATAGCAGCTGCCCTTTCAAGGACAGCTTCTATGAAAGCTATGGCTGACCCAAGGCCATCTCAGCAGGTGCAAGTGGAGGAGTGGGGAATCAAACCCGGTTCTCCCAGATAAGAGTTCGCGCACTTATCCACTACACAAGTAGTTTGACATTGCCTATCACAGGTGGAAAGTGGGGTTTGTTGTTATTCAGTCGTAGTCGAGTCCGATTCTTTGCAACCCCATGGACAAAGTCACACCAGGCTCTCCTGTCTTCCACCATCCTTCGACGTCTGCTCAAATTCATGTTAATTACATCAGTAATGCTGTCCAGCCATCTCCTCTTTTGCTGTTCCTTTCTTCTTTTGCCTTCTGTCTTTCCCAGCATCAGGGTCTTCTCCAGTGAGTGCTCCCTTCTCATTGGGTGGCCAAAGTATTGGAGCTTCAGCTTCAGCATCTGACCTTCCAGGGAACAGTCAGGGTTGATTTCCCTTAGGACTGACTGATTTGATCTTCTTGCAGTCCAAGGGACTCTCAAGATTCTTCTCCAGCACCACAGCTCGAAAGCATCTATTCTTCTGTGCACGGCCTTCCTTATGGGTGACGTATAAATATCTAAGAAAATACACATTACCAGGACTTTTTTTGTAGCAGGAACTCCTTTGCATATTAGGCCATAAACCCCTGATGTAGCCAATCTTCCAAGAGCTTACAGGGTTCTTCTTACAGGGCCTACTGTAAACTCTTGGAGGATTGGCTACAACAGGGGTGTGTGGCCTAATATGCAAATATCCTGCTACCAAAAAAAAAGCCCTACACATTACTGAATGTTGTGACTGCTCCAGTTCAACATGAAGAAGAAGACGGCAAGATGGCGGCGGCAAGGAGGAGCGGGATGCTGAAGCTCCCTGCATAACAGTATTTAGATGCCGATTCCATCCAAACAACCTCCTCAGATTCCATCAAGGACATTGTACCAATTATATAGTTGCTGGGGGAGGCAAAGGCGAAATCAGAACTGCCTCCCTTGAAAACAAAGTGAAAACAGCGAAAGTACTCACCAGCCGGGACGATACCGAGGACGGCGAGGGCCGCGGCCGGGAAACGCCGGGCGCGGGCGGAGGGCCGCGGAGGGCCGCGGCGGGAAAGTGCTGGGTGCAGCGGAGTGGAGTTGGAGTGTGGAGCGCTGAGGTCGGTGAGCGGGTGGCGCCGAGGTCTGAGAGCAGTCGGCGGAGCGTGCCACCGGAGGAGAGAAGTGCCGACCGGGGAGCTGGGGAGCTGGAGGACGCCGGAGAGAGGTTGGAGGCTGCGGCATTTGTGCAGCGGCGGCAGCGGCGTCCGGGAGTTCAAGACGGGGCGAGGTGCCGGCAGGACGACGGCCCTTCCCCCCCCCCCCTTCTCCCACTACGAAGACCGGAGGCCTGTGGACTGGAGTGGTGGGGAGTGGAATGAGTGGACGCCGACGAGAGGCTAGAGGTAGTGGCGACGGCGTGAGAGAACTGTGGGACAGGGCGAGGTACCAAGGCAGCGGGTCTGCCGGTGGGACGACGGCCCTGGCTTCTTCCCCTCTCTTCCTTCCCCCCCTCCTCCCATTGTCAGAACTGAAGGTCTCCGGGCCTTCTGGATGGCGTGTTGTGCGCCACCTTCATGTGAGATCAACGCCTAAGACTCAGACCAAGATACCCGCACCTTACAGACATTATTGCACTTTAAATTAAGATCATTTGCACTCCATTGTCACCAGCACTTTAAAACACCTGGACTTAAAACCAGCAGCACTTTAGCCAAATAAGGACCTTTAAGACCATTTGCACTTTATTGTCCCCAGCACTTTATTTGGTACAAACTGTTCCCTCCTACCCATTGGATCCTATCTCCCAAATTATTAAGATTGGTGTAATTTATTGGTTATTTAAACTGTTAAGACTGGATTAATTATTGGTTATTTAAATTGTTTTATTGACTAGCTAATTTAATGGAACTATTTATGGCAAATTAATTGGATAGGGGATAATAATGATTGAAGAGTTTTAATTAAGAAGCCAATTGGAAATATAATTTATTATTGTTAGCTAGTGGATTGGATGGGTTACGTGGGGGGTAAATTAAATAACTATTAGATTAAGTAATTATTAGATTAAGCAACTATCAGATTAAGTAACTATTAGAATATTAGTGGGTAATTTATTTATTGATAGGCCAATTGGAGGTGGGAGGGTTGAGAGGAGATACAGTCAGTGGAGGAGCTGGTGGCACCAGTGAGAGATGATTGGTCTGGGGATTCCGGTACTCCTGGGGAGGGGAAGGTATGACGGTGGGAACAGGCAGAAATGGAAGGGAAGGAGATCGAGACGAGATAGCGCTCGACCACCTTCCAGCCTGCGTCCCATCCCGATGGTGACAGGTAGGGGGGCAAGGCGAGATTACTCGCCTCCGTCACTGGTGTTATGTAATGCCAGGTCCATTAATAATAAGACCTCTATCCTTCGGGAATTCCTGCTCGAACAGGACACGGACCTGGCATGCGTGACCGAGACCTGGGTCCGCGATGGGGAGACCGTAGCTCTCTCCCAGATCGCGCCCCCGGGATACTCGGTCTTTCACCAGTCGCGGACTAGCGGGCGGGGGGGAGGGGTGGCCCTGTTCATTCGAGAGGTTTACTCCTTCCGGGCCCTCCCGGCTCCGGAGATCAAGGGCATTGAATGTGCCGGCCTGGCGTGGGATGTTGGGGAGGGGTTGGCGATCTGGCTGGTGTACCGACCGCCTAACGCACCGGCCAGCGCCTTACTATCACTGATGGAGGCTGCAACAGGGTGGGCATTGAGGCACCCGAGACTTTTGATTCTGGGTGACTTCAATGTCCATGCCGATGACGTGACCTCCAATCAGGCGATGGACCTAGTGTCTTCCATGGCGACACTAGGACTCTCCCAAGTAGTTACGACACCCACTCACCAGGCCGGTCACATGTTAGACTTGATCTTCGCGTCGGGAGTTTTAGTGGACGATCTTGCTTCTATAGCGGTGCCATGGTCGGATCACTATGCCCTCAAGGCTCGTGTGGACGTCCCACCCCAACCCCGTTTGGGCGGCGAGCTTATTTTAGCTCGCCCGCGGAGCCTGATGGACCCGGAACGGTTCCTGACGGCTCTGCGGGATCCCTGCCCCCCTGGCGATTCCCTCGATGACCTGGTGGAGTCCTGGAATAATAGGCTCACCGGAGCCATCGACGAGATCGCGCCTAGGCGTCCTCTGCGCCCTCGCGCAAGGCCGACACCCTGGTATAACCAGGGGCTGCGTCGGCTGAAACGGGGACTCAGACGACTAGAGAGGCAATGGCGGCGTACTCGAGACGAAGCGACTCGAACATCTTATAGAGAGGTTATGAAGTCCTATGAGATGGCAGTCAAGGCCGCAAAGAAAACTTACTTTGCGGCGGAGATTGCGTCCGCAATTTCGCGCCCGGCACAACTGTTCAATACAATCCGGACCCTTACAACGCTGCCACAGGGCAGACCAAATTTTAATGAATTGGAAATTGGCTGTGAGGCTTTTGCGGATTTTTTTGCGGATAAAATCGCATCGCTCCGTTCCGACTTTCCTGCCATATTAGATACAGTTAGCGAACCTGAGGCTCCGTGCCTGTCTTCGGATCGCGTCCTGGACGGCTTCGGCGCGCTCAGCCTGGAAGAAGTTGACAGGATCCTCCTATCTGCACGCCCAACAACTTGTAAATTGGACCCATGCCCCTCCTGGCTTATTAAGACCTGCCGGAGGGAGCTAAGATATCCTATACGGGATATCATAAATAGATCCCTACTGGAGGGGCATTTTCCATCAGCGCTCAGAGAGGCGGTGGTCCGTCCCCTCTTGAAGAAAACATCGTTAGATCCGACCGAATTGGCACACTATCGGCCGGTATCGAATTTGCCCTTTTTGGGCAAACTTATCGAGAGGGCAGTGGCGTTGCAGCTACAGAGCTTCCTGGAGGACGCTTCTATCCTTGACCCCTACCAGTCTGGTTTTCGCCCGGGCCACGGGACGGAGACGGTGCTGGTCGCCCTGGTGGATGACCTTCAGCGGCATCTGGATCAAGGCGGCTCGGCAGTGCTGATGTTGTTGGACCTATCGGCAGCGTTCGATATGGTCGACCATCGGCTTCTGGCGCGCCGCCTTGCCGACGCAGGGATTCAGGGGTTGGCCTTGCAATGGTTTTCCTCTTTCCTTGACGGTCGGGGACAAAGGGTGGCGATTGGGGAGGAACTGTCCCGGAGACACACGCTTGATTGCGGGGTGCCTCAAGGGGCGGTGCTCTCCCCGATGTTATTTAACATCTACATGCGCCCCCTTGCCCAGATTGCCCGAGGGTACGGGCTTGGGTGTCACCAATATGCTGATGACACCCAGCTCTATCTGCTTATGGATGGCCGGCCCGCCTGCGCCCCAGAAAATTTGGACCGAGCGTTACAGGCAGTGGCTAGGTGGTTTAGGCTGAGCGGGCTGAAGCTGAATCCGGCGAAGACAGAGGTCCTGTGCCTTGGTCGCTGCGGCCCGGGAAGGGAAATCCCCCTGCCAGTTTTTGACGGCGCGCCACTAACAGCGTCGGGCAGGGTTAAGAGCCTGGGGGTGCTGTTGGAGCCTTCACTGACAATGGAGGCCCAGATAGCAGCCACTGCCAAGTCCGCGTTTTTTCACCTTCGGCGGGCGAAGCAGTTGGCCCCCTTCCTGGAACGTGACGACCTGGCAACAGTGATTCATGCTACGGTCACCTCGAGGTTAGACTACTGTAATGCCCTCTACATGGGGCTACCCTTGTGCCGGACCCGGAAACTGCAGTTGGTGCAGAACGCTGCTGCCCGGCTGTTATTAGGGCTCCCAAGACGGGAGCACATTCGGCCGGGGCTCCGGGATCTGCACTGGCTGCCAGTAATATTCCGAGTCCGGTACAAGGTGTTGGTTATTACCTTTAAAGCCCTATATGGCCTAGGACCTGTCTACCTTAGGGACCGTCTTTCCCCACACGTTCCCCAGAGAGTACTACGCTCGGGTTCACAAAACCTGTTGATAGTCCCCGGGCCAAAGGAGGCCCGTCTAAAATCCACCAGGGATCGGGCCTTCTCAGTAACGGCACCTTATTGGTGGAACCAGCTGCCGGAGGAGGTGCGGGCCCTGCGGGACCTAGGGCAGTTCCGCAGGGCCTGTAAGACAGCCCTCTTCCGGCAGGCCTATAATACTGACTGACAAGGAAATCTTTTGGATGGAACAAAATGCATCTGTAGACCGCCGGTTTTTATCTATCTTGCTTTTATTAATTTATGGTTTTAATTTTACTTGTAAGTGTTTTAAATTGTAGTATTTGTATTATCATGTTGTAAGCCGCCCTGAGACACTTCGGTGCGAAGGGCGGGGTATAAATCCCAATATAAATAAAATAAATAAATAAGAAGATATTGGATTTATATCCCGCCCTACACTCCAAAGAGTCTCAGAGCAGCTCACAATCTCCTTTACCTTCCCCCCCCCCGCCACAACAGACACCCTGTGAGGTAGATGAAGATATTGGATTTATATCCCGCCCTCCACTCCGAAGAGTCTCAGAGCGGCTCACAATCTCCTTTACCTTCCTCCCCCACAACAGACACCCTGTGAGGTAGATGAAGATATTGGATTTATATCCTGCCCTCCACTCTGAAGAGTCTCAGAGCGGCTCACAATCTCCTTTACCTTCCTCCCCCACAACAGACACTCTGTGAGGTAGATGAAGATATAGGATTTATATCCCGCCCTCCACTCCGAAGAGTCTCAGAGCGGCTCACAATCTCCTTTACCTTCCTCCCCCAGAACAGACACCCTGTGAGGTAGATGAAGATATTGGATTTATATCCCGCCCTCCACTCCGAAGAGTCTCAGAGCAACTCACAATCTCCTTTTCCTTCCTCCCCCACAACAGACACCCTGTGAGGTGGGTGGGGCTGGAGAGGGCTCTCACAGCAGCTGCCCTTTCAAGGACAACCTCTGCCAGAGCTATGGCTGACCCAAGACCATTCCAGCAGGTGCAAGTGGAGGAGTGGGGAATCAAACCCGGTTCTCCCAGATAAGAGTCCACACACTTAACCACTACGCCAAACTGGCTCTCCTTATTGAAAGGTGAGGCGCTTGTTTCATCAATAAGGTGAAACTGAAAGGTGAGGTTGTGGTTTCTTGGAATTTGGGATGTTGCTGCGGTAGTTGCTTTTCTAGCTGTAGCGATGAACTTTGATTGTAAAATTGATGTCAAAAACGGGCACCAGAAGTGGCAGGGGGGGGGAAAGCAGAAAAAAAATGTTCTAAAACGGCAGTAACAGCAAACAAAAAATACAGACTTATTTCTGTACTACTTATGTCAATATTGTAACGGCGTTTGAGTGTCACCAACAAACAACCTGTATCTTCCAAAAATATATCTAGCAAAAATATCGTCGAAGCCCCTAGAGTCTACGGGCTTAGAAAGGTGTCCCTCTGTTTAGAATTGCACCGCTTGATTGATTGCTGTAAGATGGATTCAGATTTTGTGGGGACATGAGTGGGTATTGAGAGGGAATTGTTTTGTGGTTGGTCATCCTTACTGTAATCTGTAACTGGAGAAATGAATTGCTCTGGGCCTCATCTCCCCCTCCATCAGCAGTTTAGAGGTTAAAGCTTGTAGGATTCGAAGCCATGATCTCTGACATTACTGTTCAAAGAAATTGAAAACAGCTTTCTCCTAAGTTTCTAGGTATAGCAGCGCTTGTTCCATCAATAAGAAGGGCTGAGTTTAAGGAGAATCAAAACACCGTTCATGGACTCATGGGGTGGGGGAAATTGAACCTCTTCTCCTCCCTATTCCTGGGAAGAATTTGGAACCAGTTTTTCATACACCACAAACTGCAAACCGGCAGAGGAATTATTTTCAGGTTGGTGGCCGCCCACGTGACGCCTTGAAAAGAAACCTATGCTTTAATTAAGAAAGAAAAATGGAGAAGTTGCATGTGACAGGGAGGGGGTGGATGTTGATAGATACAGTTGACTTTGTCTGGGGGGCTCAGTTTCTTTTTTGGGGGGGTCCCCTGTCCAGGACAAAACCGACTCCCTGACCCACATCGTCTTACCCCCCCCGCCTGGAATTTTTTTTTTTAAGTCTTCGTAAAATTAAACCAGCAACGGGGAGATTTTGACTAATTAGGTTTCTCAGATAATAAGAGCTATTTAATAAGGTACATATCACTTACAATATTGCTAATGAAACGTGAAAGCGATTCGGGACTCGGGAAGATAATGGCTAACTTGTTTTAATTGTGAACATTTTTTCCTTGCTTGCAGTGACACAGTCATTATTTTGCAGTCTCCACTTATCGTGAAATCCGAGAGGATTAATGGTTTCACTTATACCAGCGAAAATGTTTAAGCTGTCCCGATTATCTGTGCACTTGGAAAGAATAATGGTTATTTGTCATTCCATTTAGCACCAGGATAAATTGTTCCAAGGAGTGTGGGCACTTTAACCCATGGAGGGCCGGGAAGAGTGCTTCACAATTTCTAAAAAAAAAGCCAGGAAGCAAAGATTTATGGTTTGATAGAGATGCACAAATACACATACACATACTTATGAATCACTCGAATCCACCTCTAGATGAGCTTAAAACGCAGTGATTGCCCGTCAACTGCTGTACAAGAATTTGGATGGGCAAGGATTTTAAGATTTGTGCCTTACTGAGATCATGCATGCGTGTACGCAGGGGTGGAATTCTAGCAGGAGCTCCTTTGCATATTAGGCCACACCTCCTGATGTAGCCAATCTTTCGAGAGCTTACAAAAAAGGGCCTTGTAAGCTCTTGGAAGACTGGCTACATCAGGAGTGTGTGGCTCAATATGCAAAGGAGCTCCTGCTAGAATTCCACCCCTGTGTGTATGTATGTGTCAAAGGTTGTTAAATCAAAGGTAACTTGTGGTGACCCCAGCAAGTTTTCAAGGCAAGTGAGAAGCAGACGTAGCTGGCCATTGCCTTCCTCTGCAGCGTCTTCCTCAGAGGTCTTCCTTCCAAGTAATGACCCTGCTGAGCTTCTGAGATCTGAAGAGACTGGGCTATACCATGCTATCTTCCAACAACCCTGTCCGGTAGATCAATCTGAGAGTTGGTGAGAAGCCAAAGGTCTCCCAAAAAGCTTCCATGATTTGGACTTGGGTCTCCTGGTCTCCTAGCCCACAACGCTAGCCAGTATGCCTAGCAGGCTCCTGTTTTGAGCAAGAAGCGGAGGGGGATAGGTGTTTCAAAAGTTCTACCTGCCTGTAGTTTTGAGTAGTAGAAGAAGATATTGAATTTATATCCCACCCTTCACTCTGAATCTCTGAGTGGCTTACAATCTCCTTTACCTTCCTCCACCACAACAGACACCCTGTGAGCAATGTTCCCTCTAAGCTGCAGAGTCTTTTGAGCAAAAATTCTACTTCGTGAGCTCCTGGCATTAACGCTCTGAGCTACTGCATACATTAGTGTGCTCTGGGGTCATCCTTCCTGAACTAAGACAAAAAATGTGTGAGCTGGAGACTGAAAATCTGTGAGCTAGCTCACACTAACTCAGCTTAGAGGGAACACTGCCTGTGAGGTAAGTGGGGCTGAGGGAGCTCTCACAGAAGCTGCCCTTTCAAGGACAGCTCTGTGAGAGCTACCAAGGCCATTTCAGCAGCTGCAAGTGGAGGAGCAGGGGAATCAAACCCAGTTCTCCCAGATAAGAAAGAATCCGTGCATTTAACCACTATACCGAACTGGCTCTGTACTATCTGAAACTGTGGCAACTTAAAAAAAAAAAAAAGCAACTCAGAAACAAGTCTCTCCAGGTATTAATAATACCAGGGAAATGTTAATTAAAAGTGCAGTTAAGGTCAACCTCAGAGAGGGCGGTAAGCTCAAGGTTATAGTAAATGTTACAACTTCTCTTCCCCCCCCACCCCATTAATTCATTTATATTGATTGGAAATTATTCGGTGCTCAGCACAGCTAGGTCACACATGCACAGACTTCAGCCGGCTTTCCCATCTCCAGACGTCTACATAGAAAAGCATTATCGGTTTGAGGGGTGTTAGGAGTTCTTAGCCTATATAGGCCAGAACAGCCCAATCCAGGAAACATTTCATAGAAAAAGAGGTGCTGCAGCTCATTAGCACAACTCAATTGCGTAACACATGTGCATATGCCACGTACCCCGGACATCACCGGAAGGTGTACTCAGTTAGACACCAGAAGGGGTATTCAATTATATCAGCTCGACATCTGCCTTAAAATGCTTCTTGAATTATAATTATCGTCAGATATGTTGTTTGTTTTATCGTATTCTATGTTATTAGCTTGGAGTTTTTAATCGTTTTAACTTTTGTTGTTATCCACCCTGAGCCCACTCATGGGAAAGGGCGGAATACAAATTAACAAAAATAAATAAATAAATACATAAAACCTTACTCCCGTCATACTTTTTAAATGCCTTTCTCCTATGGGGCCACAGAGGCATGATGAAGATTTACATCTGTCTGCTTGATACATTTTGGGTGTTTCCCCATTTTCTTGTGGGGAAAATATGAGAAAGTTTGTCAAATCTTAAGAGTTCACAAGGGTTTCGAACAATGGAGCCCAGAAGCAAGTGTTTGTTTTTTTTTTTGGGGGGGGGGGTGTTAAGAAAGGAGCACAATAAAATTTAGAGATTCCGGAGCTCCACTCCTGTGAAGACTTGCAGGGTTGTCCATGGTTAGCATGGCTTTTTTTTTTGTAGAAAAAGCCCAGCAGGAACTTATTTGTATATCAGGCCATACCCCCTGACACTAAGCTAGCCAGAATTGCGTTCCTATGCTATCCTGTTAAAAAAAAAAAAGCCCTGATGTTTAGCATTTGAATGGGAGCTCACCAAGGAAGTCCAAGGTCGCTGTGCAGAGGCAGGCAATGGCAAAACACCTCTGCTCCTCTCTTGCCTAGAATACCCCATGGATTGTCTGCTTATGGGTCAGTTAAGAACATAAGAAGAACATAAGAGAAGCCCTGTTGGATCAGGCCAACGGCCCATCCAGTCCAACACTCTGTGTCACACAGTGGCAAAAAATTTTATATACACACATACACTGTGGCTAATAGCCACTGATGGACCTGTGCTCCATATTTTTATCTAAACCCCTCTTGAAGGTGGCTATGCTTGTGGCTGCCACCACCTCCTGTGGCAGTGAATTCCACATGTTAATCACCCTTTGGGTGAAGAAGTACTTCCTTTTATCCGTTTTGACCTGTCTGCTCAGCAATTTCATCGAATGCCCACGAGTTCTTGTATTGTGAGAAAGGGAGAAAAGTACTTCTTTCTCTACTTTCTCCATCCCATGCATTATCTTGTAAACCTCTATCATGTCACCCCGCAGTCGACGTTTCTCCAAGCTAAAGAGTCCCAAGCGTTTCGACCTTTCTTCATAGGGAAAGTGCTCCAGCCCTTTAATCATTCTAGTTGCCCTTTTCTGGACTTTCTCCAATGCTATAATATCCTTTTTGAGGTGTGGCGACCAGAACTGCACACAGTACTCCAAATGAGACCGCACCATCGATTTATACAGGGGCATTATGATACTGGCTGATTTGTTTTCAATTCCCTTCCTAATAATTCCCAGTTGTGACTCAGTGGCATATTCTTTTTTTCTAACAGCCTTCCAGACTAACCTGATCTCATCAGTGACTAGAAACTAACCAGGGTCATCCATGGAGCAAAGTTAGAGTCCAGTAGCGCCTTTAAGACCAACAACGTTTTATTGAGAATGTAAGCTTTCGTGCGCTAAAAGCACACTTCGTCAGACAATGAAATGGGCTACAGTGAGCAATGCTACATGTAGCTTGTGAGCAGTTGTTAAGCATACAAAATAGTATCGAGTTAGAATCCAATGGCGAGATAGTGAAATTAACCAACTGAAAGAATAACAGTTTGGTCTGGATAGTATAAGTTGCAGGGGGAAACGACAAAAGGTAATAAACTTGTTGGAATGGGAGGATGATGGCAGTAAATGTTAATTACCCTGTTTCTCCTCAAGCACGGGTTAAACTGAGAATGTCTTTTTCTCAGAGGTGTTTTTATCCACCCAATATACTTTTTAACAAGTAGCATAGAATTATAAATATCATTCCAGTTTGCCAATACAAAAAAGCATGTATTAGAATACAGTGGAAGAAGGGTTTAAGCATATGTAATTAGATAACCAATATCCCTTATTCCAGTTAGTCCATATAAAAAAGACATTCTGGTACACTATTCTAAAAGAGGAATACAGTGGAATACAGTGGATGCAGCGGTGGAATTCTAGCAGGAGCTCCTTTGCATATTAGGCCACACGCCCCTGATTTAGCCAATCCTTCAAGAGCTTAAAAGGCTTTTTTTTTTGTAAGTCCTTGGAAGATTGGCTACATTAGGGGGTGTGCCCTAATATGCAAAGGAGCTCCTGCTAGAATTCCACCCCCGAGTGGCTGTATAGCTCTGCTTGGTGAGAATGGGTTTAGAACATGCAATGAGATAAGAAACCAATATCCCTGTTCAGTCCTGGAGAGGTGTTTGTTCCAAGTTTCATAATAACTTGTAACTCAGCAATTGCCCTTTCCATTCTGTTCTTGAAGTTTCTTTGCAGCAATGGTCCGTGCTTGGATGGGAGACCGCCGAAGATGTCCAGGGTTGCTACACAGAGGCAGGCAATGGCCAACCCCCTGTGGTCGTCTGCCTTGAAACCCTATGATGGGATCAGCAAGGATTAGCTGCAACGTGATGGCCGACTTTACCTTTAGAGCAGGGCTCACCAAACTGTGGCTCGGGAGCCACTAGGGTTGCCAATCCCCAGGTGGAGGTGGGGGATCTCTCGGTTTGGAGACCCTCCCCCCGCTTCAGGGTCATCAGAAAGCAGGGGGAGGGGAGGGAAAGGTCTGCTGGGAACTCAGTTATTCCCTAGGGGGATTTATTCCCATAGAAAATAATGGAGAATTGATCCGGGGGTATCTGGGGCTCGGGGGGGGCTCTATTTTGGGGTAGAGGCACCAAATTTTCAGCATAGCATCTAGTGCCTCTCCCCAAAATACCCCCCAAGTTTCAAAAAGATTGGACCAGGGGGTCCAATTCTATGAGCCCCAAAAGAAGGTGCCCCTATCCATTATTTCCTATGGAAGGAAGGCCTATTGAAGGAAGGCCTATTTCCTATTGAAAAGGTGTGCCGTCCCTTTAAATGTGATGGCCAGAACTCCCTTGGAGTTCAGTTATGTTTGTGACAGCCTTGATCTTGGCTCCACTCCTAATGTCTCCTGGCTCCACCCCCAAAGTCCTCAGATATTTCTTGAATTGGACTTGGCAACCCTAGGAGCCACATGTGGCTCTTTCACACATATTGTGTGGCTCTCAAAGCCCCCACTGAGCAATGATTATTAGCCTCAGTCAGGGCTTTTTTTTTAGCAGGAACTGCTTTGCATATTAGGCTACAACCCCCCTCCCAATGTAGCCAGTCCCCCAAGACCTTACAGGGCTCGTAGTACAGGGCCTACTGTAAGCTCTTGGAGGATTGGCTACATCAAGCGGGTGTGGCCAAATATGCAAAGGAGTTCCTGCTACAACCCCCCCCCCCTGATTATGGCTAATAATCATTGCTCATTTTATCTTTTCTGAATTTTTGAATTTCTGAATTGTCTCGTGTGTTTTGCTACAAAAAAAAAAGCCCTGGCCACAATCTCCAGCTCCCAAGGAAGTTTATCTCTGAGGATCACATTCTGGGGGCTAACTATGGAGCAGGCAGTGGTGCTCATGTCCTGCTTACAGGTTTCTCAGAAGCATCCGGCCATGACAGGAAACAAGAAGGTGACTGGACTAGATTGATCCAGGGCAGAGGGATGCCCTTACTCATTGAGATTCATACAAACACAAAGCTCAGAGCAATGCTTGTTTATTGATAAGCTAGGTGTACCTACTGAATCAGTCAAGGGGGATAAAGAGACAGAAGTGGAGAAGAGTTCAATTATCCTGTATAAGGTGCTGGTCTTCTGCTTAATCTTGTCACTCTCGGGAGGAGTATATTTCATACCTGTCCAGCTCTCCCTGGAGTGTTACCTAAAATCAGGGGTCATTTCATAGAAAAAGAGGTGCCGGAGCTCATGAGCACAACTCATTTGCATATACTGCACACCCCTGGCATCACCGGGAGGTGTAGTAAATTATATCAGCTCAGCATCTACCTTAAAATACTTCTTGAATTAAGAGCCCCGTGGCGCAGAGTGTTAAAGCTGCAGTACTGCAGTCCTAAACTCTGCTCACGACCTGAGTTCAATCCCCAGCAGAAGCTGGGTTTTCAGGTAGCTGGCTCGAGGTTGACTCAGCATTCCATCATTCCGAGGTCGGTAAAATGAGTACCCAGCTTGCTGGGGGGAAAGTGTAGATGACTGGGGAAAGCAATGGCAAACCACCCCATAAAAAGTCTGCCGTGAAAACGTTGTGAAAGCAACGTCACCCCAGAGTCGGAAACGACTGGTGCTTGCACAGGGGACCTTTCCTTCCAATAAAACCTTAGTCCTATCCAATGTTCCCTCTAAGCCGAAGAGTCTTGTGAGCAAAAAGTTCTACTTTGTGAGCTACTGCATTAAAGTTGTGAGCTACTGCATAAATTATTGTGCTCTAGTTATTGTGTGCATCTGTCCTGAGCTAAGACAAAAATCTGTGAGCTGGAGCTAAAAATTTTTGAGCTAGCTCACACTAACTTAGCTTAGAGGGAACACTGGTCCCATCATATTTTTAAATTACTTTCTCCTATGTGGCCGCAATGACACGAGGAAGATTTCCA
Organism: Heteronotia binoei; assembly: GCF_032191835.1. NCBI lineage: Eukaryota > Metazoa > Chordata > Lepidosauria > Squamata > Gekkonidae > Heteronotia > Heteronotia binoei. Next base: position 10,317,431 of record NC_083241.1, read on the forward strand.
CCTGTCTGCTTTATATGGTTTGGTTATTTTTCCGTATTTTGTGGGGGGAAATATTAGAACGTTTGTCAAATCTTAGAGTTCAGCAAAATTCTCACAGGGGTGGGGTGGGGATTGAACAATGGAGCTCAGAAACAAGTATTTGGGAGGAGAGAGAGAGAGAAAGAAAGAAAGAAAGAAAGAAAGAAAGAAAGAAAGAAAGAAAGAAAGAAAGAAAGAAAGAAAGAAAGAAAGAAAGAAAGAAAGAAAGAAAGAAAGAAAGAAAGAAAGAAAGAAAGAAAGAAAGAAAGAAATGTAGAGGTTCCAGAGCTCCATTCCTGTGAGTTCCTGCCCAAAATGGGGTTTGCCTAAAATCATAGAATCACAGAGTCAGAAGGGACCTCCAGGGTCATCTAGTCCAACCCTCGCCAGCATGCAGAAGCATCACAAATACCTCCCTCCACACGCCCCCAGTGACCCCTGCTCCATGCCCAGAAGATGGCAAAAAAACCTCCTGGATCCCTGGCTAGACTGGCCTGGAGAAAAATTGCTACCTGTCCCCAAAGTGGCTCCAGCGGTGATCTTTGGGAGTCTTTCTATTGCCTTGAGTTAGCGTTGCCAGGCCCCAAGTCAGGGTGGTGCTGTTACCTGCCAGCTCTCTCAGCAGTAACTAGAGAAAGAGAAAAAAAAAATGTGCAATAGCAGCTGGTAAAAAATCATGGAGTTTCCAGTGATGCCTGAAGCTTCCTGTTTCCTGTTTGATTTCTACCAGAAGTGATGTGATCCCACAGTGTTGCAGGACCCCATAGCCTAGGGTTGCCAAGTCCAATTCAAGAAATATCTGGGGACTTTGGGGGTGGAGCCAGAAGACATCAGGGCGGAGCCAGGAACAAGGGTGTGACAAGCTTAATTGACCTCCAAGGGAGTTCTGGCCATCACATTTAAAGGAACCGCACACCTTTTTAAATGTCTTCCTTCCATAGGAAATAATGAAGGATAGGGGCACCTTTTTGGGGGGCTCATAGAATGGAACCCCCTGGTCCAATCGTTTTGAAACTTGGGAGATACTTTGGGGAGAGTCACTAGATACTATACTGAAAATTTGGTGCCTCTACCTCAAAAAACAGCTTCCCCAGAGCCCCCGAAACCTCCAGGTCAATTCCCCATTATACCCTATGAGAATCAATCTCCACATAGAGAATAATGCTCAGCAGATGTGTCCCCCCCCCCATTTCTGGCGATTCTGAAGGGGATGGGCCTTTCTACTCATGAGTTGCTGCCAACTTCTTCAAAGTAACACAGACACACCATCCCAAGAGGAAGCCTTTCAATCAGCGACTGAAGCCTCCGGAGGTAGAAACGCACATGGTCCAGACTCCCCGAGGAGACGCCACCCGGCAGCCAGAGAGGAAGAAAGGACTACAAGTCCCAGCATGCACCTTGTGAAGGGAGGCCGGACTGGAGCTAATAGCAGGAGCGAGTCTTTGTGACTGGAGCAAGTCTTTGTGACTCGGAGGAAGGGAGAAGCTTGAAGCCAGGCAGGGAAAGAGACACTGAGCCGTTCCACCCCCCCACCCCTACCCCCGCTATCAGATTTTTAGAGAGCGGGGGATTAGGCTGCTAATCCAGGGGTCCCCCAGCAGGGCGGGTGGTTGGGAAGCCTACCATAGCCTTACCCCCTTCTGTCTGTAGGCTTCCCAATCCCCAGGTCCCAGCGGGGGATTCCCCAGTTTTACAGGCTTCCCCCCCCTGCCCCCAGCCAGCTGGCCAGCAGGGGAAGCTCCTCCCCCCACAGCCACCATGTACCTCTAGTTCTTGGGCAGGACCTGCAAACAGGTCCGGTTTTATAATGTGTTTGTGCCTTTAAATTGGAGCAGGAAGTACTTCATGGGGAAGGGTTAGAAACAGCTAGGGTTGCCAATCCCCAGATGGGGGCAGGGGATCCCCCGGTTTGGACGCCCTCCTCCCCCCGCTTCAGGGTCATCAGAAAGCAGGGGGAGGGGAGGGGAATGTCTGCTGGGAACTCTTTTATTCCCTATGGAGATGTATTCCCATAGAAAATCATGGAGAATTGATCCGTGGGTATCTGGGGCTCTGGGGGGGGGGCTGTTTTTTGAGGTAGAGGCACCACATTTTCAGTATAGCATCTAGTGCCTCTCCCCAAGATATCCCCCAAGTTTCAAAACGATTGGACCAGGGGGTCCAATTCTATGAGCCCCAAAAGAAGGTGCCCCTATCCTTCATTATTTCCTATGGACAGAAGGCATTGTAAAGGTGTGCCGTCCCTTTAAATGTGATGGGCAGAACTCCCTTTGGAGTTCAATTATGCTTGTCACAGCCTTGGTCTTGGCTCCACCCCCAAAGTCCCCTGGCTCCACCCCCAAAGTCCCCAGATATTTCTTAAATTGGACGTGGCAACCCTATGTGGCAGCCATTTTGTCATAAGCTTCACCTCCTATGGCAGCCATTTTGTTGTAGGCATCACCTCCTATGGCAGCCATTTTGTCGTAAGCTTCACCTCCTATGGCAGCCATTTTGTTGTAGCTCCTGTGGCAGACATTTTATGACTGTGCCCCAGTGTCAGAATTCCAAAAGTTCCATGGATTTAAAAAGTTCAGGGATTCCTTCTGTCGAAGCTGGGGACAGAACCCGGAACCTTCCGTATGCAAAGCAGGTGCTCTACCCTCCCCCTAAACTGCTACGCTTGTGTTGCCGAATGCCACCAACCAAGCATAAGAATGGATTAATTTTACACTCAATTTCATGATCCGTTTAAGCAAACTTTAACTCCCCCTCCCCACCCTTTGAAAGCTATTTCCTGGCAGCATCCTTGTGAACTCCGACCAATATTGTGCATCGCTCGGGTGACATAACTCTTAAGCTGGCATTCTCATGCAGAATTTTTTTTTTCTTAAGAAACCTCAAATGAGATGATGGAATGACATTGTGAGCCTTACTCCCAAACCTACTCAGTCCGTGGGTCCCCATTATTTCCCTCATTTCAGCCTCATTTGGGCCTTTACTATACAAACCTTCCGTTGCTTCCAATTCCCCCTCCTTTGCAACAATGGCTTCCTCGAAATAAGAAAAAGGGCAAAAGGGATAATGTAAAGAAGATGAGAATAATGGATGCAAAGGGAAGCCGCTGATCATGTGATATGCAAGGAATGGGCCTTTGCAACCTCCATTATCCTACTGAGAAAGAAAATCTCTAAACCAGTGCCTTTATATTCTCAAAGACTTTCATACTCTTAACTGGCTGCATGTGATAGTTCCATTTATGAGATACTATATATATTCCTTACTCTATACTTTTTTTAACTAGCTAAGGCACTCTTCATTTCTGTCCTTAATCTTCTCGGACAGCGCGGCCTGGTACTATTCGTGCGCGCGAAGCATCCGTCAGGAGATAGCATCTTCCATTGTGCGTCAAAAACACCATCGCATTTTGCGAATACCTCCTGCGTTTCTCATCACTTTGTCCAAGTGCCGGAATCTGAAAGGGCTGTTTTAAGTTGCAAACACCGAGCGTCGCTTACGGAGGGGTTGACTGTCCTCCATGTTTTAAGAAATTTTGCCACTCTTGTCAAAATATTTTGAATTTCCACCGGAGGGGAAACTGCTTGATCAACTATGGACTTCACTTTAAGTAATGCCACACCATTGCTATTCTGCTGGCCCTAGTAAGAACTTTTCAGCTTCCTTTGAAATTGCACAGAGGTTTCGCTAATGGTAGAACCTCTTTAGTTATTGCCAGGGCTTTTTTTGTAGCAGGAATTCCTTTGCATATTAGGCCGTACACCCCTGATGTAGCCAATCCTCCAAGAACTTACAGGGCTCTTAATACAGTGTAAGCTCCAAGAGGATTGGCTACATCAGGGGTTGGGCCGAATATGCAAAAAAGTTCCTGCTACATAAAAAAAACCCTTGATTATTACTATGTTTTAGAACTGCCTAACCCCCTGTAAAGGCCGGAGTTCTTCCACTAGATCTCATTGCCTGACCAAAAATAAGTTCTTGTTCTTGTTTGATGCAGAAGTTTCTAGCAGAAGTGACAGAAAACAGTTCTAGGAAACACTGGAAATTCTATAGTTTTACTATAGAGTTTCTGATGAATCCTAGAGGTATCCTTTTTCACTTCTGGTAGGTAAGTATAGGATGCTTCATTTAAAAAAAGATATTGGATTTATATCCCGCCCTCCACTCTGAATCTCAGAGTCTTAGAGCAGCTCACAATCTCCTTTACCTCTCCCCTCCCCATAACAGACACCCTGTAAGGTGGGTGGGGCTGAGAAGGCTCTCACAGCAGCTGCTCTTTCAAGGACAACCTCTGCTAGAGTTGTGGCTGACCCAAGGCCATTCCAGCAGCTGTAAGTGGAGGAGTGGGGAATCAAACCCGGTTCTCCCAGATAAGAGAGCTTTGGCTGACCCAAGGCCATAACAGCCGGTGCAAGTGGAGGAGTGGGGAATGAAACCCGGTTCTCCCAGATAAGAGAGCTTTGGTTGACCCAAGGCCATTCCAGCAGTTGCAAGTGGAGGAGTGGGGAATGAAACCCGGTTCTCCCAGATAAGAGAGCTCTGGCTGACCCAAGGCCATTCCAGCAGGTGCAAGCGGAGGAGTGGGGAATGAAACCCGGTTCTCCCAGATAAGAGAGCTCTGGCTGACCCAAGGCCATAACAGCCGGTGCAAGTGGAGGAGTAGGGAATGAAACCCGGTTCTCCCAGATAAGAGAGCTCTGGCTGACCCAAGGCCATTCCAGCCGGTGCAAGCGGAGGAGTGGGGAATGAAACCCAGTTCTCCCAGATAAGAGAGCTCTGGCTGACCCAAGGCCATTCCAGCAGGTGCAAGTGGAGGAGTGGGGAATCAAACCCGGTTCTCCCAGATAAAAGTCCGCACACTTAACCACTACACCAAACCTGTTCTCTTCAAATCTTCCATCACTGCTCCAAAAATCTTCCATCACTGCACCAAGAGGCGACAGGCAGTGGGATCTGGGGGTGAAGTAAAACAGTTAGATTTGAATCCAAGAGCACCATAAAGACCAACAAGACTTCCAGGGAATGAGCTTTCGAGAGTCAAAGTTCCCATCGTTGGAGAGCAGGGTTGGCCCTGCCAGCAGGCAAACTAGGTGATTGCCTAGGGCACCAGCCTTCTGGGGGTGCCAAATTGGGTGGCCATGTGATTCAGTGATGTTATCAGTGCGGGAAGGGGGGAGTGCCAGAAGTTAGCCTTGGCTAGGGTGCCAGACAGTCTATTAGAGACACAAGTGAAGGGCAGTTAGTGTTGTGATTGATTTGAATCTGACAGCAATGCTGATTCTGCGAATGACTGTGGGATGTCCGGCTGACTTTATTGGGCACATCCGGGTGGGCAGCCATGTTTGGTTGAAGCAGTAGAGCAAAACTGGAGTCCGGGAGCACCTTGATAAGCTAGGTGTACCTACTGAATCAGTCAAGGGGGATAAAGAGACAGAAGTGGAGGAGAGTTCAATTATCCTGTATAAGGTGCGGGTCTTCTGCTTAATCTTGTCGCTCTCGGGAGGAGCATATTTCATACCTGTCCAGTTCTCCCTGGAGTGTTGCCTAAAATCAGGGGTCATTTCATAGAAAAAGAGGTGCCGGAGCTCATTTGCATAGCTCATTTGCATATACTGCACACCCCTGGCATCACCGGGAGGTGTAGTAAATTGTATCAGCTCAGCATCTACCTTAAAATGCTTCTTGAATTAAGAGCCCCGTGGTGCAGAGTAGTCAGCTGCAGTACTGCAGTCCAAGCTCTGCTCATGACCTGAGTTCGATCCCAGTGAAAGCTGTTTCAGGTAGCCGGCTCCAGGTTGACTCAGCCTTCCATCCTTCCGAGGTCGGTAAAATGAGTAACCAGCTTGCTGGGGGGAAAGCATAGATGACTGGGGAAGGCAATGGCAAACCACCCCGTAAAAAATCTGCCATGGGTAGGTAACGACCTGGTGCTTGCACTGGAGACCACCTTTACCTTTAGCACCTTTAAGACCAACAATGTTTTCTTCAGAATGTAAGCTTTTGTGTGTATGCAATTTGCTGCCAGAGGAGGAGGAGGAAGAAGATTGAAATTGATGAAGATGATATTGGATTTATACCCCTCCCTTCACTCTAAATCTCAGAGTCTCAGACCTGCTTACAATCTCCATTATCTTCCTCCCCCCCCCCAACAGACACCCTGCAGGGATGGCCAAAGGCATAGACAGCTTTATTCTTGGAGGATAGGTCTATCAGTGGCTGCTAGTCATGGTGTCTAAAGGGAAACAGAGAGAGAGAAAGATTCAGAAGTAGTCTATCTCTGAATCCCTGTACCAAGAGACAATATCAGGGGAAGACTTTGCCCTCTGTGCCTTGTTGTTGGACCTCCCGAGGAATTGATTGGCTACTGTGTGAGGTAGGATGCTGGACTAGATGGACCACCAGTCTGATCCAGCTGAGCTCTTGGAAGGAAGGAAGGAAGGAAGGAAGGAAGGAAGGAAGGAAGGAAGGAAGGAAGGAAGGAAGGAAGGAAGGAAGGAAGGACAATGTGTAGAACACTTCCAGCACGATACAGGGAAAATCCACTCATCACTAAATTCTGAATGCTGTCATCTGAATCTCCACTAATTGTCAAATATGGCTTGGAACAATCGACATTTGCTCAAGTACTGTGAACTGTATGCATTTCCCTCCCCCCTCTTTGTTCCCGGTCTGTTAAAGGTCTCCGAGATACAGCATACGGCATTACCATGGTACCATTTCAGCTTTGCCAAATGTAAGGCACGCAAAAAGTGCCAATGGAAACCAAGCAAAACAATCAGATCCAAATGCGCTGCGGCATAATTGACTCGATGGAGCCAAGCTTTGTCATTTGTCCTGCAAACTGTTGTATTTACAATAAAACCAAACAGCATGCAAATTGAAAGCCGTTAGTTTTGTTTTCTCTGGTGGGCATTTAGCCGAGAGAAGGGTGTCAGGATGTGCCACTATCCTCCCGTACCTGATGGGTAAAGTGTCTTCCCATTCACCTTTATTGGTCTCCTAATGTTCATCACACAGCCCCAGTGTTCCAAAGTGAGATTAATTTAAGCAGAATAGATTCCCGTTTAAATGTGTCGAGAGATGTCACGGTGCTTCAGTTTCCAGGCTGGCTGAATTCCTGCCTTCTCGCATTCCTGCCTTCTCTATGGTTCGAGCGGAGTCTGATGTTGGTTTGCAGCGCTGCATGCGTTGAAACAAACCCAAATTGCCAGCATGCCAATCCTTGCCGCAAACCTTTAGGGGAGAACGTGGAGACGAAACGTCGGACAACCTGATGAGCCGATCGGGATTGTTGTGTTGTTGTTTTTTTCTTTCCCTCCCCTTCAGTTAAATGGCTGAGGCATTTGACGGACAATGTACCCCAGCAAAGCTCCACTTATTAAGAGAAGCCTTGTCAAACAAGCCCAGAGCCCTGCATAAAAGTGACCTCTCGAGTCACCTCCCATTAAAATGAAGATTTGAGATTCCTTCTGTGTATGCCAGTGTCAACATTAAAGGATCGGCATGTCTTCCCATCTCTGCTGACGCGCCACTCGACCACTTAACAGAAAATTGAGAGAGTATATTACGGGGTTAGAGAGCAAAGTTCAGGGGTCACTATCGTTCTCATTAAGAGATGTTTCTATGCGCTGCCCATAGGTGGAGAAATCAATACATTCTGTCTGAAAATGATCAGGGTTAGTAAAGAGTGCTTTAATTGGGCTGATACCATTTATGGAGAGTGAGTGTTTATGGGGGGTTTGTGACAATAACCAGCAAGACAGGTTGATGACTTCCATGTTCCTTTGTGAGACGTGATATGACAAGGGAGGTGGCGGGGAACTCTGACATTTCAGGCATCCCTCGGGTGAAAGGCGAGCAAAGACTTTGCGTTCGGCCAAGAGCTGGACTCTCAAATTGGGATCCGCAGTCCACCGGCCTTTTGAAACTAGTCAGGGCTGTACAGCCTGTGGTTGCTGATCCGTAGTGCTTAGAACTAGCTGAACTATCATGCACAGATCACACGCCCCCATACCCAGGCATTCATTAACAATAACAGGAGTCTAGTAAACAGTCATTCGTTGTCTTCAGCTTGTGGGTGGGTTGTGATGTGCTCTGTCGTGGGTTATAGAAGAAGAAGAAGATATTGTATTTATATCCCACCCTTCACTCTGAAGAGTCTCAGAGCGCCTCACAATCTCTGTTATCTTCCTCCCCCACAACAAACACCCTATGAGGTAGGTGGGGCTGGGAGAGCTCTCCCTCTGCGAGAGCTATGGCTGATCCAAGGCCGTTCCAGCAGCTGAAAGTGGAGGAGTGGGGAATTAAACCTGGTTCTCCCAGATAAGAGTCCATGCACTTTACCACCAAACTGGCTCTCTAGAGCTTTCTGCCTGAAAACCAAAACAGGGCTCTCTGTGTGATCTGCACTGAGTCCAAGAGAGAAAGATGGGTAATAAATGATATACTTACATAGTACATACATGTTCCATCAAGGTCCCACATCCTGGAAAGGACCAAATGCAAGGCTCCTTAAGCCAAGGACCCAACAGAGACAATTGTTATATAAGAATAATAATGTTGTGCTGTCAAATTGCAACGGATGCATGGTGACCTCAGGACCTTGAGGTTTCCAGGGCAAAAGATGAACACAGGTGGTTTGCCATTGCCTGCTTCTGCATTCGTTGTTGTTGTTCAGTCGCACGCTCAAGTCTGACTTTTCATGACCCCATGGACCACATCATGGCAGGCCCTTCTATCTTCCACCATCCTCCTAAGTTTGCTCAAATTCATGTTGGTTGCATCAGTAACACTGTCTAACCATCTAACCATTTGCCATCCCCTTCTTCTTTTACCTCTGCCTAGCAACCACCTTCCTTGGTGGTCTCCCACCCAGGTATTGACCATGGCAGACTCTGCTTCGCTTCCAGGCTCTGATGAGACCAGGTTAGTCAGGCTGGTGGTTGTCATACTAGAAGGTGGGGGGAGAGTTTCCTTATGTGAAAAGCTATTACTGAAACATAAACCTTGGCAATCTACAGAATGAACATGTAAGAACTTGGGTCCTTTTTAAGGAGATCGCACAGACACTGCTCTTTGAGACGCTGATCACATAATAGCGAAAGTAAACCGGTGACAGTTCTATTTGGGAACTGTTGTGAAACCTTTAATTCTCACTATAATTAACAAGTGAAAGAGCTTGGAAAGAATTAAGTTCCAGGCATTTTGTGACTAGGTTTGCTAATAGTGTAGGGGTATGATGGGGTCTCCTTGGAATGTGTGCATGAAAATACCAATCCAGGGGTCTAGTTTTGACGGACAAATTATGCACTGGTTTTTTTGTTTCCCTGGTAATCCATAATAACGCCACCAAGTAGACCCGCCTGTCGTCTTACGGACAGCTTAAAAAGAACCTCTCGGGAGATTATGGACCAATAGCCCTAAGGGACCTTTGGAATAAGCGATACTTTATTTGTGCAAAAGATCCCCCCCCCCTCCGCTCTCTCTCCGATAACTAGAAATTAAGCTTGCCTGGAAGAAATGTAAATAATGTTTCACATTTGCATATTGAATTACCATTAAATATTATGTGCACACATAATCACATCAAACATTTCAGAGCTTTGGATCTGGGATAATGCCCAGGCATCTACATAACACCTTTTATCTTCAAAGAGTGATACCAACATTATTTACGTATTCATGTAACACCTTGTCTGGTCTAACACCTAAGTCTTCATTGGAGGGGAACCTGAAGTCAGGAGGAAGAGCTGGAGGGGGTTTCGAAAAGGCCATCAGTAAGATCGCCAGCCTCCAGGTGAGGGGCTGGAGATACCAAGGGATTACTACTGCTCTCTAGGCTATAGAGATTGGATTCCCTGGAGAAAATGATTACTTTGAAGGATGCACTCAATAACATTAAGCCCAGCTGAAGACCTTCCCCTCACCAAACCCCAGTCTTCCCGAGCTCCATCCCCGACCCAGGTTTGGTAACCCTACCAGCTGGATAGTACTTGTAAGATCCATAAAGAGTACCCCTAAAACAGGGGTACTCAAACATCCCAGGTTCCTGGAAGCCATGCCACAGCACTTTTACAACCAATGAGTGCCTGTGTGACTGCCAAAAAGCCCTTTCCTGTTGCTGAGGATTCTGGGAAGTGTTCTAGAGTGCATATTCAATTCACACAGTTCGTTAGGGAGCAGCCATGGCTCTATGGTACAGCACCTACCTTGCAGGCAGAAGGTCCCATGTTCAGTCCCCGCCATCTCCCATTTAAAGGGACCAGGGGGGGGTCAACGCTGAAAGATCTCAACCTAACATCTCAAGAACTGCTGCCAATTAGAGTAGAAAATACTGATCTCCGTAGACCAATGGGATCACTCAATGTAAGGCAGAAGAAGAGGAGGAGGAGGAGTGCTCAGAGCCATTTAAACCCCTGCTTTCTGCTCTTTACTAACTGCCACAAACTCCCTTGAAATCTGTGGAAGTTCGTGGTGGTTCTTCAGCTCGCAAACTTCAGTTCACGAAGCACGAACCCATCAAAGTCCGTCACGAAATTCCATTCATGAGCCAGCCCGTGCGCATCTCTAGTGAAAATGTGACCCTAGAATAACAAATCGAAGCGCCAGGAATGCATTTCATGGGGGACTCCTGTCTGCTTCTCCTGTCTGCACCATTCCCATGAATGCAGCATGCCGGCGAGCTATTGAAACGTACAAGTCTTGTTTGCAGCAAGCTGACAGGTGGACTCAAGAGACAATGCAAAATCCCTACCTGGTTGGTCTAATTTTAGGCCTGCCAGAACTGACAGTATCTCTTTGAAAGAAATCTATACTCTTTTCTCACTGATCTAAACAGCAGTGTTTTTCCCCCCCTACCCCTCTTCTCTTCTTTAGTCTGCAACCATAACAACGCTCAAATTGCTTATGTTGGATCAGACCAAATAGCCTTCTAGTTCCACATTCTGTTTTTCAACATCCGCGAGCCAAATGCCTCTTAGAAGTTTGCGGGCAAATGTAGGCAGTTTTCAATTTCTTTTCCCTGCTGGTTTCCCACCGCAGCCACTCCCCTAAAATTCCCCCGGTTCAAAGTAGCTTATCGTTTCTGTGAAATCAAACCCGAGATTCCTGGTTTCCTCTAATCGAATTAGTCTTACGGAGGATTTGCGTTTTACGACGTTATTTGCTCACTGGTAAATCAGCTTTATTCATCATACAGAGAGGGTTGCCAAGTCCAAGTCAAGAAATATCTGGGGAATTTGGGGGTGGAGCCAGGAGTAAGGGTGTGGCAAGTTATAATTGAACTCCAAAGGGAGTTCTGGCCATCATTTTTAAAGGGACCGCACACCTGTTAAATGCCTTCCTTCCATAGGAAATAATGAAAGATAGTTGCACCTTCTTTTGGGGCTCATAGAATTGGACCCCCTGGTCCAATCTTTTTGAAACTTGGGGGGTATTTTGTGGAGAGGCACTGGATGCTATGCCAAAATTTTGGTGCCTCTATCTTTAAAAACAGCCCCCTCAGAGCTCCAGATACCCGTGGATCAATTCACCATTATTTCCTATGGGAATAAGTCTCCTTAGGGGATAACAGAGTTCCCAGCAGACATTTCCCTCCCCTTCCCCCACTTTCTGATTCCCCTGAAGCGGGGGGAGGGCCTCCAAACTGGGGGAATCCCTGTCTCCACCTGGGGATTGAGAACCTTACATACAGATAAAATGCATGATGTACCGTATGTACAACACGCGTACAAACAGAATTACAGGAACAAACAGAGAGCCAAACCCTATGACAAAAAATATATATGCATGTACACACAGAGCCAGTGAAGTGTGATGGTTATTCTAAGATCTGGGAGATACAGATCAGGGGTGTGTGGCTTAACATGAAAAAAGAGTTCCTGTTACAAAAAAAAGCCCTGCCAGAACTGACAGTATCTCCTAATCTCAGGAGATGATAAATATTAAAAGAAATGAAACATGGAACATATTTGCGTACGACACGAGCCAGGGCCTTCTCGATGGCAGCACCAGAACTCTGGAACACTCTCCCAGAGGCCATAAGGGCCATGCGGGATTTGTCTACATTCCGCAGGGCCTGTAAGACCGAATTGTTCCGACAGGCCTTCGTCATTTAACCAAGAGAGAGCTGCCAATGGCCCATCCAGTCCAACACCCTGTGTCACATAAGAACATAAGAGAAGCCATGTTGGATCAGGCCAATGGCCCATCCAGTCCAACACCCTGTGTCACATAAGAACATAAGAGAAGCCATGTTGGATCAGGCCAATGGCCCATCCAGTCCAACACCCTGTGTCACATAAGAACATAAGAGAAGCCATGTTGGATCAGGCCAATGGCCCATCCAGTCCAACACCCTGTGTCACATAAGAACATAAGAGAAGCCATGTTAGATCAGGCCAATGGCCCATCCAGTCCAACACCCTGTGTCACATAAGAACATAAGAGAAGCCATGTTGGATCAGGCCAATGGCCCATCCAGTCCAACACTCTGTGTCACATAAGAACAGAAGAGAAGCCATGTTGGATCAGGCCAGTGGCCCATCCAGTCCAACACTCTGTGTCACACAGTGGCAAAATTTATATATATATATATATATATATATATATATATATATATATATATATATATATATATATATATACACACACTGTGGCTAATAGCCACTGATGGACCTCTGCTCCATATTTTTATCTAAACCCCTCTTGAAGGTGGTTATGCTTGTGGCCGCCACCACCTCCTGTGGCAGTGAATTCCACATGTTAATCACCCTTTGGGTGAAGAAGTACTTCCTTTTATCCGTTTTAACCTGTCTGCTCAGCAATTTCATCGAATGCCCACAAGTTCTTGTATTGTGAGAAAGGGAGAAAAGGACTTCTTTCTCTACTTTCTCCATTCCATGCATTATCTTGTAAACCTATATCATGTCACCCCGCAGTTGACGTTTCTCCAAGCTAAAGAGTCCCAAGCGTTTCAACCTTTCTTCATAGGGAAAGTGTTCCAGCCCTTTAATCATTCTAGTTGCCCTTTTCTGGACTTTTTCCAATGCTATAATATCCTTTTTGAGGTGCGGCGACCAGAACTGCACACAGTACTCCAAATGAGACCGCACCATCGATTTATACAGGGGTATGATGATTCTGGATCTATTTAAATAGACCCCGTAGGAGCGACTGCTTCTTTTCAGCAGTCTTGAAATTCTTGCCAATCAGCTTCACTGGGTGACCCCTGGACCATTATTATGCTCTTTGCTCATGCTCCACTGAAGAGCAAGATTAGGAAGTTTAAAAAAAAAATTCGTACAAGTAGCAATTCTAAAAATGGTTTAGCACCTGATGGAAAAAAAAAATACAGTATGCATATATTTTTTTTTCTATGAATATTCTGGATACACTGCTAAGAACTCTTAGTTATATTCAGGGCTTTTTTTGTAGCAGGAACTCCTTTGCATATTAGGCTACCCCCACCCCCCCGATGTAGCCAATCCTCCTGGAGCTTACAGTAGCGTCAAGTGCCGATATTTCCCAATAACAGAGTCCTTTTGTTTTGTATCAAAAGATCTTTTGTTTCAGGAAACTCAGAAGCTCTACCAAGGACACAAGCCTTGGGAATAATGCAGTACCAAGGGTTACAAAATTGCTATATAGGATATCATCAAAGGTTACAATACAGATGCATGCTTGAGTCACGGGTTCAAAGGTTACTAGGCAACTATCTATTTACTACTAAAGCATCCTAGGCCATTGAAGAACATCAGAAACATTCTCACACTGCTCTGTGAACAGATAAGAGTTGTCTGTGTGAAACCAGGGGGAGCATATCTTGAGGTACCAACTGCTAGTCTACACCAAAACCATCCCAGGGCCAGATGGCTTTGCTACATGCCCTTTCGGTTGTAAATAATGGAGGAGAGCAGGCCTGGTGACGTGCTCTCTGCATAGTAAAAACTGGTCAAGAAATGAGTGTGCTTGACAAGTAGGCCCTGTACTAAGAGCTCTGTAAGCTCTTGGAGGATTGGCTATGTCAGGGGAGTGTGGCGTAATAGGCAAAGGAGTTCCTGCTACAAAAAAGCCCTGACCGCACCAAATGGAACTTTCAGTTGCAGATACACTATATCCCTGTGAACAGGAGACACTGGGAAGAAACAACAGAGGGCACCCATATCCATCATGGCCTGGGTGTGCCCTTTACCAACTCTTCATGTCCGCAGTAAGATTGCTAGACCAATCCAATCCAATCCGAATACCTTTATTGGCATAGAAGTAAAAAGTACAGCATGGCAAATTTGCACAGAGTTTCAGTTATAAAAACTAGTCAAGCATCAAGAAGGGGAGCTAATCTTTTGTTCCCTGATTGTTATGGCAGCCAAAAGGTACTTTGCAACCAAGCTAGTGGTATGGGAACATCAGTCAAATAACAGGAAGAAAACCAACTTTGCCTCAGGTAGTCCATAAAGGTTAGACAGGATGGGTTTGATTATACAGTCCCACACTTCCCCATAGAAGTCACAGTGAAGTAAAACACGGGTGACCGTTTCGAGGTGCCTTCCATTACATGGGCAGAATCTTTCCTGATAAGGGCTGTTGGCAAACCTCCCAGACAGTCCCGCTGAGGGTAAAACATTAAGTCTTCCTAACGCAAAAGGGCGGCGTGACTGGGGTGACGTAAGCTGGGAAAGGTAGGCAGCAGACAGCCCGTAATTTGGAAGGATACCAAATGCTAAAGGGGGACACATTTTATGTTCAGAGGAACAAAGCAATATCTAAGATCCTCTGTTTCAGGATTCTGGATGCCTGCGTTTCACTTAGCATACAGAGGTTGTCCAGGAAGACACCTATGGAATGTATTTTCTTTTGGATCCGACTATACCAATTGGAAACAAAGGAGTCTGCTAGCATCATATGGATATAACTAGCAGGGTCTGCCCTAAAGTGTAGGCGTAGCCAAATGGTTAGTAGCCACGCCCTGGTCTCAATGAAATGGGTTCCAGAAGGACCGGGGGGAGGGGGATCCCAGGACCAGCCCTAGACTGTCTGGCACCCTAAACAAGGCTAACTTCTGATGCCCCCCTCCCCCCTGCACTGCTAATGTCACTGAGTCACATGGGGGGGTGCCCAATTTGGTGCGTCCAGAAAGCCAGCGCCCTAGGCAATAACCTAGTTTGCCTCCTGGCAGGGCCAGCCCTGGGAGATCCACATACCATTGGATATTGTACTGTCATAATTGTCCATTTCCTGGATTAACAGTGACCTCCCTTATATCCACCCTGAACTGATATAGTCTCTTTTTCCATCTCTGCATTCTGTCATTTCATTCTGTTCCCTTCTGCAAACTGCACTTTTGTTTTTTTTTTTGTCTTGTCGGTTGCTAGACATGCAAATAGTTCTGAGAGGAATGGCACTAATGTTCCGAAGGCTTCCCTGAAGGAGAGAAAAAAAGAACGAGATTCCTTTAGGCAGACCGTCTTTATCCCCCTCCCTCCGTTGTTTACCCCCACTGTTGATATTTGAATTGTAATGTCCTTGGGGCGAGAAACAGCGTTTTGTTTTGTGCTTACAGTACTCTGCAAAATGTCATGGCTGCAGATAAACAATATATTCAAATGCCTGATTCTCAAGCTCCACGCTACCATTTAAGCATACATTTGAAAGTCTTAAAACGTGGGAAAGACAAAAAGCGTCATTTGTGAGAGATTCGCGTGTGTCAGTCTGTAATGTCGGAGAAGGAGAGGACGAAGCCGCAGATATATGTGAGCCCCCCAGAATACGGATTGGAATAGATCATGGGCCGTATCTCTTAAATCCGGCGATGGGATCTGTATTTTTGAAGAATTGTTGACAATTTTCAATCCATTTCTCCAGCCGGCGTTCTCACAGCTCCCCACTAGCCTCTGATGAATTTCCCCAATGCTCATTCTTTCATGTGCTATTTCTTCTCTGTCTCCTACATGTGCAACTATTCCCCATAGTCTTTTATTGCTACTTCTATGCTCTTTCATTCTGCTAAAAGACAAACAGACATCAGTCTGTCAACAGCAGGCTTCTTGCTTCCTTGATACTCACACACACACACACACTGAATTTGACACACCCATCCTGCCGGTGCCGTAGGCAGCCACCTAGTTTGCCCAGTGGACGGCCATGCACACACAGAGACACAGACACACATGCACATGCACACCAGATGCCTGCCTCTACCCTAAAAACCTGTCTTTGTTTGTGATGCAGTTTGTGATAATCAGGCCTCATTTTGGGCAGCTCACAGGAGCGGAGCTCTGGAACATCGACATTTTATTCTGTTCTCTCTTTCTTATCCCCCCCCCCCGCCAAAAAAAACCCCCATGCTTCTGGGATCCATTGTTCATACCCCCTGTGAGAATTTTGCTGAACTCTTAAGATAAGAGCCCTCTGGCGCAGAGTGTTAAAGCTGCAGTACTGCAGTCCTAAGCTCTGCTCACAACCTGAGTTCGATCTCCGGCGGAAGCTGGGTTTTCAGGTAGCTGGCTCGATGTTGACTCAGCCTTCCATCCTTCCGAGGTCAGTAAAATGAGTACCCAGCTTGCTGGAGGAAAAGTGTAGATGACCGGGGAAGGCAATGGCAAACCACCCCGTAAAAAGTCTGCCGTGAAAATGTTGTGAAAGCAACGTCACCCCAAAGTCGGAAATGACTGATGCTTGCACAGGGGACCTTTCCCTCCCTTTTAAGATTGGACAAACTTTCTAATATTTTTCCCCACCAAAAAAAAAGGGGCAAATAACCAAAACATATAAAGGAGACAGATGGAAATCTTTTATTGTGCCACTGTGGCCACATAGGAGAAAGTAATTTTAAAAGTATGACGGGAGTAAGGTTTTATTAGGACAATTATTATTATTTATTAAATTTATGAATCACCTCATCCCGGCCAATGCTGGGCTGTAGGCGATGTACAACTTAGATACACATAAAATCAGTAAAATCAATGAATTAAAAACAATTGCAATTATAATTCAAGAAGCAATCTGGTGATGTCAGGGGTATGTAGCATATGCAAATGAGTTGTTCTAATAAGCTCCAGTAAAGAGCTCCGTGGCACAGAGTGGTAAAAGCTGCAGTACTGCAGTCGGAGCCCTCTGCTCACAACCTGAGTTTAATCCTGGCGGAAGCTGGGTTCAGGTAGGCAGCTCAAGGTTGACTCATCCTTCCATCCTTCTGAAGTCGGTGGAATGAGCTTGCTGGGGGGGGAAGTGTCGATGACTGGGGAAGGCAGTGGCAAACCTCCCCGTAAAAAGTCTGCCGTGAAAATGTTGTGATGCGATGTCACCCCAGAGTAGGGTTGCCAAGTCCAATTCAAGAAATATCTGGGGACTTTGGGGGAGGAGCCAGGAGACTTTGGGGGTGGAGCCAGGAGACATTAGGGGTGGAGCCAAGATCAAGGCTGTGACAAGCATAATTGAGCTCCAAAGGGAGTTCTGGCCATCACATTTAAAGGGACGGCACACCTTTTCAATGCCTTCCTTCCATAGAAAATAATGAAGGATAGGGGCACTTTCTTTTGGGGCTCATAGAATTGGACCCCCTGGTCCAATCTTTTTGAAACCTGGAGGGTATTTTGGGGAGAAGCACTAGATGCTGTACTGAAAATTTGGTGCCTCTACCCCCCAAAACAGCCCCCCCCAGAGCCCCAGATACCCGCAGATCAATTCTACATGATTTTCTATGGGAATAAATCTCCTTAGGGAATAACAGAGTTCCCAGCAGACATTTCCCTCCACTTCCCCCACTTTCTGACAACCCTGAAGCGGGGGGAGGGCTTCCAAACCGGGGGATCCCCTGCCCCCACCTGGGGATTGGCAACCCTACCCCAGAGTCAGAAACAACTGCTGCTTGCACAGGAGAGTACCTTTACCTTTTAATGAGCTCCAGCACCTCTTTTTCTACAAAATGACCCCTGATGATGCTGATATAGCAAAAGGCACATGAGACATGCATCCTGAAAAAAAAAAAAAGACTACGTTTCATGGATGGAATATCTGGGAAATGTATAGATCAGTTCTCCAGGGAGAGGGAATGGCAGAGAATCTGGAATCAAGATCCTCTGAAAACAGAAATAGAGATCAAATTCTATCTGGCTTTTCCCCCCTAAAGGAATCTCCTTTGATTCACTACCAACTGAAAGTCAATGATTCATCCCAGTCAACAAATAAGGTTAGGGTTACCATCAGGCCTCCCACGGTGGGAAAAAAACAAAAATAAAAGCAGCGCTGATCTCTGTGCTGGTACATTGCCTCTGGGTACAACCTGAAAGAAACAATGAGTAGCTCTACGAATCACTGGAAACATGTAGGTTTGTCATAGAGGTTTCTTTAAATGCCCTAGAATTACCCATTGTCACTTCTACAACCTGGAAGTGACAATGGGTAATTCTAGGACATTTTTTTTGGGGGGGGGGAACTATGATAAACCAAACCATGAGCCCCATTCTCTGCCCCCCAACCATCCAGCCGGTTGCTAGGCTAGGGTCCTGGTTAAAGCTAGAAAAGTCAGACTGGTGCCGTGAGTGGCTGTACAGGAATCAAACCCTGGAAAGTGTATTCTCTAATTCAGGGTCACTGTTGTTATTGCTTCAGGCTGGGGACTGGACCCTAACCCTAACCCCGGAGAGCCGAAGGCAGAAGCTACTGTTATACCAACCAGCAGGGTGGGGGTTTTTGTAGCAGAAACTCCTTTGCATATTAGGCCCCACCCTAGGGTTGCCAAGTCCAATTTAAGAAATATCTGGGAACTTTGGGGGTGGAGCCAGGAGACATTAGGGGTGGAGCCAAGATCAAGGCTGTGACAAGCATCATTGAACTCCCAAGGGAGTTCTGGCCATCACATTTAAAGGGACAGCACACCTTTTCAATGCCTTCCTTCCATAGGAAATAATGGATAGGGGCACCTTCTTTTGGGGCTCATAGAATCGGACCCCCTAGTCCAATCATTTTGAAACTTGGGGGATATTTTGGGGAGAGGCAGTAGATGCTGTGTTGAAAATTTGGTGCCTTTACCTTAAAAAACAGCCTCCCCAGATACCCAGAGCCCCAGATACCCAGCAGACATTTCCCTCCCCTCCCCCCCACCGCTTTCTGACGACCCTGAAGCGGGGGGAGGGCCTCCAAACTGGGGGATCCCCTGCCCCCACCTGGGGATTCGCAACCCTACCCCACCCCCCTGAGGTAGCCAATCCTCCAAGAGCTTACACGGCTCTTCTTACAGGGCCTACTGTAAGCTCCAGGAGGATTGGTTATATCAGGGGTGTGTGGCCTAATATGCAAAGGAGTTCCTGCTACGAAAAAAACCCTGCCTATCAGAAAAGGTCAAAAGGCCAGGCTTCTATGACTTATAACCAGGCCTGCCCAATCCATAGGCATTGTACTGCTTTTCCAGTTGTATAGGACAATGTTGCCCAGCCCTTTTCCCATTAGTCGCTCACTAGCTATTGCTGCCGTCTCTAGGTTGGGAAAGTCCTGGAGATCTTGGACCCAGCCTGGCAAGGAGTTCAGGAAAGCGAAAAAGCTCATCAGGGACGTGGCATCAGAGTCCACTCTTCACTTGGGTTGTCAGGTCCAACTCAAGAAATATCTGGGGACTTTGGGGGTGGAGCCAGGAAACTTTGGGGGTGGAGCCAGGAGCAAGGGTCCCAAAAGTTCCCAGCCAAAGGGTACCCATGCAGTTTAGTAGACCGAATTCTCCCTCCTTTGGCATATTTGTTGGGGTATTAGGATGATTATACGAGACTGTCCTGGGGAGGGGCTGTGGCTGATTGGCATGAAGGTGCCAGGTTCAAATCCTGCTACCTCTAGCGCAAGATCTCCCATTGTAAGTCTAGAAGAGATCTTGATCTGAGAACCAATGGAAATCCCTTGCCGATTACAATGAAAAATACTAAGCCTGATAAACAATCCCATAAGAATATAAGAACATAAGATAAACCATGTTGGATCAGGCCAATGGTCCATCCAGTCACACACAGAACAAGAAAATTACTAGTAGCCTAAAATGCCAGAGTTCGTTTGTTTTAATGGCCATTTCTGTATATTTTTTCAATTTTAATAATGTTATAATACTTTTATCATATTTTACAGATAGTTCTTATGGATATGTATAGTTATTCCTTTTGTTTAAGATGCTGGCTTTTGCCATAAATAAAACAGAAAAACAGGGTACATTAAAATATAATGGAAGGTGGGTTAGTACATGTAATGAGATAAACAGCCCATATCCCTTATTTGGGTATGTCAATAAAAAAAAAAAAAATTCTGATACACTGTTCTAAAAGAGAAATACATTGAAATAATGTGGATGTATAGCTATACTCAGTGAGAGCTGGTTTAGCATATATAATGAGATAAAAAAAACCAATATCCCTGTTCAGTCCTGGGGAGGTGTTTGTTCCAAGTTTAATAATAATTTGTAATTCAGCTATTTCTCTCTCCATTCTGTTCTTGAAGTTTCTTTGCATTTTTGGATTAGTTTGCCAAGGTAGATTAACCACTGCCCACCAACTGTATGCAGCATTTCTCACTGTGCCCCCATTTCATTGTCTGATGACGTTTGCATGAACACAAAAGCTTACATTCTGAATAAAACTTTGTTGGTTTGCCAAGAGTTATACCAATGATTGTTCAGTTCAGCTAGGTTTTATTGCACTGAGCCAAAAGTCATTACAAACAAGGAGAAGCGCGAACAAAAGTAACAACCAGTACACAAAATAATCGAACTGGATAGCTACCATACACTGTTAAGAATGTGATTGCATTTGTTGTCATTTTCTATTTGTTGCATCCAGTTGCTAGCACTGATAGTTTGTTAGGTATCTCGAGGGCAATTTCAGCCCCCTCCCCAAAGAAACCTATGCATTAGTTTAAATGAAAATATTCAGTTTTATTTATTTTACAAAATGTGGAAGCTGCTTTTCAGCAGGTGTCAGTGACAAAAAAGGTGAAATAACAATGGCGGCTTTCACACAGTGACTGTTTGCAAGTGCATTTTGCCATTCTTACACAGTAAAGCTGCAAAAGAGCATTATTTAGTGTGTGCGAATGCACCCAAAGGGAAAAAATAATAGGGTGCTTGTTTATTTCACATAACATAAACCAAACAGGAAGGAAGGAAGGAAGGAAGGAAGGAAGGAAGGAAGGAAGGAAGGAAGGAAGGAAGGAAGGAAGGAAGGAAGGAAGGAAGGAAGGAAGGAAGGAAGGAAGGGAGGAAGGGAGGAAGGGAGGGAGGAAGGAAGGGAGGGAGGAAGGAAGGGAGGAAGGAAGGAAGGAAGGAATTGTTTAGGGAAAAGACAGAAGGAATCCATAAAATTAATCTCCCTTTCTGCTTTCTTTGAACTGGATCTCAGTTTTACTCAGTGTATAGGGTCAAAACTGGGCTGAGGAATAGGAAGAGTGCACAGACCCCTCATTCCTTTCAAGGTAGTTGGGGGATGAGAAGAAACTGCACTACACTGAGTTTCTTTGGGTCCCTTCACAAGTGAAAGCAGCACACCCGTTGAAGATCCAGTGTTTATCGTTTAAGGTCAAAGGCCACTGCAATGAGGTCACACAAAAGGGACATATTATGAGAGTGGGGAAGGGGAGAAACCAAGAACATGACAAAGTAAAGTTCAGGTGGGTAGACATGTTGATCTGAAGCAGTAGAACTGTGGGAGCAATCAAACTGGCCATAGCCACCCTCCACCCCTGAATTTAATGTGCGCAATAAGGGGGGGGGTTTGTAGTAGGAACTCCTTTCCATGTTAGGCCACATACTCCTGATGTAGCCAATCCTCTTGGAGCTTACAAAAAAGAGCCTTGTAAGCTCTTGGAGGATTGGCTACATCAGGGGTGTGTGGCCTAATATGCAAAGGAGCTCCTGCTAGAATTCCACCCCTGCATCTGCCCCCCACAGCCCACCCATCCTTACTTCGTCATATGATGGGCTGGGAACAAAATAAAAAGCAACCGGTAACTTCCTGGTAGGAAACGCCTTGTCATGTCTCCGTGGTGTGTTCTCAGCTATCTGAACAAAACTTTGCTGGTCTTAAAGATCCCACTAGACTCAGACTTTGTTATGCTAATGTTAAAAACTCTTCGAAACACATTTAAAAACATCAAGAGTTTCCTTATATAATGAATTAGACCTTCACACCCTGCTTTTGGGTTGAAGTCCTCAATACAGGTCACAGCCATTGTTCCCTCTAAGATGAGTTAGTGTGAGCTACAGGGCTCCCAAGTTCCCCGCGGGCTCTGGCAGAGAACTTTTTTCACATGCGCAACACATGCACGGCACGATGACATCACCCAGAAGTGACATCATCGCGCTGGTGATATAGCTCACCGGTCGTTCTAGGTGTTTCCGGGAAAAATCTATGGTTTTTCCTGCTGCTTTAGCAATTTGGGAGGGGAAAACTCTATTGTACCTATTGTACGATAGAGCTTTCCCTCCCAAATCACTAGAGCATCCAGGAAAACCATAGAGTTTTCCTGGAAATGCCTAGAGCAGCTTGCAAGTGACGTCACTGGCACGATGATGTCACTTTCGGGTGACATCATCGTGTTGGAGACGTCAGGGGAGGTTCCCACCAGCAGCCCAATGTGGGTAGGCAGGTTGGGAACCTTCCGGGCGGGTGAATGCCCGCCTAGCCCAGGGCTTGGCAGCCCTAGTGAGCTAGCTCACAGTTATTTAGCCTCCAGCTCACACATTTTTGTCTTAGTTCAGGAAGGGCAGCCCCAGAGCAGCCTAATTTATGCAGCAGCCAAATTGCTCACCCACAACTTTCATGCCACTAGCTCACAAAGCAGACTTTTTGCTTACAAGACTCCACAGCTTAGAGGGAGCGTTGGACACAGCATTCTCATTTTCTTGTTTTCCCTAACTTTTATAGTCGTTTTCTCTAAAACTTATCAATGCCATCATGCGAGCTAGAAACTTGGTTCTAAAAAATTGATAGAAGATGGGATTCTTAGGATTCTAACAAACACGTTAAGAAGAAATCCTGACCAAATCACTTATGGACTATATGGACTTTTACAATATTGCTATTTCTCATTTACCTTCCTTCCCCCCCTGCTTTTGACAGATTAAAATTTAGGGGAAATGGAGGGAGAGGCATTTAGGACGTGAAGTCCAAAAGACAACAAGAAGCTGGTAACAAATTACAAGGTAAATTTCACAATCCTTTTAGTAAATACATTACTATTTGCAGAGTTTTTTTTTTTAAATAAAAAAACCCCACCAAAATCCAATAGACCGCTCTGCAAATAACACACATCTACATTAATCCAAACAGGAAAGCATTATCTCAAACTGGGTTTGAATGAGGAGTCTCAAAATGCTTATAAAACCCTGTAATTTGTCCACATTGCAGGAGTGGGAGGAGGTGGGGAGGAATCACCTGATGCTGAGAGGATTCATAAATCAGATTCTCTACCCTTTGGAAATCCTAACCTGTGTTTCAAGCCACAGGAAACACCAATACCTTGAGTTCCATCTAAAGATCCAGGTTGTTTCTAAGCCTTTGATTATTCTTTTGTGCTCCAGATACCCTTCTTATTTCTGAAAACGGGAGGGGGGAATATAATAGAACATTAAATGGATTTTCTGGTTATTCTGCTAGCCACTGGAATATTATTATTATTATTATTATTATTATTATTATTATTATTATTATTATTATTATTATTATTATTATTATTATTATTATTATTATTATTAATTTTGCCTTGGAGGGGATATATCTTAATACAACCCCATTGCAGCTGATTTGACAGATATGAGCGGGGCTGTTTTTGTAGTAAAAACCCAGCAGGAACTCATTTGCATATTAGGCCCCACCTCCTGATGCCCAGCCAGCCGGACTTGTGTTCCTTTGCGTTCCTGATCAAGAACATTCAGAGTAATTAAAAACCCACATTTGGTTTTAACGATTCTAAATTGTGCTGGTTGGTTTTATTGTGTAATCTGTTTTTAACGTTTTACGTGGTTTAATTTGCTGTTGCTAGCCGCCCTGAGCCCGCCAGGGGAGGGTGGGATATAAATTTGATAAAATAAAATAAAATAAAATAAACAAAAAAAAAACCTCCTGGATATTAGCATCAGAACCCAATTAAGGAAACCATTCTTGCTGGGGGGAAAGCATAGATGACTGGGGAAGGCAATGGCAAGCCACCTCATAAAAAGTCTGCCACGAAAACATCATGTTACGACGTTACCCCAGAGTCGAAAACAACTGGTGCTTGCACAGAGGACTACCTTTACCTTTTTAGCAAAGCAGAATGATAGGTATTCCTGTTTCCAGGGAAGATGTGGGGGGGAGAGGACAAGACGGAGGACACAACGTGAAGCAGAGGAACATGGGAACTAAAAGGACAGAGCGCTTGTGAGGAAGAACAGATGAAGATGGCCTCTCTGAAGCGGTATGATATCGGAGTGATACGCTATTGGAATGCAGTGTGCCTGTTGCCCGTCTCCTCCAGTCAACTGAGCCAAACACATCATATCAGCCACATACAGGGTCCTGCCAAAGGAATATTGGCTAAATGTCTGGCTTTTCTGTTTATGTGGAGTTGAGGCAGGCCACAGTGTGCGGCTGATGAACTGTATTTGATTCAGTGCAGAGACAAGCTCAAGCAGTGTCATCCCTGACACTTGGCAAACTAGGTGATTGCCTAGGGTGCTGGCCTTCTGGGGGCACCAAACTGGGTGCCCCCCATCTGACTCGGTGATGTTATCAGTGTGTGTGGGGGGGGTGCCAGAGAATCTAGAGCCAGCCCTGATTTTAAGTGTCTAGTCCCTGTTATTTCTGCTTCTGTGTTACTTCATGCCTGTGGCAAAGGGAACCTGCGATTCTTTGTCCACTCGCCATTTTCAGTCACCCGGCATTCAATTTCCCCCATAAAATGTACCATTTTCCCAGTGCTTTTGAATGCACCATTAAATCAGAACTACATATTTTCCACAGATTGTGCAAGTCAATGATATCCGCTGTATGTACAGTTACCCTATACATGGTGTACAAAATCCAGTTACCCTATACATTGTGTACAAGCCGCAACACAAACCACTCTACAGAACCAAGAGTAGAAAGCAAAAAACTAAAACCGTTGCCAACATATATAAAAATAGGAGCTTCCAGTTTCCTGCTAATGGAGGTGGTTGACTCTTTCAAACTCTCTGTGCGATTTTATCCTTTTATCTCTTTACCCAATATTTCTTTTTTTCCCCCTTACATATATAAAAATACAGAAAAATGAAACAGGACATTGGCTCTTCTTTTATTTAGCCGTGTTTTGCAAAGAGCAGTAAATTCAAACTGGATGTCCCTCTCTGATGACAGTTTTGGAAACAGTGATTTTATTGTGATTTTATTATTCATGATGTACTCCGCTCTGAGCCCCATGGGGGAATGGGCAGAATATAAATAAACTAATAATAATAACAACAACAACAGCAACAACTGATTTTGGGGGAATGTGAGCCAGTCTGGTGTAGTGGTTAAGTGTGCAGACTCTTATCTAGGAGAACTGGGTTTGATTCCCCACTCCTCCACTTGCAGCTGCTGGAATGGCCTTGGGTCAGCCAGAGCTCTCTTATCTGGGAGAACCGGGTTTGATTCCCCACTCCTCCACTTGCAGCTGCTGGAATGGCCTTGGGTCAGCCAGAGCTCTCTTATCTGGGAGAACCGCGTTTGATTCCCCACTCCTCCACTTGCAGCTGCTGGAATGGCCTTGGGTCAGCCAGAGCTCTCTTATCTGGGAGAACCGCGTTTGATTCCCCACTCCTCCACTTGCAGCTGCTGGAATGGCCTTGGGTCAGCCAGAGCTCTCTTATCTGGGAGAACCGGGTTTGATTCCCCACTCCTCCACTTGCACCTGATGGAATGGCCTTGGGTTAGCCATGGCTCCCGCAAGAGTTGTCCTTGAAAGGGCAGCTTCTGTCAGAGCTCTCTCAGCCCCATCCACCTCACTGGGCGTGTGTTGTGGGGGAAGAAGATATAGGAGATTGTAAGCCGCTCTGAGCCTCCGATTCAGAGAGAAGGGCGGGGTATAAATCTGCAGTCTTCTTCATCTTTCAAAAGTTACTTAAGGGTCTTATAAGACTGGCGAGTACAAGGAAGCATACCCATGCCTGAACTCAAAAATTAGGTTAATCAACACATTACATCTAGCTACGTATAACTTTGCTAGGTCCAGTACCAATTTGTACTATTCCTTCCCCCACCCCTCCCATCCCTACATATCACCTCAGGAGACAACGTAAGTGGAAAAAATATTTCTGAGGTAATAGAAATAAAACCTATTATAGTAATAAGCCTGTGGCCTGGCCTATCAGGGACCCCATGAAATGTACCGCCCCCCCCCCCCCTACACAAAATGCCCTCCTTCTATCAAACCAAGAAAGTTAAGTTTAACAAGACATCTGTTATAGTTTTCTTTTCTACATAAGCTTCATGAGAACCGTAGCACTGTTATCAATGCACATCTAATGACACTGGCTTTCTAAACAGGGGGTTTTGTGCCTTTGCCGTGCCTAGGAAGCACTGTGGTCAATCTCATTGTTTTCAGATACAGATCGGTTATCCTGACCGTTCCATCCATTTCTAAGTCTGCCTTTGCTCATTTTTTTTTTTTAAAAAACTCCCTGTCAGTCACCTACACCTCTTTCCCCCTTCTCTTTGAATTTGGATCTCATATTATAAAAAAAGACTTGAAATCTCGCTGTGGTCTCCGGTGATTAATTTCTCTAGGACTTTTGGCAGTTATGATAACCCTTCCCCTCCCCCCAAAAAAGGAACGTATTGCATTAAAAGTTGAAGCCCCATCAATGAGAAGGGGAGATTTATCAATCAAAGAAGAGAGCTTCAGTAATAGATAGAACTTGTTCGGGTTGTAGCCATATTGTTGGGGGTTTGTTTTTTTTCTCCAAAGCTTCTCTCTCCCTTTTTAAGCATTTCATGATGGCACGTTCTGCTTAAAAGCATTGTTGCTGTGTGAAAGGGTGATCGGTTTGGGTTTCTAATTAGGAGGAGATGACTTTTTCCTTCTCTTCTTTCCCTCTAATCATCAAGAAACCATCTCCTTGTGGACTTTAAAGCGAAGAATCTTGCCTCTTTATTTTTAATATTGAAATTCGCCCCTTTTTTTTTTTTGCAGCGCGGCACTGTACAGCCTGTCATTAACCAAACCCCACTGCCAAGAGCTCCAGCCTCACTTGTTCTGCAGCACCTTCTTTTCGTTTTGAAAAGAACCATACCTTGAAATCTGTGCTAAATGTATGTTGAGAAATAATTATTTGCTGATTATTTTTTTTCCATAATCATCATCATTATTATTCCAATGGATTGGCTGGATTCTCCATTCCCCCATCAGTCTGTTTTGTCTAAGCCCAAGGAGCAATGAATGCATTAAAACCACAGGGTGAGCATAGAAAGCTTTTTAAAAAGAGAGAAAAGGTAAAGGTAGTCCCCTGTGCAAGCACCGAGTCGTTCCTGAATGATAGGGTGACATCACATCCTGACGTTTTCTTGGCAGACTTTTACGGGGTGGTTTGCCATTGCCTTCCCCAAGCATACATAACATTAAAGTCTTTCTTTCTTTCTTTCTTTCTTTCTTTCTTTCTTTCTTTCTTTCTTTCTTTCTTTCTTTCTTTCTTTCTTTCTTTCTTTCTTTCTTTCTTTCTTTCTCCCCCCCCCCAAAAAAAAACTTTCAACGATGGGCACAGACGCGAATTTTACATCAATGGGAAATGCAAACAGTATTCCTAACATGAGTAGTACATTTATTTCAGGTTTAGATGACCCTATCATAATGTGTTGGTTTTAGTCATAATGTGCTAGTCTTAGTCATTTTTAAGGCATACTTCAGTTAGAAAACACATTTAAAAAAAAAAAAAAAACCAAGGCAATCCCTGAGCTTCAGGGTGTTTTTTCCCCCCCTTTCCCCTAGCACTGCTCTCTCACCTTACCCAGGTGCATGTTAAATCGGTATTAATGACAATATCATTCTTCGGCAGTCATCTCCGGCTCGCAATTTGGTTTTAATTACCCACCGCGTTGTCTTTCCCCCTCACTGACAGCCATTAAATAGGGAATGACACCACAGCCACGCTGGTGTTGAATAGACACTTCATCAGAACAGTTGGGGGCTTTGTGGGTGTGCGTGTATGCCTGGATTATTTTTTTTTTTTGTGCATTTTTTAAAGAGAAAAAAACCCCCACAACCTCCATATTGCAGACTGCACTGCCTCCTGGTGGCAGCCAGTAGAAAAGGGGCTTTTTCTTTTCTTTTTTTCCCTTTTTTCTTTTTTTTAAAAAAAGTTGTTTTGATAGCTTAGTTAGCGATGCTTTCTTCGGCTAATTTAGAGCTCTTGAAAAAAATAGCACTGTGCTTTAAGAGACAGAGAGAACGAAAGAAAACACTTACAGATTAAGGCGTGATCGGGCCATATTGAAGTGTCTCTTCATAGACATCTCAGCTGAAACTTTGATGTAGTATTTAAGCCCGACCCGACAGTCAGCCATGCTGTTCAAAGGCAAGAACCTTGCCCATTCAAATGTCATTCCTTGAAGTCAATGGCTTTCTAAGGTGAACCTGGAATCCCTTATGAACTCTATATTCAACTCCATTTTCCCTTATATCGAGTGGATATCTCTTCCACTGAAAGGTGTTTTGAAACAACAGGGCAGCTCAGTTATCTGTTTAGGTGAAGGGACTTCTCTTTGAATTACAGATGAGATTTTGCTATGGTGTGCTAGAAACTCTGAATGCATTATACATTCAGTGTTACATGAGCCAAACTATAATGTGATAAATAATCAAATTATTCCTCCAGGATGAAAAATAATATGTACCCCTGAATGCCAAAACCCAAGTGGTTATTTCTTTGAAAATGACCCTTCCTTCCTTCCTTCCTTCCTTCCTTCCTTCCTTCCTTCCTTCCTTCCTTCCTTCCTTCCTTCCTTCCTCTTTCTCTCTCTCTCTCTCTCTCTCTCTTTCTCTCTTAAAGAATTTATCTTCATATTTCCCTAAATCAAGTCCCTTTTCTAGGTTCAAAATTCCTTCCTTCCTTCCTTCCTTCCTTCCTTCCTTCCTTCCTTCCTTCCTTCCTTCCTTCCTTCCTTCCTTCCTTTCTTCCTTCCTTCCTTTCTTCCTTCTTTCCTTCCTTCCTCTTTCTCTCTTTCTCTCTCTCTTTCTTTCTTTCTTTCTTTCTTTCTTTCTTTCTTTCTTTCTCTCTCTCTCTCTCTCTCTTAAAGAATTTATCTTCATATTTCCCGAAATCAAGTCCCTTATTTCTAGGTTCAAAATTCCTTCCTTCCTTCCTTCCTTCCTTCCTTCCTTCCTTCCTTCCTTCCTTCCTTCCTTCCTTCCTTCCTTCCTTCCTTCCTTCCTTCCTTCCTTCCTTTCTTTCTTCCTTCTTTCCTTCCTTCCTTCCTCTTTCTCTCTTTCTTTCTCTCTCTCTTTCTTTCTTTCTTTCTTTCTCTCTCTCTCTCTCTCTTTCTCTCTTAAAGAATTTATCTTCATATTTCCCGAAATCAAGTCCCTTATTTCTAGGTTCAAAATTCCTTCCTTCCTTCCTTCCTTCCTTCCTTCCTTCCTTCCTTCCTTCCTTCCTTCCTTCCTTCCTCTCTTTCTTTCTCTCTCTCTCTCTCTTTCTCTCTTAAAGAATTTATCTTCATATTTCCCTAAATCAAGTCCCTTATTTCTAGGTTCAAAATTTCTTCACACCAAAATTTTGCACTGAGACGTCTTTCTTTGGAATATTGCCGGATGTCACCTGCTGGCTGGACACAGGCAACAGAGTTCAATGTCATTACATCATTAACAGATCATGTTAACCTTGTTTTGCCTCGCTGTTAGGTATCAGAGATGAAAAAGGGCACCGTGAGTCACCAAGGTACAGAAAGCGCAAAAACCCCTCAACATCTCATTGGGAAGAATGGCAGAGCCTCATCTGATTTGCTAGCCACAAGACGTTTTCTTGGGATTGAAGGAAAAAATAGGCATAGCTGTTCCACGATCAATTTTTTAAAAAAGATTACTCCTGGTCCTTGATAAAGACTTCATTTTGTTCATCGAAACAGCCATTGGGCAGAGGAGACCTTGGAGAATTCATTCATTCAAACACTATAGGGCAGTGGAGACTTTGGGAAATATCATACAAGCACTTTTCAGTCTGTTGGGGTCTGGTGAAATTGATGGATCTTTAGACGTACTTCTGCACACCTGAGAACCCCTTTTGGAAGACTTTATAGCAGGAGTGTCACACATGTGGCCTGGGGGCCGAATCAGGCCCCCACAGGGCTCCTATCAGTCCCTGGAGCAACTGGCTGTGGTCTCTTCCTTCTCTCTCTCTCTGCTTCCTTCTGCATCATGGTTTGCTTTGGCAAGCTTGCTCAATTGCACAGGAGGTGCAGAGGAAAACCTCTATTTTCTCCATTTCCTGAGGCTCCTCCCTTTGCCAGCTTCTCTCAGTCACAGAGCTACTGAGCCAAGCCTCTCTTCCTTCTATTGGCTGAGGCTCCTCTCCCTCCTGGTCCCCTGAGGAAGAAAGGAAAGAACCAGAGCTTCTTTTGCCCAGTTCCCTGGATCCAGGGGAGAAATACAAAGAAAGACCTTTAAGACCAACGAGTGCTAGTATTTTAAGCATGTTTTAAGGGGGTTTTTTTAAAAAAATCTTTAATTGTGTTTGTCTATGTCCTTTATAAAGTTTATGTCTCTGCTACCTAATCTCAAATAGGTACACACAAGGCCCAGCCCAACATGGCCCAGCCCGGCCCAGCAAGGACTCATTTATGTCATAACAAATGAGTTCGACACCTCAACTTTATAGCCTCTTCGCATAGGTTTAGAGAGAGTGCCTTGCTATAGATCATATTGTGGACGTTTCCTTTGGTTTTGTGAATGAGTGACATGTACCTTTAAGCAAACTATTATATTTATACCCTATTTGTTCCCAATGAGATGGGGGGAGGGGTTTGCTCACTGTTGTGGATGGAAGAAGAAGAGCTCTGACAGAAGTTGCTCTTTAAAGGACAACTCCTGCAAGAGCTGTGGCTAACCCAAGGCCATTCCAGCAGCTGTAAGTGGAGGAGTGGGGAATCAAACCCGGTTGTCCCAGATAAGACACACAACCACTACACCAAACTGTTTGAGAGCCTCAAGACATGAACACCAGATGTTTAAGAGCCCTGCCTCCCCATCTCTTCCTCCCCAAGGAAGGCGCCTCAGCCAATTGAGACAACAGGGGCTTTGCTCTGTAGCTCCTGTGCAATTGAGCAAGCTTGGCAAAGCAAGCTGCGATGCAGAAGGAAGCAAGAGAGAGGGAGAAGGAAGGTTGTCCTGATGGCATGCTCGTAAGGTCCAGATCTTGCATCCTTCCTATTCCCCCGCAAGCTGCGCAGAAGAAAGCCCGTTAGAAAGAAGCAGCCAGTAGAGCTGAGAACACTCTAGGGGTAAAACAAACAGGACTGTTCTCGATTCGAAGCCAAATTTAAGGGCAGAGAAGGAAGGAGTTTTCTCAGGCTTCCAAAAGCAACCGAACGGTCAATCAGATCAAAACCTAACAGTTCAGCAATTATGCTGCTAGATTTATTAATGTCTTTTTTTTCTTTGGGAACCAGAATTACTGGAGGGGGACACACCAATAACCATTAAAGAGCAAGCCCTTCAAAGCTCTCGCCCCTTCCTGTCTGAAAGTAGAAGCTCATATGAGAAAGCCATCCACGGTGCCTTAATCTCTGATCCGGGTTCTCCTATATTGGTTTACAGCTATATTGCACCCCCGTTAGAATGATTTCTCTACCTTCCTAATATGAAACTTGATGCTTGGGAAATCTGATAAGGGAGTTTCATTTCCCTGGAAATTTATTGCTTCTCTTTCCAAGTGCAAGGAAACCAAACAAGTAAAAACAATAAGCAGCCCGTTAGAATGGGTATTAACGAGGGGTCACTCTTTTCTCATGTAAACCGGGAACGGAGGCCAGGAATGGGGTAGGGGGAATATGCGGAGAATCTCCCAAGCTAGCCATGCAGGCATCCCCCACCCCTCGAACCTGGCCCTTAAAAAGAATCCCAAATGCATTGCGACAAAATAAATTGATTTGTTATACAAAAGCAAAAGGTCTGAGGATGGCGTGGAGATGAGGTCCAGCTGTTTCCTGTTTTCATCGGAAGCAACCAAGCAATGGAATCCTTCAATGGATGTCCAGAGACGATGATGTCTCCAAGGGTGGAATTCTAGCAGGAGCTCCTTTGCATATTAGGCCACACCCCCCCCCCCAGATGTAGCCAATCCACCAAGAGCTTACAAGGCTCTTTTTTTGTAAGATCCAGGATTGGCTACATTGGGGGGTGTGGCCTAATATACAAAGGAGCTCCTGCTAGAATTCTACCCCTGGACGTCTCAATCTAGGTGTTACTCTGGGAGTGGCCAATAGCTGAACAGGGTTCCCCTGTCCTTGAAGGACGAGGCCAGGGAACAGTGGATTCTTCTAGAACAGGGGTGG